>NW_028087015.1:6301487-6901487 GCF_014824575.4 Sturnira hondurensis
CAGTCTCCTGCAGGTATCTTGATGTTCTCTGCTTCCACCTACTCCTTTCTTTGTGTGTGTGTGATCAGCTGGAGGGGGAGGCAAAATGGTTTATGACAGCAGGAGAGTACTTTATGATATTTACAGTCACAGCTGGCAGAGAAGAGATAGAAGATCTTTAGGCTCTATATAGTGTTAACTGTAATCTTCAACCCAATTTGCCACCTCTAGGAAAGGATAGACCAAAGATAAGTCTCTTGTTGGGGAGGGAAGGCTTTTGAGTTGTATCTAAAAAGCAATGAGGTTTCGGGTGGTCAGATTTTGAGGTAAGGTGAGAGTAAAGAATAGTAAATAGACGTAGTGTGTGAGCAAGTAGAGTTAATCACTACAGTAATAGAATTCAGGAACCTGTAAAGTGGGCTAAGACCCGAGAGATGTGTTGTGAAATATTTACAGTGGTATAGAAAGGAACAAACAAAGAAACAAACACACACAAAAAGGGCAAGAGAAGTGAGGAAAAAGCAATAAGTTTGGGGTGAAATGAAGAAGGACTAAAACAGGAAAAAAGAAAGGAGAGGAACAGAGTACTGAAAGATACAGCAACAATAAAATTAAAAAATATATACGACCACTGAAAAAAGTTTAAAAATAAAAGTTAAAAAAAACCCCAAAAACAAAAACAAAAAACACACACACAAACAAACAAACAAAAAACAACAAAAAAACTCCTTCCTTGTTGGTTTCAAACTGTCCAATCCCGTTTTTCTGGTTTCGGCGGGACCCCTCTGTGGGCTGGGTTGTAGGCCCAGGCGCATACCTGCCCACCAGCCAGGCTACCGGACTGGGGTGCGGGTGCCCGCCCACCTGACAGGCTGCCTTGGTCCCACGGGATCTGGTACTGGTCCTTCCCAGTCCTGTGGCTGGGTGAGAAGCAAGTCAAGCTGCCTTCATAGGAGAACACGTCAGTCCACTTTCCAGTAAAAACTTCTCCAGCAAGCGTGCCTCTCAGCCCAGCCCAATCCCCAACCTGACTGGTTAGGACAATGCTCCTCTCAAATTTCCTGGGCTGGCAGGCTGGTGGGCTGGTGACCACAGAGATCGCAACTGTACACGGCCCCCTGTCCTTGCCACCCTCCCTGCACACCTAGGCAGACAGGTCTCTGCCAACCAGCCCCGCCTAGATGGTGAGGGAGGGAGCCAGCTCTTCCAGGGACCCCGCAGCCGGCCCAATGCTCCACTGGGTGCTGGGCTCCCTATGAGTCCTCCATGGCACTGGCCGCAGACGGAAGCCTCTACACCCCTAACACAGCGGCAGCCGCGGCTCCGAGGCATTTTGGGCTGGCCGAGGGCAGCCGGTCCTGCCACTGCCGCTTTTGTCTTTACTCATAGTTGCTGGGCTCCTGCTGAGTCCTCTGTGGCAGACACCCCGACGCTGGCCATAGACAGAAGCCTCTGGGTCCTGGAAGCTGCGGCAGCAGCAGCTCGGAGGTCTTTACGTGCCGGCCAATGGCTGCTGGTCCCACGGCTGCTGCTTTTGACTTTACTCTGGGGTGCCTGGCTCCCAAAGGCAGCTGGCCCTGCCACTGCCGCTTTTGTCTTTACTCATAGGTGCCGGGGTCCCAATGAGTCCTCTGTGTCAGACGCCCCTGTCGCTGGGCGCAGGTGGAAGCCTCTGGGCCCCGACCGCTGAGGCAGCCAAGGCTCCAAGGTCTTTCTGCGCCGGCCAATGGCTGCCGTCCTGCCGCTGCCGCCACCGCCGCCGCCCTTGACTTTTCTCAGGGTTGCCGGGCTCCCGATGAGTTCTCCATGGCAGACGCCCCTGTCGCTGGGCACAGATGGAAGGAAGCCTCTGGGCTCCAACCGCTGTGGCAGCCGTGGCTCCGAGGTCTTTACGTGCCGGCTAATGGCTGCCTCCAGTCTGGCCGCCTCTGTCCTTACTCGCGTCCCTGAGACCCCAAGGACCTCTAGCTGTCTGGTTCGTCACTATCTCTGGTCTCTTATTTTCATAAATGCTGGGGCATTGTTGGTTGGGGAATTGATTGCGCTGTTCTTCTGTAAATCTGCCAGGATTTTCTCCCAAGTGTAGGAGAACTGGAGTTGCTCCGTCCTACTCTGCCGCCATTTTTTGAAATATGTTCAGTTTTATAGTGTTATTTCATAGTTGATTGTTGGGAATTCAAATTCTTAAATAAACCACGTAATACACTTACAGGGCATTGAGATTTCCATGTCTGTCAATAAAAGCCCATCTAATAATGAATTAAGCTTTGTGTTAGGTGCTTATGACATACAAATGAATAGGACATAATCTCTGTACCATATGACTCACAATATAGTCAGAAAGATGAACAAATAAAACAAATGATTATAATTCTGAACTCAAAGGGTTACGTGGGTACACAAGGCAGTGTAGTTATGTCAAGAAAGGCGTGATTAACTAACTCTTCAAGTTAAGAAGTTTTTAAAAAGTTGAAGAAAGAATCAAGGATTTAAAGGGCCTTTTTAAATGGAATTAAGCATGAGCAGAGCAGAAGTACGCCAACTAATGGGAATGGGAGAAGACATGAAACTTGAGAAGCAGCCGTGAGTTCCTCAATGAGTAGGGTTGGTATAACAAGTATGAAGAAGGAAAGCTAGAAAATTGGGCTGGGCACAAATCAGCAGCCCTTGCGTGGTATGCCAAGGAATTAGCTATGCTTCCCAAGAAGGGTGCCAAAAAACGTATCCCTTCAGCCTTTAAGGTAACCAGGAAATTCTTGGGCCACAGGGTGTGCTTTTGATTTTATAACAAACTGCCAGGTTTTGAACATGGGTGTATCACTTTCACACCAGCCACTACTGTATGAAAGTTATGCTTACTCTAGTTATATTTATGTCAATCTTTTAAATTTTAGCCATTTTTGTGGGTGTGTAGTAGCATCTCATGGTTTACTGATAACTAGTGATGTTGAGTACCTTTTCATATGCTCAGTGGCCATTCTTATATCTTATAAAGAGGCTAAGATTTTCACTCAATTTTTATTATCATTGTCTTTTTTTAATCATTGAGTTGAGCTGTCCTTTATATAGTCTGCATATAAGTCCTTTGTCAGATATAGTTACTATGATTATTTTCTCTTTCAGTTGCTGCCTAAGGTTCTATTTTGAGCAGCATTAATATTTAACTAAATTCAATTTATCAATATTTTTCTTTTATAGATAGTATTTTCTGTCTCCTGACCACCCCAAAGTTGTGATGATATTCCACAATATATTTTTCCTAAAGCATTATAGTTTTAGCGCTTATGCTCAGTTTATCTTGAATTAGTACCTGGGTAAGATGTAAGGGAGGAATCAAGGATCATGTTTTCCCACACGGGTATTAAGTTATTCCAGCACCATCTGATGAACAAACTTCCTGTTCTTAATTGTGCTCCTTTGGTGCTACTGTCAAAAACCACTGGCTTCACATAGTCTGTTGCTGAACTTTTCATTCTTTTCCATTTATTTATTTGAATGTCCTTAGGCCAGTACCACACTGTCTTGATTACTACAGTCTTAAAGCCAGACAGGGCAAGTCCTCTAATTTTGTCTCCTTTTTCATGACTGCTTTCAGCTATCCTAGGCCCCTTCCCTTTTCACATACATCTCAGAAGCTGCATGTTGATTTCTACCAAAACAAGTCTTATTGGATTTTATTTGATTGACTCTGTAGATCAGTGGTTCACAGAGTGTGGCTCTGGACCAGGAGCATCAGCATCACCGAGACACGTGTTATACATACGAATACCCAGAAATCACCCCAGACCTACTGTATCAAAAACTCTGGGGATAGGACCCTGCAATATGTTTTAATAAGCCTTCCCAATGACTCTGATGCATGATGAAAGTATAAGAATGACTGCTGTGTTGTAGACCGCGCTCTGCCTGGTTCTAGGAATCGTAACTCTACCCCCTGTGGGTAAAGATGAGCCAGTGACCTCTGGAATGCAAGCCGCAGGAGACAAAGCTTGTGTCTGGTAGCAAATGCTGCCTCAGTTTCCTCCCTGCCCACAAAGCATGGTCAGAAGTCCTTGATGGGTAAGACCCCTCACAGCAGGGGGGCAACCTAAGCCAGACTCAATCACTTGGGAGGCCTTCATGGAAGGACTGGGCGGGGCGGGGGGGGGCTGCAACAAAGAGCAATGGACTCTCGCCCCTCTGGCTTTGACATAGCCCGAGTTCCCATGACCTCTGAGAGAAGTGCTTCCTGGCTCTAATCCTCTTCAGCCTGAATACCTGATGGGGAGAGGTGCAGCTCCTTGTGCCTTGCTAGAGCGTGTCCAGGGAAAAAATCTGGCATCACAAAGACTTCCTAATAAACCTGTGAAATCTGCTCTGCTAAGAGTGCTTACATTCATATGTAAGGATTCGAGCAGGAAGCTCTAAAACTCTCTTCCTGACAGACTCTGACTCAGACTAAGCCCTCAGATTTCTTTGAAATGTTATCTACTATTTGATCCTTGCTGCCCTGTATTCCTGTATATTACAACCCAATAAAAGCCCTTGGAGGAAAGAGCTCAACGGCCTTTTTCCTCTGGGAAACTGGCCACCTCCCCTCCCCAAGCAGATCACATCGTGTCTCAGTTATGTTTACTCTCATCCGTGGCACATGGGGGGACTTGTAAGGAAAGTTGCCTCCACACTGCTATGTATCAGTCTGGGAGAATTAATATCTTAGCAATACTGAATATTCTAATCCATGAATACAGATATTTCTTCTCATTAAGGTAGCTCCTTTTTCATTTCTCTCATGGATGTTCTTTAGTTTTAAGTATCTATGTCTTGCATATAATTTGTTTAAGTTATATCAGGGTATTTTATTTTTTGATGTAATTGTAAATGACATTCTAATCACTACAGGCTAACTTTTAGCTATAGTATATAGGTCGTGTGGCCAGAAGGCTATTTGGGGGTAGGTGTACTAACATATTTGAAAAAATATAAGAGTTCAAATGATTGGTAGCAATTTGAAAACTAACTAGTTTTAACAGGTATCCAAGAATAGGAGTTTGTTTCCAATGAAATGATCTAGGGATTAAGCATAGCAACTGCAAAGATCACCAAAAAAGGGACAACCAGACATTATCCTCTCCTATAGTCTTGCCAAACATTCTCTACTATTCTTGACAAAAAGATTAAATATGAGAATATAGCACTTAGATCCAATTGCCAATTTGGGAGAAAGACTGAGTAATATGAAAAGCATAAAATCAGTTAAATTGAGACTATGGCAAAATCTATAGGTCAAATGGACTACAGTGTTCAACAAATAAATTTATAAGGAAATAAAAGGTTGGAGAAGGAACATATAGATTGAAAAAGATTTAAAATATATAACGTTTTTACCAAATAGATGAGTCTAAACTATAATATAGATTTAAGTGATAAATTACTTTAAAATGTGAGGAAATAATGACAGAAGTCAGGTTCAGGGATGCTTTTGTGAGGATAGGAGGCTGTACTGAGATGGGGCACGTGATTCTGGTGTAGCTGCAAAGCTCTATTTCCTCACCTGGGTGGAATTCACCTTATAAAGTAACCTATTAAGCTATACATTTAATTCTTGTGGTTTTCTGTAAGCCTGTCTTTTACATTAAATCGGTTTCCTCTCTGCCTTAATAAGACATATCTAGAATCTGTAATTAAAGAGTTTATAGGTTTTAGGGGAAGAATAGTGTTTGGTGAAGATAAGAACTAAGGTGTGGCTATGAAAGCAGGTGCTGTCTTGAGGTAGAGATGCCAATATGGATGAAGGCAAAGAACTGAACAGCTCAGACTGAGAAGACACTGAAGGAAGAAGTCTGTGAATCTGGTTCTAATTTCTGTATCTGTGTGGAAAAGTGGCCTGGAGATTGGCAAAGATAAAAGTGACAACCAAGTAGAAAGAAATATACTTGAATGGCAAAAGTACTACAATCCCCTGGGCCCACAAAATGGAAGAATATTGTGGAAGGGATTGGAAGAAGGGAGAGACAGTTGAACCTACTTTATTTCTGTGGGCTGTGGGAAAATTCACCTCATGGAAAGAAAAATCTTCCAGACATAGGCAGATTTCAGTGTAGGCTATTTGGTAGAGAAAGTTCCTAGGAAAATATTAAAGGTGAAGGGTAATTTGCTAACAAAAAAACAGAAATTCCTGAAACACAATGGAAAGGTGTGTGTGTGTGCGTGTGTGCGTGTGTGTGTGTGTGTGTGTGTTGGGGAGGGTACAGAAGAACTTGAAGAATGTGATTTATAATCACGCACATATTAGTGATTAATAATACATTAGAAAAAAGGCCAGAGAGGGCTCCTTTTTAGATATTTAAGAATATAAGCATGACCCTGACTCGTTTGGCTCTGGGCAGGGTGTCGTCTGGCAAACCCAAAGGGTCACAGTTCATTCCTGGTCAGAGCACATGCCTTGGGTTGCAGGACAGGTCCCTGGTTGGGCGCATGTGAGAGGCAGCCAACCAATGTTTCTCTTGTGCATTGATATTTCTCTCTCTCTTTCTCCACTCTGTCCCCTCTCTCTAAAAATAAATAAAATCTTTAAAAATTAAAAAACATATATGAGTATCACTGATGGAATGACTTGGTCTCACTCAGATTGGAGCCTGAGATGCTAGGATTACCTAAAATTTATAAGAGTGGTGCCTTAGGACTGATCATTGCAGTAGCCCTTACCTAATAATTACTTTGTATACCAGTGGTTCCACAGAAGAAGGCGTTCACAGTTCTACAGGACAAACAACGGAGTAATGCCTTTGTTCTTATGACCAAGACAAGGTGAATCACAAGGGCTCCTTGAACTATCCTACCTTTGTAAATCACTGGTGATACTTCTAAATCTTCGATCACACTGACTTTTTTCTTTTTTATTCCCAAGTTCACTGATATTAGAAAGAAGGGTCTGAGAAAAGTAGAACAGGGCCAAGGTGGAAGCGGCATACAAAGCTAGAGATCGGCTTAGAGATGTGCTCACTCAAACTTTAGCCAGATGAACACTGATGTGGTCAGTATAGGAGGAACGGAGCAAGTAAAGGAGGTATGCCAATTTATGGGTGATTATGAGTTCTTCCCTGGAATACCCCACCTCTCAACAAGTGGGTTCTGAGTTTTGGAATCCATTTATGTTGTCATACAGGTTTGTAGTAGTGAGGGAATAGGGGAGAGAAAAGAGGAGGGAAGTCCAAAATAGCAGAAGAAAAGGAATAGGTAGTATACTGGTGAATTTGGAATTTTTCCTTTTATGAAATACATTTATGTCTTACAAAATATTTTTATAACACTTTATGCTTTTGTTTTAAAATAAAAATTATAAAATAAACATGTTTTAAAACACATCTGCCACAGCACTGCTAAGCTTTTTATTCTACATACCACCAAAACTATATTTTTAAAGTCTTAAATAAAAACATAATTCAACAAGTAATTACCGAGTGCTTATTATATATTTAAAAGTTTTTTTAGTCCTAACCAGTGCCTCAGTGGTTTGGGCATCATCCCACAAAGCAAAGGATAGCCAGTTCAGTTCCTGATCAGGGTACATGCCTGGGTTGCGGGCCAGGTCCCTGGTTGGGGGTGTGCACGAGGCAACCAAATGATGTTTCTCTTGTACGTGGATGCTTTTCTCCCCTCTTTCTCCCTCCCTTCCCCTCTCTCTGAAAACAAATAAGTAAAATCTTTTTTAAAAGTTTTTTGTATATTCAATAGTTCAATTTATGTAAAATTATGAAATTTTAAGTTTTATATATAATAAAGGCAAACAAGTAGAGAATGATTTGGATAGGACCAAGATATTCAGTGTTTCTCAAACTTTTCCACCAAAACATCAGAACAGAGAGCTCTCAGGGGCCAGGGGAAATGTCCTGATGCAAGCTGCTATAAGTCCAAACTTTCTAAAAAGTGTTTTTACTTTGTTTTACATTTTTATTATTTCATTTTAAAGTTTATGTTAATTTTATTATATCCCATAATTTGTATATTTATTTTATTATAAAAATGTTTCAAATTATTTTCCATGGAGTAAAATGAATACTTTAGCAAGATGTATCATAGTTATTCTGAGTCCTCATGTGTACTGGGGGGAACAAATTCCCAATTGAGAAACACAGCATTATAAACACATGCTATTTGAATATTTTCCTTGTACATTCTTACCTCCATAGTAGGTGGAGTTTTTCTTGTTCTTCTAATCCAAGCTAGAAAAAAAATAAATGTAAGTTTTCTATAATTTGCACAAACATTTTATTCATTCATGCATAACATAAATATTTATCGAGCAACTGTTATATGTTTTAGGCATTGGAGATACAACAGGGAATCAAACACGAATTCCCTCTCTCCTGTAGCATATGTGCTAGTGAAGAGAGGACAGAAAAGAAAAACCCAAACATATGATGTCAGAAGGTAATTTGTGTCACGAAAAATACACAGTTTGGGAGGATAAAGAAAGGACATTTTCATATCTGAAATCATACCTCATACAACTATCTAAATTCAAGCTAATGTATATATGGCATATATGCCAATTGCAGTACAGTAAACTTCAAGGCAATTGTCAAAATTATATTATCCTGAAAGCTTTAATTAGCTACTGTTCAATTAAAAAGGAATGGACATAGAAAGTGTCAATTTAAAAGATTTCTCTTCTGCTCTGCTCTGGCAAGCAGCCTAACTTTTATGGTTGGTATCATCAGGTCTTAACTCTAGCACCTGGGAGATACGCTGCAGAGTAGAAAGAACCCATATTTCTTAAGTGTCTAGTGGGCACCGAGCACTGCTGTAGATGCTTTATAGCAATAGGAAGGGAGTGGGGCTGCCTCTATGGAAGTGTATCAAAATCACTGATAATCAAAAGAAGGGTCTGAAAAGAGCACAAAGAGCAATGTAACTAACAGTGCATTAGATGGCCACTACAAGCAGACTTTGAAAGCCTTACAAATAGTAATGAACTTCTTCCAGAGGAGATTGCTGTGGATTAAATTTTGAGAGAATAGTAGGTGAGAAGCAGGGATAACTTTCAACTGGTTACATACCTTCCTTGAATAACCATTAACATGAAGAAGGAGACATTTCAAAGTGAAATATTTAAGAAATTAAAAAAGATAATGGAAGTTTATTTTTGCTTCATTTCTCAACAGCATTTATTTACTGCCTACTATGTATACAGTACACAAATGTATGTTCTCTGAATGATGCTAAGGAGAACAGCACATGTATCCTGCCTGGCTCCTGAAGTACTTGCAGGTTGAAAGAAATGTCATAATCATGAGGAACTAGAATGCAAGGTGGAAGGTATTTTCAAGTGGAAGTCCTGATAAAATGCTATGGAAATTCAAAGGCGGAATGAATATCCCAACACCCACCCACAATTGGGAATTCACATCTCAGTTTGAATAAAAGATAAAAAATTCCTCTATGAGAAGACTTACATGTTTTATTGTAATTACTTGTTTTATGTTATGTACACTTTCTCTTGGGCTATAAAATCAATAAGACCCTGTACCTTGTCTGCTTTGTTCATGACTATACTTTCAAGATGGGTGGCAGGTGATGGGTACCAATAAATATTTGATGAATGAAAAAAACAGTACATTAGAAAAGAGGCAAGTGAGGGCTAGTTTTTAGATGTTGAAGAATGTAAGCATCATGGACGGAATGACTTGGTCTCATTGTTTCTGATGAGAGCTTGTTTGAGATGTCAGGGTCTCCAAGTGTTTAGGAGAGTAAAGGCAGATTTTCTGGGTTCAAATACCAGCTTCATTATTTACTAGCTGTGCTACCTGGGACAGTTCATTTAATTTCCTAGGCATCAGAGTTCCCATGTGTAAAATATAAATCATAATAGTATCTGTATTTTAGTGTTATTAAAGTTACATCGAATAATATATATAAATTCAGAGCACAGAATTTGGGGTACAGAAAGCATGCAAGTCTAAGTTGTTACTATTCTCATAGTTATTCAATAATCTATATTTTTTACAACAAACTCAAAAAAGCAAAGATCAATAATATCTGTTTAGCCTACGAAGATATATTGAAAACTGTGAGAAAATATACTGTAGGGAATAGTCTTTAAGAAGTAAAAAATTGCTATTTTATCACTTTATAGATTCAATTTTCATTACAAAATTGCAAGGGATCCTTATTTTATAGAGAAATTAAATGACTTTCCCAAATTTATACCTAAGTAGTAATGGTGGGATTTGAATCCAGATCTGACCCTGCCTCTGGCTCCAAAAACCACCCATGGTCTACAAACTAAGCAGTCTCTTAAACTTTAGTAAACAAAGAACATTAAACTAGGAAGAGAAATAGATGTAATTACATGTAAGAACATAAGAATTATTGACCTCGTTTTACAGACTGGGAACTGAGTTCAGAAAGATAAAGTAACTCGCCTAAACTCACATAACAGATTGGGAATCAAACTTGGTTGAACTGACTCTAAAAATCTGAACTCTGTTGGTTCACCTCCTCTTCTGAACACCTACTTCCACCAACCAGCCCTCAGCGATAAAACTGGTAACACCAGGACCTACCCTTAGCCTTGACAAGCACTGACAAGCCCAGTGTTGAATGGTTGTGGGGAAGAAAAAGCAACATTTAGCTGTGGGCCTGGGATTAGTTATTTCTCCCTGCTCTGTCTTCTTTCCCACTAATCCCATGTGTCTATTTTTAATACAGCCCCAGTGTTTTGCCTTCTCCACTTCTGTTTCTGAGCTTCTAATCCTGTTATTCTTTTCTACGTTGTCTTTATTAATAGCTTCCAATTTGGTCCATTTCTAGCCATAAATTGTACAAGTTTTATATCGTTATTAGGCTGTCAAAGGCAGGATGCATCTATAGGAGATTTATTTTTCTACCACCTAAATTCCTTGAAAGAGTAGGTATTTAATACAGCTGTTGAATGAATACTCCCAATATAAAATAATTCCACTGTAAAATATTTGTTTTAATGGGATTTTGACCTATATTAGAAAATCCAAGTTTGTAACAGCAAGACTCCTCTGTACAATCAAGGAAAGAATTTTTCTTGGTTTATGGATTCCTGGTTGATTGAATTTTTCAATTACCTCTTTGTGGTCAAAATAAAATTTACTTACCTATATTTATAGGTATTTTTTCTATAAAAGGGGCTTCTTCTAAAATAATGCAACATAGGTCATATAACTTGAAAAGGTTTAAGCAGTAAATTTTCAGTTTTATTCTAGATTAAAAACTTAATTCAGAAAAATCAACTGGTAGGGTAGGGTTGCAGACTATAGCCTACAAGTCAAAATTGACTAAAAAAAGAACAGTATTTCATGACATATGAAAGTTCTATAGAATTCAAATTTCAGTGTCCATAAAAAAGGCTTTACAGGAACACAGCCACACTTACTTATTTATACATTGTCTATGACTACTTTTCTGATACAGCAAAAATAAGTAGTTGTAACAGACCAAAATGCTTAAAATAATTAACATCTAGCCCTTTAAAGAGAATGTTTGCCAACCCGTGTTCTAGGACGACCTTTAAGTATAAGTCTTTTAGCAACAACTATTTATCTTGATTCAACACACTGTCATATTACCTAGAATAAAAGTTATTATTAACTAGCACACTTTTTACTATTGATTATCATGTATTCTAGAGTCTATGAAAACATATTATTTGGCAATAGATCAGGCTTAAAAAGTATAATGGGACAATGCACATTTATGATCACCACGAGAAAAACAACTAAAAACAGCAATCTGTCTTACTGATGAGTCTATAAACAGCGTTTTCTGTTTTTTTAAGGTTAGAAAAAAAGATTTTAGTAGAATTCAAATAATTTTTTAAAATCCCAAGGTAGACTAATAGGCTGAGGAAACTCTGATATGTGTTTTCTAACGCTTACTGGTTCTCAATAAGTTTATAAAATTCATTCGTAGATGTAACAATGTAATATAATTCAGATAATGTATTAAGTGCCACCTAGACTATTCACTTTCATGGAAACACTATTCTCCAAGAAATGATATAAGAGCTTGCTTCAGCTTTGCTTCAAATGTCTGAAGGAAAAAAATCTTTAATTTGGATAAATGCAATTGCTAACATAAATTTGTGTATTTATAATTTTACAATAACCAGATATGTGAAATGTCTTCATGAGATGATGCTTAATGCCCATTCTTTGTTATATATCTAATAAAGGTTTACAACTGGACATTTTCAATGTGACTACTCATTTATATAACATGCCTAGTTTCCCACTTACTATATACAACAAAGGAAATGTTCTGCTAAAGGTTGGCCAGATTTAGGAGGAGAAAGGAGTAAAAATAAACATTAATATCAAATCATTATACTTCTTTTTTTAATCTCAGAATAATCTGCAACTGAGCCTCTATCCAATTATAAATTATATAATGTGATTGCCTTTGCTAATTATATCTGTATGGCAGATTCTGTGTCAGTCTTCATTATAATGTAACCATTGTTTGAATACAATTTAGCAAGAAGATAACAGGACAGTTTATGCCTTAAAATCCCAGTATTCCTTTTTCAATGTATATTTGCACTCTCATCAGTATGCATAAGATTTTCATTGAGTTTTAATACTCTTATTGGAACATAACACACTATAATGAGCATAAAAGTGAGCATGCAAATTAAAGCTCCCACTAATAACTAAAAGAGGCTAGAAGAAGCAGACAGGAAAATACTTCATGAAACATACACTTTACAAATCTCCACAGGCACTGAAACTAGCTAATATACTTTTATTTTTTTTAAGATTTTACATTGTTTTAAAGATTTTTTACATTGTTTACATTGTTTTAAAGATTGTTTTAAAGATTATTTATTTATCTTTATAGGGGAAGGGAAGGAGAGAGGGAGAGAAATATTAATGTATGGTTGCCTCTCATGCTTCTCCTCCTGGGAACTGGCCTGCAACTCAGACATGTGCCCTGACTGGGAATCAGGGATGGCAGGCCAGCGCTCAGTCCACTGAGCTACACCAGTCAGAGCTGGAACTAGCTAATACACTTTTAGAAGTATTGTCAGCAGAGATTAAAGTAAATGAGACATTTACCACCAGATTCAGTAAAGTGACCACTCAGAACTAAAATTGTAGAAAGATTATCAATAATGTGAACAAAAGATACTATATTAGAAATACATAATATTTACTGTTTACTTCACTCAAGGAAAAGCCATCAGAATAAGCCCTCATCTTTACAAAAAAAAATGATCTTTGTTAGTTGTATTGATGTATCATAAAGAATTATAAAAATCCACATTTTTAATTATGAAAATTTGTCAAATAATACATTATGAAACGAGTCATTTTCTGATTACTGACTCTGAAGCATATCTTAAGAATATTAATAGATTTAGTTGGTACATTTAAGTTACAAATTTTGTGATGCCCATCACTGTTACCGTTCTTTTTAAAATCAACTTTATTGAGATATAATTTATATATAATACAGTGAAATCATTTTAAGTATGCAATTCCATGAATTCTGACGATGTGTACAACCTTATGACCTGCACCATGATCAGTACAAACAGTACTTCCACCACTGCCAAAAGTTCCCTAGTGTCGGTGTGCAAATACCCACCTCAACCTACTCATAGCCCCCAATGAGTGGTACACTTTGTCTCAATTGACTACTTTTGCCTTATCTATAATTTCTCATAAGTGGAATCTTACAGTATGTACTCTTTTGCAACTAGCTAATTTTACTCAACATATTGTTCTTAAGGTCATTCATGTTACTATGTATAAAGAACAGACTCCTAAAGTAGCCTCCACAACCCCTATCTCTTAATGTACAAGCCCTTGTGTGATCTCTTCCCCTTGAGTAAAGGCAGAACCTGTGAATTACTTCTAACTATGAATATATGGCAGAGGTGATGGAACATATTAATTACTTGCATCAACAGTGCAGAATTATTAGTCTTGGATTAAACTCTGCCCCAGTCTATCTGACAAATCTTAAAAACCAGCCCTGATAGTATCAAACTATTTCCAAGAAACTTAACTGTGTCTTAAAACAAAGTTCAACAATATGTACAGGGATACAAAAATATTCAGTATCCAAGTAGGCAAAAATTCAGAAGGTCTGATATCCAATCAGAAATTGCTATGCAAAAAAAAGAAGCAGGGAACACTTCCCATATTGAAAAGAATCAACTAAGCAAAACTAAGTGAAAGCAGACATAGGTAGTAGAATTAGCAGACAAGAATATTAAAAGTTAAAATTGCATTCCATACATTCAAAAAGCTAGAGGAAAGATTAAAATGTTAAGTAGAGCCCTGGAAGATATAAAATAGACCCATATCAAAATTGTTAGAGATGAAACTACAGTGTCTAACATGAAAAATACTCAAGATGGATTAAGAGAAATTTTACACTGTAAAAAAAATGATTAGCAGATTTGAAGATACAGCATGAGAAACTACACAAAATGACACCAATGAGAAAAAAAGTCTCCATAAATGAACAGAGCCTCTGTGAGCTGTGGGACAACTCCAAGCAACCCGAAACTGTAAATGTGACCAAAACAAAGGACAGAAAATGACAGAAAAAAATATGAAGAAATTATGGCAAAATTTTTCTAAATCTGATGGAAACTATAAATCCATAGGTCTAAGAAGCTTAAGAAGCTATAAGCACAAGGCACACCATCATGGTACATCATAGTCAAATTGCTCAAAGCCACTTAAAAAAGAAAAAACTTTAGAAAGCCAAAGAAGCAAATCTATTACACACAGAGGAATAAAGATAAGCACAGCAAAAGAACTTCTCAACAGAAACTGTGTAAAGTAGAATATTTTTGAACTACTAAAAGAAAAAAAATTAACCTAGGCTGCTACACCAAGAAAAATCTCTTTAAAAATATATTTCAGGCATATAAAAGCTTAAAGAGTTCAACACCAGCAGACTCACATTTGAAGATGTTAAAGGAAGCTTTACAGACTAAAAAAAAAAAAAAAGACTCCAGATAGATATCTAGATCTAAAAAAAGGCATGAAAAACATTATAAATGGTAACAGTACAAATAAATATGTCATATTTTTCTAATTAATTAAATCTAAATGCTAGTTCACTATTTACATAAAAATAACAATTTAGTATATAGTGTGTAACATGTGTAGAACTGTGACCATATGTGATAATGTGACAATAACATGTGTGACAATATCAACAGAAATAGTAGAAGGGAAACATGGTGGTATACTTTTATAAGATTCTTATACTCCATATGAAGTGGAATAGTCACATAAACACTGCTATATTGAAGATGTAGTCTATAAAATCTAAAGCAACTACTAAAATACAAAATAAAGAGACATAGCTAATAACCTATGAAGGGAAATAAAATTGAATCATAAACAGTACTCAAGAATGTATTCGTTTGCCTGTGCTGCCATAAGAAAGCACTGCGGACTGGGTGGCTTAATCAACAAAATTTTTTTTTCACAATTCTGGAAGTTAGAAGTCTGAGTTTAAGGTGTTGGCAAGGTTGGTTTCTTCTGAGACTTCCCTATTCAGCTTTTAGATGGCTACCTTTTCTCTGTATCTTCACATGGTCTTCCCTCTGTACATGTGTGTCCTAATCACCAGTCATAATAGATTAAGTCCCATCCTAGGAACCTAATTTTAACTTAATTACCTCTTAAAAGACCCTGTCTTCAAATATTGCCTGGGGTACTATGGGTTAAGATTTCAACATAGAATTTGAGGGGATACAATTCAGCCATAACAACTAGGAATGAGAGTGGTCACATTAAAAGAATAATAAAAGTATATTATGGTCAGTTTTATGCCAAAAAAATTGGAAACTTAGATGAACACATTCTTTGAAAGATCCAACCTATCAAGTGTCTCTCAAGAAGAAAGAGATAAACTGAATATCCTAAATCTAATAAAGAAATTGAATTTGTAGTTAAAAACTTCAGACCTAGATGGATTCACTGGTTAAATTTATCAAATATTTAAGAAAGTATTATTAACTCTATGTAAACTCTTACAGAATACTGAAGAAAAAATATGTCCAAACTCATGAGATCAGCATTACACTGATACTGAAACCAAGCAAAGATGTCACAAGAAAAAAAAGAGTTAGATTTCTCCTTTCAGCCAAGATGGAGACGTAGGTAGATACACTGTTCCTTGTCGAACAAACGAGCAACCCAGGGTTCCAGTGCAGGGGAAATAAAGCTTCAAATCTGTGATTGAAAACACCTGTGGGGGTTGAGGCAGTAGTGGGAGAAATTTCCAGCCTCACAGGAGAGTTCATTGAAGAGACCCACAGGGTCCTAGAATGTGCACAAACCCACCCATTTGGGAATCAGCACCAGAAGGACCCAGTTTGCTTGTGGGTAGCAGGGGAAGTGACTGAAAACCAGCAGAGAGTGGAGCAAGCACCACTTTCCCTTCTTGTACCCCTCCCCTACACACAGTTTCCAAATGCAGTGAGAGGGGTGGGTTGCCCTGCGCTGGTGAACACCTAAGGATCCACTCCTTACTATATAACAGGTCCACTGAGACAAAAAAAAAAGGCCCAAATGAAAGAACAGATCAAAACTCCAGAGCAAAAAACAACTAAGCGACAAAGAGATAGCCAACCTATCAGGTGCATAGTTCAAAACACTGGTAATCAGGATGCTCACAGAATTGGTTGAATATGGTCACAAATTTGATGCAAAAATGAAGGTTATGCTAAGTGAAATAAAGGAAATTGTATTTTCCTTTACTCCAGAAATCCAACAGTGACGGGAAGGAAACCAGGACTCAAATCAATGGTGTGGACCAGAAGGAAGATAGAAATATTCAAACAGAACACAATGAAGAAACAAGAATCCAAAAAATGAGTAGAGGCTTAGGAACCTCCAGGACATCTTTAAACGTTCCAACATTGGAATCATAGGGGTGCCAGAAGGAGAATAGGAAGACCAAGAAATTGAAAACTTATTTGAACAAATAATGAAGGAGAAATTCCCTAATCTGGTGAAGGAAATAGACTTCCAGGAAGCCCAGGAAGCTCAGAGAGTCCCAAAGAAGTTGGACCCAAGGAGGAATACACCAAGGCAGATCGTAATTACATTAGCCAAGACTAAAGATAAGGAGAGAATCTTAAAAGTAGCAAGAGAAATGGAAACAGTTACCTAAAAAGGAGAGCCCATAACACTTTCAGCTGATTTCTCAAAAGAAACCATGCAGGCAAGAAGGGGCTGGGAAGAAGTATTCCAAGTGATGAAAGGCGAGGACCTCCATCCAAGATTACTCTCTCCAGCAAAGCTTTCATTTAGAATGGAAAGGCAGATAAAGTGCTTCCCAGATAAGGTCAAGTTACAGGAGTTCATCATCATTCAGTCCTTACCATATGAAATGTTAAAGGAATTTATCTAAGAAAAAGAAGATAAAAAATATGAACAATAAAAGGACACAAACTCACAGCTATTAACAACTGAACCTAAAATGAAAACAAAAACAAACTAAGCAAACAATAGAACCGGAACAAAATCACAGAAATGGAGATCACATGGAGGGCTAACAGCAAGAGAGTGGGTGGGAAGAGAGGGGGAAAAGGTACAGAAAATAAGCAGCATAAATGGTAGGTAGAAGATAGATGGGGAGGTTAAGAATAGTATAGGAAATGTAGAAGCCAAAGAACATGTATATGACCCATGGACATGAACTAAAGGAAGTGAATGCGGACGGGAGGGTGTATGCAGGGTGGAGGTGGATAAAGGGAGGAAAATGGGACAACTGTAATAGCATAATTAATAAAATATATTAAAAAATTAGTAAATAGTATCTCTCAAGGACATAGATATAAAATTCTAAACAAAACTTTAAATAACCCAATCAACAATATATAAAATGATTAATATATGAGGAATAAGGCAAGACTGTCCATTTTTATCTCTCCTATTCAACAGTGTACTGGAGGTTCTAGCCAGTGTAAACAGACAAGGTTTAAGAAAATTACAGGCATCTAGGTTGGAAAGAAAGAAGTAAAATGTCTTTATTTAGAGACCACATGATCTTCTATGAAGAAAGCCTGATGGAACTGACAAAAAAAAGCTACTATATTTAGTAATTGAGTTTAGCAAAGTCACAGGATATGAGATCAATATAGAAAAACTGTTGCATATTTATATAATAGAAACACTTAAAAATTAAAAAAAACATATTTATAATAACAAAAATATGGAGTACTTAGTGATAAATCTGACAAAAGATGTGCAGTGCCTATACAATGAAAACTACAAACTTTGAGAAAACTTAAAAAGTCTTAAATTTTAACTTAAACTTAAAATTTAAATTAAATAAAGAGATATACAGAGTTCAAAGATCCTTATTGTTAAAATGTTAGTTTTGCCTGGCTGGTATAGCTCAGTGGATTAAGCATGGGCTGTGAACTAAAAGGTCGCTGGTTCAATTCCCAGTCAGGGCACATGCCTTGGTTTCGGGCAGGTTCCAAGTGGAGGCCACGGGTGAGTCAACCACACACTGATGTTTCTCTCCCTCTCTTTCTCTCTCCTTTCCCCCTCTCTAAAAATAAATAAATAAATAATTTTAAAAAATAAATAAAATGTTAGTTCTTTGCAGAGTGATCTATATATTCAACATAATCCCAGCCCAAATTCTACAAAACATTTTTGTAGAAATTAACAAACTGATTCTAAAATCCATATAAAATGATAAATCAACACACAAGTGCTGGTGAGGATGTGGACAAAAGGCAACCCTAATACACTGTTGGTGGGAATGCAGACTGGTGCAGTCACTGTGGAAACAGTATGGAATTTCCTCAAAAAATTAAAAACAGAACTGCCCACTGACCCATTGATTCCACTGCTGGGAATATACACTAAGAAACCCAAAACACCAATTCAAAAGAACCTATGCACCCCAATGTTCATGGCAGTGCTATTTACAAGAGCTAAATGTTAGAAACAGCTCAAGTGCCCATCAGTAGATAAGTAGATAGAAAAATTGTGGTACATTTATAAACTGGAATACCATACAGCAGGAAGAAAGAAGTCCTCCCTTTGTGACACCATGGATGGAACTGGATGGACACTATTACGCTAAGTGAAATAAGCCAGTTGGTGAAAGAGTTGTAAGTGAGGTTATACCATAGACCTCACTTATAACTGGAAACTAATGAACAAAATAAAGTAACGAGAAAAATAGAACCATAGGAAAATAGTGCTGTAGGAGGGGAGGAGGGAGAGGGGAATTGTAGGAGGAAGAGGAAGGGATTATTTGTCAAAGAGCATGTATGAATGATGAATGGATGTGGACAGTGGAGAGCAGACTGACTGTAGGCAAGAGGGGTGGGCTGGGTGGAAGGGGCAAAAGGGAAAAAATGGGACAACTATAATAGAATAAATAATTTTTTTAAATCTTAGGGGAAAATAAATACCATAAATTATTATTCACTTGTTAAAAGAATGAATTATATCTGTATTTACCAATATCAATATTTCTTAAAAATAATATTGAGTAAAAAAGTGAGCTGTTCAATAATGTGTATAACTACTTCACATTAAAAATCAGAAAAATATAAAATAAATTCCATATGAAAAGGACCATATAGAATATAGCAAAAACAACTTCAAAAAAGAATAATAAAGTTGGAGAAATAACAGCATCTCATGTCAAGATTTCAGGCTTACAGTTATCAAGGAACTGAGACATTCAGTCAAATAGCCAGGAAGGACCTGAAGCCAGGCAATAGCCATTTGAGTGAGCTTGGAAGTAGATCTTCTATGGCCTGACAATAGTTACATAAATGAGGTAGAAAGGGGGTGATCCATGAGAGAAGCCTTGAGACGATTGCAGCCCAGCCCAATACCCTGACTGTAGCCTTGGGGGAGATACTGAGCCAGAATGTTCACCTAAGCCATCCAAGATTCCTGACCCACAGTAACTGTGAGATTATACATATTTGCTGTTCTTTTTTTTTTAAAGATTTTTTAAATTTATTTATTTTTAGAGGGGAAGGGAAGGAGAAAAATATCAATGTATGGTTGCCTCTCATGAGTCCCCAGCTGGGAATTGGCCTGCAACCCAGGCATGTGCCCTGACTGGGAATTGAACTGCGATCGTGTGGTTTGCAGGCCCACACTCAATCCACTGAGCTACACGTGCCAGGGCCATATTTGCTGTTCTTGATCTCCCTCTAACTTTTCGGGTAATTTGTTATGCAGCAATAGATAACTAATACATATCTTGATCCTATTATCTGATGCAGGAGATCACCATCAACTTTGTAATTCCCAGCAGAGCAATTTGGTTGAACAGTAGGTCCAGATATACTGGGTGGAGCATAAGTTGACTAGAAACATTTCTAAAAGTCATATAATCATAGGACAGTAGAGATAGATGGAACCTTAAGGATCTTGGATCCAGCCTTTTAATTTTACAGATGAAAACAGAGAGGTAAGTTGATTAGTTCTAAATGACCACAATGGTAAGTGGCCACAGAAAGACTTGAATGTAACCTATGTCTTCTGATTCTGGGACAAGGGCAGTATCATGCTCTGTCCATTAATTTAAGCAGCTTACTGTGATCGTTCTTGGTGGGGAATTCCTGTGGCCTGAAAAAAACATGCTCACCAATTAAAAGTACATATGACACTTTATACTGAGATATTGCTCATTATTAACTGTGTTAATGACAGTCAGGTATGGTATAGTATATCTAAGAAGTAATTTTTACCAAATTTTATTCTAAAGTTTTATTCTTACATTTTAATGAGTACTTCTGATTAGTAAAGCTTAAATTTCCTTTAACAAGAAATACCAAATACCAGGTCTTTCTGATTTTCCTGCTATAGTCTATTTTATATGTATTTTAGGGTTCACATAAATAATGTTTATTATTGCTAGCAGCCAATAAGCTTAAACTTAGCATAAACAACAAAAAAGGAATAAAATTGGAAAATAAAATGGTATCTGAATTATAGATACAGCTTTTGAGAAGTTCTGTATAAGAAGAAGACCTCATGCTATGGATTAAACTTAAAAAAGTTTCTGAAACTTTGTAGACTGTTCAATAGCTAGTACTATTCTGTCTCTCACAACTGAACCTTTATCTGAGTATTCTGTATATTTGGAACCATCTGCTGTGGTACGCTCTGTCATGTATTTCTCTTTCTTAAAAGATGTAATTCAATGTTTGGGGTTTTTAAATTTTTTACTTAAATTCTTTATTTTTAAAATTTTTTAAATTATTTTTATTTGAGTATAATTGATATACAATCTTAATTAGGTTTTATTATCTTCAGGTGTACCACATAGTGATTCAACATTTTTATACCCTGCAATATAATCATCCTGCTAATTCTAGTAATCATCTGTCATGTGTAAACTTATCACAATATTATTGACTATATTCCCCTTCCCTTTCCACCCATCCCCCACCTCTTCCCTTATGGTTACCACCCTGTTTGGTCTATTTATATAAATCTGTTTTGTTTTTGGTTACATATATAAGTAAAACCACATGGTATTTGTCATTCTCTGCTTGATTTATTTCACTTAGCATAATACCCTGTAGATCCATCTATGTTGTCATGAATGGCAAGATTTCATTTGTTTTTATTTCTGTGTAATATTCCAGTGTGTATGTATCATATCTTTTTAAAAAGATTTTATTTATATATTTTTAGAAGAGGGGAAGGGAGGGAGAAAAAGAGGGAGAGAAACATCAATGTGTGGTTGCCTCTCACATGACCCCACACTGGGGACCTGGCCCACAACCCAGGCATGTGCTCTGACTGGGAATAGAACCAGTGACCCTCTGGTTTACAGGCCAGTGCTCAATCCACTGAGCCACACCAGCCAGGGTTCACATCTTCTTTATCCGTTCATCTATTGATGGACACCTAGGTTTCTTCCATATCTTGGCTATTGTAGATAATCCTGCAATGAACATAGAGATGCATAGCCCTAGCCATAGCAATCAGACAAGAAAAAGAAATAAAAAGTGTCCAAATAGGAAAGGATGATGTAAATCTGTCATTCTTTGCAGATGGCATGATACTACATACAGAAAGTCCTACAGAATCTATCAAATATTAATAGAATAAAAGAATTCAGTAAAGTAGCAGGATACAAAATTAACATATAGAAATCTGTCATGTTCCTATACAGTAATAATGAGCAATCAGGAGGAAAAATAAAGAAAACAATCCTATTAACAATTACATAAAAAAGAATAAAATACCTGGGAATAAACTTAATCAAGGAGGTGAAAGACCTCTACTCTGAAAACTATGAAACACTGAAGAAAGAAATTGAGTAGGACACAAATAAATGAAAGGGTATACCATGCCTATGGGCAGAAAGAATTATTATTGTTAAAATTACCATAGTATCCGAAACAATCTACACATTCAATAAAATTCCTATCAAAATACCAATGACATTCTTCTCATAACTAAAACAACCCTAAAATTTATATGGAACTATAAAAGACTTTTGAGTAAGCTAAGCAATCTTGAGAAAGAAGAATAAAATTAGAAGTATCATACTCCATTATCTCAAAATATATTACAAAGCTGTAATAATTAAAACAGTACAGTACTGGCATAAAAACAGACACATGGCTAAGAAACAAATTCTTAGTTATATGGTCAATTAATCTATGACCACAAAGGAGGTAAAAGTACACATTAGAGTAATGACAGTCTCTTCAACAGTGGTGTTGGGAAAACTGGACAGACACATTCAAAGAAAAAAAAGGAAACTAGACCTCTCTTACATCATATACAAAAGTAAATTCAAAATGAGTTACAGACTTAATGTTAAGATCTGAAACCATAAAACTCCATCTACTTCTGTTTTTTTAAAACTGATCTCATTCATTTATTTTTAGAGAGAGAAGAAGAGAGGGAGAAAGAGCGGGAGAGAATGTACTATTTCCAGCAAGTCAACAAAGTCTCCAAAATGTCTCTTCCTTATCTGCTTTCAATTTAAAGTGCATTCACTGAACAAATACTGATAGGACATGTACTTATTTTATGTTAATTATTGAGGTAGGCCCTGAGACTATGATGACAACAGGGTAAAGACCCTATCCTTAAACAATCTTTAAGTCCAGGGAGAGGAGGTAGATAAGTACACAGGGAATATTTTACAATGTTAAGTGTTATGCTTGAGGGAAACATAAAGTGAAAGAAAAAACAAATAAGAAAAAGGAATATCCCAATTAGCACCAGAGGGTGAGAGATGGGAGTCAGAAAACATTTCCATAGGAATCAATGTCTACTCTAAAACTTGAAGGATATTTATGAATTAGTCAGTTTATTAATGAGGTAGGCAATATTATAATATTAATAGTAAAAACTTTGGAGACAGTTTGGATTCAAATGTTGACTGTGGCTGCTGTTTGCACTTAGGATGTTATTTAACCTGCCTGTTTGATTTGGAGGAATCAAAACGGAATGTATGCAAGTTCTCACTACCACCTATCTACCTTCCTCTATGTCCATACACTCTACTTCTCTGCTATCACTACAGATGAACTTTCCATGCTCTTGTCAAAGGCCAAATATTCTGCATATATACTAGATCCTGTTTGGCCTTGCCTTCTCCAGACCTTTCTCTTTCCTGCATCGTTAATAGTTCCTTTCTGAATTGATCTTTTCCATCACTATTACAAAATTCAGTTACTTCTGTCTTTACAACAAAACAAAACAAAAGATTACTCTTTTGACTCCACTTTCCTCTCCAGGTACTGCCTCAATATTCTCCTTTCTTTTCCAGATAAACTAACTCATATGCATTGTCTACACTCATTCTCTTCAAATTCTCTTTTTGTTTCTAATATTTTATGGAACTATTTTTGTCAGGATCCTTGACTTTCCTGTTTTTAAAGTGAAGAGTTAATTCTCAGTTCTCAGTTGACATGGTTGATCACTTTCCCTCCTTAACATTTGGCTTCTAGCACTAACACTGTTCTTGTTTTCTCCTACTTTTCTGGCTGTTCCTTTTTTGTCCTGTCTCTAAAACTTGAAGTACCTAGGAGGGTCAGTCTTTCAACTTCTCATTTTCTATTTACACTCATTCCCTTTGTAATCTCATCCAGTCTTCTGGCTTTACTTGTCATTTATTTGCTATCAACTCCCAAATATTACCTGCAACCTAAACTTTTTCACTAAATTCTTGGCTTATATACAACTCACTATCTCTACTTGGATGTACTAATGTAATAGGAATCTTGAACTTAATATTTCCAAAATTTATTCCATCTCCCCCTGACAAATTTTCTCCTCCCACAGTCTTGCCTCTCTTAGTCAATAGCAACTCCATTTTCCAGGTTACATCCCCAAGTCTTAAGAGTCATCACTGACTTCTTTCATATCGTACATCCAATCTCTCAGCAAATGCCATCAGCTCTACTTTTACAATAGATCCAGACGCAACTGCTTCTTTCCATGCCCACTGTTACTTGGGTGCAGATCACAATTATCCTTTGCCTGAATTATCACAAGAGCCTTCTGTCTCCATGTTTTGTCTCAGTCTCTTTGCAATGCAGCAGCCACAGTCATCCTGTGAATTATAACTCAGAGCATATGACTATTCTTTTCAAACTGGCCTATAAGACCCTACATGGTTAGGCATCCTGTTTCTTTTCTAACCTTATTTTTACTTTCCCTCTGGCACTATTCTAGTCACTTGGGCTCTCTTGCTGTTCCTTAAAACACATGAGCATGCTGCTGCCTCAGGGCTTTTGCACTTGCTCTCTAGTAATGCTCCTCTGCTACTTATCTGCATGGATAGCTCCTTCTTTTGTATTTATTCAAAAGTCCTCCTCTTAGCAAGGTTATTTCCTTATACTTCTTAAAATTGCAAAATCTTCTCCAACACTATTTCCTTTCTATGCTTTATTTTCTTTAACATCTATATAGTTATTTGTCTGATTTATTGCCTTTTTCTTTCCCACTCCAGAATGGAAAGTCCATGAATGCAGAGGTGCTCAACACAGCATTAGTCACTAAATAAATTAAGAAAAAGGGCACACTGTCTAACACATATTGTGGTAGGATATGCAGCTTGTGGGTACCTGTACTTTGCTACTAATAATTGACAAATATACTATCCATGTGGAACTAAAAGTACTTTAGATTCATTTGGTATTGATGCTATTTACCATAAAAGATATTTTTCTCTTCCCTTCCTATATATAGTATTTTGTGAATTTGTGTATACTTTTTCATGGTATAAAGTTCTTATTTTTCACATTTAATCGATGTGTAACACTACAAAACTAATTCTAGTGTCAGTGTTTGGTTAATACGTATCTTTTTAGGGTATGCCCTATGGGACAGTTATGCTTACTGGATTAGGACAGAGCCGTAAGAAGCATTAGAACTTCATTCTAATTCTCTGAAAGTCTTAAAAGCTAAAAAATGAGTCATTACCTATTTGTTTATTTATAACTTATTTCTATAAACATTTTAATTTTGTTCTATTATTGGGGAACATGATAAAATAGGCTCATTTTAAGAAGGCACAAACATTACTTGAGAATTACAAATGTAGCTTACAACACTGGAAAAGTCTGATAAAAATAAGAAAGCTCAATTTACTCCTCCTAGAAGTTGCCAGTTTATATTCTGTATTTCTTCAAAAATTCTCTGGTATCTACCCATTTTTATGTTCTTTTCTCATAGTTCTAGTATTTTCATAGCTAATAAAAAGAAATGGAGAAAGATATCTCCAAGGAAATACTTACACTCATATGCTGCATGAAAGTAACAATGCCTAGAGCTGTCAGGTTATACTGGCCAGGAAGCAACTAGTCTCCTGCTTACAGTGCGTAGCTGTAGGACCGAGGCAACTCAGATAATTATCCCAGACCTTAGACTCCCTATCTATTAAATGGGCATAATTACAGGCATCTACCCCATGGGACTGTTACAATGATTGAACTATATAATGATTATAAAAGCAGTGTCATAATACCAGGTATATAGGTAAACACTTGAAAAGTGTTAAGTGACACTTAAGATAGGTTTTGGTATTTTACTTAAGGTTCTTCTAGTTGTAAATGACAAACGCTAGCTTAAGCTAGATTTCATGTAGTCAATATATACTTACATAAGCACTTACTATGTGCCTCCCATTGTGCCAGGTACTAAACTAAGAACAGGTAAAGAATATGGGAAAATTTATAACAAGGCTATGGAGTGGTTCTTAGAGCTCAAAGGCAGACGTGCTGTTGAACTTCATTCAGAAAGAAATGAAACTGGGAACTGGAAAGATGATGAAAACCTAGGAAGTATTTGGCATCTTGCTATTTACTTCTCTGGGAAGATGGATTTCTCTTGTCTTCTAAGTAGATCAGCTTTTTCTGCAACAAAGCTTAGATAGTAGATTAAAGATAGTCACCCACAAACTATCAAGTTCAAATGTTACTGTTCTGGCCATACTGAGAGACAGCTCCTACAGTTTTATCTCTCTGATCTTTTGCCTTAACTTCAATGTTTGATAGGGATCAAGTGTCCATACTTGTCTACATAAAGGGTCAGCTAACAGGGTCATGGTAAGTTGAACAAATCCTTCAAATGGTATCTACAGAAAGTATTATCCACAATTTATAAAGAGAAAAGCAAGACAGAAGTATGAGTTACTTTCCCAAATTCATGTGGGTACTGAGTGCACTTGTACAAGTACATCGCCAGCATATGACAGTGGGTGCCCTCTTCAGTTTTATATTTTTGGAGCATCGCCTGCCCTAGTCCCAGTTCTTTTAAATGCTTAACAGTTCTTTTCATGATATGGGTTGGTCACAAAGTTCACTTGTTTTTTCTGTAAGATGGTTCTACTAGTGCTTAATTGTCTTCAACTTCATTCCAAACAATTTTGTTCGATTCTACTGTAACACCTGTAATATCAGTGTACATTAAAAAAAGTCAATATTGGTGAATTTTTATGTAGCCGTTTTAATGAAGGTGGAAGAAAATATACATTTTCAGTATAGTATGCCTTATCATCTCAAGAAAGGTAAAAATGCAATTGAAACACACAAAAAATATTTATGCAGTGTAGAGAGAAGGTGCTGTGACTCAACAAATGTTGTCAAAAGTGGTTTGCAAAGTTTTGTAATTTCTTGTTGGAGATTTCTTGTTAGACAATGATGCTCCATGATGGGGTAGACCAGTTGAAGTTGATAGTGATCAAATCGAGACATTAATCAAGAAGGATCGGTGTTATACCATGTGGGAGATAGCCAACACACTCAAAATATCCAAATCAATAAAATTATTGGTGAAAATGAAAAATGTGTCTGCATGGAAATACCATGCAGACTTGTTAGCCAACTCAAAGCTGTGTTCCCTCACTCTCACCATGTCCTGCATTCCCTCACTGTCATGTGTTTTCTTACTAAAATGTGGCATCCACAATTTTTTTTAAAAATGCAATGTTTAAAAAAAGTTTCATGAATTCAGATTTTAAAAGTTTTTTGCAGAAATAATAAACATGTAATTATATGTTCTCTTATTGAATTTGTATATAAATAATTTGCCTTCCAGAAGATACTACAAAAAGCAGAAACTTACCTTCCCATTCTGTTGGGATATCCCCTACTTCATAGTCTATTTCTCTTTTACTTGCGGCTTCTACAACTCTTTTCTCTCGAATAGTCTGTCCTATAAGATAAAAGTGGTTATTACATTTTTAAATATTTTTTAATGTAATTATTTATTTATAGAGAGAGAGGAAGAGAAGGAGTAATACAGGGAGAGAAACATCAATGTGTGGTTGCCTCACATGACCCCACACTGGGGACCTGGCCCCTAACCCAAGCATGTGACTGGCAATTGAACCAGAAACCCTTTGGTTCAACTAGCAATTGAACCAGCAACCTTTTGGTTCAACAGAATCCAGTAAGCCACAGCAGCCAGGGTGATTATTACATTTTTATATGAACTCATGACACAGTAGTTACAAGTAAGGTTTTCTCTTTGGATACTGTACACCTTTTCATATGGTAAAAGAATTAACAGGAAAAATAATAGATTCCATTTAGAATTAGGCAATTTCTACATGACCGCAAAAAAATGTAATTTCCTACCTTAATTTTAGTGAAATAAATCTAGATTCCATGTACAGAAAAAAAGCAGCCAATCAATCTGTAGAGCACTAATAGCTGACAAAAAAAGTTTTCCTTACTAATAACCAGTGTTCCACTCCCTCAAGTCTGCAAGTACACACACACACACACACACACACACACACACACACGAGTTGTTACTGCTGAAAGGGATAGATATTTATGGCCCCTACTAAGTCTGTAATCAACCACAAGACTCTGCCACCACCCTGTCCCCATAGTACACTGGCAAACTAAGATAATCGAGTCATAGGTTGAATTCTGTGGCCCATCTGAGTAACTATCTCTCTTTATCCCTCTAAATAAAGAGGGACAAAAACTGGTGAGTTTTGGATATGGGGCTTAGGTGAGATCAACATCTGGAATAGGGTGGTGGCAATGTGCAAAACATAAAAGCAGAGAGGCAGTAAAGAGAAAGTTGGAGAGAGGCAGGGGTTGGTTGAGAATGTCTATTGATTATATTTTTCAATAATAAAAAGTTGATTAGTGTTTAAGTTCATAGGAAAGGCATAAAACTATTTAGTAATTTCTTCTGTTTTCAAAAAGTCTTGATTATATCCTTCAAAGTAGGTTTGTCAAACTTGTGATTTCAAAACACATTCCTTTTTCTTTTTTTTTTCCTTCGGGAGAGAATAAAGTTTATCTACTGCCCAAGAAAGAAGAGGGCATGGTGTGGAGAGGTACACCAGCATTGAGGGGTGAGGGCTTTGAACTTTTATCAGATCATAATTAGATTTTAAAAGGGTAGGAGGGTGCTGTTGTGTGGAGCCTGGACCATTGGAGTGTTATAACAGGAGGGTGCAGTTTGTTCCAATGTTATCTTCTGCCTGTGGCTATAAGGAGCAGTTAGTTCTGTTCTTGCTTTCCAGTAATTTCCAGTGCTGGGGACACAAGCTCAGAAGAGTCAAATGGCCGTCCTGTTTAATGAGGTCATAGGTCTGCTTGGCAAATGGAGCCCAATAGCAAATGGGGCTGACTTTATCCTTTATTCCCCCCTCTAGTTTTAAATAGATTTACTCTTTTTTTTAAATGCTGAATTTTTTATTCAAACCAAGAGTTCAAGATTCTTTGTCTCGTTTCAATTAAATCTAGTATTTCCTAAAGCAAACTGAAAGACAAAAAATACTGGCCCTGGCTGGCATAGCTCAGTGGATTGAGCGCGGGCCTGCGAACCACACGATCGCGGTTCGATTCCCAGTCAGTGCACATGCCTGGGTTGCGGGCCAGTTCCCAGCAGGAGACACACCAGAGGCAACCATACATTGATATTTCTCTCTCTCTCTCTCTCTCTCTCCTTCCTTTCTCCTCTAAAGATAAATAAATAAAATCTAGAAAACAATAAAACATTACACAAAAAAGACAAAAATACTGATACTATATATATATATATACCTTTTTAGCATGAAAATAGATTATATTTTATTTTTGCTAGAGCTTAGGACCAAAATTGGCACTGTGAAGATACCATCTGTACTGATTTGAAGCAGTTCAATCATGTCTGTTTGTCCCTCAAACAAGTAAAATCACAGTGAATAATGACAATACACTTGCATCATATAGATTCATTCTTTTTTCCCCTTTTCATTTTTTTAAATAATTTTTTAATTTAATTCCTGTTCAAGTACAGCTTTCTGTCTTATATTCCCAACCCTGCCTGCCCCCCGCCCCATGCTCCCCGCCTCCCTCCCATTTCCGCCCCCCACCCTTAGTTATTGTCCATGTGTCCTTTATACTTGTTCATGTGAGTCCATCCCCTTTTCCCCTATGATTCTCTCCCCTCTCCCCTCTGGACCCTGTCAGCCTGTTCCGTATTTGAGTGTCATTGGTCATATTTTGCTTGCTTGTTTGTTTTGTTTGTTTAGATCCCTGTTAACAGTGATATCATGTGGTATTTGTCTTTCACTGCCTGGCTTATTTCGCTTTCCAGTTCCATAATGCTTTCCAGTTCCATCCATGATGTTGCAAAGGGTAGTAGTTCCTTCTTCCTTTCTGCAGCATAGAATTCCATTGTATAAATGTACCATCGTTTTTTGATCCAGTCATTGACCTATGGGCATCTAGGTTGCTTCCAACTCTTGGCTATCGTGAATTGTGCTGCTATGACATATAGATTCATTCTTAATGACCTAGCCCAGTTCTGGTTTGGGGGGGGGGTCGGGTAGGGACAAAGGTCTCTTCTTATGTAACTACTTCAGGTGGGTTAGGGATATACAGCTGTCCTTGCCTATGGGTCCAGGTATGAGTCATTAAGGAGAAGAGGGTGGAACTGGACAGCCCAAAAGTGAGAGCTGTGGCCAGAGGCCATTTAATCTCCCAAGCATGGATGATCTTTTGCAGGATATAAGATATTTGAGGAGACGTGGCCTAAAAACAAGAATAAAGAAAAAGGCTGCTATAGGTTCTAGGAAGGGAATCAGCCAGGAAAACAAAGACCAGATATTGAACTTAAAATCTCCAAAAGGGAGAGGCAGAGAAGTGAGTAAATTCTGTGTGGCTGATGCTGCACCAGTAGTTCTCAACAAGTCAAAGGATGAAAGAAAGAAATGAAACATTAGCTTGGAACAAAACTAGAATTCAATCCATTTGTGGGTGACAACTGGACATTGTAACTTCCATTGAAACACAATTTCTCTCCCTAAAATCATCCTCCTTTTATTTAAGAGTCTGAATATAAGTCCAGTTTCAATTTGGCCTTATTATTTGTATGAACACCAAAAGACTAGTAATCGATCATGTAAGCTCTTGTCTTTAACCAATTCCTTGATAATCACTGAAAAAACACCGTTGTTTACAAATAGATGACATCAAGGATGTATAAAAAATAATGTACACATCTTTAGAAATGTAAAACAGAGCCATTAGTTTAAAAAATAAACTCTTTGTAATTAGATACAAGATTTTTCCTCCAAAAAACCCAAATTGTCTTAAAATTACTCCATTCTTTGGAACAAATCCTACTTGTACAATTTTTATGAATTGGTAATGAAATTTATGCCTCCTACTGAATAAATAATTATGCACAAACTGCACATGTACTCACGCTAACAGTTGTAAAGACAGTTCTACTGATCACAGCAAGAAAATTTCCACCTAATAAATTGAGCAAATCTAAGTACCTGCTCAAATGTCAAAATTTTAGGATCTAATTTACATTTAAAAATTAACTTAAGACCAGTCAAGAGGGTGGCATAGGTAAAGGTGGTACTTGCATCTTTCCACAACCACATCAAAAATACAACTAAACTACAAAACAATCAGCATTTCAGAACAGCCTAAAATCTAGCTGAATGGAAGTCCTACAACAAAAGATGTAAAGAAGCCACATTGAAACTAGTAGGAGAGTGGGAGACAAAGAACAGGCTAGTCCCACACCCTTGTGCAGTAGGTAAAAATTGGGAGGGATATCTTGGCTGTGGAGGGCCCCCTTGCTAGCGAGGGGTGCCAGCCCTACACCAGGCCCCCCTGCCCAGCACTCCAGTGAAGAAAACTCCCCAGGAAGAGAACTCCTCATAACTTCAGACTGTAAAAACCTGAGGGGACGGTAGCTGAATGAAATGGAGGACGTCTGCAGTCTCAAGCAGTTCCTCTTACAGGGCCCACAAATGAACTTACTCAGACTTACTCCCTCTGAGTTTCAGCACTGGGGAAGCAGGTCAAAAGGTACCAGGAACATGGGGAGGAATAGGAATGTCTGACATCAGGGGGAGAGCCAGAGAAGTAGCTTTCTCCCAGACAGAAGTACTGGCAGAGGCCATTTTCCTTTTCTGAGTCCTTCTCCCACAGAATCAGCAGGTAGGTGCCATACGAGTCTCCATCGACCTGAGTATAACTGTTCACCCCTGCCCTAGGCATTCCCTGACCCTGACTCAGCAACTTGGGGGCCCACACAAGCTGTTTCCAGTAACTTTTCCATATGAATAGCTGGTCTTGTCTCATACTTCAGATTTCCCTAAAATTTTTCAAACAAGTAGCACCTGGCCTCAGCATACCCCACACATACCTGTAAGAGGCCCTAGGCTCAGCACAGGTTGAGCACCTGCATCACAGGTTTAGCACTTGCATCACAGGTTGGCATCTCCTGGGCACCTCTAAGCCCTGCACAAATAGTAGCCATCTGAAGATTGCTCTGTAGTTTTTGTGGGGTAGCCCCGGGCAGAAAACAGGTGTGGCTGATCTTGGTCTGCACCTCGTGAGAGGCCCCAGACCCAGTGCACCCAGTGGACAACTTCAAACTACATCAAAGCACCACCCAACCACCTTCACAAGTGACATACTCAAGGGAAAGACTCAGCGGGCACCAGACCTTGCTAAAGTAAGTCCTGCTCCATGGGATGGGTCTTTGACTGCTGATCCTCCACAGCTGACTGGCCTGGGGATAATTCCCTCCCATTGACATGTCAACAGTATCAAGGCTCAATTACAATAGAAGGGTGTAGTTATACATAGTTGGGGTGACCTAGAGTACCCAGCTTGTGTGATAGGGGAGGCTATGCCACTTGACCCTAGAGGATACCTACTATGTTAGGCCAGTCAACCAAGCCCAGAAGATGAAACAGTTCCATTTAAAGGTTAGAAACAAACACAGGGAAGTGGCCAAAATAAGATAAACATGTCCCAAGTGAAAGAACAGAAAACTCTAGAAAAATAACTAAACAAAATAGGGACAAGCAATCTACTAGATGCAGAGTTCAAAACACTGGTTATAAGGATGGTCAATGAACTTAGTGAGAACCTCAACAGTATAAAAAAAAACTAGTCAGAAATGAAGGATATACTAACTGAAGTGAAGAATAACTTACAGGGAAACAACAGTAGAGCAGATGAAGCTGAGAATCAAATTAGTGGTTTGGAATGTAAGAAAGCAAAAACCACCCAATCAGAACAGGAAAAAAGAAAAAGAACCCAAAAGAATGAAGATAGTTTAATAATCCTCTGGGACAACTTCAAGCCTACCAAAATTCTCATCAGGGGGGTCCTGGAAAAAGACAGAGAGCAAGAAATTGAAAACCAAACAAGATGAACCCAAAGAGGCCCACATCAAGACCCATCATAATTAAAAGGCTAAAAGTTAAAGACAAAGAGAGAATCTTAAAAGCTGCAAGACAAAAGCAGTTGGTTACCTACAAGGGAGCTCCCACAAGACTGTCAGCTGATTTCTCAACAGAAACTTTGCAGGCCTGAAGGGATTGGCAAAAAATACTCCAAGTGATAAAAAGCAAGTATCTACAATCAAGATTACTCTACCCTGCAAAGCTATGCACCACATAGCTTTGTATGCATAGCTTGTGATGCAAGTACCACATTTACAACTGAGGGACAGAGAAAGAGTTTCCCAGATGAAAAAAAAAAAGCTAAAGGAATTTATCACTACCAAACCAGCATTACAAGAAATGTTAAGGGGGGGAGGGGGAGGAGAAGAGGAAGGTAAAAATATAAAGGGTAAAACTGCAATAAATACATAACTATCAAGAATTGAAGCTAAAAGTAATAAACAAGCAGAACATAAATGGACTCAGAGATACAGAGAACGTTTTGATGGTTACCAGATCCAAGGAAGGTTGGGAGGTTGGATGAAAACACTGCAAAATTAAGAAGTACAAATTGGTAGTAATAGAATAGTCATGGGAATGTAAAGTACAGCATGGGGAATATAGTAAATAATATTCTAATAAATATTTGTGGTGTCATATTAATACGAGAATTATCAGAATGACTGCTATAGTAAGTTATATAATGTCTAATCACTGAGGTGTACACATGAATCTAATAGACTCATATGTCTACTGTAATTAAAAATTAAAGATCATTTAAAAAATTAACTTAATGACAAAATTATTTAAATAGTGTATGTATAGGTTTAATAACTCCTAGTACAATAAAGAACAATTGACAGTGGTAAATTATTGAATTTCTCATGTGTTAAGTAAAACAATGAATAATTGTCTAACTTAATATTAAACAATTTTAGACTTACTTAAGCAGTCAAAATAAAAGTCTGAATTCTGGTAGATCATAATGATCCATAAAGACTATAGTATAAGTAACAATATTATTTCCCAAACTTAAAAAATTTAAAGCTAGCTGCCATTGGGCTAATTCTAAGAGGATAGCAGATTTCCTCTTCTTTTGTTTAGAAAAATATGGAACCCAGGAGGAGCGATCCTGGGTACTGGGTAGATGACAGGCTTACGTAACAGATTTCATCTGTTTTATCGGGTTTCTGGGAGAGAGTATGCAAACCCTGACGGTGATATGGGAAGGAAGATCTAAAGCAGAGAGTCCTAAACTTCAGCCACTCAAGTAGCAGCTTTGCAATCTCTGTCACATTGTATTCTTTCCTTACCATTTTTCTTTAAATTGGCTTGCTTTTTCCTTCAACAGTCACTTTTACCTTACCCTAAAAAATATTCACAGAATCACTGACTGATATACTAGTTGTATTTTGTGTTCAAACACACATAAAATAGATATATCTTTAAAACGTAAGAGGCTGTCTTTGCAGCCCATGAAGTTGTCAAGCAGACCACACTTTGGAAACCACACTGGCCCATAGAGACACAAGCCCAGCAACACATAGTGATGCAGGATATAGCAACCAACACAGCAGTAAGAAATTCCTATGGATGGAAATGGCTGAGTTTCATAAATATCAAAGTCTTGCTTTGATTACGTTTAACCTTCATTTTGATAAAATCCTATGTTATGTAAAGTTAAGTTTGAAAGAAGACAGCAGAGGTCCTGGAATTCCAGGAGTGGGCAAAGAGGGAAAAAAGCTAAACTGTACTACACTTTTACCATAAGCCAGACGTTGGACTAAGTTTCACTTTATACGGGTAGTTTTATTTAAACTTCACAATGCTCTGACATTATTATTACTCCTTTTTATAGAGTCTGAAGCTTAAGAGAACTTAAGAAATTTACTTCCAGTCACACACAAGACAACAGGAATCTGGATTTGAACACAGGTCTTCTGATTCCCAACCACAGACACTTAGCCATGAAGCTATGTTGCCAAACATTAAGACATCTATAAGTGTTGTATCTATAAACATATCACATTTCAGTTAGTAAAATAGAAGAGCCAAGCTAAAAAAAAAAAGGAGCTGTCATTTCCCAGAAGATCAAAAATCAACTGTTTCTCACCAAAAAAGAAAAAAACCCACTGCCTTTCACTAGGGTATTTTCAGAATATAGAAAACACATTTTAAATAATTTAATGTAACAATCCTGACAGTAATTTAACTTTCAGTAAACATTCACTGAAGAAAGTCTGAAAAATACACACAAAAAAGTAAAAGAAGAAAACAGAATTCATCCATAATATCGCCACCCCAAAAAATCAGGATAACACTTTATTGTATTTCCTTTCAGTCTTTTGTCAAGATATAGATTATAAATACACAAATGCTTATACATACATATTTATAAGATTAAAGCTAAACACTTGTCCCTTTCCACTATGTAGACAATATAAAATTTCTCACTTAATTTCATATCTTAAAAAATTAATAAGTATTCAGTTTCCAAACATGTTCTAATATTACAAGGAAGAAGAAAACTCTTGTATAAGTGTGTACATTTCTTTTAGTTGTGTTTCAAATGCAAAAAGTAAAAAAAGGCTTGTCTCTTTAAGAATAGACAATAAAGCAAGTTAAAAAATACATACTAAGGGAAATTTTATGCCAATTACAGGGTAAATATCAGGTATGTTGTGCAAAGTAAATTTTACAAACTATGGCAGTATTTCATGATCAGGAGAGAAAGAGGTAAAGTACAGTGATTTATTTCATATCTTGGTCACCAAAGGAATTCTCTCTTTTGAAAGACTGGGAAAAAGTCTTATAGCCCTTTCTCTTTTTTCTTTTCAGGAAGAAAGGTGAAGTGGAAAGAGGAAAATGGCAAGGGGAAAATGCTTTAAGGAATTCCCCTTAAGCAAACAGACAGTTACTTTCCAGAGAAAAGGGGTTCATTAAAAACCCCAAGCACCACTGCTGAAAAGAGAAAGCCCAAATATTGTCTACTATCGGATCAAGTCTCTGCAAGAGAATAATCAGAGTATGTCTTTCTGAGAAGCAAGGAACTGACCAAAGAACAAAGAGTTTGTGATATTTTGAGCACCATTTTTAGAAGGTAGATTCTAAATTTGTACAAATCTACATTTGTAGAATGTAGATTTTATGGTCTTGCAATATTTCCTTCAAGCATATAAAGTTCATTTATTTTTTGAATAGGTTGTATCAGCTCAATTGTAAAAGTCTCCTTCCCATTTCTGTCTCTTGGTCATTCAGTTATCTTCCCTGGAAGCAAACATGATGGCCAGTTTCTGAAGTAATTTCCTAGGGACAGCTTATAGATGTACAAGCAAATATGTCTGTAGGAATTCTATGGAGACATAAATGGTAGCATACCAAACGTTAGGGATTCAATGTTCGTGTGCCCCCTCCTGTCTCCCCCTTCCCACAGCAAGCACATTCACATATTGGGATCCTAACTCCCAGTATGATGGTATTAGGAGTAGGCCCCCTTTGAAAGGTGATTAAGTCATAAGAGCGGGGTTCTCATGAATGGAATTGGTGCTCTTATAAAAGATCCTAGAGAGCTCTCTGCTCTCCATCATGTGAGGACAAAAAAAGAGAGCCCTCTACAAACCAAGAAGCGGATCCTCACATCACACCTGCCAGCACCATGATCTTGGACTTCCCAGCTTTCAGAACTGTAAGAAATAAGTATCTGTTGCCTAAGCCACCTAGTGTACAGAAGTTTGTTATAGCAGCCCAAGCAGACTAAGACATCAATCATACTGTTTTCCATCTTGCTTTTTTTCTCCCCTAACAACCTACTTTGGAGATGTTTACACGAGTATAAAAAGATCTGCATCATAATTTTTAACAAACATTGAATAGTGTAGAATGGGTATATCATAATTTTAAAAACCAGTTCCTATTTGATGAATATTTAGGTTGCTCCCAATCTTTTACTATTACAAACAATGCAGCAATGAATAATCTTATATGTCTGTTCATGTGTTGTAAGTACACATATACACATGAGCTAAATCCCAGAAGTAGACTTCCTAGGTCAGATGGAATGTACATCTGTACTTTTGATAGCTATTTCCAAATTACCCTGATAAAGGCTGCACCAGCTTAGCTCCCACAAAGAGCGGTGAAAGCACACATTCCCCATGTCCCTACCCTCTGATCTTGCCATATGTTGGTTAAAAATGGTACCTTGCTATAATTTTAGTTTTCGTAAATGAGGTTGGCATCATTTCACTATAAGATCATTTGTACTTCTTCTATAAATTATTTATTCATGTCCTTTAACCATTTTTCTGTTTGTTCAACAATAAATAATTAATAATATGAATTATTTATTTAATAATTTCCCTTCCCTCTGCATACAAGGTATTCTTACACATATGAAAACTGAACAAGACTTACATATCAAAAGGATGGTTGGGGAAGGAATTATAAAATTCTAATTTGTTACCAACATGCTGCCTTCCTAGGGTCTTGGTGGCCCTTTAGATGATTAAGACCCTTGACAGGTGCCAGTTTGAGGCAGGTGATAGCAATGGCCTGAAGAATAAGATAACAGGCTTAGGCATCTCTCCTTCCCCTGGGCCACTGCTCCTTCCCTAATCCATCCATGCAGTAAGGGAAGATATTTAGGCAGCTTTAATCTTTAAATTTTGGAGCTTCCAAAATCAAAAAAAGGACTTCCAGTCTAGATGGAGGCATAGGTAAACATGCTTGCCTCCTCATACAACCACAGCAAAAACTACAACTAAATTATAAAACAATTATCATGCAGAACTGTCAGAAAATCGAGCTGAATGGAAGTCCAACAACCAAGGAATTAAAGAAGTCACACTCATCTAGGAGTATAGGAGGGGTGGAGATGTGGAGAAGAGACATGGAATGGGTGGTCCCACACCCCCATGTGATGGATAAAAATTGGAAGAGATACCTCAGAAGTGAGGGATCCCAGTCCCACACCAGACCACCCAGCCCTGTTCCAGTGGCAAAAAGATAAGTCCCCATAACTTCTGGCTGTAAAATCCAGTAGGTGTTGGGGCACTGGAAGAAACTGAGATTCTCAGGCTCCTCCTCTGAAAGGGCCCGAAACTGTCTTACGACTTGTGCAGAAACACTCCCTCTGGGGTCTAGCACCAGGGCAGCAGCTGGAAGGGTACCAATGGCATATATGGAATTACTGAAGTGTCTGGCATCAGGGCAAGTGCCAGGGAACAGATTTCTCCCAGACAAAACTCCAGTGGCCAAGCAGTGGTCACTGTCCCTTTGCTGAGACCTCTCCCACACAGAGCCACATAGAGGTTGGTCTGTAGCTTTGTATCTGAAACTCCATCAACCTGGTTCACACAGGTTCACCCAGGCAATTACCTAAGGCTCTGCCTCATCCAACTTATGAGTGTGCTTTTCTACAATAGGCCATGCTGCTAACACGGGAAGTCAAAGCAGCTCTACCTAATACACAGAAACAAACACAGGGAGGTTGCCAAGCAGATAAAAAAATGTGGCCCAAATCAAAGAACAGAGCAAAAACTATAGAAAATAACTAAATAAAATGGAATTAGCAACCTTTCAAAACACAGGTTATTAGTATGCTCAAGAAATTCACTGGGTACTTCAAAAGCATAAAAAAGACCCAGGCAGAAATGAAGGTTACACTAAGTGAAATAAAGAAAAATTTACAGACAATCAACAGTTGAGTAGATGAAGCCAAGAATCAAATCAATGACTTGGAACATAGGAAGAAAAAAAACCATTCATTCAAAACAACAAAAGGAAAAATAATCCAAAAAGATGAGGATAGGGTAAGGGGCCTCTGGGACAACTTCAAAGGTACCAACATTTGAATCATAGGGGTGCTGAAGGAGAAGAGAAAAAGCAAGAAATTGAAAACCTATTTGAAAAATAATGAAAGAAAACTTCTCTAATTTGGTGAAGGAAATAGACATACAAGTCCAGGAAGTACAGAGAGTCCCAAACAAGATGGATGCAAAGAGGACCACCTGAAGACACATTATAATCAAAATGCCAAAGGTTAAAGATAAAGAATCTTAAAAGCAGCAAGAGGAAAGAAGATAGTTACCTACAAAGGAGTTTCCAGAAAACTGTCAGCTGATTTCTCAAAAGAAACTTTGCAGGATAGAAGGGACTGGCAAGAAGAATTTGAAGTGATGAAAAGCAAGGGCCTACGGTCTAGATTACTCTATCCAGCAAAGCTACCATTTAAAATTAAAAGAGAGATAAAAGTGCTTCCCAGGCAAGGTAAAACTAAAGGAGTTCATCATGACTAGGCCATGATTATATGAAATGTTAAAGGATTTACTGATGTAGAGGTGAGGGGATTAAGAAGCACAGATAGGTAGTTACAGAATAGCCATGGGAATGTAAGTACAGTATAGGAAATGGGGCAGCCAAAAAACATATACACAAGACCAATGGATATGAACAATGGTGTGGGGATTGCCTGAGGGAGTGGGGAGGTGCTGAGTGAAGGGGGGCAAAGGGGAAAAATTGGGAAAACTGTAATAACATAATCAATAAAATATAATAAAAAAGACAAAATCAAAACCATGAACATTAAAATGGCAATAAATTCACAACTACCAACATTTAAATTTAAGTCTAAGAAACAAACTAAGCAAACAAGCAGAACAGAAACAGATTCACAAATATGGAGATCATTTAGAGGGTTACCAGTTGGGAGGGGGAAGGAGGAGAATGGGGGAAAAGATCCAGGAAGTAAGATGTACAAATCAGTAAGTACAGAAGAGACAGGGGGATGTTAAGAACAGTATAGAAATGGATAGCCAAAGAACTTGTATGCATGGACCATGGACATGAACTAAGGAGGGTAGGAATTGCTAGAGGAAATGGGGAGTACTGGGTGGAGGGGGGGAAAGGGGGAAATTAAGACAACCCTAATAGCATAATTATAAAATGTATTTTTTAAAAAAGGAACTCACAAGACATCACAGTGGAGGAGGGATTTTCTTTTACCTGTACCAAATCAAAGGTGAGGCCTATATTGCTTTTGACCCCCTAAAACCCCTGGTGAGGATTTCCAACAAGCTGCCTACTTCCCAACCAATATTTCCCACTTGTGGTGTTCTATGAGAAGAGACGAACGAAATTGGGGGTGATTTTGCAGTGGAAAGACAAGTTGGACTAAGTAGGGTGACACATCTCTGAAATAGCTATTGCCTTGTAAATAAGCAATATTCTGGCCTTTGATGCCTGACAGGAGGCCCTGGTTTAGAGAATGGTGAAGTGGGCAGTGTGGTCAACGTAAGACAGTTTCTGTCTGACTGATATCTGGTTCTGTACCCAGTGGCAGCAATTAGTGTAACCAGCTGATAGTTCTAAATCAGTTTGTCTGGTGATGTATAAAAGACTGAATTTTGCATCTAAAAGGAGGTTTCGAAGTGTCAATGCATAATATATGAAAGTGAGAGCTACTGAAAGCAAAGAACCACACTACATATAATAGATTTGAGGACTTTAAACCTTGCTATTCAGAAACATTGTAAATTTAAAAATAAATCAATTAAGACTACAAAAATAATAATTCTTATACCGAAAGCCATTTTCACATAAGAGTTTTCACATAATTTGACTGAAGTTACCAGATGTAGCATCTATTTATCAAGAGCTTGCCATGTACCAGACAATGTTTAGGTGCCTTCAATATATTACCTCTTATCTTTAAAACAATCTTTAACTGGTGAGGAAAAAGAGGCATAGGGTGATGAGCTTACCCAAATGCATATCGCTAATTAAAGTAGCTAGCATTTAAACCTAAGTGTTTTTCTGATTCCCCAAAATAAGCATTTTCCATTTAAGATTTTAAAATAGTTTGCATATGATATTATTATACATATCCAATTAAAAACTAACATTTTATTCAGAATGATCATAAGCTATTATTTTCCCATAGTGATCAAATGAAGCATTTCTTCTTTAAAATGTGATGATTCTGTAATTTGACATATTCTACATATATTTATTATTTATGTGAGCACAGAAGACTATCTCAGCAGGTCTCAGCAGGTAGTGCTTCCTTTTTTAAAGCAATTAAAGAGGACTTCTAGATAAGCTTTCAGAATTTTTAAAACTGCCAACTAGTTCAATGGATTATCTAAAATCTTATTAGCTTCCCAATCCTTACAGGTCTCCCATAAGGGATCTCAGTTTCTTTCATCTTAGAAAATGCAAAATTATATCAAAATGCTTGGTTATTATGAAATGCCTTAAATTAATGGTTTTGCCTTGTAGGACTCAAAAGCTGAGAGTCTTAAACTACATTCTGAAAGACAGAAGAAAAATTCCAAGGGACCTATTTCCTATATTAGTGTAAACATTTTGTGGCAAGTTTATAGCATACCAAATTTGTTTTTTTAAACTAATTTCATTAACTTCTTAAGAGCTATAAATAAAATTTATAAAATTTAAGCCTGCAAGTACATATGAAAAATATCACACTTTAAGAAAAAAAGATGAACCTATTGCAAATTTGTGCCTGTGCTTTCCACATGCACAATAAACTCTTATATACTATTTATTTTTAAACTTCCATAGTAATATTATACAGAAACAAAAAATTTGTTCTAAAAATGTTATTCAATCAACAAATATATATTAAAGTCTTTTGCATTAGTCTAAGAAGGTTTATAATCAAAAGTTAAATAAGTTTTCTGATTGTATTCCCAAATCAAACACATGATTCTTAGAAATGTCTAGTATTTTAGTTCATTTACTTCCTTTCCATTACTGTGAACATCAAACATTGAAAATAGTTACATTTTTTAAAATAAAGAAGAAAAACACTTGAATGACATATAAAAATGATTTATTTTCCAAACAACAAAGAACTTGATCCTTGGACTGTGTGTAGTGGTAATTACATACACCCCCCGATCCCCAAAGAAGGTAACCATTGAAAGGGAAAACTCAAACAATGGATTCATGACTATTTAGCCCATGTAATAATGTGTTTGCTCTGACAAACTGAATGGGTAGCAGCTATTTAAGGTTTTGATTCTGTATAGAAAATCAGTATTTAAAATTACTTTATCCATCTAATACATTCTACAATATTTTAAAACAATAAACATACACTTTTACTCCAATTTAAAAGTCAGATACATTGTATAACTTTTTATGAAGCTAAATTATCTCCAATGTATAAAGTACATTAATAATTGAGAGTTTTAGCATTTGACAAAATAACACATGAAACTAACATTAAGTGATTCTACTATGACTACACCTGAATCACAAAGGATGAGTTAAAATGTCTTAAATATACATAAAAATGATAGGCAAAAAGGGGAGATTAAATTCTTTTTTTATAATTTTTATTTATTTATCTTTAGAAGGGAAGGGAAGGAGAGAAGGAGAGAAACATCAATGTATGGTTGCCTCTTGTGAGTCCCCTGCTGGGAACTGGCCTGCAACCCAGGCATGTGCCCTGACGGAATTGAACCGCGATCCTCTGGTTCACAGGCCCGTGCTCAATCCACTGAGCTACACCAGCCAGGGCTAAATTCTTGTTAGCCAAGTTAAATAGGCCCTAAGATATACCATATGAAAATTTCAGGTTTTAAAAGAATGCTTTACACCCTGGCTGGGTAGCTCGTTGGTCAGAGCATCATCTGGATACACCAAGGTTGCTGCTTCCATCCCCAGTCAGGGAACATCCAAGAATCAACCAATGAGTGTGTAAATAAGTAGAACATCATTTGATGTTTCTCCCTCTCACTTTCCTTTGTCCTCTCTCTCTCTCTCTCTCTAAAAATCAATAAATAAAAATAAAGTAAGATTTTTATAATGAGGCTATTTATAACACTGAAAAATCTTCATTTTATGGCCATATTTGCTAACTAAAGCAAGCAAAATCCAATCTGGTATACCCTTAATATAAAAAGGAATAATATTTTTCTACTATCAAAATTAGCATACACTCATAGTGTGGTATAAACCAATATAATTAGTTGATTTTCACTTTGAGAGTCTAACCTGAACACTGGGGCTGTCAATAGAGAAGTAAAGAGAGAAACTGAAGAAATTAATTTAAAACAGTGGCAAATATTACTAGAATTTAGAGAATTATAAAATTATGCCACTTATAAAGCTTGGGACTACCCCAAGCTTTATTTTCAGATTTGAAATGTAGAAGATACAGTTAATTATTTGACTGACTTCTAGATCTAAATAGTTTCATAGAAATCAAGTAATACTTGATAATTTATCAAAGATGATAAAATAAAAAAGTCAAGTTTTTATCACTCTTTATCAATCTACCTAATTTAGTTACATCAAGTACTACTTATCATAATAAATAGAAATCTTTTCTGATATAGAAAGAGACCACATAATCATCTAGTGAAATGTGGTATTCATCAACTTAATAGGAACGAGTATTTACAGACCAGATTCCTGAGCATAAAAACTGGGCTAAGTTGGTAAGAGGTTGAGGTGTCAATAATATTGAAAGTCTTTTCTTTCAAAATAACTTCAATAGAGGTTGAAATTATGAAACTGTCCCAAACAGAGATTCCCTCTTTGAGACAGGAGAGTCCAGAGTACCCATCACCTTTTCTCCCCTCCCTTTCCCTGGAGGCGACCTCCTCACACTCCCAGAGCTCTAATGAGCCCCATGAAAACCATTTCATCCACAAACATACACTGTTTCTCAAAGAAAACCAAGATCTTGTGAACAGCAGAAAGCCCATCATACACTTTGCTTGTTTCCATAACTTGTATCTTTCACATAGTTAACCAAGAATATTGTGACTCCTGAGGTATGCAGTTCCATGCCCCACGGAGACATAGGTCTACCTCAAATGTGGAGCTATGATTTAAAGCAGGAGCCTGACTTAAGGCTCTGCTTCTAGTGTTTATAGACAGGATGAGTTCAGTGAGAAATCATTCTCTCACTATGGAGCAAGAAGTCCTTAGGACAATACAAAGACGTCTGAGTAGCAGAGACGGAAAACAAATCTTCGGTTCACAGGTCTTCAAGAAAGCATGCCTTCACTAGACCTAGAGGCTCTCACAAAGGGGAAGAGATTGAAGTAGCCCGAAGCCAACCACAAGCAGTAAAAGATAGGAAAGAAAATTCTAGCAAGAGCAATTTATTGATAGCATCCCATTATTTTAGTCAATAACTTAAACTTTCTTCACAACAAAACTTTACCTTGGCTAATAACTAATTAAACTGGATGACATAAATTTTACCTTTGTTCTCTATTCTAGTTCACTGGTATAAAGACATGCTAACTAATAAATTGTAATTTCACCAAAAGTAAGGCTGTGGGAGCATGAAAGGGGAAGGTTGGTCCCATTTTGCTTGTCAAGATTGCAATAAAGACAGTTCTCCCTGCTTCTTCTACCTATGCATTCCTTATTTTCCACTGACGTGAAAAAGGGAAAGACTACAGTCACAAACAGTAAAGATCTGTAAGATGATAATATTACTTGAAGATGGATGTCTCCAGAATCGCCACACACATGAAAGTGAGGACTGCCTCTACTCAAGGGCATACTGGTAACATATATCAGGATACTTAACTACAAAAGAATCAAATAACTGGACTTGAAACATTCTTTACTCGTAGTAATAAATGATAATGGTGAACATTTTTCCTACTTTTTGCTATTTCTTTATAAGCTTCCATGGTCCAGAGATCATATAATTTAGTCTAATTTAGCAACGTATCAATTATGTTAACATAGTTTATTAATCAATGTTAACTGACTCATTTAAGAGATGAGCAAATTCATATTTCATAAGCAACAACTATATGTATGGTACTCATTAGACACTTTCTATTTTCATGTTTAATTCCCACGATAATCTTCATTTTTATAATTGAATAAACTAAAGCTCAAAGAAAATGTTATGGACATGAAAAGATGTGCTTTGAATTATATCTAATTTCACATGGAAATTTAAGAAAATGAACTAGAAAATTTCACCTCCTATGCTACAAACCTGATGTGTCAACATCACCAACATATAATCAGGTTCCCACTGACTCCCACCCCTCCTTTTAATAACCCAGTTTAAAAGCCCTTCGCTTGTTTCCCACATCCTCCCCTTCCCTCAGCACCAGTAAGCAACCTAACTATTGTGTGGCAATAGCACCACCTATTGGATAGCAAAGGGATTGCAATAACCCAAAAATAGCATCTGCTTCCTTGCCTTAAAGAACAATATATCATTTGGACAATTCTTTCCTTCTGCATTTTATTAAACCCACTTGAAAAAATATTTTTCATATGTATACATATATATGTGCGTGTATATAAAATATATACACACACATAATCTTTTTTCTCCTTCATCTCCCCTACACTAACCTATAGAGTTATTGCATCTTTTTTTATTCCATTGCTAACCAATGTGTTTTTCCTAATGTGCAGCAATTCAGGGGAATTGTGGATTAAAAGAGATTTTAAAATTATTCTGGAAATTAAACTACCATTATAACAGTTCCTATGAAAAATGTGTTGAATTTAAACAAAATGCTTACATAGAACTTTTGGAATTCAAATCAATTTTAGATTGGGAGCTGCTATACTACTAAAACATATAAAAGCTTTAAGTCTTTCACTGTAGTATCCAAGGCAAATAAATAAATAGAATGCTATATAAAGCAATATTGCATATATTTTCATCTCCGATTCAGAGTATGGACATCTGCCTGTCTTGTGGAATTTGAATCTTGCATCACATGTAACAGAACACTAAAATATTTATTGATAACACTGATGAGATCCATTGCTACTTTGCAGTGGTTCATTAAGGTTACACCAATGATACAGAAGTGAACAGGTCCCATTATTTAAGTTTTTATCTCTGTGAAGAAAACTTCCAGGATTATATCTATAACTGCAACCACTCAATAAGCTCCAATCGTGAACTTCTGTTTAAAGCGATGCTCTACTTGCTTGTCCTTACACTTCTGTTACAGAGTTCTCCATCTTCCCGTAATAAGTCCCTGAAAATGTCCTGTCTTTATGGTAAGCCCTTTAAGTTCCCTTCTGTGTGAATTTTGTGTTAAAGTGGGGGAAACATGTAAGATATTCAAAGCAACTGGTTAATATGAAATCACTTTCGTTATTAGCACCAATCAAGTAGCAATGGGTTTTTGTTCCTTGGCCTTTGTCCTATAGTTCAGTTCTAGAAATTGCTTTGTAAATCCTGATTTGAGTCCAATTTCTTATGGGCAGGAAAAGACTGCCACTGCTCCATGTATTTTAACCATAACTGTTTTCACCTGCCTACACAAAGCCTATTCCCGGCAGAAAGACAGACCCTAACTCCCTTCTACTGATCCCATGGTCTACTGAAACCTGTTTGTGCCAAAAGCTGGTGTCCACTGCCCGGTTATATGACCTTCTCCTCACTGTTAGCTATATCCCTGCTTTGCAAATCACCTGCTCAACACTATTTTATTGGCTTCCCAGGACTTGGAAACGTATGGAATGGCCTGTTTAACCAGTAGTTATGACATTCATCTCTCCTGAACCCCAAGTTCTTTTTCTTTCAAATTTTTTGATAGTCCTAATATTTTACTCATTTCCTAATTTAAAAAGTTCAGTTGTTTTTACAGTATCACTATATGTTATACTACATTTTTATGGTTAAGATAGTAAATATCATGTTACCTGTTTTTACCACAATTAAAATTTAAAAAAATTATTTTTAAATGACTTCAACTGAGTTTCTATTGTTCTACTTCCCAACAAGGCAAATGTTCAACAATAAAAAATATATTAATGTTTCTTGGATTTGTTCCTTTTATTTCATATTTACATCACAACCCTCCTCTAGGGCCTTCTTGTTCCATGCCTACATTAATAGAAAAGCCTTTTTAACCATACCGTAGTCTGATGTCCACTCTTTATTGTTTAGAAATCCTTTCTTTAGGGAACACTAGTCATTCCAGTTCCTTCTGACCCTGCCTGTCCATTGAGCTTGGACAGTGCTGCCACCCCTCTGTCTAGAGGTAGGTCTCAAAACCAAGTTTAAGCATAGTCTTGTATCCCTTTAACCACAAAAACTGTTCCAGGGATGGGCACATGACCTCAGCTGGACAATCAGCATTTTCCCAGAACCTTTGCTGGAGCTTTCAGGAAAGACTCGTAACCTCTATGATCATGAGATATAAAGACCACAGAACTGCTGGGGCCACCTATTCTACACTGTAGAGAACACCTGTCCATGAATGAAGCCTATTTGAAGGGAGGTAGAGATGTGCAAGAGAGAGAACATATTCTCATAATATTAAGCACTTGAATCTAGTTCATTTTCTGTTGTTATATTTTCTAAAATATTAGTTAGCATATGGAGGCTAAGTTGCAGTAGCAAATAGGCTCTGAAAATTAAGTAGCTTAAATGATGAGAAGTATATTTCTTTGTTATGTAACAGTCCTGGATGGAGGTTCAGGTAGGCCACTTCTTCCCACACAGTCATTTAAGGATCCAGACTGATGGCTGTCCAGCCATCATCAAGCCTTCCAAGGTTTCTGTGAGCACCGTCATTTCATCCAGCCAGGAAAAAGAAAAGCACTGAGAAATACATATGGAGATTTTTATTGGCCAGTCCAGGAAGTGACTCATATCACTTCCACTTACAATGCACTGGAGAAAACTTAGTCATATAACCACACCTACTTTAAAGGAAGCTAGTAAATATGGTCTAGTTATATGTCCAGAAAAGCCAAAAACATGGATTTGGGTGGAAAGCTACTAGACTACAAATAGATCCTTGGATAAAGGCAAATCAGCAAAGAAACTGAACACCAGATCATATCATACTGATTCCCACAGAAAAACTGTTTTTTTTTAAGATTTTATTTATTTATCTTTAGACAAAGGGGCAGGGAGGGAGAAAGAGAGGGAGAAAAACATAAGTGTGTGGTTGCCTCTTGTGCACCCCCAACTGGGGACCCAGCCCACAATCCAGGCATGTGCCTCGATGGGAATCCAACCAGTGGCCCCTTGATTCACAGGCCTGCCCTCAATCCACTGAGCCACACCAGCCAGGGCAGGAAAACTGTTTTTATTGAATTAAAAACCTAGTGAAATACTATTACCCATATTTCAGTGCAATTTTAAGAAACACTCCAGAAAAAAATGTATCAAATCTATCAAAAGATTTTGTCAAATACTTGTTCACTAACATCATATGTCTGCTAATATTTACATACAGTGGGAGAAAGTCCCATCAGATATCAATACTAAGGATAACAGAAAAATAGCAAGCATCATTTTTTCTTTTAGGATTAGGAAAGATTAACAACACTAAAACAGTGTTACTGATGTAACTGAAGGTGCAAGAAAATGAACAAACTGTTTTACTCTTGGGAATGTAAATTAGTCAGTATAAATAATAAAACCAATTGTTTCTTTTTCTAGACTACCAAGGAACTTAGAATTGTAGCCACAAGTTATCTCTAGTGGGTAACAGGATGAAATTTTGTATTTTCTTTATTGGTTGATTATTAAAAATAAAAAATCTTTTTTAAAATAGTAAAAGCAGCCCTGCCTGGTGTAGCTAAGTGGATTGAGTGCAGGCCTGCGAACCAAAGGGTCGGTGGTTCAATTCCCAGTCAGGGCACATGTCTGGATTGTGGGCCAGGTCCCCAGTAGGGGGCACACAAGAGGCAACCATACATTGATGTTTCTCTCCCTTTTTCTGTCCCTTTCCCTCTCTAAAAATAAATTTTAAAATCTTTTTTTAAAAACCTGTATTAAAAAAGAATAAAAACAAAATGAAGGCATTTATATTTTTTATAAATAGTCATATTCCTCCGAAACAGTTGTTTAGATAATTGATCTCCTAGCCATTGTGAATTTCTGACAATAAGGTTGTCTTTTCTGAGTTGGCCACTATAACACTTAGAGTTGCATTTGTGGCTCACTCTTAGAAAATGTGCAGGTAATCAGGGCTTATACTCCAGCTCGTATCTGGCTCCACTAATCCCTCACTTTGATTTGCTTTCTTCTTTCACTGAAACTTTATACCTCTATCTGTTAGTCCTCAATCTCATGTTTCTTCTGGAAGAAGAAAGAGAATGATATTATAATATAGTTTTATTGTATCAGAAACTCTATCACTCTTCCTATATAAAATTTAAAATTCTGAAAAGCAAATGTTTTTCTCAAAAAGCAAAAATTCTTCATCTTAGTTTTTACTCACTTAAAATAAATAAAAATATAACAATGCTATATACAATATATACATAGAAGAATGAGAAAGAACTCTCAGATTGCTCACAGTCTGGTTCAGTGGTCCCAATATTTTTTTTCACAATGACTCTTAGCAGACAACCAAGTGGACTCTCATTCCAGGGGAACACGAGGACGCATGTTGCATACTATCCCTCGCATGATAGCAACAACTTTATCTCTGGCTGTTACTGATCTGAGTCGCACTAGCGGTCTAAGGAGTCAGATGGTTAAGAACACACAATGTTGAGAGACAAATATAATATAGAGAAAATGCTGTATGCTATGATATGACACAGGGGAAAAATAAAGAACCCAGAAATGTGGAGGAAAAACAAACAGAAAATTTTTTGTGAGAGATACCTATCGTATCAGAGTTAGGCAGGCAAAGGAAGAAGAAAACAGAGATTAGAAGAATCAGTCCACAGAATAGAAAATTAAAAAGACAATTAGGTTTTACATAGAAAAGATGGTGAAACTATTTCTGGGTACTCAAATGTATGTTAAAAATCAGTTAATCCATGTGATAGCATTTTTAGATAAATGAAGCCAATTCTTTGAAAAGCAAAATTTTCTCAGACTGACCATTTTTATAAAAATAATTTTAAAATGCTTTAGGGTTTTTTTTTGTTGTTGTTGCTGTTTGTTTGTTTTTTGTTTTGGCCTTAGCAAATTAAACACCATTCAGTGCTTAGTTTCTCTTTGGGTCTCATGCTAATTATAAATAAAACACACTATACTGCACCTTGACATAAGTAAGTCCTACTGCGATTGGTCTTTTTTTCTACTTTTAAATGACCTCACTACATTATAGTAACTTAGTTATTTCTTACTGCCAATCAGTGTTACTGCTTCTAACTACTGTATATCAGCTTCTCACCCCCATGAATCTTTTATTTGTATAAAACTGTGGCGGGGGGGGGCAGGAACTGGCAGTGAAAAGGGTATCATTGAGCTTACTAAATTCCTGATCTATTCTCTCACACTACATCAAGCCAGTGGCTCTGCTCTGAGGGTAGTTGCATTCTGTATAACACTCAAAGTGCATATATTTTGTGATTTATTTATTTTCTCATACTACCTCAAGGACATTTTGTTCTGGCCTAATTTCCAGGCAGATTTCCCTGACTTTTTAAGCTATTCTATGCCTTACTCAAGGACTGTCATTTGGGGTACTGGAAAAGAAAAGGGTCAATTGGCACAGTATTCAAATTTAGACTTTTGCTATAATCTCTAAATGAGATTGTACATTCCATCATAATTATCTGTGTTAGAGTTTGATTTAACATATACTACTATGTTAACATAGTACTACTATGTTATTTAACATATACTACTTAGGATAGCTACTATCAAACCCTCCCATCCCCCTAAAAATAGGCAGAAAATAATAAGTATTGGCAGGGATATAAACAAACTAGACTCCTTATGCACTATAGGTAGGAATGTAAAATGATGTACCACAGTATGGTGGTCCTCAAAAAATTAGAAAAATTGAATTATCCTATGATACAGCAATCCTACTTCTGAACATGTAAGCAAAGAATTGAAAGCAGGGTCTTGAAGAGAGATCTGTGTACCCATGTTCATAGCAGTATTACTACAGTCAAAAAGTAGAGACAACCCAATGGGTAAATGGATAAACAAAATGTGGTTTATAGATACAATGGAATACTATTCAACTTAAAAAGGAACTCTTCTGACACATGCCACAACATGGAAGAACTTCGATACCATTATGGTAAGCAAAATAAGCCAGTCACAAAAAAGACAAATACTATATGATTTCCACTTATATGAGGTATCTACAGAAGTCAAATTCACAGAAATAGAAAACAGAATGGTGGTTGCCAGATGCTGAGGGGAAAGGAGAGGAAGTTGTTGTTTAATGGGTGTAGAGATTGTTTTCTAAGCTGAAAAGAGTTTTGGAGACTGGCTGCACAATAATATGCATGTACTTAATACTACTGTGCAGTACACATTTTAAGATAGTTAAATTGGTAAATTTTTTATGAAGTGCACTTTACCACAAATATACACATATATACATATCATATATATGTATATTTGTGCATATATATATATATATATATAAACTTACAGATTTTATAACCCTGTTTTAACAATTCTTCAACTTTTGGTAATTAGTGAGAATCCTCTAAAAAGGAAATGAGTGGGCATTTAAAATGTCCTGGGGATTACCACAGAAGGAATGAATGAGTATGTTTTTCTACATATTTCAACTGTATCTTGTTCTCCAAGTGAATTGCAAATTCCTTATATACAAACACAACATCTTCTGCTTGTTTTCGATAATATTCTAAACTGGGCAAATGGAAAGCAATCAATACTTGATGACATGAGAATGTTTAGGTAGCATTTACTGTGTATCTCCAAATTGCCACATGTAACGTTAAAATAACAAAATTAGAACTGAAAGGAAACTTGAGAGATCCTACTATCATAGTTAGTCATCAAGCCATTTCATAAGGCTCCTAAAAATCAATAGATGGAAACTCACTTCTTATCACTCATTCAAAGACATTATACACTAGGTTTAAAACATACCCTCGTAAAACGTTGTGGACTAGGCAGGGGTGCTGGTTGCACTACTACGTGAATGTATTACATGCCACTGCACAGGCACGCCTCAGAGATATCGCAGGTCCAGTTCCAGACCACAGCAATAAAGCAAATATCCTAACAAAGTGAGCCACGTAAATAATTTTTTCCCAGTGCATATGAAAGTTGTATTTACACTATATTGGAGTCTAGTAAGCGTGGAATTAAAAAGTACTTTGCTAAAAATGCTAAGCATCCTCTGAGCCTTCATCAAGTCATAATGTTTTTCCTGGTGGAGGGTCTTACCTTCAATTTGTAGGAAAAAACTCATACCTGTGAAGCACAATAAAGAGAAGCACAGTAAAACAAGGTATACCTGTATTGTATATCTGTAAGTGGGTAATTTTATGTTATATGAATCTTACTTCAGTTTTTAAAAAACCCTCATATATATATTTGACATGTAAAGAATCCCAAAGACAAGGGATAAAGCGTGCGGAGCTGTGGCTGGCCACTGGCAGGAGACTGAAATGAACCTCGTGTAAGCCTGACAAGAAAGGATGGAGTAAGATACTAAAAGAACTAGTTTTGAAACATGGTGCTGCATGAAAAATATTTTATGGTAACAGGTGATACAAGATTGTGGCTGATAAACCTCACCACAACCACCACCACAAACTAAAATTATGTATAAAAGGCAACAAGCCTTTGACCTGGGGCCCCTCTCACTTAGCAAACTCAGTTACCAGGCCTGTAAATCAAAGAGGTCAAAAAGGTCAAAGACGGAGTGGAATCAGACATGTCAAGACAAGGAGCTTGGACTTTCTCCTTGAGACAACAGGGAGTCTCTGGCAAGTTTGATAACACAGTACAGTAATGGGTTCAAAGATTTGTTTTAGAGAATCACTTGGGTGGTATCACTGAGGATAATTAGAAAAAAGCAGGACTGGAATACTAGACTACTACAGTATTCCAGAGAGAAGTTCATAAAGTGAAACAGGTTACATTTTAGGATCAATTGGATATAGGCTTCAGGATGGTACTAGGTGCTTTTCTTAGTTATTCCTTTTAATCTTCACTTTGAAGCTTAATATTATTCCCATTTCATAGATGAAGATAAACTCAGGTCAAGTTCGCAAAATTAGTTGCTAGAGAAAATGTGAATGCACCTTTTCTGCTACCTGTGGTATCAACCAGAATAGTCAGACTGCTTTACGTGACAAAAATGTAGGTTTGTGTGTCCTGGGTACTTCTCGTCAGCAGCACAGCCAGCCCTGATCAAGTGAGCACTTGAGGAGATCCTAAATTACTCGAGCTAAAAACAATTTTCACCTGGAAGTGATTTAAAAAAAAAAATCTTAATAAAGGGGACTCTTTCACCAAGCAAGACTGAACTTATAAAAAAAATCACTATGTCCTCTTGTGGTCTATTCATACCTTTTTAAATAAAAGGTTACATGAATATATTGGCTCAGTATATAATTAGAGTCAGTAATCCAAAGGGATATATTTGATCTTTAAAACTGCCAAATTAATAAAAAAAATTAAAAAAAACAGGGCTGAGAATACAAGAAAGAAAACTGTACTTGAACAAGAGTTAAATTAAAAAAATTAAAAAAAAACCCTGCCAAATTAAAATCCTTTCTACATATATTATGTTTAAAAAGACAATGTACAATACAGAATATAAAACTTTCATGTAAATCCAAATACTTAACTTTATATGTACATACGTACGTGTGTGTGTGTGTATTACCTTGGCCCCCACAGAGAGATAGCAGAAGTACGTGTGTGTGTGTGTATTACCTTGGCCCCCACAGAGAGATAGCAGAAGTGGACAGATTTACCTTGCATGTTGTACAAAAGCAACTTGAGACACAACCACAAATCCTGGAAAGGCGAACCTGATCGTTAATGTTCTTCAGCCATCCCTCTCCTCTCAAATCACTCATCTGAATCCACTCTGATCAGAACTTTGGTGTTCTCACATCTCGAGGATGGTATTTTGCACTGCCTGCCTGCTTCTAGATAAAGGATGAGTAATGTCTAAATCACACACACACAAAATGAGGAATGACACTTCACCACCACAATGTCTTCAAGAAGAAAACCACAAAGATTACACAAGAATTCTTATTCAAGTGTTAGAATTAACATCAACTTTGCTGGGAAATAAGGTGACTAGCCCAGGTGTAACAGCTTGAAGAGAGATGCCTGGGGGGGAGCTTTTGACAACACTAAGCTCTCAGTGCAACTGATTAAACATTTCTATTATCCCTATCCTTAGGCAAACTTGCTATCCAGCAAGAATCTTAATTTTATAATTCTAATGCCTCTTTCTTCACTTCATATAAAAATAAAAACTGTGCATGCCTTTGAAATAGTGCAAGGTATACTATGTGATTAAAAAGTACACACACTCTAAACTCAAATGCCTTTTCAAAAAGCTTAACTGAGTAAGCACTAACCCCAAGATACAAAAATAATTTGACAACTGAGATATTTGGCAAGAAATAATAAGAATATTTATGTTTTTTTCCTGATTTAAAATGGATAAACAAGCAAACATAGCTACTCAGTAAAAGCCATCCAAACGTAATTTCAAAACTCTCCAAATTGTAAAGGGAAGAAACGGCCAAGGGAATAAATTTTTAAACTTTTTAGAAGTTAAAAAAAAATATTAGACACTGGGTCTTATTCAGAAACACACTTAAATGTGTGATATGAAAGAGAAATGAATTCATTTGCCAGTAATAAGAAAGCAATTTTGAAGAAGAAAATCTGAAAAGAAACAAGTCTATTTTGATTTTTTCACTTCGTGTTTAATAAATTGCTTTGGAAGTAAGCTTTCTTTGTTCTTTCATTCCATCTGCCATGAAATAAGGACTGTAAAATCACTGATAGACGACTAGAAAGGCTCTCCTTTCACCATTGTGACAGTAGGCACATGCACATAAATGCCGTTTCAGCGGGCTCTGGGCATACACAACAATACCACACACTCCATTTTACTCCCTTCCTGACCTTAACATCTCAGTAGGAAACACTACTGGGTGAGACATTATTATTGGAATAGTTTGGTTGATTCTTTTTTAGGTTGTGGGCTTTGTGGCGAGTTATAATCCTACAGGACAAAGATAAGATTTTCACCATGGTTTAGACAACATGAAACATCAGAAAGGAGAGGAAAATTATTGTTACAACACTAAAGTCCACAGGCAGTGTGTACCTAGTTGCAAATCATGAGTTGGTTCAGAAATTGCTGAGGTCAAACCTCATCTCAGAGTCTAACTTCACAGGTCTCTACATATAGCTAAGATTACCGTACAAGGTCTTGACACCAGCTAAGCTAAAAAAAAAGTTGAATAAACTTTTTTCCCCTAATGCATAGGCAACTGGTTAAGAACACTGACTCTGGAGGCAGACCACTTGTTTCTGAAATTTACCAGTTTATATTCTTTAATATTATATAACTTCCCAGTGCCTTAGTTTCCCTGTCTATGAAATAGGGATAATGAGATAAAACATGACCATAGGATAAAATTATTTGCTGTATGTAAAGTGCTAAGAATAACGTTCAGAACTTAGCTATAATGATATGCTAGTAGTGCTCTTCCTACAGTGCTATGAGGCTGGTGGGAGCAGAAGGGCCCTCATACATCAGGTTTTCACCATGGAGCATAAGATCATGTTTAAACAGGCAGTTTTGCTGCTGCAGGGGACAGGTGTACAAGGGGAAGTCCTGATACTCTTAAAGTCTGGGCTAGCCTGGCATCCTGTAAGGCAGTCATACTTATGCCTGGAAAGCTATAGTTACTTCAGGATCAAACGAGTATCTTGGAAAAGTTGGTAGTAAAGTCAAAGGGGAAATAATTGTGGAAGTGGGCGGGGGGGAATAAATGCAGTTTAGGGCAAAGCATCATTGCCAGCGCTATATTCTTCCCTGGCATGGGGATTTCCTCCCTTCTCTGAGGTGCGACTGAAGTGCAAAACAGAACAGAGAAGACCGTCATGCTACCTACCCTCAATCCACAAAGCATGAGATGAGTATGGATAGTTTAATTGTCGGACATACTAGGGGGATACTCACTTCATTCTGGTTTTATAAACTGCTTAGCCACAAGGTGATCTTGAATTGTGGTAAATTCTGGTTCTTTCACAAAATATATACACATCCAATTTGTTAACTTTCTCTTTCCCACATGTCCTGTTACTATCCGACCAAATATTTAGCAAATGGGTGTCAGAGACTATGGTTAAATAGTAACTGTCAGGAGTCAAATGTTTTTGGTTATCTACCCAAACAATTTGAAACACTTATTCATAAAGATACATGTACCCCTCTGTTCACTATAGCATTATTCATGATGGCCAAGACATGGAGACAACCAAAGTAACCTTTGATGAATGGCTGGATAAAGATGTGGTGCATATATACAATGGAATACTACTCAGCCATAAAAAAGATGAAATATTGCTATCTGCAATAACATGGATGAATCTTGAGAGTATCATGTTAAATGAAGTCAGGCATAAAAGGACAGGAACCATATGATTTTACTCATATGTGGGATATAAAATAAAAAGCAACAAACGAACAAATAAAACAAATAAAAAAACAGACTCAAAAGTACAGACAAAGAATGGTTCCTACCAGGGGGGAAGGAGGAAGTGGGGGCAGGACAAAAAGGGTAAAGGGGGTCAAATATCAGGTGATGGGAAGAGACTGGAATTCAGGTAAGGAGCACTCAATGGAGCATACAAATGTCATATTATAAAGTTGTACACCTGAAATTTATTTAATGTTATTAACCAATATTACCCCAATAAATTTTTTAGAAAGAAGTCAAAATGTGCAGAGGAACCTATGAAACAGTCTTCAGGGGGGCTAGGAAAAGCAAGACCTTATATTCTTGGGATGCCTTATTTGAAGTTTAATATTTGAGACATAAAGAGACACGAGTAGATTTAAAAAAATAATCTTGGGTTGGAAGGGCTTTCGATACATGACAAGAAACCCAAAAATTTTGAAAAAATGTTTCAGATGATTTTCTTTATAAATATAAACTGGGAAGCAAAAAACCAAATACCATTAAATATAATCAAAGACAAAGTAAAAAGTGGAAAAAAAAGTTGAACCAAATAAAAGTCAAAGGAACAAACTATCCTAATAAACAAACAAAGTGAACAAAAAGAGGAAAACAAACTAATAAAACGATAGACAGAAGACATTAATAGTTTTCATATAGGAGAAAAACATAAATAGGCAAATAAAAATGTACAACCTCAATGACAATTAAAGAATCTAAATTCTTTAATTTATATTCTAATAGCTATTCTAATTTGTTAAGCTATTCTAATTTGTTAAGTGAAAATACAAATAGCATAAACAGAGAAAATAGGCAATAATACTGTGGTAGAGACTCCTATCGCTCATCCGCACCAAGCACTCCTTCCCACTCCTCGTACCTCTGAACACGAACCTCTGGCAATTGGGTGTGAACTAAAGTAACACATCCAGAATTTAACTGCTGGTAAAAAGAAGGCCCTGAGCTGTATTTTCCTTCCAAAGTATCTGAAGAGGTCACATGATCTAGATAGTGCAGCTACCACATGGTGGATTCCCTCCATCAGCCCAAGTCTCAGTGTGGAACTGAAACCTCCACCCCTAACTTGGAGTGGAAAAACGAAAAGGAAACCTCAGTCACGTTTATCCACTGGAATTTCATATTACTCTGCCATTGTAGCACAACTATCTATCCTGACTAATATAAATATACCTCAGCCCTGGCTGGTGTAGCTCAGTGGATTGAGCGTGGGACTACGAACCAGAGTATCGCACTTCGATTCCCAGTCAGGGCACATGCCTGGGTTGCAGGCCAGTTCCCAGCAGGGAACTCACGAGAGGCAACCATACATTGATATTTCTCTCCCTCTCTCCTTCCCTTCCCCTCTAAAAATAAATAAATAAAATCTTTAGACATATATATATCTATATCTATATAGATATAGATATAGATATATATCTCCTATATATATCTATATATCTATATATACACACACACACACACACCCCTCAAATTGCAAGTTGTTATACTGTTTGTATTACTTTTGTAATTAGGAAAAAATTAAAACCTAAAAATATAAGAATACAATGCTGACATCCAAAGTACAAATATTGGTGACAATTCCCTCAGAATTTCACTACTAAATTTGTAAAAATACTTCTTAAGGTAATACACCTGTCTCTAAAAGACTGCCTACAGGGATGGCATCTCCCCATTCATAAATGGCTTTTGGTAGGGTTATATTGGATTTATTTAGGCCTCAAAGATAATTGTTTCCACAGAATAAATAGAATAGGGATAGAATATACCCAATAACATTAAAAGACCAAAAAGAAGGGTCCTATGTTTCACTAGACAAGTAAGTTAAGTACCCTTATAAGGAAAATGAATTCACATTACAAAAGTATCCAAATTGTTGGTAATAAAAATTACTCTCGTATAAAGTAAAAAGTTATACAACTTTCCTCCAAGGTTGTCAAAAATAAGGCAAACGGAACCTTACTTCTATCAGTTTGATTTTTCTGGGCACAAAAATGGAAGTCAAATTAAACCTTAAAATTTCCATGAAAATATTTCAAGTGTTGCCTTTGGTGGAACAAGGTTCCAGGGAAATCCTTCTGTTCTTCCATCAAATCCTCCATTTTAACCCAAAGAGCCTCATTTTTAGGTTTTCTTGACTGTTACGCCACATGAGATTTTGTCTGAAGAAATGACCTGGAGCTCAAAGATACAAATTCTTCATCTGAAATCATAATTGTAGGAAGATAACAGACAAAATATATAAACCCCATGAAAGAAATGACCATATTGGTGTGCTTGCCTTTTGAATTCCAAGTGGTAAACAGGAAAGGGCTCTAAACACTGCAAGCATACAGCTTTGCAAAAGGAGGAACAAACACGAGCATACTACGTAAGACAGAGTGGTGTTCAAGCTTCTGTTCTTAGCGAAATGGTGCATCTGATAAGACAAGCTCATCTAATCTAACAGCCTGTGGAACTACTTCTTCATAACAGGAAAGTATGACCCAGTTCGGCTGTATTGAGGGTAGAGAGGAAAATTTACTGAAGTCGCTGTAGTTGAAATCAAGGACAGACCCTGGGAAGACAGAGTTGGGCAACTGAGAGATTCCTAGAAGGTCTTGTGCTTCAGACAGGAAAGAATTGCATGAGGTGTGTTTCATCAAGCCTCACAATAATAGGCAGTCCCTCTGTGGAAAGACAGTGTCACAGAACACAGAAAACCTTCTGGAATGAAGCCGCATGCTTGTTATGGTGCCCTACAGGGCCAGGACCTATCAGGACACACTCTGCCCAGTGGCTGAGCAGCAAGTTCAGTGGCTGATAGCTGTCAGTAGTCTGACAGTTATCAAAAAACTAATAAAATTGCAGTAATTTATGTGACTGGTCCTGCAATGGGTTCAAAACAATTTAAATTACAATCATATAGTAATTATTTGCTTATAAAGGACCAACAAATTTGAAACAAAACGTAAATAATTTCCTACAGTTAAAACAGTGCTATCAAGGTCACTGGGCTTATGTGAGTATTTAGAATAATAGTTCTGTAATAGTTCTAAGTCCAAAAGTACATATATATTTCTAAAAAATACTCCAGTATATTAGCAACAAATAGTCTTGCTCATACCTGGATTTTTAATTTGAGTTTATTACAGATAATTTTACCCATATGATTCATTCGCATGATATGTCAGGGAAATTGTCAGGCTTCAAGAAGCATGTCTGGTTTACCCATGGCTGCTGCAGGGATTTTTATTTTGTTTCATGGTATGTGAGAACATTGTTGAAAAGCAGAAAGAAAATACTTGCCAAGTGGTCCTTAAAATGTTCACTTTCTTCTGAGAAACTTGGTGAACAAATGCCTGCAAAGAATCTACTCTAACTAAAAACAATGACTCCTTTCTCCTTATTAGGAAGATAATTTGTGTCAACCCATGGACATATGAAGATTTAACCATTACAAGTGATGCTTACTCACCTAGTTGGATAAGCTAAATTCTGCTTATAATTCATTAGTTTATGTAACTAAAGAATACGTACATTTAAATCTTTGCCAAGCTTTAAAAGGCAAAAGATTTATACAATCTGAAGAGAAACCAGAGTATGCCAAGCTTTAGATTTAGCATTCACTTATTCTAGTACTGGTCTATTTCCTGTAATGAGTTAAGCAATTAATATTGCTTACAGTCTTTCTAGGAAGAGTGAGAATATACAAAAACTGAGAACCTTTGTATATTAAAATTCATGAAAAAACTGGACAGATGAAAATAATCTACAACTACCTCAAATAGAGCTTCTACTGGCAATATTTGAACTCTTAAGTAAAAATATTCAAAGGGACAATTTAAAACTATTTACTAATTAAAGACAGATAAAAATTATATTAGTGAATGTAAAATATGTCTAAATTAAGACATGAGATTATTATTTAATGACCATTTTTCACATCTTAGAAATTTAGGCTATAGGCAATAACTTAAGATAAAAAATTTTAAATATTTACATATCTATTTAGATATAATTTTAAATACCATGTTACCTTCAATTATATTTTTTAGTTTTTTACTAAAATATTAATCTATATAAATGACCTGGGCTTTGGACAGAATTTTTATAGTTAAGCAATTATTTTCAGCTGTGCTATTTCACATTAGAGCAAAATTGTAACAAACCGAGTATTTTCTGAAGAATTCATATTGAAAGCCCTTTAGAAATTTCATTTACTTAAAACTCACTTCAAAACTTATCTTCCATATGAATGGGATATAAAAGTGCTAATAACAGCTAGCATCTCTTTGCTAACCAGAGAAACCTAAGCCTGGTAATTATCTACAACTGTCTCCTTATCGGTATTTTTATACTGGTCTTCCCCAGTATGCAAATTTAGTACAAATAAACATTTATTCATGAAGAATACATTTGGGAATCTTAAAAAATAAGGGTGTATGTACACACAGTTATATGATAATAGATGTTTGGGGGAAGCCCTAGCTGGTGTAGCTCAGTGGATTGAGTGCCGGCCTGTGAACCACACGATCCCGGTTCTATTCCCAGTCAGGGCACATGCCTGGGTTGCAGGCCAGTTCCCGGCAGGGAACACACAAGAGGCAACCATACATTGATATTTCTCTCCCTCTCTCCTTCCCTTCCCCTCTAAAAGATAAATAAAATCTTAAAAAAATGTTTGGGGGAACTGAATTATGTGCCTGCTATGAATGAGTCCTCATTGTTTTGCCCTCAAGGACTACCATTTGGTGGATAAAACAAACATGTAAAAATCAGTAGTAAGATCTAAATGTATGGGAGAAGGTGTTAGAACACCGTCTTGGTTTCCTAGGGTTGCCCTAATAAAGTCTGTAAACTGAGTACCTTAAAACAACAGAAATGTATTCTCTGGAGGCTAGAATTCTGAAATCGAGGTGCAGGCTGGGCCATGGCTCCCTTGGAAGACTCTATGGAAGACATTGTCTTTGCCTCTTCTCATGGTACTGGCATTCCTTGGCTCATAGCTGCATCATTTGATTCTCTGCCTCCATCTTCACATGGCCTTCTCCCCTGTGTATCCTCTCCTCTTCTTATAAAAACACTGGTCATTGGATTTAGGGCTCACTACAATCTACTAGGACCCTATCTTAATGAATTACATATGCAAAACCCTATTTCCAAAAGGCCACATTCTGAGGTTTCAGGCAGATGTAAACTTTCTGGGGACACTATTCAATCCACTATACTGCCCGTGTATGAAGGAAAAAAGCAAACCAAACCAAGTTGTCAGACTATGTAAACTGAGGTTAAAGTATTCTAGAATTTGTGTATCATGGTCAGAGAAAAAAAACAACTTAGCAACTTAAAAGTTCTTAAAGTAGTCAGTTAGGGGTTGCAAAAATCTTCCATTTCAACACTGGATTTGATATGATTTAACAGAATATCCTCAAAGTCCAAATGATTTACTGCATCTTGATGAGTATTAGTGGCTCTATAAAATGTTCACCTCTGTATTATTAAACATAACAAAATAAAATTCTATTACTGTTTCATCCATTCTGTCTGCAGCAGCATATCTTGTCTGAATTAAGGGCAAAGTTGGTTTTCTTTGTGATATCAGTGAGATGCTGTTTGATTTTTATTAAATATAATTATTCCTACTTGCCAGAAAGAACAGACATACAGCCATAATCAATAAGACAAAAGAGAGGCTAGCTATCCCATCACTGAGGGATTCCTAAAGACATGAGAGTTCCCCAAACTGTACAAATCACAGTTTGACAATGAATGATCTAAGTTAATTGGAAAAACAAGAGGTTAAATACACATATCTTTACTTATATCAGTTACCAAACAGTATTTCTGTGGTAAAAAATAATAAAATTATTCAGTAACATTTGGCTTGAAATTTGTTCTTAATTACTATTTTCTAGGAGGTAAATGTATTGCTATTGTTGAATTTCTAAAGAAGATTTATGCCACAGAATTCATGGTTTCAGGTTCTTTTTTAGAAGAATGATTATGTATTGGTTTTATGTGCTTATAAAATGCCTGATAGATGTTATACCTTCTTCAAAAGCATGATTCTTTAGAAAATGAATTCTATAAAATGTTTGCTACAAATGTGGTCTGTTCCCATCTCTTTTTGCAATAGTAGCTTAAATAATGCAAGTACAAATGCCACTTCTTTAAATATCTGATGGGTCTTCAGCACTCTGGCATGTGGTAGCTTTGTCCCCAAGCCTTTTTTTTTAAAGCCTGTCAGCTGTGAGAAACAGTTTTCTACCAATTACTGTCACAATATGAATAAATTCAAAACTGAAAATATAAGCACTGAATATTTTCAGTAAATTTATCCCAAAACTATATTAAAATAGGGATTTAGCATATAAACAAGGAATTTAGCAAGTAATAAGGAAGAAGCATCACAATGTACTTTGTCTTCTATAAATAAAAGCACAATATAAAAAGAAAGAAAAAAGCATTCATGCACAGAGAGAAATGGGCAAATGACAGCAAGCATATGAAATGAAAAAGAAAAAAGGTACAGCTGCACAGAGAGCATCAATTAAGAACTATATACTCCCCCAAATTGATGCAACAGAGTTGTTGCTGGGTTTTCCCCATTTTAAATGATTAATTATGACTTACTATTAAATAATTTTTAGAGGATTTATATATTTCTCTCTTTGTCCAAAACCAGTTTCTTTTAGTATGTGGTTCTACAAACATTTGGCCAGTGGCTGCTGGCTAAATGATTTTGGTTTAAAGGTAGTAAGAAACATGCTATGAAAATTTACAAAGTTCTTAGATTATTACTGTTAATAGAATCCCAAATAAATCAGATATATTTGGCTTTTACTTTAAATTAGTTCCATGCCAATGTTTTGTGTTTGTGTGGGTCATAAAAGTCCTAAATGTATAGGTATGACTAATAGATATACCATTTGAGTTGGTTATGTACATATAATCCCAATGGTCTCGTCTATCAGCTTAGTTTGGTCAGAATACTGTTCTTGTCTCTGAATCACAATCTATTTTGACATCATGATGATGAGATTCACAATTATTTCCAGGACACATTCTTTTAAACTCATTTTTGGAATAGGCATTATGTTACTTTTTGAGTACTGCCACTCACTCTTCTCAAATATATTTTTTATTTTTTATTCTTGATGTTTTGTGCATATTACAGACTGCAGTTTAACAAACTCACTAAGAAGATTTGGGCCTGCAAATCAGTGTGTGTCACTGCTGACCTCTACTTCTCTCTCTGACTTTCCGTCCCCTCTCTTATCACCCATATTTAAACAGGCACCAAGTCATGTTATTTCTTTCTGAAGGCCCCTCATGAGTACATATTTTACAGCCTATATGACCCCATACTTCAGACTAGCACTGTGCCTGTATTACTGCCGTAGCGATAGCTGCCTAACAGAGCATCTGCACACCAATCCACCTTGCACAACCTGCCAGAATAACCTCTCTGAAGAACCCGCTCAGGATACCAGTTGCACAAGATTTTAATGTTTTAGTTTTTTTAAAAAAGGGAAGAGGGTGAATTTCCTTGCCAAGTATAGCTTAACAAAAAAGTGATTTTGGTACAGAAAGATTTTTTTCAAAGCTCTTAATGTGCTGAAGATATACTACCTATAGCCAAGGGTGGAAAAGTGCGCATTTCCCAAATTTATTAGAAAGTCTTTATACTTCCTAAAGTCTGACTTCAAACTATTTCCAAACTTACCTCTCACTTACTTTTGTACAAATTTCTACCTTCAGATAGACTCTATACTTACTGTATTCTGAAAAAGCTATATGTATTTAAGACTCTGTCTTTCTACTGGTATATAAAATCACTGTCAACCCTTCATACCAAGTTCCAGTTCTGGTTCTTTCACAAAGTCTCCCTGAACAATTTAAGAGTGGAATAATCTTTTCCTTTTTTGAACTACACCAAATATACTTCATTTAATGTGCCATGTGGCACTCAATCACTGCTTGAACACAAATCTTCTAGAATCTTGCCTTTGGATTTAGTTTTTATTTGTAGTTCCTTTCCCATACTAGAGCGCAACATCCTGGAAGGAAAAGATACACCGTATTTCGCTGTGTGTAAAGCAACTTTTTTTGATTCAAATTTTTGAGGGAAAAATAAGGATGCACATTACACATGGCTAGTACCTGAAATACTTTATATCTGTTCTTGTGTTTTGTAATTATTTGTTATATAAAGTTTCTTATACTATAATGTTAAAAATAATGCTAAAATTCCTTTAAAATACAAAAAACAAGTTTTTAAGTATAAATAAATAAAACACTGCATTAAAAATTAAAATTAAAGATATTTTCCAGCAAGTTTGGACCAAAAATGTGGGTGCACATTATACATGGGAACATATTATACACAGCAAAATCCATTACCTTTGTATATGCCCCATAATACTTAGAACTTTGCAATGAACAGGGCCTCAGAAATATTTGCCAAGTAGGAAAAAAAAACTTTTTAAGGATAGTATGTTATTTGCCCTTCCATATCCAGTCTCCACCTTGCTGCCCTCTGTTCCAGAAAGTGGACCTACATGGATTATCAACAGGTTCAACAGGTTCCCTTGCACTCTAGCTTCCACTGGGATTCACATAATAGGGAGGGATTCTAAAGGCCAGTAAGAGAATGAGGTCAGAGAATTTTGCTGGCTTACTCCCTGCAAGGTCAAATGGGCTGGCTGTTTCTCTTAGCCCAAGGTCACAACTCCAGGTCCCAGAAACCACTTCCTCCCCTCACCCTTTCAAGCTTGGAAATGATAACAACTCCCTGCTGTTAGCCTTTTTTCTTTTCTTTTCTCTCTCTTTTTTTTTTGTTAGCCTTTCAATATTGTTAACAGCAGGGTGGTTTCTTCCACTCTGATTTCTTTCCCAAATCCTGCCCACACCTTTATGTAGTCCCTTTATTACCCAATTTGAATATAACATCTGCCTCTTGCCTAAATTCTAACTGGTACAGAATTGTTTGGCTATTTTAAAAGAGAGCTATTAGTCTTATAATACTAGGAATAGACAATGGATTTATTCTGAGAATCTGAAACTAAATATAAACTCTAATATGAGTTTTGGATTATGATCTGCTTGAGGGAAGAAACCATGACATTCATCTCTGAATCCACTCCTTTGCCTAGAAAAGCCCCATGCACACTGTTGGCAATAAACATCCATCTAACTGAATTTAATAATCGGTGGCAGAGACAGTTAGTGTTCACCAAATATGCGTGCACTGCTTTACATTTTCCAGCTTCCCCTGCAGTTAGATGGGACTGGGTTCTGACCAGTGGAATACAGGCCCGCCTATCTCTTAAAATGTTCCATGTGAGCCTTCAGCTCTCTTTTCCCCTTGTCAACCTTGAAGATTTTTCAAAGTGATTAAAATATAAGATATACAAGAGCTGCTTGATTCAAGAAATAAACATTGGTGTTAAGTCACTGAATTTTGTGGCTTATTTGTTATTTACCATACACAGAGTGTCCCCTACTTATAACAATTTAGCATTTTAAATGACATGGGTGATTTTTAAAATTTTTATTTATTGATTACAGAGAGAGAGAGAGAGAGAGACAGTGACCTGCTGTTCCACTTATGCATCCACTGGCTGACTCTTATATGTGTCCCTACGGGAATCAAACCCACAACCCCAGCGTGTAGGACAATGCTCCCACCAACTGAACCACCTGACAAGGGCTAATACAACTGATTTTAAAATCTATTTATATATTATAGCTGCCTTATAAAAATTTTCATCATTTTAAGATACACATTGAATGAATATTCCAGATTATACAATGAATGAAAATATATGCCTTAATAATTACCGACAAGTAGAAAAAATACTAAAGACCTTCTTTTTGTTTGCTTAGCATTAAGTAAGACGAAGAATGAGACAATCATAAAGTGAGGTGACAGGAGGTGATCTGAGAAGTCCTACCCCCAGAGTGAAACCCCAGGAGCTGGGCCATGCCTTGTCCTTAGTGTAGCAGTGAAGAAGAAAAGAGAAAGGACTGTCCTGTGGTTGAAAAAAAAAAGGTATAAAGAATGGCGTTTCCAGAACTTTGGGCCATTTTTAAATTTGGTAGGAATTTTCTTTATGTCCCCTCTTGCCTATGTATGTTTCATATTTCCAGCTTGAAGCATTTCTTCTCAAAAAGTAAGAAAAAGAAAGGGACAGAGTTGTCTTGTTATCGGTCATTCATTAAAAATATACTATCTTCTCAAGCAGGGAGTAAAGCTTTTGAAATTTTTATGTTCCCAATGTTTTTAGCCTTTTGTGGATATTTAATACTCATATTTTGACTATAAATATTATCAAAGTAGAACATATTTGTTACCTACATACCTAAGAAAAAGCAAATATATACATATTTGAATTCATACATAAAAGTAGATAACCATTTTGTGTCATTTAAAAGTTTTTAAAAAACTCATCTCTTTAAAAAAAAAAGATTTTATTTATTTATTTTTAGAGAGAGGAGAAAGGAGGGAGAAAGAGAGGGAGAGAAACATCAGTGAGTGGTTACCTCTCATGTACCCCCTACTGGTGAAATGACCTGCAACCCAGCCCTGTGCCCTGACTAGGAATTGAACCAGTGACTCTTTGGGTGGCAGGCTGGCACACAATCCACTGAGACACACTAGCCAGAACTCTTTTTGTGGTTTAGTCTATTATTTTATGTGTTACTGATTTGAGGAAGTGTATTTGGCTTTGTGTTCCTTTGATAGTTTAAACACACCATTTACTTAAATTTCCTCTTTAAATGGCTTACAGAATTATTATATTTATAATGTGACAAAAATATATAACATGTGTATAATGATTATGTGGGAACATGTCAGGTCCCCATCTTGCTGCCATTATGTTTCCTGTGGCTATAGTCACAGGCACTTTTTGTGTACCTATCCCTTTAAAATACCAGTTAGAGCATTCCCTTTGGCAGACTTTCTGCCTCCTCCACATTAACAGATACACTATCAATACTTTTATAAAAGATCTTTCTTGAAACAGAAACAAATACCTATTTTCCCCTCAGAGCTTTCTGAAGCCTCCTCTTCTAATGTGTAAGTTAGAATACACATCTAAATCCTTACAGCACTGCCTTTCTTAGCTATCATAAACTCTAATATGATATACTGATTTCAAGTTTCTACTTTACTGGTAAATTTTCTCCTTATGATCAAAATTATGCCATAAGTACATGTCCCACTCTTGTTCTCACATAACAAAATGAGAACCTCAACCACTGATTTATCATATAAAATTGTGTGTATATGTGCATACATTTATTTATGTATAGTTTTCCCATGGAGTTAAATGTAAAAGCTCTCCTCTTGTTATTTCTTTCTATTCCTTTTTTGCAAGAAGTTATGACTCCTACTAAATGGTCTTAATAGTTTTAGCTTTGTCCCTTAGTTTATCCCTGCTTTGATTTTTAAAAAATGCATATGAACCAAAACATTTTCCAAGAAAAAAGTAATTCTATCTAAGGAGAGTTTAAGATTATTATGCAGTTGAACAAATACTGAAATAAATGTATTTGTATGTATAAGAGAACTTTCAGTACTTATGTAAGAAGTGTCTTAAGTAGTTCTAGGTTTACTATCAATAATTACAGGTTCTATGAAATGAAAATGTAAAAATTCTATGGAAAAAAATTAAATCTTACCACAAAATGGATATCATATAGAATATATATGATATATAAAACTTTATATCATGAAGGATCATATGTAATAAAGCCCCTACTTAAAGCAACGCCTTTAATATCTTTTACATTATAATTAAGCATTGATATAGATAGCATAAAAATCTACATCACTGTATTTACACAGTATAATAATTAAGGTTCAAAAAAACCCCTATATAAACCCAATTTCTTATTATGTAAAAACAAACTGGCCATTTGATGACTGCTGAGAGAGAGGTAAAGAATGTGCCCCCCATATCCACAACTCTCATATGAGTTCAAGAGGTTGATAAATCTGGTGGGTACTATAAAGGGGCCCATAAAAAACTAAGTATAAACAAGCAGCCAAAGAAACTAAGAACAGATGATGGTGATTTAGTGGGGCCATCAGGAAAGGAATTAAGGAGAGAGAAATAGTACACGTAAGACAAAGGATGATGATAAGAAGGTGTTTGGTGGAAAAGTTATATCATGTAAACTGCTTAATTTGCTACAAGAGACCTCATTAGTTACCTTGGGAATCAGAAGTAATCTTCAAATATGCTTATAAATATTAAAGAGAAGGGGAAAAGAGGAAGGAAGGAAAGAAGAGGATAACAGGAGGCAATAATTATTAAACTATCTAGATGCCATCATTTCTTACTTTTAAATTTAGATTTATTGGGCTTCTAATAAAGTAGATTGAAAACACTTCACATTTTTAAATGATAAGAAAGAAAAGAGTTAAGGCAAAAAATGAATTGGAAAACATAATCAATGATTTTACACAAGAAAAAAAAATGTACACTAAAAATTTGATACCTTGTCTTGGCTGATGTGGCTCAGTGGATTGAGTGCTGGCTGGCCTGAGAAACAAAGGGTCACTGGTTCGAATTCCAGTCAGGGCACACCAACCTTGGCTGCAGGCTGGTTCCCTGATTGGGGGTGCACAAGAGGCAACCACACATTGATGTTTCTTACCCTTTCTTTCTTCCTCCCTTGCCCTTCCCTCTACAAACAAACAAATAAAATCTTTACAAAAGAAGTGACCATGTGTCCTTTATAGTAGTTCCTGAAAACCTTTCCCTCCATTACTCCCTCCCTCCTCCTCTCTGGTTACTGTCAGATTGTTCTCGATTTTAATGTCTCTGGTTATATTTCGCTTGTTCTTTTCTTTTGTTGATTACATATTCCAGTTAAAGGTGAGATCACATGGTATTTGTCTCTCATCGCCTGGCTTATTTCACTCAGCATAATGTTCTCCAGTTCCATCCACAAAACCAAGGAGGGGGGTGGAAGCAAGGGAGAGAGGTGGGTTTGGATGAGGTGGGGGGGGGCAGTGGTGGAGGGAAAATGAAGGCAACTGTAATTGGACAACAGTAAAATAACAAATAAATAAATAAGAAGTTGATACTTCAAAAAAAAAAACTGGTCCAACGAAATCAGTAAGGTTCAATAAAGAATTTAAGAGCTGAGGCCTGTTGTTGACAGCAGAGCTGAGAAGAGTGTTATTCCAAGTCTGTGTCTAAAGTACCCCATGAATTTCTAACAAATAGTGGAAGAGTAGTATACACTCTGACCACATTAAAACAGTAAGAATGAGTAAGATAGGAAATGAGCAAACAGGGAAAAGGAAGGCAAACAGAATGGGCTGCTCTGCATAATGCAACTCCAAACATAGCCTGAAGAGATGATATGATTCCCTCTTTGTCATGCCCATTCTGCCTATTCTCAAAACTATATACGTCAGAAATTTCTTGGATTAACTGATATGTTCTATCAAAGGCAGTATAGAATATCCCCTAAGATTCCTGTATGTGCCACATTACTAAAGCCAACTACAAAGACCTTCCCACTCATCCTACAGTAAAAACTCAAAATACCATCTGGCTCTTTACACTTGTAAAGACTGAATAATCTTTGAGACCCACCACTTAAAGGCATGGTCTCTGTCAACCAGAGCTTAATCAGGATCACATTTCTCCTTTTTTCTACAGTCCAGCTGCTAATCAGACTACTTCTGCAGTCACTTGGGCTCTTGTTGGGTCACTATGGCTCTCATTTCTCATGAAGAATCAATAAAGACAGAAATCAAAATACACAAGAAACATAATCTTCTGGATTGGGTGGTTATGAAAAGGAGACTGGACTAGCTGACAGTAAGGGGACATCTCAACATTAAAATTCTAAAATGATGAGACTGGTTGGGACTAGGGCTGAACTTCATTTGCACTTTAAATCTCAAAATGGGAATATGCTTTTACCTGGTTGTAACAAACAGCTTAGAAAATGATGAACAGCTTTCCCCCTCGCCTGACTTCTATTCACTGGTACACATCACATCCTGGGATGAAGACACTTGCTCAATAAAGTGTCAATAATATCATTTCAGAATATTTCAGAAGACAGATCTAGAATATGTATGTGATTTCAGGGCTAGAAAAAATGCATAATAGCCAGCAACAATCCGACAAATACAATAATTGTGTCCTGATCATAGTAATGAGCAATATAAGAAAAGAAGTGACCCGGGCCAATGCCTGGAGGTTTAAGAAAAATGTATGCTTAAACCTCAAAGAAGAGGTGTCCAAAAAAAGGAGAGAGAATATGTTTGACTTTTCAGGTAACAACTTTTAAACATAGTGAACTCTTATCTGCACTGACAAAGAGAAATCAATGGCACTGATAACATAACAGACTTTGCAATAAAAATATTATACATTTGTTTTTTTAAGAAATACATATTTTTTATTTTAAAAGATTTATTTACTTTCAGATAGAAGGGAAAAGAAGGAGTAAGAGAGGGAGAGAAACATCAATTAGTTGCCTCTTGCACATCCACACAAAGGTACCTGTCCTGTAACCCAAGCATATGCCCTGACTAGGAATCGAACTGGCAACCTTTTGCTTTACAAGCCAACACTCAAACCAATGAGCCACACCAGCCAGAGCCACTTTTGGTTTGGAAAGCAAGCACTGGCCCAGACCACTCTCCTACAGCGTACCAGGCCATGTGTTACTACAGCGTTCAGGGTCAGAGTGAGTAAAGACATACGCTTAAACATGTATTAAAACACAACATGGTAAGATTGCTAAAAAGTGGGTTGTACAGCTCTTTAAAGGCACATTGTTCCATTGTCCTAAATACATGCCTAGAGCACCTGGGAAATAATGACAGATGGGTTAAAAAAGAGACAATGATAATACATAAAACACAATAAAAAGTTAGCTAGTGCTAGGAAGGCTGTCGAGAAAAAAACACTTAACCTACATTGTTGGCAAGAATGTGAATTGCTAAGGCCTTTTTGGAAAATACTCTGGTAACATCTATTAAAAAACTTGCACACATCCTTTGCCATGACAATGCCACTTCTGGACATTTATCTTTACAGCTGTAAAAGCATAATTAGGAAAGGACAATTTTTCAAGAAATCTACTGGAACATTTTTAGTACTAGTAAAAAAATTACAAGCAACTAAAATGTCCACCAGGGTATTAGCCAAAGGTTAAATAGACTATGGTATATTCACATTATGAAAATACATGCAGCTTAGGCCTGTATCTCCTGACATAAATGATGTTCATAATTTATGGTTGAATAAGAAGCACAAGTGTCAGGGAAAGGTAAATATGATTCTATTTTTTGTAAAAACAAAATAAAACAAAAAACCAAACCCAATACCACTCTAAGAACCCTTATTTATATGTATTTGTATATAAATAGACAAATTATATAAGCATGCACAAGCTCCTGGAGCTGTGGAAGGTCTATTACTGTGGAATGTGACCAGAGGATGGGGATAAGTGAAAAGCAAACACAGAAAAATCAGGGGGAAATGTTCATGCTGTGTAAAATAACGGGGAAGTATGTAGAACTATAGTCCCTCACCTTTGCATACTCCCTCACCTTACTGAGGTGTTTTTAAAATGGTGTATTCTCAAAGAGACCCTTTTGGCACTTCCTAACTAGACTAGTCACCATGTCCCCATTCTGTCACATTATCGCCCCTTACCTTGTTTGTGTTTTTCATATTTCTATAAGACATTACATTACACATTCACTTATTTATTGTCTGTAATATATGTTTTTGATACATGAACATCAATCAATAAATATTTGTTGAATAAAGGAGGAATTATATCTCATGTGTCAAAGCTAAGAACACACATGAGCAGGGACAAGAAGCCAAAATAGCAAATAAAGATACTGATTTGAATGGGCAATGGAATTAATACCAACTTAAAACAAAGAAAAAAGGTCTCTTAATAAGCAGTAAATTAAAGTAGTTAAGCTCATAGATTTTGGAATGTTGAAAATAGTGAATCCTCAAATGGGGTAGGCAAAGAAACAGAGGTAGAAAGAAAGAGGTGAAGCCTAGATTGAATGAATGACACCAAATGCATATGCTTGAGAAATCCTATGAAGAAAAAGCACAAATGAGAAAACAGTATTTCCAAATACCTCAATTTATACTATGGACACAGTGGTACTTCTCTCATAAAACAGTTTTGCTTTGGCTTACAAACTAATAAATAATAAGTAAAATATATTTAAATGGCATGTATTAATACACAAAGAGTAAAACAATAGCAAGCGATGCTGAGAAAGGTAAGCATTCACAGATTCCTGACAGAATAAGCGCGCTCTTGTCATCTAACCTGAAAATGCTTATGTGACACCCAAAGCAAATCCTGCAACACTGAAAAACTCCACATATATGTTTTAAGCACAAACACCAGAAATGCATATTGTTCTTCTGAAATTAAAACAGTTTACCATATAGACATATGTGCACTCAAATATAATTACACATAACAAAACTAATGGAATTAGTTTATACATTCTTATACTTTTAAAAAATCTAGTGCGTTAGTTAAAAAATAAAGATGAACACTTATGTATCTATTTACTGGGTCATAGTCTCACTTTTTATTTTTAGACTATGTAATTTAAAACAAAATGTATTTTTTTCAATAAGGATACTGTTTTCACATATGATTGTGCAAATACTAATTTTCAAGTAAAGCCATCTGAGGGCATCCATTACGGTTAAAACATACTGTCCACAGAGACAAAGAACTCTACAGGAGCAATGAGCATTATTAAGTCCCTAGTGCACCTACAATCCATGAATATTTTACAGTCATGTACATATGAAATTGCTATGAGACAAACATTAAACAAAAGAAATAACTTTTTGTCAATTTTGTTAAAAAATAACACTTTAAAATAAGAATGCAATAAGGTCCTTGAAAAGGCAACTTATGTTTCTTATCTGTTGCCAGTCCATTCAAAAATTTTATAATATTTTAAATAATTAGTTGATATTCTCAAAAAGTGAATTGTAGATTACTTGGAAGAACATAAAATAATTTTTTTGATCCCATAAAAAAACAAAACAAGCTTGTACTGTGTTCCTGTAATACTAATTTTCTATCTATCTTTTATCTGGAGATACTCTTATGAAAATAACCTATACAATAAAACCTTCTATAATGTAAAGAACTACCTTATTTCCCTGATTCAATAGTAAAGACGAATAAACAGACTTTTAGGTACATATTACATTTTCTGCATATGACTAAACATATATTTAGATATCAAATGTAGACATTTTTAGTTAAAATCAATTAAACTGAAAAGTTCTTCCCTTCTGGCTGTCTATATTTTTCTTTAATCCTGGTCAGTGTAAACCCTTATTACCAGTAATTTGCCACTATAATGCTGAGGAAAAATGCTAGCCTCACAATTTTTGTCATTTCTCCCCCCTCTTTCCCTGCAGGCTGCTACTGTTGATGGCCTTTATGGAAATATAAATTCAATCAGCAGCTGCAAATTTCATGAGACGTCCATCTTCATGCTGAATTTCTAACTGAGTGTCAAAACAATCTGTGGATTTCTCCCTGATGAAACACACATTGAATTGTAAATTTCTGCAATTTTCTCATGTTTGAATTTCAGCTGTAGCAAAATAGTGCTAGCCCAGATACACTGCCTATCAGGCTGAAACACGTAATTTACTCTTCTTTTCATGCCACTTAAAGAGTTAAATTCTTTTTAAGGCATAAACAAAATATTTCCCCTAAACTAAATAATTAAATATTCTATACAATTATTAAAAATGAAGATATAAAAACCATTTACTTGCTACATTTTAAAAAGAGATTTTCCCCCCAAGAGGCTTACTTGTTCTATATAGCTGTCTGTATTTATTTATTTGTTTTTACTGTATTTGGTGGTGAAAAATGCTATGAGCTTTGATAAAATTAGTACTTCTATATAGAATGTCAAGATAGTAGATAAATGGAACATAGTCAGAAAATAATTACATGTAATTTCAATTTCAATGAGATACACTTTCATTAAGTACTATCAAAAGTAAAAATATTAAAGAATAGTAACACCTATACTAGTCATTCTTCTTATACATACTTATAACTATATTATTATTATTATTATTATTTTGACCAAAGAATCATCATTAATTGAATAGATAAAAAGAATTGCTTTTAAATAATGTCCTATTAAGGGGCCTATCCTATTTTGCAACTAAATACACAAAAATATTATGCTTTAAATGGGTATCTTGAGAAACTCATGAGGTGAACTATATTTCAAAACAGCAACTTCTTGTTCTTACAAACATCTTTTCACTAATGTTACTAACAAAATAATTCATAGCCCTTTTAAAAATTCAACAAGACACTGAAATATACAAACATTATGAATGGTCTATAAAACAAGTAATGAAATGACAATCATTTATTCAACAAACATTTATGTAACATCTCCTTCATGCTAGGAAATTTTTACCAGGCCAATAGGGACAGAGAGATGTGCAAAACACAATTCTCTACCACAAGAAAATAGTCTAGTGGAGAAATGGAAAATCACCTATTAAAACAGTGAAATAAGTGCTATAAACTGGTACGTTAAGACAGGACAAATTTAGGAGAGCACTGAGGAGACACACAACTATTTCATGAGCAGTTATAGAAGCTTTCAGACAAAAGTCAGAGTTTCTAAGGACATATATAAGTTAGCCAGGAAAGAAGTAGAAGGAGAGGTCACATTCCAGCCAGAGGGCAGAATATAATAAAAAAGATGGAAGCCTTAAATAACATAGTGCCTTTGGAAAGTTATTAGTAATTGGAGATGAAAAACAGGGCTGATAAGTGATGTGGTAGAATAGGTAGGCTAGAATAAGGTCATGAAGAGCTATGAATGCCATGTTAAAATATTTATTTAAACATTATGCAGAATGCAGTGGGGGTCCTTTGAAAGAGATGTAATGATAATGAATATCTCTCAACAGAATACTGGTATAGAAGTTAAAGTATAATGAAAAGAAGACAGACTCAGTTCAAATTCAACTCTGCTACTTGCTAGCCGTGTGATTTGGGGCAAGTTACCATATTTTGCCATGTATAATGTGCTCCCGTGTAAAGTGCTCACCCATATTTTTGACTCAAACTTTCAGGAAAAAAAATATTTCATTTAAATTTTTAAATTCAATTATTTACTAACATTTAGAAACAAAACCAGTTAACATATTCTAGGGTATTATTTTGCATATGGATATCATTACTGCTTTCTAGAGTTACACTTTTAACACATAAGCAAAAATAAAAGAATTAAAAACACATATACAGATACAGAATTAGTACTACCCATGTATAATGTGCACCCTTATTTTTCCCCTCAAAAATGTGGGCAAAAAAGTATGGATTACATACAGCAAAATAAAGTACTTCCTCTATGTCTCAATTACCTCACTGGTACAAGAGTAATAATACTACTACACATTGCAGAATTAGTATGAGAATGAAGTGCCTTCTAAGTATATGAAGGTATTATTATTATTATCATTATCACCATCATTTTCATTACTATTTTATAGTTTGTTAGGTTCTTTAGGTCGACCTTTAATATACATGAATCCTAAAGAAAATAATCTAATTAAAATCAGCTAGAACACTGCTTGGCACAAACTATACATTTAATTTATTTTCACATAGAAAATATTTATTGAATACTCATTATGTATAGACACATGCAAAAAGAAAAAAGTTTTTTTTGTTTTTCCCTGGTCAGGTGGTTGGAGCGACGTCCCTTACAACAAAAGGTTGTGGATTCAGTACCTGGCCAGGGCCCATACCTAGGTTCAGGGTTCCATCCCAGTTGGGAGTGTCTGGGGAGGAGGACATGAGGCAGCTGATGGATATTTCTTTCATATCGATGTCTGTCTATCTCTCTGTCTCTCCTTTCCTCTCTCTGAGAGCAATCAAATATATCCTTGGGTAAGGGTAAAAAAAAAGACTAAAAACAATCCACTGGAGGAAAAAGAAAACAGAAAATGATCTCAAAATAGATGTTTTTAAAAATTAGTAATACAATGTTTTATTTATTTTTTTTCCATTTTTTTTATTTAATTATTTTTCAAGTACAGTTTTCTGTCTATTACTCCCATCCCATCCCACCCCCCATCCTCCCCCCTCCCTCCCATTTCCACCCTTCTCAGTTGTTGTCCATGTATCCTTTATATAGGTTCCTCTAAATCCCTCCCTTATTTCCCCTGAAATTCCCTCCCCTCTTCCCTCTGGTCACTGTCAGCCTGTTCTCTATTTCAGTGTCTTTGGTTATATTTTGCTTGCTTGTTTGTTTTGTTGTTTAGCTTCCTGTTAAAGGTGAGATCATATGGTATTTGTCCTTCAACACCTGGCTTATTTCACTCAGCATAATGCTTTCCAGTTCCATCCATGATGTTGCAAAAGGTAGGAGCTCCTTCTTTCTTTCTGCAGCATAAAATTCCATTGTGTATATGTACCATAGTTTTTTGATCCATTCATTTACTGACGGGCACCTAGGTTGCTTCCAACTCTTGGCTATTGTAAATTGTGCTGCTATGAACATTGGGGTGCATAGGTTCTTTGGGATTGGTGTTTTAGGGTTCTTAGGATACAATCCCAGCAGTGGAATTGCTGGGTCAAAAGGCAAGTCCAATTTTAGTTTTCTGAGAAAATTCCATACTGTTTTCCATAATGGTTGTACCAGTCTGCAATCCCACCAACAGTGGACCAGAGTCCCCTTTTCCCCACACCCTCTCCAACATTTGTTGTTTATTGCTTTGTTTATGATAGCCATTCTCACCGGTGTAAAGTGGTATCTCATTGTAGTTTTAATTTGCATCTCTCTGATAGCTAGTGATATTGAGCATCTTTTCACGTGTCTCTGGATCCTCTGTATGTCCTCCTTGCAGAAGTGTCTGTTCAAGTCCTTTCCCCATTTTTTAATTGGGTTAGTTGTCTTTGTAGAGTGAAGTCCTGTGAGTTCTTTGTAGATTTTGGAGATTAAACCTTTGTCTGAGGTAATACAATGTTTTAAAACTATAGACATTAAGATTCAGTCAAATTTCATCAGTATTAAAAAATACAGATGATACTTATGTTAGTTTAACCAGATGTATAGGGACTCCCTACTATAAACATATAGAAATGAAAAATGAAGTATTTTTTGAAATGATACATTGCTAAAAAATGATAAAATGAAAATTTCTCAAGTGCTGAAAACTAAGAGACATAAAGCCAGAGCCACAATCTTGAGTTGAGACAGTGAGAATCCCCATGGTTTCAGACCCAGTTCTAAATCCTAAGGGCTGAGGGTCGAAAGTATAATTTTTAAATCCCCTACCCAAGAGAAAACATACCTTTAGCTGGTGAGCATCTACAAAAAGCTCACAGAACCAAAATGCTGTGCTACTCATAGAAAAGTAACTGGGAACACTTTGCCCCATGAATTCTGAGAAGGAACAGAGAAGCCAGTTATTAGTTTAAAGCTTTGAATGAGATGGGAAAGAAGTCACGAATAAACAAATCAAAAACTTCAGAGGAGTATCACATGTATGTGAGGGTTTCAAATTTACACAACTGCATGGTGAGAACACTGTTAAAGTTTAAAATAACATAAAATCTGGCTAGATCTTTGAAATCTTTAAGGATCCACAAGATGTAAATATAAGTAGCCCCACAGGGATACTCACATACTATACTGGACTTTCATAGAAGAAATAATCTCTACTAAAGATGAATTCCTAATCTAAAAATTATAACTTGCAGAAGCCACGATAAGGGGAGAGTTTTAGCTGATGCAATAAACAGACAAATTAGCCTTCTTTTTCTTTTTTTAGAGAGAGGGGCAGGGAGGGAGAAAGAGAGGAAGAGAAACATCAATGTGTGGTTGCCTCTTGCACACTCCCTACTGAGGACCTGGCCCAGCAACCCAGGCATGTCACCTGACTAGGAATCTAATGGATGAACCTTTGGTTTGCAGGTCAGCACTCAATCCACTGAGCTACACCAGCCAGGGCCAAATTAGCCTATTTTAAACCAATAGAATAATCTGAAAATGACTAAAACAATAAGAATGTTTAGAATGATTATAGATTAAAAAAGAGAGAGAAGTCACAATGAAAACATTGATTACATGAAAAAGAACTAAAATATTTTTAAAAGAACCAAGGAAAAACTCAATAAATAAATAATCAATAAAGAAAAAAGAAAACCTCAAAGATGTGGAGGATAGAAGACAACCTATATCTCTAATAGATATTCTAGAAAGAAATGATACAAAGAAGTAGAGAAGATGTAATATTTGAAAAGATAATGGCTAAAATTGATGAATCACATAAACTCTTCCCAAGTCCAGTAAGGACAAAACCCAGGATAAATATAATTAAATCCATACCTAAATAAACTGTAAGAAAAATGCAGAACATCAACAACAAAGAATCTTAAAAACAATCAGCAAAAAAAGGGCACGTTGTTTACAAGAAAAAAAAAATTTACTTTGAAGGTAGGTTTTTCACAAATAACAACAAATGCTAGAAAACAACAGAATAATACCTTTAAATAATTGATGACATAGATGTGTTAACCAAGAATTCTATACTTAGCTAAGCCATCATTCCTGTTTGAGGACAAAATAAAGGCATTCTTAGACAAATGAAAACTAAGAATTTGTTTTCCCCCCAGAGTCTCTTTCTTTAATAGAAAGATCTATTAAAGAAAGCAAATTGAACATAGAAAGCAGAGTGAAAAAGAGAAAACAGGATATAAAACATACAAAATGTAAAGGAAGAAAGGTTGGGGAAGGGGAATCATAGAAAAGTTGATTGATCAGAGGGCTGGGGAAAAAACAGAAGAAAAGGCATAATCAAAAAAACATGGATAGAGTGTAGAAATAAGTCCAAATATATCACAAAATATAAAATAATAAACAATAAAAAGATTATACTCATCTATCAAAAGACTAAAAATGTTTTAAAATATCACTTTTATGCTGTTTATGAGTTACCTAAAACACTGTAACACACGAAGAAAGAAAATAAAGGGCTACAGAAAAGATATACTAGACAAATACTAATCAAATAAAGTGGGGATGGTAGTATTTATATAGACAAAAACCATGAATAGATTTTGAAAGGGCCATCACACTCAATGTTAAAAGGGAAATTTTACTGGAATGCAAAAACAATTCTGAAGCTAAACACACTGTACAACATGCTGCAATATGTGTAAAGAAGAACTGATACAGTTACAAGTAGAAGTGTACTAATATTAAATAAAATTCAGATCTTAACATATCTCTTATAATCTACTAAAGAAATAAAAATTAGTAAAGATTTGAACAACATATTTAACCAGTTTGATCTTACAAATATAATCTTGCAGAGAATTACATAAACAAAACTAGATTCTTTTCAAGCACATATGGAATCTTAATAAGAATTAACCATATACTAGGCTACAAATAGTCTCAACAAGTATGGAAGAGTACATGTGACATGAATGTACTCTAACCATAGTACCTGTGACAAGCAAAATAATCCTCCCCGCCACTCCCTACCCAAAGATGTCCGTGTACTAATCTCTGGAAGCTATGTTACTTTACATGGAAAAAAGGACTTTGTAGATGTGACTAAATTAAGGGCCTTGAGATGGGGAGATTAACTTAGATTACTTGACTGACCCTACAATCAGAGGAGTGATAAGAGTGAGGCAGGAAGGTGGGAGTAAGAGAAGATACGAGGACAGAAGTAGAGGTTTGAGAGTCAGAGAGAGACCTGAAGATAGAGGAAGGAGCCACAAACCAAAAAATGTAGGTAGTCACTAGAAGTCAGAAAAGGCAAAAAACAAAACACACCAAAGCAAAACAAAACAGATTGTCCTTTAGAGCCTCCTGAAAGAACATAGCCTCACTAAAACTTAGATTTTAGCCCAAGGACTGAGTTTGGATTTCTGTCCTTCACAACTCTAAGATAATACATTTATGTTGTTTTAAAGTCACTAAATTTGTGGTAATTTGTTGTAGCAGCTATAGGAATCTAACACTGTGACATAAAGTTAAAAATTAAAAGTCATTAACAAAAGCAACACTAAATTACATTCCCTAATATATTTGGGAACTTCAAAAATTTCAAAATAATTCATGGGCCAAAGAAAAGTTCACAATGGGATTAGAAGGCATGTATTCAAATTATTATTTCTAGGAAAATGTACAGCCTTAATGTTTGTATCAGAAAGAAAAAAACTGAAAATGGATGATCTAAATTTCATTCAAAAAATTATAAAAACACCCTGGCTGGTGTAGCTCAGTGGATTGAGCGCAGGCCTACAAACTAGAGGATCGCGGTTCGATTCCCAGTCAGGGCACATGCCTGGGTTGCAGGCCAGTTCCCAGTGGGGGATGCATGAGAAGCAACCATACATTGAGATTTCGCTCCCTCTCTCCTTCCCTTCCTCTCTAAAGAGAAATAAATAAAATATTTTTAAAAATTATAAAAAACACCACCAGCAGGGAGGGAAATAAAGAAAAAAGAAAATATAAAATAACAAGAGAATGAATAATTAATAAAATAAAAAATAATAAGAAATTATAAAAGTGAAAGCTACCTCTCTGAAAAGAATTAGAGACAAATTTTTAATTAATTGGTCAGGTTTTTAAATGGATAGTATAAACAATATTAATATCTACAAACATATGTAAATGTATAATACTATAAATAATTTTATGTCAATAAATTTGAAAGCAAACTGAATAATTTTCCAAAATATACAATAAAATAGATTAAAGGAGAACTGGAAAAACTTAAATAGAAGCTGCAATTCTTTAAGAAATGTAATTCATAGTCAAAAATCTTCTTACAAAAAATACCACTGAGCCCAGAAAGACCAAATGGCACATTTTCCAGGACACACAAGAACAGATAACCCTTTTTAATAAAATCCATTCCAGAAAACAGAAAAAGAACAAAAATGCCACAGTTCTTTTTAAGAGGTTAACGTAATCTGATACCAAAATCAGAAGAGGCCAGTACAAGAAAGGAAAAATAAAGTTAATCTCATTTATCAGAATATATATATAAATCATTTATTTAAAATACAAAATCATTTATTAATACTTTATTAAAATCACTTATTAAAATATATAAAATTATGTATTGAAATACAAAATCATTTATTAAATATTATCAGCTGGACTTTTTAAATGGTTATATTTTATCCAGCACTACTGAATATTTTGTAGCAGAAGAATTTTTCAGCTTTTGTCCTGGCTCTATGGTAGAAAAAGAAGTCTTTCTAAGAGACTTTAATGTTCTTCCTAATTTAGTATAAACTTTCTGAAATGTATTACACTATTAAAGAATATTTCTTAATACTCTACTTGTGAATAAGGAAAAAGGTGGTATTTTAGTATGAACCAGATACATCCTTACCATCAACCCACCAAAAAAGAAAAAGGACAGAAGAAGAGTAAGGTAGGGGAGGAAGTGGTGGTAGAGAAAGGAAGGGGAAAAGGAAAGAAGATAGAATAGCAGCTAATATTTATACAGCATGTACTTTATACCAAAAATTCTTTCAAACACTAATATATTAATTCACTGAAACTCAAAACAATGATAGGTACTATTATTATCCCTATTACACAGAAAGAAACAGAGAAATTGAAATTATTCTAATTTTCTTCAGTGGATAAGATACTCAATGGACTCAGAAGCAGTACTAAAAAAGGAAGCATTTTGATTGATCAACATTTCTGTCTAAAAGATTATCTAGGATAATCTTATTTTAATAGATGAGGAAAAAGGTCTTTAGAGAATAAGCATTACACATACAAGGCAATAAAACTCCAAATGACAGAATCAGGACAAGAAAATAAATCTTCAGACATTTTGTGTGAGTACTGACACTTTACTTGGATAAAACTTTCTTAGTGATGAACCAAAAAGACCATCAAAGTACATTGTTCACAGTATTGTAATTGCAACAACATAAGATGTACAATCGTGTCATTAAACTCAACAGACAAACAGTACAGAGTTTACTGAAGTTCTTTCTTTTTTATTTCACTTGTTCCAAGTAAAGGTCTTCAAATATTCAAAAAGGCATTGGAAATTATTATTGAAAGTACAGTGATTCCTAAACCTGGCTGATGATTGGTAGCAACAGGACAAATTTGGAAAGTGTAGGTTCTTAGGCCATCCATAAACCTATGGGATCAGAATCTCTAGGATATAACTCATGTTTTTGTGGTCATTATTTTACAATTTTCTGTTATTCTGATCAGTCCCATTAGGGAAATTCTAATATAGAGGCTGTTAAGGATATTAAAACTTAAGAAAAATGTGTCTTCCAAATCATTGATTCAATCTTCTGCTTCATCTAACCTACGGTTTATTCCAGTGTGTTATTTCAAATATTGCATTCTTTATTTTTTAGTAGTCCTCTTTTATGGTTTCTATGTCTTTTTTCATGCTGTTGAGTACCTTATAATCATTACTCTAACCTCTATATCTTATAAATTGCTTGCCTCCATATCTAATTCTTCTAGAGAATTCCCTTGTTCTTTCATTTGGGGTCACTTTCCTTGTCTTCCCATTTTGGCTGCTCTTTTTATTTTCCACCTTAGTTGTTAAACTAAAACCACATGATCATATCAATAGATGCAGAAAAAGCATTTGATAAAATCCAGCACCCATTTATGATAAAAACTCTTGGCAAAGTGGGAATAGAAAGAACATACTAAAACATAATAAAGGCCATATGTGACAAACCCACTCCCAGCATCATACTTAATTGGCAAAACCCACAAGTGTTCCCCTTAAGATTGGGAATAGACAAGATGTCTGCTTTTACCTCTCTTGTTCAACATAGTACTGGAAGTCCTAGCCACATCAATCAGACAAGAAGAAATAAAAGACATCCAAGTTGGAAAGGAGGAGGTAAAACTATCTTTGTTGATACTGTACAGTATGACATGATATTGTATGTAACAAGCACAAAAGATTCCACCAAGAAAGTTCTCAAACTGTAAAATGAATATAGCAAAGTAGCAGTATACAAAATTAATATCCAGAAATCAGTTGCATTTTTATATGCCAATAACAAACTAAAAGAAAGGAAAATTAAGAAAACAATCCCATTTACAATTGCTTCAAAAAGAATAAAATACCTAGGAATAAACCTAATCAAGGATGTAAAAGACCTATACACAAAAAATAATACGGTGCTGAAGACAGAAATCAAAGGTACAAATAAGTGGAAGCACATACTGCGTTCATGGATAGGAAGAATTAACATCATTAAAATGTCCATACTACTCAAAGAAATCTGTAGATGCAACACAATTATTATCAAGATTCCAATGACATATTTCACAGAACTAGAACAAATATTTCAAAAATTTATATGCAACCACAAAAGGCCCTGCCTACCAACAGTGATACTGAGAAAGAAGAACAATTTTGGAAGAATCACACTACCTAATATCAAACTATACCATACGGCCGTAGTAATCAAAACAGCATGGTACTGGCATAAAAACAGACACATAGATGAATGGAACAGAATAGTCATCACAGAAATAAACCCACACATTTACAGTCAATTAATATTTGACAGAGGAAGCAAGCACATACAATGGGCTAAAGATAGTTTACTCAACAAATGGTATTGAGAAAATTGGACAGATAAATGCAGAAAAATGAAAGACCACCATTTTACACCACACACAAGACCACCGTTTTACACCACACACAAGAATAAATTCAAAACGGATAAAAAAAGACTTAACTGTTAGAACTGGAACCCACAAAAATCCTAGAAGATAACATAGGCAGCAAAAACTTGGACACTGCTCATAAATATTTTTTATCAGATATATCTCCTCTAGCAAGGGAAACAAAAGAAAAAAATAAACGGGACTACAGCAAACTAAAAAGGTTTTGCACAGCAAAGGAAAACATCCTCAAAATAAAAAGACAACCCACTGAATGGGAGAATGTATTCTCCAATATATCTAATAAGGGGTTAATATCTAAAATTTATAAAGTACTTACAAAACTCAACACCAAACACCCCCCCAAAACAATCCAATTAAAAAATGAGCAAAGGACCTGAATATACACTTCTCCAAGGAGGACACACAGATGGCCAATAGATATATGAAAAGATACTCAGCATCACTAGTCATCAGGGAAATGCAAATTAAAACTACAATGAGGTACCATCTCACACCTTTCAGAATGGCTATCATCCATAAATCAACAAACAAGTGCTGGTGAGGGTGTGGAGAAAAGGGAGTCCTTTTGCACTGTTGGTGGGAATGCAGACTGGTACAGCCACTGTGAAAGGCAGTGGAGATACCTCAAAAATTTACAAATGGATCTACCTTTTTACCCAGTGATCCCTCTTTTGGGAATATATCCAAAGGAATCCAAAACACTATTGCAAAAGAACTTAAGCACCACTATGTTCACTGCAGCATGATTTACAGTCACCAAGGTACGGGATCAGTCCAAGTGTCCATTAACAGATGAGTGGATAAAACAACTATGAGAAATGTATACAATGAAATACTACTCACCATAAAAAAAGAAGAAAAATTTACCCTTTTTGAGAGTATGGACTTGGATAACATTATGCTAAGTGAGATAAGACAGTCAGAGAAATACAAATACCATATGATTTTACTGATATGTGGAATCTAATGAACAAACTGAACTAACAAGCAAAACAGAGACTCACAGATGGAGAGCAGGATGACAGCTAGTGGGGAGGTGGTTAGGGGTGAGGGGACTGAGCAAAAAGGAAAAAGGACTCATGGACATGGACAACAGTGTGCTGATTGAAGGGGGAATTGGGATATAAGGGGACTAAGTGGTGATGGGAAAAAAATAAAAATTGAATTAAAAAAATAAAATTTAAGAAAACTATAAGCTAGCTTTTTATTAAAATGCATAAATAAATCTCATGTTCTGGGTTGTAACTAATATTGGATGAATGAAATACATTGTATTAACATACATGTAGGTTAAATTTAAAGTACTTATTTTAACCCTAATTTATTAATAAAAAATTAACAAAGTTTGATACATTTAAACTAGTAGTATGCTGATAAATGTTCAAAAACTGGCTCTCCGAATAAAATACCATGAATATTAATTAGATTATAGTTTTTAAATACTGAGAAAGTATTTCCTCAATTTTTGTGCTATTCATAATATGTCTTATAAACATTTTCCCATCACTTTAAAAGTAGACGGTTATGTCCTGGATAGTGTGGCTCAGTGGACTGAGCACTGGACTAGAAACCAAAGTGTCACTGGTCTGATTCCCAGCCAGGGCACATTCCTGGGTTTCAGGCCAGGTTCCCAGTGTGGGGCACTCAAGAGGCAACCACACATTGACATTTCTCTCTCTCACTTTTTCTCTCTGTTCCCCCTCTAAAAATAAATAAAATCTCAAAAAAGAAGTAGACAGTCAACAAAATAATATATCAAGCCCTGATTTGTAGCATTTACCAATTAATATAGTATAAATACTCCACTGATGGCCAAGTTCAAGTTACTAACATGTTATTGAACATGGAGTTAGGAAGAGATAGATGCACAGTAGCCCACCATTATATAGTATTTCTACCACATATATATACAATAGGCAAAACCTCAAAAGTCTAGATAATAAAATGTACACAATTAATTAGGAAGGACTGAATTTCGAGTGTTTATTTTTAATATAACTTAATTTTTAATATTATATAAGTTAATTTTTAATAATGTCTGTATTGAATATCCAGCACACAAAATTCCCGAAAAGTTCACCATCAGCTCTCATAAGTCAGTGGTAGCTGGCTCCAATATACCTCTGAAAAACCTATTGGTGTTCCTGAAACTGCACATAAAATCACACCTCATGTATGTCCAAAAATTTTTTCAGTTATCTGATTTAGCAAAAGTCAATGCATAACAAACTACCAGTATACCCAAAGAAAACCCAAATCAATAATCTATCTGATTATATTTAAGTTCAAAGTTTCTACAAGGATTTTTTAAAAATATATTTTATTGATTATGTTATTACAGTTGTCCTATTTCCCCCTTCATTACCCTCCACCCTGCACACCCCCTCCCCATTCCCCCTTTAGTTCATGTCCATGTGTCACAAGTTCTTTAGCTTTTACATTTCTGATATTATTCTTGTCCTCCCCCCTATTTTCTACCTACTGTCTATGCTACTTATTCTCTGTACCTTCTCACTCCTACTCCTCCTCCCACTCCCCTGTTGCTAACTCACCATGTAATCTCCATTTCTATGGTTCCACTCCTGATCTAGCTGTCCTCTTAGATTGCTTTTGTTTTAGCTGTGGTTGTTAATAACTGTGAGTTTGCTGTCCTTTCACTGTTCATTTTTATCTTCTTTTTCTTAGGTAAGTGCCTCTAACATTTCATATAATAAGGGCTTGGTGATGATGAACTCCTTGAACCTTATCTGAGAAGTGCTTTATCTGTCCTTCCATTCTAAATGAAAGCTTTGCTGGATAGAGCAATCTTGGTTCTAGGTCTTTGGATTTCATGACTTGGGATACTTCTTTCCAGCCCCTTCTTGCCTATAAGGTCTCTTTTGAGAAGTCAGCTGACAGTCTGATGGGAACTCCTTTGTAGGTGACTGTCCCCTTATCTCTTGCTGCTCCTAGGATTCTCTCCTGCATTTTAATCTTGGGTCATGTAATTATGATGTGCCTTCGTGTGTTCCTTCTTAGGTCCACCTTCTTTGGGACTCTCTGAGCTTCGTGGACTCCCTGGAAGTCTATTTCCTTTGCCAGATTGGGGAAATTTTCCTTTATTATTTGTTCAAATAAGTTTTTCACTTGTTCTTCCCCTTCTGGTACCCCTATAATTCAGAGGTTAGAATGTTTAAAGATGTCCTGGAGGTTCCTAAGCCTCTCCTCATTTTTTTTGAAGCCTTGTGTACCTTCTAGGACCCTGTGAATCTTCCCAACGAACTCTCCTGTGAGGTTAAGCCTCTCCCGACACTCAACCCCTAAAAGTTTTTCCAATTGGTGCTTTTAGGCTTTCTTTACCCCTGGGTTGTGTGGTCTGTCTCACTGACTTTTTAAACCTGCCTGGTTTCTCTGCACACAAATGTGTGTCCACGGTCAGCCAGCCGCCCTGCGAGACTTACTGGGTTTTCGTCCTCCACCTGCCAGGGTTGCCAATCACCGCCTCCTCCTGCTGGTAACCCTCTCCACCCGCCGCCACCTACTCCACCCCTCTTACTGGTCTGGATGAATGGTTCGTTGTTGTCGGACTTTCGTACTGTTCAATTTTCTGTGTTTTGGTTGTGTTTTTGTTACTAAAACTTTGTTGTCCTCAAATTTGGTTGTGCAAGGAGGTATAGTATTTCCACCTATGCCTCCATCTTGGCTGAAAGTCCCCAAAATTTTTAATTGAGATGATAAGTTTACATAGAAAGGACTCCCATGCTTAAACATTGTGGGTATGAGGTTTTTATTTTGACCTAATACACACCATCAACATAACATTAATATGAATTTGTGCTATTTCAAAATAATTTTATTAAGATAGAATTGATTCTTATGAAAACTTATTAGAGTAGGAATAAAAGAGGAAGAGAGAAAAAGAGAGAAAAGAAGAAGCTTATTTGAGGCAATGAATTCCCAGGCTACAAAAGAAGGGCAGAGAGGAGAAAATAAGTACTTTCCTCAGGACAGTCCTGACTCCTGTCAAGGGTAGTCAGACACAGGGGCCAGACATCTCAGATACATCAGAAGTACGTACAGTGACTATGCACAAGCAACCAACCACTCCTTTAAAAAACAGAAGCCTTAGAGCTAATGTCACTCTTTAGCTTTTCAACACAGCACTGGCCCCTGAACTCAAGCTCCCTTATTATAAATAAATCAGGTTCATATCTAAAATTACAAGCTTCAGCCACTTTAGGTGACATTTAGATGATTATGAAACAAAGTATTGGTAACATCTGATCTGGGGTCCTCTGGCTTTGGGGAGAGAATTGTCCCAGCAATTCCTACGATGATAACAGGGGAAACCATGGTAACTGCTCCTGCATTTATCTCCACCTTAAGAAATACACCACTTTAAGACAGAATATATTAGTGTGGTAGAATGCAAAATGAGTCAAAATAGAACAAAGCTTCACATTCCCCTCTGACAGTTAATCCATAGTTTTCCCACCGCGCAGTTATTTGCCTACCAGCTTTCATGCTACTTGCCTGCCACCTACCAGAAATGTCATTATTAAAATTTCAATATGCATGCAACTACAGCAATCATACAAGATTTTGTTACAATTAATACTATTTCTCCCAACATACAATCTCGTAATTTCACTCTTTTGCCTCTCCAGCTTACATAGCATCCCACTTCCTACTGCTGCTGCCTTTTGTCTTTTTCTGCTTTAATGTAAAAAGGGTTACTTGGTGAAACCCAAAGATGAATAATTTCTACCTCTGTATGAATCATTTTTAAAAAAACTGTTAGCAATGTATTTAACTGAAATATAATTTATAATTATTGTTGTTGTCTAACCTATTTCCTTCAGATTTTTTTAAATTTATTGATTGATTTTTAGAGAGAGAGGAAGGCACAGAGAGAGAGAGGTTGATTTATTGTTCCACTTACTTATGCAGTCACTGATTGCTTCTTATACGTGCCTTGACCAGGAATCGAACCTGCCACCTTAGTATATCAGGATGATGCTCTAACCAGATAAGCTACCTGGCCAGGGCCTATTTCCTTCAGATTTTAAATAATCCTCTAAATAGAAACTTGGAACTTTATAGCACTGATTGATTTCTGACACATACATTTTTTATGCAGTAATGTGGAAAGATTTGTGAGTACTGTAGAATGCCAAAAAATATTTAAACAATCATCTTGCTTCCGTGACTTTCCCATTAAATATGGAAATAAAAGAATTTGGGTGTAGTATTTATTAAGTAACATTTTAAGTAATTTAAATAGCATATCAGATAAATATAGGTTTAGTCACTCAGCAAAAGATTTTAATTCTACTGTTAGTAGTTGCATACTTTCACACTTAATAGGAGTTCATACCTAAGTATTTCAGAACAAAGTCAGAAAATGTTCTAAATTCTACCTTGTTTGTGATAGTTCTTTTACCTCAATTTGGTATCAATGAGTAATAAACAAGAAACTTGAGGAGAAACAAAAAATCTGCACTCTAAATATTAAACACACACAAAAGAAGTCCTTCCTGTAGATGGTCAGAATTTAACATTATCCTAAAACTTGTAAAACTCAAGGTCTTTTACATGGGTAATTAACAATAATAGGAAGTTTATCAGCTCTGGCATTTCCCAAATAGCCTCAATAAGAAAAACAATTATGGCAAAATAAAAAATTGAAAATTGTCCTACAATCAAATTTAACAGTCTCCAGTAGGAAATGTCCCAAGGTCAGATGTATAAAGCAGTTAGAATGCCTATAATAATGATTTGTACATAACATACATTATATATATTGCATAAATTACAAATGTCACAGAAACTTCTCAGTACATTTTCAAATTTCTAGCTTTGTTTTCTCTAAACTGTCCTTTGAATATTAAATTTTACTCTCAGGAATTCTTAACTCTACAAAGAGAAGAGATAAACTTGGGAACAATCAGGACCAAAGATATCTTGCATAGGCCCCAGTGATGCACTAGCAACAGCGCATAGAATTTATGGCTACATAAGTACAGACAATGTCATATGATTCACAGCAATGAATTTAAAAACTGGCTTTATTCAGAATCTTCAAACATTCACGCAGATATCTAATATAAAAGGATAACTAATTAGAAGTAAATCCACAAGCTTTATTATAATTCAAGTATATAAGATATAGAGCATTATATCAATATATCTACAATATATAAACACTATTTTAAGAGAGTTGAAAGAAATTATTATAAAGGGAAAAATTTCTTTTTATGTACCTTTGAACAAAAGACATTAAACAAAATTAAAATCCAAAAGAAACTACTGTTCTTCATAAATTAAGTGTTTGAAAAAAATCTAATTAAGCGTAAGGGTTTTAAATGAACAGAACTGCACTACCACATCTTTATGCATCAGCTGTTTCCGGGGCTTGATTAACTATAAAACGTTACCTTGAAAATTTCAATGATTTTCTCATCTTCTCTGTTTAAATGTTTGTAATACTAATGACCACTTTATGTGGTTTAATAATTTGCCAATACCTTACAAGATAACCAAACTGTTGAAGACATTTTTAACTGAAGTTGTCCTGTCATATTATTTACATGACTGCTACTTAGAGTTCAGGCAAGATATAAATTTAGTTAAAACAAGTTATTCTTATAATTTTCAAAACAATTGAAAAAGTCAAAGTGAGTAAGTGAAATTATAGGTAAATTTTTTTGCCTTGGACTTACTTTTTATTGTACAATTTATTTTATTTCCTCAAGTTTGGGCTTAATTTGCCATTTCTCCTTTTGTTTTCTATGCCCCAATACTGAATTTTTTGTAAATTCCTTGCAGAACTAAAAATCTCCTCTAAATACATTCAACTATATCAGATAATCTGTTGATTTTCTTTTCTTATTGGAAACACCATCTTACTCTGTTCAGGACTCTCTCTGGGTTTACTACCCAGAAATAAATGTGACTTACTTTGATTATCTTTTCAATTATTATGTCCTATTTCTTTGTATGCTTTTTTTATTTTTTAAACTTTTAAAAATTGCTGTCTCCATTTCCTCCCCACCAATCAACATCCCTCCCCCGCCCGATACCAGCCATCCTCACTCCTACCCTTGACCCTACCCCGCTTTGGTTTCGCCCATGTGTCCTTTATAGTTGTTCCTGAAAACCCTTCCCCCTCTCGCCCCTTTAAGTGACCCCGCCTCCTCTTTGGTTACTCTCAGTTTGTTCTTAATTTCAATGTCTCTTTGCATGTTTTATATCACAATTTTCTGAAAACTAAGACACTCATTCTACTTTGAAAAAATTATGAATTCTATTAAGTAAAAATGATAAATTAAAGTTGTTTAAAATGTAATTTAAATGATTCCTTAAAGTAGACAGATGTAGATAAATGCCAATATATCATACAACTTAGGTCCATTCAATGTGCAATACTAATATATATCATTATTCATGTATACATTCAAAAGTAAAATCCTACTACTAAACAGAATTTTGGAAGTTATAAACAGCCTTAATTGTATATTACTAGAAAAAATACAAAGTACTAAAGAAAGAAAACGTATCTGAAATAAATTTTAAATGAATTTACATATGCATATCAACAATTCCAGGACTTCCGCCAAGATGGAGGCATAGGTGGAAACACTGTGTCTTCTCCCACAACCAAGTCTGAATACAACAAAGGTTTGGAGAAACAAAGACACAACCAAAGGACAGAAAATTGAATTATATAGAAGTCCGACTACATCTAACCGTTCAACGGGACGGTAAGAGGGGCAGAGCCAGCAGCGAGCAGGGTCGGGCAGGACACTGCCCCCAACCCAGGCGCGCAGGCAGACGGGAACCAGTTGGGGTGCGGGGGAGACCGCGGGCGCATATTCGCGCACAGTGAGACAGACCACGCAGGCCCCAGGGGGCGAGGGCTGATGGCGGTGGCACACTTGCGTGCAGTGGGACGAAACGCGTGGGCCTGGTGACAGCAGCAACTGCGGCACCGGTGAGGGCCGTGGCGGCAGGTGGCGGACAGAACGCCATAGTCCCTCTTTGACCCCGCTCCCACATACAGCGTCACAACCCAGCGACTGAGTTGCCCTGTTCTAGTGAACACTTTAGGGCTCTGATCCTGCTATGGAACAGGCACAAACAACCCGAAAGATGGCGCAAGAAGAACTCAAAGTCCCAGAGCCAATAACTCTAAGCGACCGAGAAAATGCCAGCCTCTCAGAAGCACAATTCAAGACACTATTTATCAGGATGCTCACAGAACTGGTAAATTATAGTCATAAATTAGAGGAACATATAAAGGCTAAACTAATTGAAATGAAGGGAGATGCACAGGAAACCAATAGCGATGGAAAGGAAACGGGGACTCAAATCAATGGAATGGACCAGAAGAAAGAACAAAACATCCCACCAGAAAGGAATGAAGAAATGAGAATTCAAAAAATGAGGAGAGGCTTAAGAACCTCCAGGACATCTTTAAACATTCCAACATCCGAATTATAGGGGTACCAGTAGGGGGAAAGAAACAGCCACGAGTGGAAAACTTATTGGAACAAATAATAAAGGAGAACTTCCCCAGTCTGGCAAAGGAAATAGACTTCCAGGAAATCCAGGAAGCTCAGAGAGTGCCAAAGAAGTTGGACCCAAGAAGGAACACACCAAGGCACATCATAATTACACTAGCCAAGACCAAAATGAAGGAGAGAATCCTAGAAGCATCAGGGATAAGGGGACAGTCACCTACAAAGGAGTACCCATCAGACTGTCAGCGGATTTCTCAAAAGAGAGCTTACAGGCAAGAAGGGGCTGGAAAGAAGTATTCCAAGTCATGAAATCCAAAGACCTATAGCCAAGATTGCTTTATTCAGCAAAACTTGCATTTAGAATGGAAGGACAGATAAAGTGCTTCTCAGATAAGGTCAAGTTCAAGGAGTTCATCATCACCAAGCCCTTATTATATGAAATGCTAAAGGGACTTATATAAGAAAAAGAAGATGAAAAATATGAACAGTGAAAGGACAGCAAACACACAGTTATTAACAACCACACCTAAAACAAAAGCAAACCAAGAGGACAGCTAGATCAGGAGTGGAACCATAGAAATGAAGAACACATGGAGGGTTAGCAACAGGGGAGTGGGAGGAGGAGAAGGGGGGAGAAGGTACAGAAAATAGCATAGATGGTAGGTAGAAAATAGATAGGGGGGAGGGCGAGAATAGTGGGGGAAATATAGAATCCAAAGAACTTGAGACACGTGGTTATAAACTAAGGGGGGGAGAATGGTGGGGGAGGGAGTATGCGGGTGGAGGGGAATGAAGGGGGGGAATAGAACAACTGTAATGGTATAATCAATAAAACATATATAAAAAAAGAAAAAAAAAGAAAACAATTCCAGTAAATTTTCTGAGAATTAAGTTAGCGAATGATTTAGATAATAGTTACAATATCTGTCTGCAGAGGAGGGACAACAAAATTTGTTTAATTTTAGACATGTAGGACATGGTGAGTCTCAAAGGTTGTGGGATATCCAGATCTCTCAAGATATCTATTGAATAGTCACTTGGATATAGTGGTTTGAAGCTCAAGAGAGAGGCCTGGGTAGACAATAACATTTAAGAGTCATGGTCATATATAGATTCTGAGGTTGTAACAGTGGGTGACGAGAATAAAAATTCTGGCTGTGGCTGGTGTTGCTCAGTGGATTGAGCACTGGTCTACGAACCATGTGTTGTCTATTCGATTCCCAATCAGGGCACATGCCTGGGTTGTGGGCCTGGGTCCCCACTGCCTACTGGGTCCCCACTGCAGAGTCAACCACACATTGACATTTCTCTCTCTCTCTGTCTCCTCCCTACCCTTCTCTAAAAATAAATTTAAAAATCTATTTTAAAAGTTTTAGGGGAACACTAAGATATAAGAGCTGGCAGATGAGGAATAGCTTCAGAACCTGAAAGAAAATAGAATGGTAAAATGACAATCAGGAAGAAACAGTGTAATTAAAGCTTCAAAAAAGTTAATCAAGTTAGAGCAAAAAGTATCCACTAGACTTGGAAAGTAGAATATCAAGTAGTGATCTTAGCAAGAGCACCTGCGATTAATTATTGGAGCTAAAGTGAAATTGCTGGGGTAGGTAAGAAAGTTGAGATCAGTGGCATGGATTCCTCATTTATTAAAAAAAAAGAACTGGATGCTTATTTATTGTGCCAGGCATTGAACTAGGATATATAGTAAGGTGTTAGGCACTGTGGGGATATACTGATGAGAAGACAACCCTCACAGCATTTACATTCTGCTATATCAATCATGACTATATCAGTAGAGGATTTTAACTACATGGAATAGCAACCGTTGCTTATCCTAAAACAAAAAGAAAATGTTAGATAGTTCACAGAATTGTTGGGAGGCTGAAGAAATAAGGCCCAGAAACTATGTACTAAAAATGATGCCACAGAACTAGTGCAGTGGAAACGTAGCCCTAGCTGCTACAATTGGCACCACCTCCCTCACTAGCACTGAACAACAGATGGTGCCTGCAGTCTCAGTGCTCCAGTGCTGCCAGTCCCAAACTAATTGAACCAAGGTGTCCTGGGTTTAGGGAATACTCTATCCTGCCCATTATAGACCCACCTTCCCTCTTCAAGATTCCTGGTGCACAACAGCAAACAAAAAGCTCCAAGAAGTTTTCTCCATTTTGTTAGGTAGTCTATGTAACTCTGCTGAACAAATTGTTTCCCAAATTTATTGGCTTCAGAATACTTTCATCTTGTAACACCTAGAAATACTCCATAATTTGAAAGCACTGCTAAAGGTGGGTAACAACATGTAGGGAATTGATGTAAACCATGATGATAATGATAATAAACATGGATTAGTAGTAAAGACCACAGTAAAAAATATACATGACACCTAGAAATGATAATGTAGAAAGACACAAACAGCATAAATGAATCTGAAATGAAAGAAACATTATTTATTCAGAAAAAACTGGTAGGAGAAAGAAGGCAGGCAGTTTAAAAAAGCCTTGTGTGCTACAAATGCAACCCATTTTTCAAGGCCCTATTCAATGCTATTTTCTCTACAGAGTTTCATATAATCTGTGGCTATCAAAAAGGTAACAGTAGAAAGAGATACACATGAGCTTTGGAGTGAGAAGGACTTACATTTGCCTCCTGATGGGTCACTTACTAGCTAAGCCAACTAGCCAATATGTGCCTTACATGTTTGATGAATACAATGGTGAAAGTAATGATAGTAATACTGGTTACCATTTACTGATTGCTTATTACATACCGAGTCTACAAACTCACTACTCACAACACTTCAAGTGGAATCATTCTCATTTTATAGGTAATGAAACCGAGGCTTAGATAATTTAAGCATTTTTTCTGTAATCTTGAGAGATCATTTTAAACATCTACAGGAATAAGGTATAAATGAAGTATTTTAAAAGCTATAAAGCACCAAACAAATTTTAGATGTTATTAAATAGAAATACTTTGCTATTTGTATATACATACTTATTAGTCTTTCATACAAAGAAGATTTTTAGTAATACAGTTATCAAGCTTTGAGAAATGTGAACATTAGTTCCTTGGGAACTAAACACTGATTGACAGCTTCCTTCTAGTGCATGATTTCAAAACTTGAGACTTAGTGTTATCAGTATTTTTGGAAGGTTCGGTGAGTCAAATGCTTTGACCAAAATGATCACTGAATTTAAGTAAATAAAAGGCTATGTTTCTACTACAATATGAACTAAATTGTAATACCCATGTTCCAGTACATTCTTCAAACACATCCCAAGGAATAATCTTTCTAATTAAAAGAATAAATATCAAAGTCATATAAAAGTGATGGACATTTTATAGCCATAGAAGATCAGTATTCCAGTGTCTGGAATGAGACTGGCCTAAGGACTTGACTGGACTATTTTGGGTTCAATGTTATGGGTAACTCACTGTATCTCAGAAAAGCTTTAACTTCTTTTGTGTATGTTTTTGGTCTGAAGCAGCTCTTTGCATGTCTCTCTCCATGACTGGTAGTATCGGATCACTGAAACCCTAAGTGTTCTTCTATAAGCATAACATTATTCACCCATAGAAATGCCAGTTACCATGCTAAGGTGCTGGGGACATAAAAATTAATAGGACATAGCATCTATCTTCAAGGAACACATTCTAGTAGGGAAGACATTATCAACACTGAGATTACCAGCCAATATCTATTTTACTTTGTATTCTTTGTTTTCTAGATTAAACAAAACAGTCAAATGGGATAATGCATTCTCTTCTTCCACTTTGGGCATCAAATTTTACAAAACAAAACCAAAAGGCTATTTCTAAGAAATTAAAAGGTTAAAAGGAAATTCATACAATATAATAGTATTTTAAGCAGGAAGACATGCTTAAAATCTTTCAATAGCTTCCAAATATTTAGAATAAAAAACAAACTCATTACCATAATCAATGAGCCCTCTTTGATCTGGCCTCAGACTACCTATGATCTCATTTCATATTATTCTCTTTGCTTGCTAGAGTCCAGCTGTAAGCCTTATTTCTGTCTTAGGGACAGAAAACCATCCTGCCTTAGGGCCATTTCTAATCATTCAATAAAAAAATTCATATGTCCATGTCCCTACCTTGTTCATCACATATTCCAGTTTATTTCTTCATAGCACTTCAAATTATCTAACAGAATACCGTTAATATTTGTTTATTGTTTGTCTCCCTCTTCTAAAATTGGAATGTCATGGCACCTCACATCTGTTACAGTGGCTACTATCAAAAAAAGAAAGAAAGAAATGTTGATAAGGATGAGGAGCAAAGGGAACTTTTGTGCACTGTTGGTAGAAAGATAAATTGATACAGCCACTATGAAAAACACTATGGAGGTTCCTCAAAAAATTAAAAATAGATCCAACAATCCCATCCCTGGGTATATAGCCTAAGGAAATGAAATCAGTATCTCAAAGAACTATCCGTACTCCCATGTTCATTGAGACATTCTTCATATTAGCCAAAATATGGAAATAACCTAAGTGTTGATGGACAAATGGATAAAGAAGATGTAATATAAATATATATAATATAATATATATAATCAATGGAATATTATCCAGCCGCGAGAAAGAAGGAGATCTTGCCAGTCACAACACAGATGGACTAAGTGATATAGTGAAAGACAAATACTGCATAGTCTCACTTACCTGTGGAATGTGAAAGAGCTGAACTCACAATAATAAGAGTAGAACTGTGTTTGCCAGGGAGTGGGGGAAGGAGGAAATGAGGAGATGTTGGTCAAAGGGTGCAAATTTCTAGTTGTAAATAAAGTCTGGGAATATAATGTAGTGCATGGTGACTATAGTTAACAATACTGTATTATACTGTTGAAAATTGCTGAGAGTAGACCTCAAATGGTCACACAACAACATGAAATAAAGCAATTACGTGAATTGATGGAGGTGCTGACTAATCTTACTGTGGTAATCGTTTCCCAGTATAAACTCATCAAATAATTATTTGTGCACTTAAACTTACACAATGTTATACTTCAATTAAATCTCAATAAAGCTGGAGAAAAATTGAAATGTCATGAGAACATGTACCTTTAATATCTAGTTTACCACAGTATTTTAGCACTCAGAATACCTGACACATAGTAGGTGCTCCATAAATATTCATGAGTAAATCAAAAGATCACTGAGTGGTTTAACTAGCATTCAAATCCAGGTCTGACTGGCTGGGTAGTCTTAGAGTGTGTCAGTTATGTCATGCAGCTTGTGAAGTCAGGGTTGGCTCTGACTAATTTTTTATCTTCCATATCCCCTAGTACATTGCTGTGTATAAAATATGCTATCACTACATACTTACTGAATAAAGTAACATTTTAGATTTCATAGTGTAAGTTCTTAGGTACTAGAATAACAAAAACAGTGTGTGTGTATCTGTAGGTGCAGAACCATTTCGTGCCATTCCTTTTTCCTAGAATACTTTCTCAATCCTACTCCCCATCTTTCTCCATTTAAAAAAATGCTTTGCTTTCAAAATTCAAAGCTTGTTTCTCCCCCCAGCAGAAAGCTCACTTTTTCCCTTCCTTTCCACCTATTCCCTCCCTTCCTTTCTTTTCCTGTTAGCTGATTAAGGAAAGAGGTTTAAAATGCTTTTAAAAACATAAACATCTATAGTCCTGGAATTGTAATAAATTATAACCCCATAAATGCCATCTAGTTACATTTCCCCAAGTAAACTGTCCATGGGGCAGTGACGAATTAAAGCATTCTCAGGGAAGCTGAGACATTGATAAAAGCTCAACAAGGGCATTTCTTGGATCATGAGATCCCAGAGACCTCAAATACTAGATTCAAATTTTCTTAACCTCCCATAAAGTATACCAAAATATATGAGTATAGTTTCATATTACTACAACTAAAAAATATCTGAGGTCTGGAATCCTTCAGGTCTAATGTTTAATGCCCTCGAGAGTGATCTTTCACTCTCTAATGATATTCTACTGGATTTCACAATCACAGCTTTTTAAATAATCCACATATTCAGTAGTGTACAGTTGGTTATCCTTTATATCAAAGACTTTGCACCATAAGAAAACATCTATTTCAGTTAAAACTATTATCCTTTAAATTGGTAGCATAATATATCATTGGAAAATAGTACTCTTACTGATTTATCCACAGGAAATCATGTTTGCTATAGAAAGATACACAAGCAAAATAGAACCGGACACTTGGAAGTAAAGAACAAGCTGACAGTGCCCAGGAGTGGGGGGCAGACAATGGGGGAAATAAGGAAAAGGGGCAAGCAAAGGAACACCAATAGAGGACTCATGGGTACCGACGGTGGGGGTGATTGACCGGGGGAGTTGTGGGGGATGGGGTTGGGGTGAGCAATGGGGAAAAAGGGAGGGCAACCTTAATTGAACAACAACAAGTTTTTTAAATGTTAAAGGAAAAAAAGAAAGCTACGTGAAATATAGGAAGATAAAAGGAGTATCTGCAAGCCAAGAGCATGAGAAAAGAGAGAAATAAAAACAAGTACACAAAAAGTAAGTGACCACAGCCACAAAGGATAAATAATATAAACAGCTCACTATGTTACCTCAAAAGGGCTATGATGGCAAAAATATTTTACAGGACAGAAAAGTAAATGGCAGCCATTACTGTAATGTAAATTACAATATCTTCATATAATCTCTTTCAGAAGTCTAGAAAAGAAACAGGTTGTGTCAGAGGTATTTATTAAAAGTACAGACATTTCAAAGAAACCTAGGTGCCTATAATTATTTTTTTCTGGGGTTTGGCATAGCTTAAGTTTTAGTGTGTCACTATGTCTATTTTACACTGTCACAAAAATTACTCATTTTAGCCTGACCATGCTGCTCCAAGGATATAATCATTCATTTGACAGGACCTTGATTAATTCACTGCACTTAAGATTTTTACCTGGTCCATAAATAGACTTTGGGGGGTTAATTTATATTGGAATAGTAATGGTAAAATCTTCCTGCCATTTCTGCAACAAAACTTATTTTAGGCAATATTGTTAGTTTTGTTTTGGGTTTTTTGGGTTTTTTTTAGATTTATTTATTTATCTTTAGAGGGGAAGGGAAGGAGAGGAGAGAAACATCAATGTATGGTTGCTTCTTGTGAGTCCCCTGCTGGGAACTGGCCTGCAACCCAGGCATGTGCCCTGACTGGGAATCGAACCATGATCATCTGGTTCTCAGGCCCAAGCTCAATCCACTGAGCTACACCAGCCAAGGCATATTCTTAGTTTTTTAAGTAAAGAGTTAAAAGCTTTAGAGAGAGTATATTCCAAAGGCTTCCTCAGCCAGTTTTCTAAAGTACAGAATGATCAATAAAAATCAGCCTGTAACTGTACCTTCCAAAAGTCAATTGGAAAGAGTGTGCATTCCATGGAATGCCAAATAGTGCCAGCAGACAATTACTCTTATAAAAAGAGAATGCTGTGTTTGCATTGTCCTGTTAATAGCATGCTAACAAATACGTTTCTAGTAGGGTCACTAATGGACAGAAAAAAACACATAATAAAACAGTGAACAGTTGGATAGCCATTCATGCTCTATTGGTCTACAGTTACTAGACAGAAGAAGAAAGAGTAAGTTCTTTAATCTTAGGCAGCTATAAAAAAATACTCTTGTTAAAGCTCAAGAGAATCTAAAGAGGAAATAAAAGTCAGACAGATTATGCTGTCAATTTTAGTTGTCATAATGTGCTTTAGAGATAAAACATTCCTCTGAATGGCAATTGAACAGATGGAAATTTTCATTTTTGGTTAACTGGATGGAAGAATTGGACCAGTACCTAAAATGACATTGAAATGAAGCACAAACCCCCTCCTACAAGAAGGAAACAGATGCATCACTCCAGATACAAAATAAATTATTAAACAGTGCATATATTATATTGGCATCATTGTATCCAACTGTACATCTGCACAATGTTTTAGTCTCCCGGTGAGAGAACAGACATTTCTGAAAGGGAAAATAGGCAACTATTGAAGTGAATCAGATAAGTTATACCATTTGGGTATGAAAAGCCAAATAACACTTCACTGAATTTGAAGTTATTCATGCTGAGAGGAAAAAAGAACCATAAATTATACTGATTCCAATGCCCTTGACCTTATACATTGATCTAAATGTGGTAGATTTTGAAATATAAAACCACATTTTCAAGATTTTTATAATCTTAAATCAGAATGAATAAAAAATGTGTGACTACTTAAGACCCTAAAGAAGTTAGTGGTGAATACCCTCCTTGCTTGATCTGACAGACAAGTGAGTGGATACATCAAACTAAAACTACATTCCTTATATTAAGCTCTGATTAGACAGGACTCACAGAATAGTAACTGAAAAGAGACCTATTTGATCATTCAAATTTAGTAATTGACCCTAAGAGTTGAACTCCTTTCTAGGATGTAAGTTCCAAATCCACTCTCTGACAACACTGTACTGGCTGGTATTTTCCCAGTCGCCTCTTGTTCATTTTAGGACTGACCGAGCAGGCAGCTTATACCATCCTACACTTCCACCTGTCTTCCTATCAATACTTCCCACTCTTTCCCAACGCCTTAAAACTGCAGTCCGGCTGCCAAGGAGCTATCAGTATACCAGCTTTACAAGGTAGGTAAGAATGTGTTGAGTAAGCGGAGTTTGTGTTTTTTTGTTTTGTTTTTAAGGTATAATCTTGTTTGCCATTGGGTTAGCAACACTCCTGTGTTATGCAGCAACCATATAAGAAGGTCTGATTAGGGGATGCAAATGATGATTGAGGATGCCAGCAGAACCAGCCCTGAGGTTAGTACCTAAAAAAGAAGATACAAAAGGAAAAATGTCTCTAATATAAAAAAGATTTTATAGTTAAAATATAGAAATTCTACTTCTTTTTATTAAGCCATTCATCAAATGTAATCAGATTTTACTAAGTAACTAAAGTAATAGAATATTTTATCAGATATGACTTCCAATCAAACTATATTTAATAAGAATTCACTATCACAAAGACCAACTGAATTATGTCTCCCAAGACTATCAGAACAGCAGAGGTGAGATAAATATGTTCAGTGAAACCCTACAAAATATTAATGGAGAGCAGATATCATGGGCACAATGAATTACAAGTCTGTATTGGTACACAGTTTACATAATGGTATTCCCTTTGGAAACAAGTTGCACAGGGAAGTCATTCTTTGCATTCTCTCAATCATTTTTAAACACAGGCAAATGTGAAAAAGGGCTCATTAAAAAGAAACAGAAAGACAAATATAACCTAAAAGTAAAAGTATAAGGAGGTTGGGCCCATCTGGACTTATTATACAGAGAAAAGCCTTGAGAGGAATAGCTGGGAATATGGGAAAGGAGAAATAGTTAGAAGGTAATTGGGAAAGGGGAACTCGAGTTGGCTCCCTCCCTGGGGTGTTTCTGCCAAGGAAAGAGAGTAAGAATAGAACCTTTAGGAATAGTATCATGTGGTGGCTGGGTGCCCAAAGAGAGTCTGTTGCTAGAAAAGGCCATGGTGTAATATGGTAATGATTCACAGAATAAGATGTGGACCAGAAATCGTATTTTGTCCCTCAGACTCATTCTGGTGCTCTCTTTCTTATTTAAACATAAGCTGTTCTTTGGTTTCCAGCCACTCTATCAGTACCCATTCTCTCTTAGCCATATCTCTTATTGTCACTCTTTAATAATTCTATATTAACATCAGAGATGTAATTGAATAGGTAACCTAAAACAAAGATTTCAAAAAACATTTCACACATTCAGGGGGTTTATCTCCAGTGGTCACTGGTCATGAGACTACCAGAGGAGGCTGATGGACCATCACTAGGGAGCCAGATGAAAATTTCTAATCTACTGGGTAAGAAGGCAGGTAGGGGTCCAGGTCTTCCTACATGAGAGCAGGAGAGTCAAAAGGGCTAACCTAATGGAAGCAGTATACATTTTCATCTCAGGTTGAGTCTATTTCCAACTGTATTTCATTGTCTAGTGTCTATGGATATTTAAGATTCTTAGTTTGATAGCTGTGTGTTTTCTTATCAAACATAGTATCAGCATAGCATTTGCTGACTTTAAACATGAAATAAGCTAATTTATGAATAAAGTATTCATAAACATGGTTTAGAAAGCACTGAAAGATAGCCTCTGAACAAGCGGAACAATCAAAAGTTCCGGCAAGTGTGATGGGAGGCTGCATTTACGTCTCTAAGTGTAAAGCCTCAAATGGAGCAGAGAAAAGCTAAAGCGCTACTAATGAAACTGTATGTGGCAAATGAACATTAAATCTACTCATCTCTCACTGAAAAGAAATATTAGAGCCTAAAGCACTTTTATTCTCTTTGTTCATCTTTTTGGGGGAGGACAAATGTAGCACATTTTCAATGCTGATAAATTACATACTCTTAAGCATTGGATCCTTCAACACTATGAAGATTTCATAATATTCTTTAGCAATCATTTATAACAATTCTAATTTCTTCTATCATGTTGTATTCTAACATTTTTTATTTTTCCCATCAAAAATCATTATGCAAATTCTAGCCAACAAAAGAAAATATTCTCTCAACCTGGAATTCTAAACATTGTTAGATTTTCTGATTTGTAAAAGGAAAAAAAAACCAACCCCCCAAAAAACAAAGCAAAGGCTTCTGGTAAAGATGGCAGCCTAGGTAAACATGGCTCACACCCTCACATAACCACATCAAAATTACATCTAAAATATAGAACAACCATTGCTCGGAACCTTCAGAAATCGAGCTGAGTGGAAGTCTGACTGACAAACTATGCAATTAAAGAAATCATATCCAGTCAGACTGGTAGGAGGGGTGGAGACACAAAACAGGTTGGTCTCACATACATGTGTGGTGGATAAAAATTCACCATCTGGGAAATCCCAGGGCCAGCACACTCAGTGAACAGCTACAGACCACATCCAAGCACCACAATCCTGCCCCTATAAGCTGACCCTCCGTGGAGGGTGGAAGGTGGTAGTCAGTAGTGAGAGCCAGTCCCTGCAGCTGACTGGCCTGAGTAAATCCCTCCCATTGACTGGCCAACAGCAATCAAGGCTCAACTACAAGAGGAGGGTGACCTCAGCCCACATGAAGAGTGCACCTTAAGTACCCAGCTTGGGTGATAGGAGAGCCTGTGCCACTGTACCCTACAGGACACCTATTACATTAGGCCAGGGTACCAAGACAGGGAGTCACAGCAGATCTACCTAATATATAAAAGCAAACACATAGAGGCTGCCAAAATTAGGAGACAAGGAAACATGGCCCAAATGAAAGAACAGATAAGAATCTCCAGAAAAGGGGCTAAATGAAATGGAGATAAGCAATCTATCAGATGCAGAGTTCAAAACACTGGTTATAAGGATGCTCAAGGAACATAGTGAGGACCTCAACAGCATAATAAAGATCCAGTCAGAACCAAAGGATACACTAATTGAAATAAAGAACAATTTACAAGGAAACAATAATAGAGTGAATGAAGCCGAGAATCAAATTAATGATTTGGAACACAAGGAATCAAAAAACAACCAATCAGAACAACAAGAAGAAAAAAGACACCCCCCCCCCAAACAAGGAAGTATAAGCAACCTCTGGGACAACTTCAAGTATTCCAATATTTGCATCATAGGGGTACAAGACTGAGAAGAGAAAGAGCAAGAAATTGGAAATGTATCTGGAATAATGAGAGAAAACTTCCCTAACTTGGTGAGGGATGTAGACGTGCAGTCTCAGAAGCACAGAGAGTCCCAAACAAGATAGATGCAAAGAGGCCCACTCCAAGACACATCATAATTAAAACGCCAGAGATAAAGAATAAAGAACAAAGAATAAAGAAAGGCTAAAGATAAAGAATCTTTTAAACAATTTGTTATTGTTGTTCAAGTACAGCTGTCTCCATTTTCACTCCCCACACTCCCCCATCCTGCTCCACCCATCCCTGCCTCCCACCCTCAAACCTATCCTCTTTGGCTTTGTCCATGTGTCCTTTATACATGTTCCTTGATGGCCCTTCCCCTATTATCCCCTGTAATCTTTCTCCCCCCTCCTCTCTGGTTACTGTCAGTTTGCTTTTTTAAAAAAATTTAATTCATTTATTTTTACACAGAGGGGAAGAGAGGGAGAAAGAGAAGGAGAGAAACATCAATATGTGGTTGCCTCTCATGCGCCCCCTACTGGGGATCCGGCCCACAACCCAGGCATGTGTCCTGACTGGGAATCAAACCAGCGACCTCTTGGTTCTAAGGCCCGAGCTCAATCCACTGAGCCACACCAGTCAGGGCAGTTTGCTCTTTATTTCAGTGTTTCTGGTTGTATTTTGCTTGCTTGTTTGTTTTCTTTATTAGATTCTATTTATAGATGAGATCATACGGTATTAGTCTATCACCGCCTGCCTTATTTCACTTAGCAAGAGAGAATCTTAAAAGCAGTGACAGAAAAGCAGTTAGTTACCTACAGAGGTGTTCTCATAAGTCTGTCAGCTGTTTTCTCAAAAGAAACTTTGCAGGCGAGAAGGCATTGGTGAGAAATATTCCAAGTCATGAAAAGCAGGAATCTACAGCCAATATTGCTTTACCCAGCAAAAATATACAGGTAAAGAGCTTTCTGGACAAGAAAAAATTAAAGGAGTTCATCATCACCAAATTATTATTATATGAAATGTTAAAGGGACTTATTTAAGAAAAAGAAGATCAAAACTATAAACAATAAAATGGCAATAAGTACATATCTATCAACAATTGAATCTAAAAAACAAACTAAGCAAACAAGAAGAAAAGAGAAAGAACCATGGATACAGAGAGCATTTTGATGGTTGCCAGAAGGGACGTGGGTATGGGGGAATGGGTGAGGGGTTAGGGGCCTAAGAAGTACAAGTAGGTAATTACAAAATAGCCATGAGGACATAAAGTACAGCATAGGAAACAGAGTAGCCAAAGAACCTACGTATGACCCATGGACATGAACAATGGTGTGCCTGAAGGACTGGGGGTTGCTGGGTAGAGGGGGGCAAAGGGGCAAAAACTGGGACAACTGTAACAGCATAATCAATAAAATTTTAAAAACCCAACACACCAATAAAAAAGCAAAATAAGACATCTAGTGTCTTTTGAGAACTTTCTAAATACTTCCAGAATAAAGTACTCTGACTCCACAGCAAACATTTTCCAATCTCCCCAAAACAAAGCAAAAAAAAAAACAAAACAAAAAAAAAACCCAACTGTATTTGATGATGATATTCACAGCATTATCCCTGTGTAATAGTATAACCAGTTATCCCCTTTTAAAAAAATCAAGGTGAACCTCACATAAGATAAAATTGTCTTACAGTGCACAATTCAGTACATTCATAGTTTTGTGCAACCATCCTATCAGGTTCCAAAACATTTTCATCACTGCAAACGTATACCCCATACCCGTTAAGCAGTCATTCTCTGTTCTCCCCTCTCCCTAGCCCTGGCAACCTGCTTTCTTTCAACAGGTTTACCTATTCTGGATATCTTACATAAATGGAATAATACAATACGTTACTTTTTATATTGACTTCTTATGTACCATATGTCAGTACTTCATTCCTTTTTATTTATTTTTTAATACTTTGTACTCAACAAACTTTATTATTTGACCTTTATTATTATCAACATTCTTAAATAGAATCTGAGAATTAGAATAAGAATTAGAGAATTAGAATAGAATTAAATTAGAATAAGAGTGCCATTTGCCACTTATGATTATAATTTTAAAAGGCATTTTTTACTGTCGTTCAAGTACATTTTTCTGCCTTTTTCCCCTACCCCAGCCCAACACCCCTAATATTTCACTGTATGTACATAACCAGTATTTGTTTTTCCACCCACCCACTGATGAAAATTTGTGTTGTTTTCACCCTTTGCTTACTGTGAATAGTCCTATTAACACTTGTGTACAAGCATCTGTACTTGGATATTTACTCAGAAGTAGAATGGCTGGGTCATACGTAATTCTATGTTTAACTTTTAGAGAAACCAGCAAACTGTTTTCCAGAGGAGCTGCACCATTTTACAGTCTCATCAGCAATGTCTGAGGGTTATTTGTTCTGTATGTGGTGTGAGGTGGGGGTCCAACTTATTGTTTTGCATAATTGTCTCATAACTGTTTGTTAAAGAAACTATTCTTACCCCCATTGAATGGTCTTAGCACTCTTGCTGTAAATCAACTGGCCATGGCTGTATGGTTTTATTTCTGAATTCTCAGTTCTACTTCATAGGTCTGTCGTTATCCATTTTAATTATATTTCTCTAAGTGCTCAAAGCATAAGTACAAAAGAGTTTAGACAAGAAACACTACCCTAAGATCTTTAATGTGGTCTAAAATTGCCCAGTAAACTGGTGATGTGCTTTCTCAACAGCAACCACATCTGCAACGTATTTTTTTTGGTAGGGATGATACCTAAGCTGGCATTGATCATAAGCACCCTCTTCCTGGAGCTGGCATGAGGAAAATGGAAGTTCTTCAAATACTCAAAAATCAATTTCAGGCTCTCCTCACCATAAACTTACATGGCACTGAGACAGCACTACCAAGCTTCCCCTTCAACACTTGGAGCAGAAGGGTGTTAAAAGAAAAATGTGACAAAATGAAGGCACAAGCTTCTAGTCTTGGGAGAGCTATATCAATTATTAGCAATAGCTAATAAACTTAGGCTAACTGACCAGGAAGATGGTTCGCCACATCTACAGGCATCATTATTAGTAACCTCATAGCCATAAATACCAGAAAAATTTCACTGAAAATAGCATGAATGCTTAGCGTTTGCTGCAAATAACATTCGTCTTCTCTTGATTTATTAATTAAGGAAATAGTACATAACATGGGCCAATGAAAGAAGTGAAGGGATAAAATATTATCTTATGTTAGTTCCAATTTAGAATCTATTTGCAAGACTCATATTTAAGATAGTTTTGAGGAAGAAAAGTCTTAGAAATTATTTTTATCTCCATACTGCAAAAAGCACAGAAAATTGTTTTCCTCTTTTTGTTAGTATGTTCCTATTAATCTTCCAATAGCTAAAAACATAACCTTGCTGGCCCTGATCTACCAAGTCCACCGTTTTCAACAATGAATACTGTTAAAAGATTTATTTACAACTCACAGTACAATGACATTAAAAAAGAGAGAGGGTCATAAATTTAAAAGTGTGGTATGAGCATGAAAATATCCATCATTTTTATTTTTTGAGGAGGATGTAGCCTCTTTGTTAGCAAAGATACCATATGAATTAGATGCTGCTTGGAATTTACTTACGATGTATCAGAATTCTGCTTCTTTCCCCATAGCAGCCAGAGAAGCACAACACTTAAGAACAGCAACAGAATCAGTTGCCTGGCTGGAAGCTGTCAGCCCTTGTATTAGGGCTGACACTGAAAACACTACCATGCAAAAGCTCTACCCAAGAGTGCCTAGGATGTAATAATCCCACTTCCTTACATGGGAGGCTCTCTGAGTTTACTGGGAATACCTTCTGAAGAGCAGCACATAAAACAATTTTCTACCATCTGATAAATCACAAGGTAGGTGATGAGGGTCATATGAGAAAGAAATTTGACTTATTTCACCAACCTCTTTTAGGTGATATTTTATTTATTTAGGTGATATTTTATTTTATTTCACCTCTTTTAGGTGAAATTTGACTTATTTCACCAACCTCTTTTAGGTGATATCACCTAACACATTTTTTGCTCTTCTTTCTCTCCATGTCTCAACAGGGAAGTACCAAGGATACATAACACTGAGATGTAAAATAAGTCTAGAGTAGCCTGGACTAGGAAGATAAAATTAAAGGGGCAGAGGAAGAAAGTTAGAGGAGTGGGGAGGGACATGGTGGGTAGAAGGCTGCTTTCTAAACTAAAGACCCTTGCTTAACTCAGACATCAGTCACTTGGAGCAAGGGGGCTTTTTAAGCTTTAACACGCATGTTCACATGTTCACCTGTGGGTCTTATAAAAAGATGTTGACTCAGTAGGCCTGGGATAGGGGCAGAGATTCTGCAAGGATGTGCAGGACTTTTTATCTAAGGGAAAAGTGACTTTCAGGGACTCTAAACAAAATTGCAGAGTATACTTTGACCATTCTACTTCCTTTCCCAAATGTCTCCCCCATTTTCTGGCTCCATATTCTCTATCTAAAAAGTCTTCCACTTCATAGACGTAAATCTCACAAGTAAGAGAGATAAGATCTCCTCTCTTTGTAAACTTCTGAAACTACTCTCTATCTCAACTGCCCTTTAATCCAATCTGATACTGTTGTCCTTAATGGCCAAAGCAATCCAGAATGAGAATTAACGATAGCTCTACTTCTCAAAAGGGGTACTGTTATTTATTTTTATTTTTAAATATATTTTATAGATTATACTATTACAGCTGTCCCATATTCCTCCCTTTATTCCCCTCCTCCCTGCACACCCTCTCCTACCTACATTCCCCCCCTTTAGTTCATGTTCATGAGTCATACATATAAGTTCTTTGGCTTCTATATTTCCTATATTATTCTTAACCTCCCCCTATTTTCTACCTACCATTTATCCTACTTATTCTCTGTGCCTTTTCCCTCTCTTCCCCTCCCACTCATCTGTTGATAACCCTCTATGTGATCTCCATTTCTGTGGTTCTGTTCCTGTTCTAGTTGTTTGCATTTGTTTTAGGTTCTGTTGTTAATAACTATGAGTTTGTTGTCATTTTATTGCTATTTTTTACCTTCTTTTCCTTAGAAAAGTCCCCTTTAACATTTCATATAATAAGGGCTGGGTGATGATGACCTCCTCTAACTTGACCTTATCCAGGAAGCACTTTATTGGCCCTCCCATTCTAAATGAAAGTTTTGCTGGATAGAGCAGTCTTGGATGTAGGTACTTGCCTTTCATGACTTCGAATTCTTCTTTCTAGCTTCTTCTTGAATGCAAGGTTTCTTTTGAGAAATCAGCTGACAGTCTAATGGGAACTCCTTTGTAGGTAACTCTCTCCTTTTCTCTTGCTTCTAAGATTCTCTCCTTACCTTCAATCTTGGCTAATGTAATTATGATGTGCCTTGGTGTGTTCCTCCTTGGGACCAACTTCTTTGGGACTCTCTGAGCTTCCTGGACTTCCTGAAAGTCTATTTCCTTTGCCAGATTGAGGAAGTTCTCCTTCATTATTTTTTAAATGATTTTATACATTTATCTTTAGAGGGGAAGGGAAGGAGAGGGAGAGAAATATCAATATATGGTTGCCTCTCGTGTGTCCCCCACTGGGAACTGGCCTACAACCAAGGCATGTGCCCTAACTGGGAATCAAACTGTGATCCTCTGGTTCGCAGGCCTGCGCTCAATCCACTGAGCTACACCAGCCAGGGCTACCTTCATTATTTTTTTAAATAAGTTTTCAATTTCTTGGTCTTCCTCTTTTCCTTATGGCACCCCTATGATTCGGATGTTGGAACATTTAAAGATGTCCTGGAAGTTCCTAAGCCTCTCCTCAATTTTTTGAATTCTTGTTTCTTCATTCTGTTCTGGTTGAATGTTTCTTTCTTCCTTTTGCTCCAAACTATTGATTTGAGTCCCAGTTTCCTTCCCGCACTGTTGGTTCCCTGTAGATTTTTCCTTATTTCACATAATGCAACCTTCATTGCTGTCTGATTCTTTTTCATGCTTTTGAAGTACCCAGTGAGTTCCTGGAGCAACCTGATAACCAGTGTTTTGAACTGTGCATCTGATAGTTTGGCTATCTCTTTGTCACTTAGCTGTATTTTTTCTGGAGCTTTGATCTGTTCTTTCATTTGGGCCATTTTTTTTTTGTCTTGGTGCACCAGCTGTGTAGTAAGGAGCAGAGCCTTAGGTGTTCACCAGGGCAGTGCAACCCACATGGCTATGTTGTGACACTAGGGGAGGGGTCTGAGAGGGAACAATGGTGCTTGCTCTGATCTCTGCTGGCTTTCAGACACTTCTCCCACTTCCCACAAGCAAATTGGGCCCTTCTGGTGCTGATTCCCAGGTGGGTGGGTTTGTGTACATTCCAGGACCCTGTGGATCTCTCCAGCGAACTCTCCTGTGAGGCTGGGAGTTTCTCCTGCTGATGCCTCCACCCCTACAGGTGTTTTCAGTCAGAGGCTTTAAGGCTTTATTTCTCCGTGTTGGAACCCTGGGTTGCATGGTCTATCTTGCTCCCCATGTTTATCCAGTTCCTTCCACTTTATCTGCACACAAATGTGGGGTCACCCAGTCTATAAGCCACCACCTCACCCCATCTACCAGCCGCTGCCTAGCCACAAGTCCTCTCCACGCCAGCTGCCTGTCTCCACCCCTCCTACCAGTCTGGATTAATGTTTTTCCTTTAACTCCTTGGTTGTCGGATGTCCATACGGTTCAATTATCTTGTCAGTTCTGGTTGTTTTTTGTTTTTAAATTTGTTGTTGTTGTTTTTGTCGTTTGAGGAGGCACAGTGTGTCTGCTTATGCTTCCATCTTGGCCAGAAGTCCAGGGGCAGTTACATTTTAAAAGATTACCTTATCAATCTACATTAACACCTAGTGGGGTAACTGCTACATGGAAAATAAACATTTTTGAGACTCTCTGCTCCTTACCCATCTGAGGTAACATGCCATTATTTCAACTGAAGCCTAATTAGTCTGCTAGGGTTTTAAATACGCAGAATCTATACTAAGAACATGTAGATTCACAGACTCCAATCTCACTTTCTCTATCATGGGTTAGTGGCTCTGTATTTCATTACACTGAGTTGATACAGTGCACTTAAATACTAAAAATTTTAAATCATAAATCTGGCTGCAATGGGTCTCATACTTAAAAATCTAATTTTAACCATAAATTGTTTAGCTAAAAAAAATTAAGTGGTGGCTTATGAAGTTTTGGTAAAGAATTTCCAGGGGTAGGTCACACTATGGGAAGGAAGCCAGCCATAAATATCACCTACTGTGTGGAATACTATTAGAAGCAAGAAAAATGGGTTGTTACTGTTTTTTAACAGAAGGAAAGGGTGACCACACAGATTAGGATTAAATAACAGTATCTTTCACTTTGGAGGGGGCACATGATTCAAACCTCTATTATATTTGTATGGTTTACTCAACAGTCAAAGCCTTTGTAAGGTCTCTAATTCCAACATTCACGCTTATTCATAGGAAAAAATGTTTTCAGCATCTTAAGAGCAAATAATATTTTGTAAGTCTATTCCACATAATCATTAAACAAAAGGACCATTTTTTAAAAGGTCAAGCTACTATAGTTCCAAAACAGCAATAATTTCTTATTGCTGAAATAATTTATTTGGAGTTTTCATATATCTTATTTCAAAATTTTAAGATATAAAAAAACAACCCTCTAAAATGATACATACTATCCATAGAGAGAAAAGAATGTGATCATTAAATTTCTTGCCCCTTTGGTATTAGTTTCTTAAAGGACAGTTAAATGTTAAAGATTGTAATTGCCCTTATTAAAATTAAAGCTTTAGGTGTGTTGCTTTATTTATTCATTCATACAACATTATAGCTGCCCAAAATGTTCCTGAATTTGTTGTCTTTTCGACAACTTAAGCAGTAGCTACAAATTTAATTCTGCTGGCTCCAAACTTGACCTAGACTCATTTCTGAGACTTCCAGAGTTTAAAATTTCTACTATTTTCTATTCATAAAAAAAGAAATATGTGGGTACTACCTACTCACTGAGAATCACAGTAAGTACTTGGTTGTCAATAATTTAGCAGGAGATCTTGCAGGTGGTCCATGAATTAGCCATTCTCCAAAATGCTAATACTTCAATTACAGGCTCCTATTTTAGACATTTAAAAATGTTTGTTCTTGCACAATCATTTAATTAAAAAACATAAGGAGGAGGGAATCCACGCACAATAAAGGTAAAAATAGAAAGGGAGATGCTGAAAAGATTTTTGCTAATGGATATAAAATGGTGGTCATTAAGATAATTCTCAAAGAAAAAGAAAATTTTATCTTCTACCTTATAAATCAAAACTAAATCACCCAAAAATAGTTCAATTAAGTTTTTAACTCTAATGTTAGCAGCCTTTTCATCATACGTAATGTTTTTCATCATAAGCCTTTTCATAAGAACTAGACAAACGGTTGTATAGCTGACTAAAATCTGACACGAGCTGTGACCCATTTTCCTTTCCTATAATTTAACCAATTGTTTTTACAGTATTTCCAGTGATTCAGTTATTTTCCTCATTTGAACATACTGCCTAAATGAAAACATCTTAGTGAAGTCACACACAGTTATAGGGATATTGCACAACAGGGTGAGACAGACTTTTATTATGAGTTTCAAAAGAGACAGATTGGAGACTTCTGCCAAGATGGAGGCATAGGTGGAAACACTGTGCCTTCTCCCACAACCAAGTTTGAATACAATGAAGGTTTGGAGAACAAAGACGCAGCCAAAGAACAGAAAATTGAACTATACAGAAGTCCGACGACAACAAAGTTCAACTGGACCGGTAAGAGGGGCGGAGCCAGCAGTGGAGCGGGGACAGACAAGAAAGATCCCCTGACCCCAGGTGCCCAGACAGCTCCACCTTGAGCTGACTCAGTGAGGGCTTGGGGCGGCATGCTGGCTACGGTCACACATTCACACGCAGATAAACCAGCAAAGCAGTGAGCAGTGAGACAGACCCCACAGGCCCCAGTGGGCGAACCCAACGGCGGACTGACCAAGGTTGAACATTTGCACACAATGAGACAGACCCCGCAGCCCGAGGTGGCAGCAGGAGGCAGCAGATGGGGCCTGCCATTGCTTTCCTTTGGCCCTGCCCCAACATACAGAGTCACAACCCAGCTACTGAGTTGCCCCACCCTGGTGAACACCTCGGGCTCTGCTCCTCACACGTAACAGGCATGAACAGTCCAAAATATGGCTCAAGAAGAACTCAAAGCCCCAGAGCCAATAACTCTAAGCGACCAGGAAATAGTGAAACTCTCAGATGCACAATTCAAGACACTGGTGATCAGGATGCTCACAGAACTGGTTGATTTTAGCCACAAATTAGAGGAACATATGAAGGCTAAACTAATTGAAATGAAGGGAAATGCACGGGAAACCAACAGTGATGGAAAGGAAACTGGGACTCAAATCAGTGGAGTGGACCAGAAGGAAGAACGAAACGTCCAACCAGAAAAGAATGAAGAAACAAGAATTCAAAAAAATGAGGAGAGGCCTAGGAACCTCCAGGACATCTTTAAACATTCCAACATCCGAATTATAGGGGTACCAGAGGAGAAGACGAACAGCCACGAGTGGAAAACTTATTTGAACAAATAATAAAGGAGAACTTCCCCAGTCTGGCAAAGGAAATAGACTTCCAGGAAGTCCAGGAAGCTCAGAGAGTCCCAAAGAAGTTGGATCCAAGAAGGAACACACGAAGGCACATCATAATTACATGACCCAAGATTAAAATGCAGGAGAGAATCCTAGGAGCAGCAAGAGATAAGGGGACAGTCACCTACAAAGGAGTTCCCATCAGACTGTCAGCTGACTTCTCAAAAGAGACCTTATAGGCAATAAGGGGCTGGAAAGAAGTATCCCAAGTCATAAAATCCAAAGACCTATATCCAAGATTGCTCTAATCAGCAAAGTTTTCATTTAGAATGGAAGGGCAGATAAAGTGCTTCTCAGGTATGATCAAATTCAAGGAGTTCATCATCACCATGCCCTTATTATGTGAAATGTTAAAGGGACTTATCTAAGAAAAAGAAGATGAAAAATAGGAACAGTGAAAGGACAGCAAACCCACAGTTACTAACAACCACACCTAAAACAAAAGCAAACCAAGAGGACAGCTAGATCAGGAGTGGAACCATAGAAATGAAGAACACATGGAGGGTTAGCAACAGGGAAGTGGGAGGAGGAGAAGGGGGCAGAAGATACAGAAAATAAGTAGCATAGACAGTAGGTAGAAAATAGATAGGGGGAGGGCAAGAATAGTAGGGAAAATACAGAATAGTAGGGAAAATACAGAATCTAAAGAACCTGAGACAAGCCCTGGCTGGTGTAGCTCAGTGGATTGAGCGCGGGCCTGCGAACCACACAATCTCGGTTCGATTCCCAGTCAGGGCACATGCCTGGGTTGTAGGCCAGTTCCCAGCAGGGGACTCATGAGAGGCAACCATACATTGATATTTCTCTCCTTCTCTCTTTCCCTTCCTCTCTAAAGATAAATAAATAAAATATTTAAAAAGAAAAAAAAAGAACCTGAGACACGTGATCATAAACTAAAGGAGGGGAAGGGTGGGGGAGGGGTGTGCAGGGTGGAGAGGAATGAAGGGGGGGAATAGAACAACTGTAATGGTATAACCAATAAAATATATTTTTTTAAAAAAGAGACAGATTGGAAACTATGCCACAATCACCGAACCTCTGTGCTGATGAACACGTATCACATTCACGACACAGTACTGGGTTACTACTGTTGGTGTGTGTCAGTGCTTCCATTGTGAGCCTTGCTGCTTTCATAGTTTTGTGAACTAGCTATAAAGTCAGATTTGATTCTAATAAGTAAAAGAATATCTTCAAAAGAAAAGCAGGTAAAAGCTGTAAATGTAACAGGCACAAGATATATACATATATAAAGTAATAATGACACTAAAGAAAGTTCAATTGGTATAAAAGAAGAGTAAAGTACGTATTGTATGGTACATTCTAATAAGAAGTAGCATACTACAAAATCACTTTAAAGATCATTTTTCTTAAACTATAATGGGAAAATGTAGCTTGGGTTCTTAGGAGAGTTGAGCCACTAACAATCTTAGTTGCCTCATCTATAAATGAAAAAAGTACCCACTCAGAAGGCCCTTCACATCTGGGAGGAAATAACTTTGTCTTAAAGAATTACACATGTGCATACACAGAGACAAACAAATTTAAAAATGTAAATGACAATGATTCTTTAAATATTCTTCAAGCTGGTCTTATGGTTTCTGATATGATAAAAATCAAAGTAAAAACACTCTGACTCTAATTTTCTAGCAAAGTAACTTCCAGTATAATTACTTTAATTAGAATATTTTTTAAAAATATTTTTTCTTTTATTGATTTTAGAGAGGAGAAGGGAGGGAGATAGGGAGGGAGAGAAATATCAATGCGGGAGAGACTCATGGATCTGTTGCCTCCTGCGTGTGCCTCAGCTGGGGACCAAACCCACAACCCAGGCATGTGCCCCGATGAGAAATAACACCGGGACCTTTCAGTTTGCAGGATGACGCCCAACCAACTAAGCCATACTGGCCAGGGCTAGAAATACTTTTTAATAAAAGTTTTGATAGATTATTTTTAAGTTGTTCACTGGAAAACTACAAATGCAAACTCAGTGCTCTCAAGTGGAAAACTTAAAGATCAAGCAAGTGAATCTAAAACTCTAAGGGGGGAAGTACCTTCGTTAGAGTCATGAAGGAAACGCATAAGGCACTTCTATTAAAAATGGATTTAAAAATGAGTGCTGTCTTACCAGCAACCCCTTTTCTTTGGTACAGATGGTTGAGTGGTCAAAAGAAGTCTTGAGGGCAAGAGTACTTTGGAAAAGAGAAAATATATGTGAGATGAATGCCTACTAATGGTGTATTTCAAGTATCATTTGTATTGTTATCCCATACTGATGGCATTAATAAGATACGATTATACGAGAAAGTCTGCTTAATAAAGATACATCTCCTAGAAAAACTTTACCATAGATTTTAAGTATGTGCATGTGTTCTAGCTTTGATAAAAGCTGGCTATTTTAAAAAGCTATATTAAAATTTATATATCCCACTCCTACATTTAACACCTCAATTGATCATAATTTTACTTTTGACATTCAATGATAATATATACTAAGCTCCAATTTTTGAGGAAAAGTACTTTTAATTTTAAAATGCCTTTATTCGGTTATAATGTTAAATTTATTTTATGATTTTGATAATCAAAGTACTTGAAGTATTTCACTACAAACTATATCTTAGTATCTAAAGGAAAATGATTTGTGGAAATTATGTTTCTAAAATATAAAGTCTGTTAATGTTAAATGTATACACACATACTGTAGTGTGCCTGGCACATACATGTTATCTAATAACTATTAAAAAGATGAATGAAAGTGGCAGAAGGTGGTCCTCGTCTTTGTGGACTGCCTTCCTAGATACTACATAGCCATAAAACAATATATCTGATAATTTTTTAAAGGTAAGAGGAGGAATAGTCACTAAATGTAGGATCATTTCAAAGGCCTCAGAAATAACACCTTAGAAAAATAAAATAAAACTTTAAAGGTAAAATAACAAGGAAATCCTTAGTTTAATGTGAAACCACCTCAAGGGCTTTTACATGTTACAGGGACTACTCCTCACTCCTCTGCTCCCGCGGAAGGAGAAGCAGCAGAAGCACCGCAGGAACGGAAGTGAGGTTCAGGCCAAAGTCTACCCTGTGGAGTCTATTTCTTTCAATCCAATAAACACTCTATCTAACAAATAATCTCAGAAAATATTTAGCGTATGTTAGGCATCAACGTAAGTGCTGAGGCTAACTCCCATTTCACTCAGGTAACTGCTCATTTGCACTGCTATTGCCTCTGACTAAGCACTCTCGCTCCAGATGTCCACTTGGCTAACGTCCTCACCTCCTTGGAGTCTGCTCAGAATGTTGGCATCTAAACCAAGCTACCCTAACCATTCCATTAAAAATCTCACCATACTCTCTACTTCCAGTACTCCTGATTTCTGTACTCTGATTTTTTTTCCCTTAGCACTTACCATACTGTGACAATTATGTAATTTGCTATTTATGTATATATTTTTTAAAGATTTTATTTATTTATTTTTTTAGAGCAAGCAGAAGGTAGGGAGGAGATGGAGGGAAACATCAATGTAGGAGAGATATATCAATTAGGTGCCTCTCACACGCCCCCTGGCCTGGGGACCTGGCCTGCAACCCAGGCATGTGCCCTGATTGGGCATTGAACTGACAACCTTTTGGTTGGCAGGCTGACACTCAAATCCACTTAGCCACACCAACCAGGGCTATTTATGTATATTTTTAAATCATCTGATTCCTTTAGCTACAACACAAACCCAAAAAGGGCATGGGTTTTTGAGTATTTTATTTATTGATATATGTCATGCCTAGAACTGTACCTGGCACACAGTGGGTATTCAACAACTATCAGTCAAATAGACAAATAAGTTTTCTTAAACACCTGCTACAATTCAGACAGTGTCCAGTAGAACACACAGAGTCAGGGAAATAGCTACAAAAGCAATTGCCTATAACACAATGGGGGCATATAGTACAAACTTCAACACTTTTGAGAATGGTCTATTCTAGATGAGGGTTAAAGTAAGTACAATGACTATATTTCCAAAAACCTTGCCAGAGAGGGAAGGCAAGTCCCAGAGGTATTTAAGTCTAGGAGTTCCTCACTGACTATACATTCATTAACAGATTTACTGAAGTTTCCAGTACATGTAGGAAAGCAGTAGTTTCAAAGTAAAAATACTTGCTATATAAATTTACAATATTAGTCCACATTAAATACCTACTTAATATCTTAATCCCTACCCACTTTCAATGCAACCTTTCTTTGTAAGTCAGTTTCTCTAATTTTCCAACTTTTACAAATATGTTAGTTGAATACAAAGTGAAATTGCAAGTCTTGCAAAATATGATTTCATGAAGTCTAAGAAAATAATTAATTTCTAATTGAGGTAGCCAGGATAGATTAATAAGGATTAAAAGATGAAAGGAGATTCAAAAGATAATGAACAGAATATTCCTCAGAGATTAGTAAAAAAAATCCTTAGGAATATGATTAAGCCTTCAAATTCTACAAAAGAACACTTTTCTTAATCTTATTAAAAGAGATAAATGTGAAATGAAGGATGTCATATTGTGCTATGATTTTGCTGGAGAAACTATGTAAAAAAATCATTACTTAACTCTCAATTCTACTAGTTAGCTTATAGTTGAAATTACATGGTAAATCTTCCTGAAGATTTCAGGTTTCATTTTTTTCCAACATAAAGGGCTGATCAAATTTCTCCCATTCTCTCATAGACACACACACACAACTACTACCACCACCACTACCATCAAAATAGCTTTTTCTAGATGCTTCATACTTAAATAGGTCACTTTAAATGGTCTCTTTTGAGCATCTTCTATTCTCTGTGAGAGTAAGCAGACAATGAAGAGGGAAAGATGGAAAATAAGTGGAGTCTTGTGGTTCTTAACCACGTGTGGAGAGGCACGGCATGGTCATGCTGGCAACAGACAGTGCAGAGCCCTTCATGTGTCCAAAAGTACATCCTCAGAATTACTCACTTTACTTGCTGGCTCCTGTGGACAGTTTCATCAAGAGGACGTGGCTTAGCAGCTACCAAATAAAATTTATGAAAAACAACAACAACAAAAGAAAGTAAGTGTAAAAAGCTGAAGATGATTTTCATAGCAAAGCCCCTGTAGGAAGACTGGATCAATGTCTGTTTAATAAGAGTTATGCTTTTTAATAAACAAAACATGGAAAATGTAAATAACCATATATTTAACTGAGAAAGAAAAGCTTAATCAGAATCTTTGGTTAAGGATGCAATTTGTCAGTTGGACCACAAGATGGAGGCACCAGTGACCTGGAAGGCAATGAAGGCAAAACGAAAGAACCAGCTGCTTTGGTGTTAAAATTACAAAACTAATTTTTAAAAAACTTGTATATGTTCCCAAGTAATTTCATTAAAATGAAAATTTATTCTAACAATCAAACATTTCTCTGCAATACAGTTCTAGAGATAATCCTCTACCCAACCCCATTCAATTGTCAATTCTCAAAGGCAAGCACATCAACTTGATTTTATAATTCTTGAACTAACACTTAGAAAGTTTTCAAATACAGCAGAAATGAATTCTGAACTGAGCATTCCTCTGAAAAGTGAGTACAGTGATCATGACAAGTGCTAGGAATAGTGTCTCATTCACAGTATTTAATTATTATCATTCTTGTTATTATTGGTATTACTATTCTTAATGTAAAACAACTATGAAATCCTCAAAGGAAAAGGGGACAAGTACTGTTTCCTTCTTACACAAAATATTTTTCAGCCTCAATTAGAAATAGATCTAATATATCTTAGTCACTCATTCAATATTAATTTTCATTTCTTCTCAAAAGGTCCTATATTTCCCTGGTGAGGACAGGCAGAATTCAAGATTAAAGTTCCTTAAATTCATTTTCCAGCATAAACTCATTCACCCAGTAAAAAGGACTGACATGCTGAATTGTGAACATACTTTATCCTCGTTTTCCTCTTAGGTGAAAGTATGACACAGATGTGGTTCTACTATATGAGATAGGAATGCAATCAAGAACTACAGGAATTTGTTGGTATTTACCCTTCACCGAAGTACAACTGTTCAAACATATGCATACATACTCACGCAAACTAAGGGAATTCAATAAGCAACTGAAATAGTCTCATAGGAAAACACAATTAAGAAATAAAATTTAAAAATAAAGATCAGAAAATTAGAAGTCCAACCTTCAGACAACCTATATAAAAAGTTTATAATTATTACTTTATATTCAACAAAATAGTTTAAAGAAAGTTCAACTTCTTCTAGATATCTTTAAACAGAAGGCATGTTTTAGCTAAAACTATAAGAAATTTTAGGATATTCTAACAATTTGAAAATGTCCATAGTGATGAGTATGTGATCACTGAAAACTCAAGACAGAATATTACTTACTGTTGAGAAAATTACATGTATAATTTTTAAAATTGTGGTCAATTCTTCAAAATATCATTGCCACTTACATTATTATGCACTACTGAGTAAGAAAAATCTATAGTGCCATTTTTAAATTCTTGTTTTAAGAGTTAGCAGTTTATAAAGTAGTAATGCAATGTTTTTTTCAAGAAAAAATAAAAATTCAATTACTGCTGAGAAAAGATCCCTCTCTCCAATCAGCTTGAAAAATATTTAATAATCTGACAACCTACAATTTTAAACAATGCTGCCACCTGCTGGAAGTATCTGAAATGTCTTTATTATTTCCCAAATGATGTAGTATCACATTCTATTGAGCTATATTATAACCTTCCAATTACCTCCTGAAACAAGATACACCTTCTTAATAATTTTGACCATTTAATTTATCTGATTCTTAATGTCTTAATTGAATATTAATTCATTAAAGATTTTAGTATATTTAAATACTAAGTACAAATAGGTTGAGGAGACATCATGAAAAACAATGAGCTCTGTAAGTACATATAACAGTGGGTGGTACAGGTTTCAAATGATCAGATCATATGTTCATCCTGAAAGGAAAAAAATTAAATTGGGTATCTGAACAGAAGTTTGATGCTAGCAACTAAACTTAGGGGGTCACTGACTAAGTCCAAAGAGAAAACACACTAGAAAAGTTATGGAAAAGACACCTACTTCTGATGAGAGTATTTTTTTATTTAATTTTTTAAAGATTTATTTATTTATCTTTAGAGGGGAAGGGAAGGAGAGATGGAGAGAAATATCAATGTATGGTTGCCTCTCGTGTACCCCCTGCAGGGAACTGCATCCCCTGCGGGGAACTGGCCTGCAACCCAGGCATGTACCTGACTGGGAATTGAATCACGATCCTCTGGTTCGCAGGCCCGTGCTTAATCCACTGAGCTACACCAGCCAGAGCTGATGAGAGTATTTTAGTCTCTGAAGAATAACTTGGATAATTTGTCATAAGTAAAAACATATCTTTTTAAAACATTTTATATATTTACTTTTAGAGAGAGGGGAAGGGAAGGAGATAAAGTAGGAGAGAAGCATCAATGTGTGGCTGCCTCTCATGAGTCCCCTACTGGGGACCTGGCCCGCAACCCAGGCATGTGCCCCAACCGGGAACCAAACCAGCAACACTTTGCTTCACAGGCCCGTGCTCCATTCACTGAGTCACACCAGCCAGGGCAGTAAAAACTTATCTTAATCACCTGTTTTAAGATTTTTAAACTACTTATTATTTCCTGTGGTTTAAAAATATTTTGCTTTTTGTTTTTATAATTCTGGGTCCGTAAATATCCCAATTAATTTAACAGCTACTTTTTTAGTTTCTGCTCTGTACCCAGGCACATATATATGATGTTCACTTGAGTATTCATAAACGAAATGTTCACACATGTTTAAGATGAGGATAATTCCTATTATATAGTTGTAAAGACATGAAATAATCAGAGTTAATACTCAATGAATGCTATCTGTCATTAATGTAGACATTACTAAAAAGATTGGAGGCTATGTTGAGAACAAGATGGAGGAGAAAATTTGTAATTTGTTACAAATTAAATACATAAACTTCAGTTTGAAATAGCTATTGATTCATGTTTATCTTATTAATCTTCCCAAATCCTATTGAATTTATTAAAGAATACTATGTAAGGAAGTATGTAGCTATCCTGGAAAACAGATAAAGGCACTAAAAGACCAGAAACTGGGGTGAATAGGTATGAAATACATAAATGGATATGTTTTGCATAAAGCAGTGCTGAATTAACATATCACATGGGAAAATTAATAAATGATACAGGATGAGATAGAAGGCAAACTCAGCAGTGCTGACTGGCCTGTGGATAAGCACAGACATTCAGGTCATACTGTAAAGAGTCTATACGAGCTTCCCAAAAAGAAGTACTGAGAAAATCCTAGCTTAGAGCAGCAGGACTGAGAGCAAGGGGCAAATAAGTGGTATGGGTCAAGTCAAAGGAATTCATTAATACCACCACAGGGAGGTCTAATTATCACTAATGTGAATAGCTTATAAGATGTCATAAAATAAGGTTAAAAAGCAAATAGCATCTGCTAACTATCCCAGTAAACTCCTTTTCCCTTTCTATAGGCAACTACAAGTCTGACCTGATATTGACACTCTTACGACTCCCACTTCCAGGGGCTCAAAGTGAAAGCATCCTAAGCAATGAGTACAGCTTTCCCAGAGAAGTTCTACCAGAGCCCTGTAGGAAGACAAAAAGTGTAGCATTCACTAATGTCCCACTGGATAAAAATAGTTAATTTCAAGTAAAATGAAGCCTGTGCAGCAAAAGACATCTAAAAAGGGTAGTCGAGAACAAGAAAACATAAATATCAAAAAATATAAAAACACAAGATGACTGAAGTAAGACAATATATAACCACTTATTACAATAAATATTAATGGGTTAATGCTATTATTTAAAAAAAGCTTTTTTCCAACACCCTCTCATAAAAACGCAGAGGTTTGTGTGTGAGAGAGACAAGGGGGAAAGAGTCAACATAAAGAAAGAACCTATAAATTACAAGAGGCTTAAAAACATATTAGCAATCACAATCTAAAGACTGGAGCTCAATTAAAACAAACTAATAAGTAGAAATAAGTTAAAAAATCAATTAATCAATAAGAGCATTATGGGACAACTAGGGAAATGAGAAGGGACTGCTGATTTTTATATGCGATGATGGTATTATGTATTTAAAAACATTATATATCACTTATTTTTGTGTTTAAGTGATATATAATGAAATGTTCATAGGTAAAATGCCAGGATATTAGTATTTGCTACAAAATAAGAGGAAGAATGAGTGGGGGTAAATAAAATTTAGTCATGAGTTCATAACTGTTGCAAGTGAGTAATGGAGGTTTGCTTTATAATTCTTTCTACTTCCTATATTTGAAATATTTCATAATTCAATAATTAAAAAATTGATAGAAAATAAACAGAATTTTCAGGTTAGAACAAAAGGTAAAATCCTACTAATATTTGTTTTTTTAAGGAGGAACATAGAAATGGTATAAAATAACCTTCAGTTTTAAACAAAATTCAATTTTAGATTGAGAAACCTCCATTTTAAATTATATCTTTAAAGTCTGGTATCTACCTCTTCTGATCTGGCTTCCCAAAAGTGTTTCAGAGCTCCATATTGAAAAGCCATCTCTTTTAACCCAAAAGCATGAAATATAAAATTCAGACAATGTTATTACAAGTAATGGATTTGTCACAATGATAATCCAAATGTATGAGTCTAAATATACTCATATAAACATAGAAAATGCAATTTATCAGTAAGTACTTTCATAAAAACCTTAGCACAAATTTTTGTTTGCTTGTAATTTTTATAAATGTACAACAATGCTTCATTAAAAAACTGAGAGCAAATGAAAAACATCTTTTAAAGTGTAAGATTTTCTAAGAAAATATTCAAGTTGAAAAGATTTATTTTGTGATTATTTTTTAAAATGAACAGTTTGCAGATGACTGCTAATAGCCTTGTGTAAACAATTCACTACGCAAAAAGCCCTAATGAAGGTTATACAGTGTTAAAAAAATGTGTTCCAAAAGTAAATCTACCACAGTTGATGAAACACTCATCCTGCATATTAAAAGCAGGCATCACTGCTCTCTTCTATTTACTGCTATCCCCACCTTTCCCTTAACTGTTACCATTTTGCTATCAAATGTTAGCTATCGGTTTCCCTTAATGGATATCAAATGTTAGCTCAGTATTATGAAAAGTAACTAGAATACTACTTAGCAATAAAGAGGAACAACTACTGACACATGGGTGAAACTCAACTGCATTGTTGAGTTTAATAAACTAGATTTAAAAGACTACAACTGTATGACTCCATTTATATGATGTTCTAGAAAATTCAAAACTATAGGGACACAAAACAGATCAATGGTTGTCAAGGGCCGGGTATAGGGTGAGAGAATGAACCATTAAGGGTTGGAAGAAATTTGAGGGGGTGTGTGTGTGTATGTAAAGGAATTGTCCTATATTTTGATTGTGGTGATTTACATGACTCGAAGCATTTTTGAAAAAATCATAAAACTGTACCCCAAGAAGTATATACAACTGTACTTCAATTAACAGTCAATCTGACGTTTTCCATATTTTTAAATGTGACTGATAAATTATGGAAAATATGTTTCTCTCTGCTTGAAATCTGTCAAAAAATACTTTATCATGCCCTGGCTGGGTGGCTTAGTTTACTGGAGCAGCACAGGTTCCATTCCAGTCAGGGCACAAACCTACGTTGAGGTTAGATCCCCATTCGGGGAGCGTACGAGAGGGCACCGATAATGTTTCTCCCAACCCCCTCTCTAAAATCAATAAAAAAATAAACACAAATCTTGGATGAGATTAAAAGTAAAACTGAAGTACTTTACCACCATGCTAGGTTCTTGGTAGACAGACAGACAGAAAGAAAGAGAAGAAAAAGAAAATTAAAAAGAAAAGAAAAGAAAAGAAAAGATGTATTCCTTGCCCTGACAGAGTTTGGCAGCTTACTAGGGAATCGTCTAAAATATTTAAATAAAAGTTTCTCAATATGATTATCACCTGTAACTTGCAAGCAAGGAGGCTGAGATCTGGAGAGAGCAAATACTGTCCATGATCCCCTCAACTGTTAGTTGTTAAAGCTGAGATTCTAAGCCAAGCCTTTCTGACCCCAAAGCGCGCTCCGAAGAGGTGATAGCTACAGGTCCCCGGCGATTTCAACGTAAGGAACGCCCCCTAATTCCTCAAACTCCACTAGGTACTCCGCCCGAATTCCGCACAGAAATATCACGATTCAGATCCACGTGTTGTAAAGGGAGTTCAGCAGGGTCTTGGAGTGCAAACTCGTGGTAAAGGTAACATGGAGCCTTACGAGGAACTATTTTCCACACGGTTAGTGTGCACAGACCTACTTCTGACAGGTTTGGTTGTAAGGAAGGGGACGCAGGAACCAGTCCGGAGCTACTGAAAAAGGTCAACGCCAAGAAAGACGAAAGTAGAGGCACTTACGATTCCCCAATTATACCACTACGGTGAGGTCGCCAGCGAGGCATAGGAGGAAGAAAGGCCACGTTCCGGCCTCTCGGAGGACCTCTGGTTAAAAGACCTCCGTGGACTTGTCCCCGTCTGCGTCGCCCCACGGCAAGGACCAATACTGGGGCGCCCAGCGCAGGGAGGAGGTGGGTCTGCGCCGAGCGCGCGCTGGCCGAGGCCGGGCGCACCAGACCCGGGCGCTGCGGCGCTGGCACGGTGGGCACGCACCGGGCCGGCCGTGGAACAGAGCTGCTCGGTGAAAGTCACCAAGATGAAGGGGTGGAGGGGTGAACGACCTCGGTTTGTCCCCCTCAGGTGACAACACATGTGTGCAAGTCGCATTAGTTTCCGAGACGCGCTTACTTCCCCCCCATTTACGGACTACGCCACCGCTGCCCTGGCTGTCATCTCACCTCTCCAGTTCTTGTACTCCGGGATATGGTAGTATTTGTTCCCGAACTGATCTGTGCCCACTAGCTCCTTCACTTCCTTTGACAGCGCTCTCCACAGGGCGCGGAACAAATCCTGAGACCAACCCATGCCGACCGCGCAGAGCCCAGCCGCTGTGGCCCCCTGCTTAGCCGCCAGATCGGCCGCTACTGTAATCCGAACGCAGAGCCCGCCCACCGGTGGAGGACAATTCCACGTGCCTTCTTCGTCACGCCCCTCCAGTAACGGCGCTTACCATTGGGCAGGTGGCATTATTGCTCTACCAATGGGAGACTCCGTTGTTACAGCCTCGTCTCCGTGTTCTGTCATGGCCGCGATCAATCTTCTATCCGGTGTAGAGAAAGAGAATGCTAGGGTTTTTGTTGGCGAGACAAGCTGGATTGGAAGACCCTCTTCGCCTACGAAGAGTGGAGTCCACACGAAGGTATAGAAAACTTACTCTCTTCTCTGATAAGCCAGTTAAACTTTGTCCCAATAGTTGTGTTACCCTTGTCTCACACTTTCCCTAATCATCACTTTCCTCCCACTAAGCTCGGCTCTACTCTTGGAGCAAGTACCAAAATTCCTAGTATGTATATGAATATACCTAGCATGTATAAAAATTGTAGACTCCCAGAAGGAAAGTGGGTATTCAACATAAAATATAGTGTTTGCTTCAAATAGTTTATGCAAGTGAACCATTCTTACACTGGAATGGTGGTAAGTTTCCTGAAATCCCCTGAACAAGGCTAGGGCTAATCACGCAAACAGGCCCTTCTAAGGATACCACTTTAAGGCCTGCTATATTAATTTTTTTAACACAACTTAACCTCCTTCCACACACTCCTCACCCCTGTTTTTCTCTATCTTATTGCCCTCCCCCCCTCTCTTCATCTTAACCCCTCCTAGTTCCCAAACAGTTTAGTCCTAAAGTCTTTGGATTGAGCATAGGTGGGCTTCCAAACTGGATTAGGTTGGCCCAGAGTGTTATTTCAGAGCCTGAGCAGGATGAGGAGGTAGCGTAAGTGTGGGGACTGACAAGCTCACGTGATAACGGTGTTGGGGAATGCAGAAATCAAAGCCCAGGCCTGGTGAGTAGCATCCTTGTTGGGGAAGGGGATGGTAATGGTGATGGAAGGTTAGTTATACACGGGGGGGGGGGAGGGGGGGGGGATCTGGTAAATAAATACATTAATGATAATGAAAGCCACGTTTCTCATTGTTAAAAGAGAATTCAAGGAGGGGATGATTGCCTTTGCACGTGTTTGTTTGATACTATTTTTACTCGTTACAAGAAGCACATATTACTGTTATAATTTCAGTAATCATCAAATAGAAATATATTTTAAGAAGAAATGAATTTCAGTGGGAAAATGTGAAAAATTACTTTCTGGTGAAATATTGAAGCTCAGAAATGTCAGGACAGCATAGTGGTCTGGAGAAAAAAGTTAGAGTTCAGATGCAATTCAACCAATTATTAGATGAATGACCTTAAGCAAATTACTATGTCTTAGTTTTATAATCAATAAAAGCATTTAATAATGTAACCTACCATTTAGGAAATTTGTCACTTAAAATTACCAGTTATTACATTTGTTAATACCACTGAGTACAATGTCAGCAAATAGTAGGCCCTTAATATTAACTGTTATTGTTACTGATCAAGATTAGGGAAGTGATAAGTGGATATTTGAACCTAAGGCTAAATTGTCTTCCAGAAGAGGAAGGGCTATGTATATCTTGAAACCAAACACTTGATATTGCTAAAGTGATTTCCAAAATGCTTTTAATTATCACTACTGCTGTCAGTGTGTAAAAGTAACAGTTTGTACGTTTTTTAGCACTGTACATTGTTATTTAAACAACTTAATTAATTTGATAAGCTAAAAATTTTGTATAAATTAGCATTATATTTATCAATAATGAAATTAGAAATCAATTTAGTTAAATTAATGTAAATTATTTCCAAAATCCAACAGATTGAGAAAAATTTTAATAGTTAACATTCACTAGACATTTACTATGTCTAGGTTTTGTAATGAGTACTTTTTATGTATTAACTTATTTAATCTTAATATTCTGACCAGAATAATGATGTTTTACAGCTATGGAATACCAGAAATTTCATTCACCTTAATTTATGAGAAAACTTGTTCATCATTTTCTTGCTAAATATTTATTAGATTCATTTAAGTGTGCCTACTTATTTAATTGAACATAATAATTTTTGTGTTTACCCTTAAGGCATAAGAAATATTCCTGGGAATTTATTTAAAATGCTGTAATTCAAGATTTTGTCCACTAGGTGTCCTCAGTTAAGCTTAAATCAACAATTTTGTGAACATTTGATAATATATCTCAATAAAAACTTAATGCAATATATTCTTTAAGTTTAAGATAATCTTTTGGAAGAAATTATTTACATGTAATTGTTAGTACTGTTGATTTTTTTAAAAATTGTATAAAGTCTTTAAAATCTATAAAAATCTTTGGATGTCTGGTAGATAGACTTAAGCATTTACTTGCAGTTTCTGTGCTATATGTAATCTTCGTAAAATGAGGGCACTCTTTATGTTTTAATTAATTTACTTTTTAGTTCTATCTTTTTTCCTCTTGTTTAATTTTTTTATTTTTTTAAAGGGTTTTGGGACTGGAGTTAAACAAAGACAGAGATATTGAAAGGATCCATTGCAATGGAGTTAACACCCTGGACATTGAACCTGTTGAAGGGAGATAGTAAGTGTACAAATTTTTCTTCCTAAGTGAGAAGAAGTAAAATCTTGTTTTCAGATTAATTATGTTAAAGTTCATAAATATTAGGACAAAATTCTAAATTGTAGTAATTTTAATCTAGTATTACTAATTTCAAGTAAATACAGAAGTTCATACCTACAAAAATCTTGCCAGGTAGATATTTCCAAACAACTTTAATATAAATATATTCATTGTTAACTCACAAGGCCTTTACATACTGGGTTGTGTAACTGTAAATCCTGTTTTAAAAGATAGTTGCTACTCTGAAGGGGACTAATGGGGGGAAATATTAAAAAGTAAAAGTGTATTTTAGAGTATTAAGTTTGAAGCAAACCACACATGTATTTGAGTTCCTTTTGGTTGTAACACCAGCTGTGTGACCTTGAGCAATTTATCTAACTTCTAATTCTCAGTTGCCTTACCTATACAGTGGGAGCAATAACACTAACAAGTTTGTTGTAAAGATTCTTTGAGATTATATATGTATATATGTAGCATAATTAGCATAGGACCTGGCTTACATTACTCATTGCCACTACTCCTATTAATCAAAAGATATCACCTATACTTTTACACCATTCAGTCCATTTTCCACACAATAGCTGAAGTACTTTGAAAAATGCAAATCTGGCCCTAGGTGGTGTGGCTCAGTAGATTGAGTGTCAGCCTGCAAACCAAGGAGTCACTGGTTGGATTCCCAGTCTGGGCACATGCCTGGGTTGTCAGCCAGGCTGCTTGTAGAGGGTGCACAAGAGGCAACTACATTTTAATGTTTCTCTTCCTCTCTTTCTCCCTCCCTTCCCCTCTCTAAAAATAAATAAATAAAATCTTTAAAAAAGAAAAATGCAAATCTGAACATGCCATCACCCCACTTAAAATTCATATTGACCCCCACGTGATGTTATAAGATAGTTCAAAATTCTTCATGTAGTCCATTAATTAGAACAAGTGTAAAAGTAACTAAAGAAAAGTTTATTGTGTCATATGTTCAGCATTTGCCCAATTTTATATTATAATGAAGTATTATTATTATAGTTAGTTTAATTAACATTAAAATAAGACAAGAAAAGTTTGATATGAATTTCTTTTTTTATTTCCAGCTTCTGTTATGGTCTCACCTGGCAGTATATGAAAAGCATGAACAGTGAACAAATCCTCACTTTAACTCTCTTATATCTAAGAGATGACCAATGATAACTTTTCATTTTCATGACGTTTTCTAGGCTTAATATAATACCTCCCATTTAAGGAAAGCTGTAGGGCATTTGCTTATAAAATAATGCAGATATGAACAGCTAATTTCTTTTTTTAAAATTTTATTTATTTATTTTTAGAGAGAAGGGAAGGGAAGGAGAGAGTGGGAGAGAAACATCAATGTGTGGTTGCCTCCCATGTGTCCCTTACTGGGGACCTGGCCTGCAACCCAGGCATGTGCCCTGACTGGGAATTGAACCCGCAATCCCTTGCTTCACAGGCCCGCGCCCAACCCACTGAGCTACACCAGCCAGGCTGAACAGCTCATTTCTTTTTGTCCTGGATTCTGGTGGAAAAAATATTTAGTACAGGTTCTCCTTTGGGATAGTGATCAGTTTGATCTGTGGAATACATAAAGCCAAGAGGCTACCAGTGGCAGAGCCATTGAGAAATGTGGGGAATTATAAACTATATGTACATGAAACATGTGTTTGCACAGCATATAGAGAAAAGTCAAGATTCTCACTGCAGTGGTTTCCTCCTTTGTTTCGGTCTAAAAATCTACAATTATTTTATTATTTGCTATGACTTGTTAGCCCTTTTGGCAGTAAAGAGAAATCAAAAAGCCAATTGTACATTTAATGGAAAACTAAATACTGATTTTCTATTTCTAAAGAAAATCAGTGCACATGAAACTTGTTCTACATACTTGATAATACTTACCAACCACACCACGAGAACTGTAGTGATACCACTGAAAACCAGAGTGGAAGCCAGAGTACACAAAGACGCATTTATTTCCAAAGTTAGGAGTTATTTTAAGAAGGCAACCTGAAAATAACATTTTAACAGGTGCAACTGCATACAGTATATTTGCTTATTGTTCTGTAAATCTCAAGTTTTCTTTTATACCCTCTCAATTCTTCTAATTAATTTTATTTATCTTTAGTATCAGGTTACCTCATCTATATAAAAACATGAAGCCTTATTTCTTACTGTGTTTACTGTATTACAGAATAATAACCTCACAGTTAAATAATGTTAATGCCATCATATATTTCAAATAGTCAGTTAATTTTGATAATGGCTTGTTTTTTCACCCAATTAATGGAATCAGAGGAAAGCTTTTGGAAGTCATTCTAGCAAAGATGAAACATTTGGCATTATTATAAATACCATTTAAAATCAGTTTAAGAGTACAGCTTTGAAAGCATTTGTTTTTGTTTTGCTAACACACATAGTGCTGTGATAAAAAATATTTCACAAAGTTCAGATTTAAAGCATAAATGTTTTTGAAATTGGTTGTGGTACACATGTTGCTCACATCTGTTTCCAAACAAGTCACAACATTTTATCAACCAAAATAAAAGTTGTAGTTGTTTAAATTTACACATATTTTTCTATATACATAATTAGAGTAACAACTACAAAATTTTTATAACGAAGGTAATGAATTTTTTTTTTAAATTTCACCATGGCATTACTTGGTCTCTTTCTTTATTGCCTATGATCAGTTGGACTTTAAAACTATTTGAACAAAGAACTTGGAAGAACTACTTTTAAATTAACCTAATTATTCTACAAATTGATACTGAATTTTTCCTTAAAGCAAGTCTGTAAATCAGTCATGCTGCTAGTTCATAAAGCCTTTATAACTGGTTCACAACAAGATAAAGAGCTTATTCTAGAATGTAGGATCTGTGTAGTATCAGCATCTATACCAGGAATGGCAATTAAAAGCAAGCAGGCATCAGATTGACCTGATAACTTGAAAATAACCAACAGTTAGTTGAAAGCTCAGCAAGTTGACTACAGCAGCTGAAACTGGGAGAGCATGGCACATTCAGATTGTTCAAGGGGTTCACAGTAAGACCTGGGGCTGAGTAGTCTGGGCCTTAATCTCTCTAGTGAGTCAACTAATGATCCCCTATAGGACAACCCTGCACTGAGGAAAAACTGCTTGGAATAGAATCAAAATTAAGTAATATAGGGATAATAGAACAAAAGAAAAACATGGCCCCGGTAAAAGTTGGGAAGGTGAGCAGAACCAGGAAATCTCTGAAAGTAAGCTGCCATATTTTGAACATCTTACAAAAAAGAAGAAAAGGTTCTAGAGATATAAAATGTAACTATTCTAAACCAGTCTCCCTTCTAAAAGTTTAAGAAAATTAATTTTACATAAAAATAAGCAAAAGAATGGGATTAAAGTCAAATTACTATAAGAACAATGAGAATAAGTGGAGTAATGCCCCTATAGACCATGAAGTTGTACCAGAAAGATATGCCAACAAAGTAGATGAGAACTTTAACCTAACATTTCAAAACTAGTAGCCCTGACTGGTGTACTCAGTGGATTGAACACGGGCCTGTGAACCAAAGGGTTGCCATTGCCAGTTCAATTCCAAGCTGGGGCACATGCCTGGGTTGCAAGCAGGTCCCCGATAGGAAGTGCGCAAGAGGCAACTACACATTGATGATTCTGTCCCTCTCTTTCTCCCTCCTGTCCCGTCTCTCTAAAAATAAATTAATAAAATTGTTTAAAAATATTTTTAAAAACTGGCTAAAAGTTCTTTTTAAAAGATACAGTATATGGAAGAATAACGTAAGTTATAATTAGAAAAAATCAGAAATGAGATTATCAAACTCAATAAACAGTTAAAAATAAAAATGTTTCAGAAGTGAATACTAAAGCATAGGGAACACAAGCAAATAAATACAAGAGGCAATGCCTTAGGTGAAGGTGGAAAGGAAAAAATTTAAATCGAAAAGAAATGGAGAAAGGGAAAGGATTTAAGAGATTAGGACATAATAGATGATAGGCAAAGGAAGGGAACCAAAGAAAGAGAACAGAATGAACATTAAAGCTGTAATCCAAGAAAGATTTTTTCCTAGAAAAAATAAGATCTTAAATTGCACGAAGGGGAAAGGAAATCATTGGAAGCAGACTTTTACTTTGGGCTTTATGCAGAGAAATGCAGATCCTTATCTAAAATATCCACAGAAATAAAATATGAGTCAGAGATTTTATGTCCAGTCAGATTTTCAAGTACAAAAGGACAAATTGTCAATAATGTACAAGAATTCAGGGAATACTGTTGTGATTAGCCCTTTCTACCAGAGAATAACATAAGAGAACCGGTATGAATAGAGACAGCAGTATGGGATTGATGATGAACAATAATATTAGGAAATAGCAATACTTTTATAGATATATAAATTCATAGGTCTATCACTTCCCTACTAGATTTTTAACTCAAGGCAGGAACATGCCTGTCTGTTCACAGCTGTGTGAGCAGAGTGCCTAGCTTATTGCAGGTCTCAAAGTTGAATGAATTGAGTAAAAATGTTCATAACAGAAGGAATTTAACATTTATTGAGCCCCTGTTTTTTTGGCCAGGCAATATAAAGGCACTTTGCAGATTACTTTATATTTACATCAACTTTATGATTTAAGTAAAACCCTCTGTTTTAGAAACATTTAGAAATCTTTCTATGATTTAGAAAATGAAACATTTTCTAAAATGTTTAAGGCTGAAACAGGTGAAGTAACTTGCCCAGGATCAAATAGCTAGCTAGCATCAGTAGTAATGGCTGCTCTGTCTGGTTCCACTTTTATTTAGCACATTTATAATTAGGACAATTAAAATTACTTTGTAATGTTTTACTTTCTAGTAAGATGTATCTTGCACCATCATGTTTCTGCTCTCCTTTTGGTATCATGAAGGTAAATTTTAAATGATCACATAAATCTTTCCATTTTCATTCTACAAATACTAGATTAAGAAAATTTACTTTATTGACATCTATATTAATTTTTACTCAGTATTTAAAGATTAATAATTTTAAGAAGTATGTAATTATAAATAAATGAACTACATAAGATGATAAATTAATGTTATGTTAACTTTTTTATTGTTAGCATGTTATCAGGTGGTTCAGATGGTGTGATTGTTCTTTATGATCTTGAGAACTACAGCAGACAACCTTATTACACATGTAAAGCACTGTGTTCTGTTGACAGGTGTGTATGAAAAATGCAATTCATGAATTTATAAAGAGTTGAGTGTTTTTTTATGGGTTTTTTTGTTTGGTTTTTTTTGCTTCTAAGGAAAACTATGAAAGTAGCAGTCATATGAATGTCTTTAGCAACTTGTTCACATGCTATATTTACATGGATATCTCTTGACATTTTCTTAAAAATAATAACTGAAATGTAAGTGTAGCTGTTTTTAACGTGACTTTTCCAAAACAACTTTGGTATCAGTTATCAAAAGGATTTTATTTTAAAACTTTTGATTGTGTGCTTTTTTCCCCCCCATACCTATATAGCACTCCTCAGTAACCTATTTCTAGTACTGTTTAGTGTAAGATTACTTTTTGAGTGTTTCAGCTAATTAGAAACACATTTAGATTTTTCAGTTGATATTAATCAAACAAAAAGATTAATCTCTAGAAGCAATAAATACACGGGCAGTCCTTCACATGCACACATAGACTCTTATTTCTCTAATTACTTACTCCAAGTTTCCTAAGTTAAAAACATACCTCTCCTTTTCTTTAGTTTTCTGACTGTTCTTTACTGTCTTTGCCTACTTGTGAAAATTATTTTTGTCTTGAACTAAATGTTTTGTGACTTTGTTATAATTTGTTCATAATAATCACTTAATTTTTGTCACTTGTACCTGATTTTATGTTGTGCAAACTTTTGAATTTACAGAAGGAATGGGTGTTGAGAAAATCCTTTTAAGAGGAAACACATCATGAACATTAATATCAGGAACCACTCTGTATTATAGCTGTACCCAGAGCATTAGAATAGGTGTGTGAGTCCGTGAACTGTTTGTGAGGAGATTTATGATCTTTTCTTGGTTTTGGTGCTTCACTTTGGAAATACAGATTTCGGGAATATTTCTGAGCCTCAGATTATTCTACTAGTTTTCTATGGGAATTTAATGAAATATCTTTCTTTTAAAGACACTGTGCGAACAGAAATATAGTTATAGGGAAGCTAATGTATGAAGTAAGATACCACCTCAAATACTTTAAAAATGTGCATTCTAAGAGGCTTATATCATATTACACTCTTCACTCCCACCAAAAAAAATTCTAAATTTATAAGTGTAAGACAGTCATATTAATTAAATTCCTTTTTATCTTATTTTATCTTAGCTAACATTTAACATTGTTTAATTGGTTATGGAAACAAATACTGTTCTCATGTATATCACATGCTGTACACTGTTATTCCATGAAGGACTATGGTCTGCTTTTCTGGCGTCTAAACTCAAGTAAATGTTTAGTGCATGAGTCTTTTGCTTTACTGTGACTTTATTCTTGGATTCAAACTCTGTTTTTAAAAAAAGCATGACTTTGAATGTAAATGGACATGTAGTGAGCCTATTTACAGAATGAATTTTAAGCAGAACATTTACATCCAGAGACTTATAAACTAAGTTTAAACAATAACTTTAGTAGAAATTGTTGAGTTACTGTGGCTTAGACTATTTCCTGATATTTATTTTGGCTTTACTTACCATATTTGTTCTTGAACACTAAAAAGATTTTTTTCTCTACCAAAATTCTTATTAAATGTGAATAACAGATCATACATAGAAAAGGAATAATATAATATTTTATCCTGTTAAATTTAAAATATAAATGAGCTTTTACTCATGACCACTACATTAAAGATTTGTTTTACTTAAAACTGGAGAAATCTCTGTATAGATAATATTCTTAGGATCAAACAGAACTTAATTCTGCTTATTTTAAGCAGAAATTTATTGGAAAGATAATTACCGTATTTTGCTGTGTATAATGTGCTCCCGTGTATAATGCGCACCCATGTTTTTGGCCCAAACTTTCTGGAAAAAAGATTTCATTTTAACTTTTTAATTCATTTTTTGGCATCATCTGTCTTACCAAGTGGATAACAATCAGCATTATCTATCTTTCTTTGTGGATAACAATACATCGCTCTTTGTTTCATTTTGTTGAATTGTTGCTGAAACTGCTTTTGTTGCAAGTTCATCATAAGTTCAGTGAAACCAATTATTTCATTCTGGGGTATTTTTTTGCATACGGATATCATTATTGCTTTCTAGAGTTACACTTTTCATGCATAAGCATAAATAAAAGAATTAAAAACATTTATATAGATATGGAATTAGTACTACCTATGTATAATACACATCCTTATTTTTCCCTCAAAAAATTGGGCAAAAATGTCCTTATTACATACGGCCAAATATGATAGTATCTCGCGTACCTGGCAGGAAATGTAGAAGAATGAGCAAAAGCAAGACAAACTAGGATACAGAACACAGTCAGGGTTACAACACAGGAGCAATTCAGTTTCTGCTACATGTTACCAACACAGACTCTCAACTCCACAGCTCAAGAACAGTTGCTAACTATCCCTAGTGTTTGCATTCCTAGCTGGAGTTTCAGAGTCCCGGGCAAGATTGGTGAAGGCCAGGACACCTGTCCATGCCCTTGCTGCCGAAGGGGAAGGGAAAGAGAATGTCTGGAGTCTGTTGCTTTCTGTGGCAAGAGGCAGGGTCCTTCCTGTCTTTCAGTAAAACACAGGGGATTTCCCTGTAACAGGAGGAGTTTGTATGCTCAGCAGCCAAGAAAAGGGCACATATCCACTACGATCTCTGCATGTGGCTGTCCAACATCTGTGTATAATTTTCTTCCTGTGCTTACCCCTCCTTTTTGGGGGGGGAGGGGACAAAAAAGTTGCAACCTAACCTAATACAAGTACCCACTATACAACCAAAATGTATCATCCTTTCCTCAAAGAGTGATCACTAAAAGTCTAATTAGTTATCACATCTGGCTCCAGTTCAAGATAATATCCATTCTTCCACTAGTTTTACCTGATCTTTTATCAGTATTAATGCAATCTATGGACTCAGTTGTATAGTTAACCTAGTAAATTAATGGAGGTAAGAGAGAGGTAAGAAAGGGGAAATTAAATTAGTTGAAATATATATATTTCATATATATATGAAAGAAAATATGGGTAGGCAGTACAGTCCTTTTATTTTTGTAGCTGTCTCAAGCCAGACTGGCACTTAAGACTTTCATTTTTCAGGTAGCACCACAGGTGTTCAAGGTCCTTTATCTTATATTGTGATCCAGGTTGTCACCTTAAGGAATTGGAATTCATGATGGTCCTATCTTCACATAGTCGCAGTAGTCTTCTGTTAACTTTTATCTTATGAAAACATGTACAAAAGTAGAGAGTAGGGTAATGAGCTATGTACCCAATCACCTAGCTTAACAACTGTCAGTCATAACTAATCTTGTTTCATCTCTACCCCACACACCCAGTTTGAGGATTATTTTAAAGCAAACCCAGAAGCATTTATTCACAGTTATTTGTATCTCTAAAGGATAAAGACTTGATCGTAACCACAGTATCAATATCTCGCATACCCAATAATTGTTGACACTAAATACTAAGTGTTCAAATGTCCCTCCATTATCCTGTGTTTCTTAAAAGCTAGTTTTGTTGAATTAAGATTCAGTAAAGTGACACATACAGATTGTGTCACCACTGGTTCAGAGCATGTGCTGCATCCTTCAGGACTGCACATCTCCCTCACAAGGTGGTGTATTGTAGCTGAATCATGACTGAATCATCAACAGACTGTTCTTCTGTGGGTGATGGGTTACCTGAGAGTGCTGAATCCATGGGCATCGTGGTTGCTTTTTTTTAGTCATAAAGTAAATTCCTTGATCAGAAGCAATATCATGTGGGTACCCTGGAGCTATGTGAGGCATTGAACAATTCTAAGAATGATACTGTTGATGAAATAATATTGGGAAGAGCAAATCCAAAACCAGAATAAGTATGTCTTCCAGTAAGGAAAAATCACTGCCCCCTCCATAAATAGGTCCAGTGTAGCTGGCTGGTCCCTGCAGGCTCTGGTACATAAATAGGAAATCCCTCACTTTAAAGGCCTTAATAGGAAGCAGGCCTCCACATCACACTAGGGAATGCTGGAACTAGAGGTGCCTGACCGTTTTCTTTCCCTGGACAGCTAGGGCACAGGCATGTGATCTAGGTTTGCCGATTCATATCGTCCTTCCTGAAACTGCTATTTGTTAATATAGTGTAAGTTTCAGACTTATGTAAGTCAGTTATCTCTAAATTTTGGTTGCTATTTTGTAGAAATCATCCTGATGTTCACAAATACAGTGTGGAGACTGTACAGTGGTATCCTCATGACACTGGCATGTTCACATCAAGTTCATTTGATAAAACTCTGAAAGTATGGGATACAAACACTTTACAAGTAAGTATATTAAAACCTTTCCAAATGGCTCTCTTGGATGAAGGAGAATTTAATCCTAAACCATTTTAGTGTGATTATTTGCTAAGATGTCACGTAATAATGTGCAGTTAGCATAGTGATTAAGAGTAGATTGTTTGAATTCATATCTTGGGTTTGCTCCCGACTAGCTGTGTAACACTGGGCAAGTGTCTCAACCTCTCTCTGTTTGTTTCCTTATCTGGAAATGTGGGTAATGATTGTATCTTACAGAATAGTTAAGATAAAATAGGTCAAAATATATGTAAAGAAACTAGATCAGTGCCTAGCATATAAATGCTCAAAAACCACTAGCTATTATTATTGTTATTATTTAAAAACTACTGTGATCTTGTGATCTAAGGAAGAAAATTGGATTTATCTCCTGTTGACTTAAAAACTTAAAGGAAAAGAAAGTTATGAATGTTTTAGCTCAGTAAAGGTCAACAGTAGATAATAGTTTTCATGATATTTGGTCAAATTGTTTTTCAAGTGTTAATCTTTTCCCTGAGCTCTGGTCCCATATTTTTCTAGCTGTAGTGCCATCTCCTCAAACTTAATTTGTTACATACTGATTGCTAATTACATCCATTTAGTACTCAAATCTTAGCAATCTGTCTTCCGATTCACACATTTCTCTTTTTCTTTTTGCCTCACCATCATCATATATCTAGACTACTACCAAAAACTGCTAACTGGTTCCCCTGCGTTTTTCTTCCCACATTTCCATCATAAGTTCTACTCCAGAATTAATCTTATTATAAAGCTGTTTTATCCTGTCTGTACCCAAGTCCACTAGTGACTTCCCTTATCTAAATTCAGCCTGCAGTCTGTTTTCCATAACCTTACCTGCTAGTCCCTCAACTTCAGCTTCTACCTCTTTTTACATAAATGTCTTGCCACCACTAAACTGATCTCCTTTTGCCTCTGCTCACACCCTGATTGTTTTGTACTCCCTGCCTCCAGTCCTCTTCCCTAGGCAACATTTTCTCTTGTCATACACCTGGAAATGTGGGCCCTTTGATAATAGTTTTCATGATATTTGGTCAAATTGTTTTTCAAGTGTCCTTCCCATATCCCCCACTTCCCATATCCCCCACTTCCTAGCCCCTGGTAACCACCACTTCATTCTGCTTCTGTGAGTTTGGCTTTTGTAGATTCCACTTACAAAAGAGATCAGCCAGTATTTGTTTTTCTCTCGCTGACTTACTTCACTTAGCATACCTCCCTCAAGGTCCGTCCATGTTGTTGCAAATGGCAGGATTTCCTTCTTTCTCATGACTGAATAATATTCACATATATAAACTAAAGCTGCAGTGAACATGGGGCTGCATATATTTTTTCAAATTAGTGCCTTTGTGTTCTTTGGATGAATACCCTGAAGTGGAATTGCTGGATCATATGGTAGTTCTGTTTTTAGCTTTTTGAGGATCCTCCATACTATTTTCCATAGTGGCTACACCAACAGTGTACAAGGATTCTCTTCCTCATCCTTGCCAACATTTGTTGCTTCTTGTCTTTTTTATAATAACTTACTATTATCTAAAAGGTATAAGGTGATACCTCATTGTGGTTTTGATTTGCATTTCCCTGTTGCTTAGGGATGTTGAGCACCTTTTCATGTACCTGTTGGCCATTTGTATATCTTCTTTAAAAAAAAAATTTAGCTCCTCTGTTCTTTTTTTAATTGGATTCTTTGGGAGGTGGGGTTTGTTATTGAGTTGAATAATTGTTTTGTACATTTTAGATATGCCTTTTATTAGATACATGGTTTGAAAATATTACCTCCCATTCTGTCAATTGCCTTTTCATTTTGTTGATGGTTTTCTTTGTTGTGCAGAAGGTTTTTGGTTTTATATTTACTTTCGCTTTTGGTATCGAATCCAAGCAGTCATAGTCAAGGAGCTTATCCCTGTGTTTTTTTCTAGGATTTGTATGATTTCAGGTCTTAAATTCAAGTCTTGAGTTAATTTATGTATATGATATAAGAAATTTTTTTGCGTGTGGTTTTCCAGTTTTTTCAACATTTATTGAAAAGACTCTCCTTGGTTGTAAATTAATTGACCATATATGCCTGGGCTTATTTCTTTTTTTTGATTTGTGTGTCTGCTTTTCTGCTAACGTCATACTGTTTTGATTGCTGTTTTGTAATATAATTTGAAATCAGGAAATGTGATGTCTTCAGCTTTGTTTTTCTGTCTCAAGATTGCTCTGGCTGTTTGGGGTCATTTGCAGTTCCATACAAATTATAGGATTTTTCTTTTCTATTTCTTTAAAAAAAAAAAGGAGAAATTTGGGTGAAAGGGTGTGTGTGTGTGTGTGTGTGTGTGTTTGGGAGGAGGTGCTATTAAAATGAAAGAGACTTGGACATTTTTTTAGTGCTGATGGGAATGAGCCTGGAGGGAGGGAGAGGTTATAGATACCCAGGATATAGAGGAGATAATATATAGGATGAGATTTCTGACAATGCTAATAGGTATCCGAACACATTTCCTTTAAATATGAGGAGGGATCATTTTTCTATGGTACCAGGAGTGAAGAAGGAAAAAGGCTAAGTGCAATCAAATATGTTTGTAAGCTTCTTGATAGGACATTAAGAGAACTCTTATTGATTGGCTTCTGTTTTCTTTTTGGAATATAAAATCAGATCCATCTGTTGGGACCAAGTAGCGGTGTTTGTGGAAAGTGCAGAAAGTTTGAAATAGCTACAAATATTGCAGTGAATGCTAGTGAATTATTGTAGGACTGGCAGTCAATACTGAAAGCCCTGTTGAGATTAATGATCTTTTATGGTGATAACCATTCTACCTTATTATCAAGGTAGAACCACGGTGGTTCAAGGATTGAGCCACAGGCCTGTGAACCAAGGGGTTGCGGGTTTGATTCTGTATCAGGGCACAAGCCTGGGTTGCAGGCCACGTCCCCTTTAGGGGATGCCTCGAGAGGCAACTGTACATTAACGTTTCTCTCCTTCTCTTTCTCTCTCCCCCTCCCTCTAAAAATAAGTGAATAAATAAATCTTTTAAAAAACTTACTTCACTAGGGTAGGACAGAGGTCAGCTAACTGCGGCCCACAGGCCAGGTTTGGCTCATGGCCTCTTTTTGTATATGAAATGTTACTGGAACACAGGCATGCTCATTTGTTGTCTGTTTCCACTTTGGTGCACCAATGTCAGAAATGAGTAGCTGGCCCTCAAAGCCTATAATGTTTACAGCCTGACCCTTTATGGAAAATGTTTGCTAACCTCTGATGTAGATCAACCTGAGTATGGGTACACAGGAAGCATACATTTGGAGTCATCATGGGTTGAGATCTCAACTAGCTCAAGGATAACAGCAAAAGAGTTGAAGATATTGGCTGTTGAAGTATCAGACAGACCTGGCAATTCAGGCTCAAGAAGGGAAAGTGAAGACGGGGAATAATGATAGGAGTTCCAGGCTTTATTTGGGTGTCCTGGAAGTAGGTTGCGGGGGAAGAAGGGAGCTGAAAATGAATGACAGGTGCTTGTAGTTGTATGTAACTGAAATGTGTGATTTGAAAGGAGGTGGTGAGAGTATCCTGGGTTGTGGTAGCCGAACTCGTATGAAACGAAGACATGGAGTACTGGCCGGATCATCTGTGTAGACGCTGAAGTCCCCAAACGGGGTAGAGAGGAAGATGATGAGCCGGGGGTCGTCTTTATTCTTAATCTCTGTGATTTACTAGAGAAAAACTATTTTTCTCACAAGAGGGAAAAAATGTTATAAATAACATAGGATTTTAAATGATCAGGTTTTTGAGGGTATTAACCATTTCTGTGCTTGTCAAATAAATTGCTAGCAGTCAATTTAAAAATTGCTAACAATGTGAAAATAAGTAAAGAGAAAATTTGTTGCATTTGTCACTAATTAGACCTTACACTTTAAAAATATCTTTTGATTATCAGACTGCAGATGTATTTACTTTTGAAGAAACAGTTTATAGTCATCATATGTCTCCAGTCGCCACCAAGCACTCTTTGGTAGCAGGTTTGTATATGTATTCTTTTGTTCTGTGACATTTTGAAAACTTTCTCCCTTTTCATATCAACTTAGTTTTGATATAGATATTTTAACCCATATGAAAAACAACATTCTTTTTTAAAAAGACTTAAGTGCATATTATATTCAGCTTAACAGCTTAAATTCTGCAAGTTAGGCGTTGTGCTAATGGGTAGGAACCAAAGATTAATTAAGAAGGTACCTTTCTGTTCCCAAAGAATCACTTATAAACCACCAAAGTTTCAAAGATTTTACACAAACAAAATTTGACAACTTTTTTCAATTTGACACAGTAAAATGAGGAAATTATTTCTTTTTCTCTAAAATTATGTGATTCAAATTAAACATCCATTTTTATGAAAGTACCTGCAACAAAATTTTCGTGTTTTTGGCAGAAAAAAATTTTCTGGTTTCAGGGCTCAGGTCCCTGTGATTTTTATTATTTTCTGGCGCTGCCTGAATCTCCTCACCTCCAGATGTCAGTCAGCTACTTCATCTTAGAGAAGAGCTGGGCATAAAACTGTCTTTGAGGTCCACTCTTTCTGTGTCCAGAGTGTCCATGAATCTACTACTAGTGATTGGAAGTATTTCATTATCATGGAAAACCTGAGCTATTAAAATAAAGTAGTTGAAGGTGATAAAATAGCATGGAATTATATACCACGCTGTACCAATACAGATTTCCTGGATTTGATATTGTACTATAGTTACCTAACATAACCATTGAGGGAACTTAACTGCAGTGTAAATAAGGGCCTCTCCATACTCTCTTTGCAACTTTCTGTAGGCAAATATAATTATTTCTAAATTAAATGTTAAAAAAATAATGCAATAATAGAGTTTTAGTACTAAAATATAACTACTATTAAAATAAGTTTTCTAATTATAAACATTAAAAGTGATTTGAAGTACATTTTTAGAATGCATTTTCATATTTCTGTGTGGATGCAGTGAAAAGGCCATAACTTACAATGGTAGTTTTCTTATTTCCTTTTGGTGATGACTTAAAATAAAATTATCTTTAACCATTCTAATTTTTCTTTTACAGTTGGTACTAGAGGGCCCAAAGTACAACTTTGTGACTTAAAGTCTGGATCCTGTTGCCACATTCTACAAGGTATTTTTTATTTGTAACAACATTCAATGAAAAGAAACATTACTAACAATGTATTCTTTGTAAGTGATATGACTGATGTATTTTGTGGTAGTTGTTAAAAGTAAACAAGGAAATAAAGATCCCTCTGTGCATTATTCTTATAAGACTGAACTATTTAGGAGACATTTACATGAACAGTTAGTCACCATAGTGGGAGCTCAAAGGTTATGGAAGATCTAATGCAAAACTGTGTTATTTCTACATGTGAAAAAATAAACTTTTTAATCTTTTTTTTAAGATTTTTTAAAATTTACTTATCTTTAGAGGGGAAGGGAAGGAGAGAGGAAGAAAAATATCAATGTATGGTTGCCTCTTATGCATCCCCTGCTGGGAACCGGCCTGCAACCCAGGCATGTGCCCTGACTGGGAATAGAACCGCGATTCTCTGGTTCGAAGGCCTGTGCTCAATCCACTGAGCTACACCAGCCAGGGCAAAAAATAAGCTTTTTATGAAACTTAAATTAGTACATTTGTCTCTTCAGCATAGTCTAATATTGCTCTGGCTGAGTAAAGATTCTTAATATTTAGGTGCTTTTTTCTCAGTGAAAATATTTTAGAAAAATATATTAAAATAATACTTTGGTGAAGTTAATTTAAATTATTTTGCTACTTTTTATTGATATTAAATCTTCTAATTGAAAACAATGAAAGAATGGGGTGCAGTTCAGAAATATAGCATCTTTATCTCAGAGAAACAATAAATATGTAAGGAAAACTTGGGGAAAGATATAATGTTTGTTTTATATTATCATGAGTTTCTATTTGATATAAACTAGGTAGATTAAAATAACTGATTCGAATAGTTAAGTAAAAGTCAATTAAGATGCTGAACATCACTTACCCTGTGAACTCAGCACTTGTGCTTTGTAGAAAAAAATTTTATACATGTTTTTTCATAGTCATGAGTTAAAATAATTTTTTGTTTTATAACTTTCTGAAAAGTTAGAAAACTTTTTTTGTTGTTGTTGTTTAGCATGTTTATCTTGTATGGCTTGTTGCAATGGCTTTTGCTGTAGAGAGATAAGTGAGCTTGAGCTCTATCAACTATTGATGGATTGAGTTGTTAGGCCAACAGCTGAATTTAAAAAGAAAGAATCACTTGCTCTTCCTGCTCTTTCCAAAGCAAAACCAGGCCTTCTATAATAAAATACCATGTGTGAGAAATTCCCTATAGATTTCACATTAATAATTAAACAGATTGTTTATCAATCTAGCTTTAATATTTTTTACTTTCTACAGAATCAAAAAATAATTGTACTTTATCTTTTGTTTTTTCAAATATTTTGCAAGACTTTTCATACAGTTGTTTTTACAGGTCACAGACAAGAAGTATTGGCAGTTTCCTGGTCACCACGTTATGAGCATATCTTGGCAACTGCAAGGTGAATTGCAGATAATTTGGTCTTGAAGTTAATAATTAATGAAAAACTACATTTTCCTTTATGTAATGAAAGATTACATTTATGTAAGATGCATGTGTAGTTATTAATTGGGTCCTTAAACTTAAAATAATTGACTTACAGGTTTTAATTAATTAACACCAGACGAAATCTTCCTTGGCATCATAATTCTGATACGTACTATGCTTCTTGAAGGTGCTCGCTTTTTTTTTTTTTTTTTTTTTAGATTTTATTTATTTATTTATTTATCTTTAGAGGGGAAGGAGAGAGGGAGAGAAACATCAATGTATGGTTGCCTTTCGTGCGTCCCCTGCTGGGAGTTGTCCTGCAGGGAAACGGCCTGCAACTCAGGCATGTGCCCTGACTGGGAATCGAACCGCAATTGTCTGGTTCGCAGGCCTGCGCTCAATCCACTGAGCTACGCCAGCCAGGGCCAGGTGCTCACTTTTTAAAATAGAGAAAACAAGAATTTATGTAGCAGTGTAAATCTAGTACTGCTGGGAAAACACTAAAACAACTGTGTTGTGTCTGTTTTTCATATATAAGTAGAGCACTATTCATTTAAAAACAGTAGCTTTTTATTTTTCTTTTTTTAAATTTTTTTTATTTATTTATCTTTAGAGGAGAAAGGAAGGAGAGAGAGAGAAATATCAATGTATGGTTGCCTCTGGTGTGTCCCCTTGCCGGGAACTGGCCTGCAACCCAGGCATGTGCCCTGACTGGGAATCGAACCGCGATCTTCTGGTTTGTAGGCCCATGCTCAATCCACTGAACTACACCAGCCAGGGCTTTATTCATTTTCTTTAATCCAGAATCACTTTGAATCTGATTGAACACACCAATTCATTGATTCAATTTACTGATATTTAATGACTTCCTACCATGTGCCAAACACTCTGCTAGGGACACAGTTAAACCAAGTCATATGCCCTTCAAGAAGCTAACAGTCTATGGGGAGTAGTCCAAAAAATCAGCAATTACAGGATGTACTGAAATTTTTTTAATAGAGTTACAGCTCTGAGAGGTGTAATTTGGGAAAAGAGAGCAGAAGCACTTAACTCTGAGAGGACGAGGAGCTTGGTGGGTTTTATTTGCTAGAGGGAAGAGTTTCCTGTTTAAATGCTGAGATAAAGTATCAGTAGAGAAGAATTGGTGAAGGTAAGAAATGGAGGGAATAGTTGTTACCTCAAGACCTTAAACAGATGGAAGAGAGTGGTATCAAGAGTCCAGGTAGAAGGGAGACACTTGATTTGACACATGAAAGTCATTGGGAGACTAAATGGTTGGGGGAAAGGGTAGACAAGAATCCAGTTTAATTTATGAGTTGGCAGCAAGTTCAAGAAGTGCAAACCTGGTGGCCTCTGTTGTTTTTTAGTGGAGTAGAACTTTATGTTATCTTTTGAAAATACTGGAATGGGGGTGGAATTTTAAAGCAAAGTAGTAAAGATTTGGATGAACAGTTTTACCAGTTTGGTGAGAGAGCTTTTTAGGGGCACATAAGAATTCTGGTCAGTGTTGTGTGCTTAGTTGAAGGTGTGGACCACAGCTGTGTACTAAGGCACAGAAATCAAAACATTAAATGACACAGACTTAACAATTGTGTGAAAATTGTTGAAGTCGTGGGAGTAAGGAAGGAAATAAAGTCACCAAAAGAGCCCTGGCTGGTATAGCCCAGTGGATTGAGTGCTGGCCTGCAAACCACAGGGTCCCCTGTTTGGTTGCCAGTCAGGGCACATGCCTGGGTTGCAGACCAGGTCCCCAGTGGAGAGTTTGCGAGAGTTAACCACACATTGATGTTTCTCTCCCTCTCTTTCTCTCTCTCTCCCCCACCTTCTCTAAAAATAAATCAAATCTTTAAAAAATTACAAAAAGGTTTGTGGAAGGGGATCAAGGGCCTAATGACATAGAAGTAGTATGTGTATTAGAGTAAGAAAATTAAAAAACTGAAGGGATAGGAAGTAGTAGCCAAAATTTTTGATATAGATATTTTAATAAAACTTTTTTGCAGAATTATTACAAAAGTTATTCAGATTAGTTTTATTAAGATATCTGTCTGGATTTTTGTAAAGCTTCTAGCCCTCCCTCTCTGTCACAGTTTGGTCCCCAAAAACTACTTGTTAAGTTTGCCGAGTGTTATGTTGAAATTTACAGTTTCTGAAGTAGAACAAGGTCTAAAATGTAGCCTTAAGAGGCTGGCTAAAGAGGTGTGATGGTGAGGAGCTAGGTTCTCCTTCGGGTCCATGTTAGGGTAAAATTACATTGTTTCTGCCTAACTGGGTTTTCCTCAAATCACAGGGAGGCTAAGAGGCATTTGGTTCTCAGAGTACCCTAGGAATTTGAATCAGTACTAGAATGAATTTAGTAATCAGTGTTAGGAGTCAGATATCTCTAAATTTAATCTGTTTCAGAAGAGACTTAAATCCTCAGGCTTATCCCATGGCACACGTTTTCCCCAGCTGGAAAGAAAGAAAACCAACTTGAGAATGGAAAATGCTAGTGTTTTGCTTACTATTCTAATTGGCTAGCCTTGATGGTGATCTGTGAAGTGAATCAAGAATACACATACACACACACACATTAGCCAAAACATTCATTTTTTTCCATAAAGACACATTTTTCATTTTCATTAATAACCTTATTGATATAGATATTTTGAGTATATCAGCTATCTCCCACATGGTATAACATTGACTGTCCTCATTTATTGTCTTGACTTGATTGCTGTCACCTGGGCTACCTAGGAGTGCTGTCCAGTGAGAAATCACCAGCACGAAACTTTACAAACCATTTTTGACACATTCTATCAGTCACAGCACGTTCTCCATATATGGCACAAATCTTATTTTGAGTTTCAGTTGCATTTTTACCTATCTTGAAATACTAAAGCATAATATGCCAAAAATGTTGCTTATTTTCTTCCACCTTCAGTATTAAAATGACTACACAAAAATCCACCAGTTTTGATAAGTCTTTTTTTTTTTTTGATGCATGCTGATGTGACAGCTGTCACAATACAATCTCACAAAATTATTTCGAATGAAGTAAGACAACTAAGTGCTACTAAAGCTAGTTTATGGAGAAAACCAAATGAACTTTTTGGCCAGTCTAATCATTTATTCGTGTGTATGTGTTTGTGTGTGTTTGTGCGTGTGGTTTACCTTTTAATGAGGAATAGGTTTATAAAATGCAATGCAATGGTTTTCCAATTAAAATGGCATGGATAAACCCAGTGGATTAGAATATTGTTGAGGTCTTTGTGAGGATATGAAAGCATAAGTTGAACTGATCAATATTCTTTAAGAGTAGTTTGGAAGCTGAAAATAATGTATGATCATGGTTTTTCCTTTAAAATTAAAATAAATATTTAATTTCCAGAAGACATTAAGTTTCTTTCTTGCATATTGGGCAAAGATTATTTGAGTACAGGAAGCCAAATAAAAATACATTGTTCTTTTTTTAAATATTTTTTTATTTAATCATTGTTCAAGTACAGTTTTCTGTCTTTTACTCCCATTCCAGCCCACATTATTCACTTTGTTCTGTTTTTATCACATTAAAATAATACCACCAAATTCATGAAATGGATCCTGAAGCAAAGGGAAACCAGTTAACTGCTTGATTGTCTAGACAACATTTGAATAATAAAAATAGTAAGGATGTAGTGACAAAGTTGCTTAAATAAGTATCAAGCTCTAAGGCTGTCTAGGCCTTAGGGAGAAAGATGTTCATGTCATTAAAAACAAAATGAAAAGTAGCAGAATTCTGTCCTTGTGATCTAAGAAAACGTTACTGTAAAAAAAATTTTTATTTGTTTGTGCTCCTATTGACTGTTGAATATTTGCTGAAAATAACCCAAATGTACAAATATCCTGAGCCTTCTATGTTCTGTAATACTAGAAAAGTAGCTGAAAAAGTCACTATCCTAATTATATATGTTAACGTAACGTTTATTTTTTCTCAGTGCCGACAATAGAGTGAAATTATGGGATGTGAGGAGAGCATCAGGATGTCTGATTACTCTTGATCAGCATAATGGGAAAAACTCACAAGCTGTTGAATCAGGTAATGAAAAATACACTAGTATAGAAATATTAAAAAATAGTATTTTTGTTTGAAAATTTTGAGTGAAATCAAATAATAAATGTATATTAACAGATATCAAGTTTTGTGATTTTAAACAACTCATTCACAATCAATTTCATAATTTAAATAAATTATGGTTGTCTTTCTTTAACATACAAGTAAGTATGGCATTTCATCTGTCGCTGGATTTTCAAGTGTAGAAATTTTTCTGGATTAACTTGTTACTTTTTTTTTCTTCCAATGATGCCAACTTATACAAATTTAGTGCCACTTACAAAGTAGTAAGTTTGAAGGAGTAGTGACATTTAGTGGCTGTTATGTCGCAATAAAATTTGCAAATTGTATTAAATATGTCAGCTCCAATCCAGGAGATAAAATACCACATCTGTATTTTTCAATAGAATTTAACTTCTGTGTACATTAAAATTCTGGTTCACAATTAATTCTGGGCCAGAAATATATAAGGAAGAACTATATAAAATCTATGATTTTTAAATAATCTTTTTATTTAAATAAGGCTATTGAGAATTATGCTTTCTCAAACGTGTTTATTTTAAAAGTAATATAAATTTTGGTGAGCCCTGGCTGGTATAGCTCAGTGGATTGAGTGAGGGCCTGCGAACCACACGATCGCGGTTCAATTCCCAGTCAGGCCACATGCCTGGGTTGCAGGCCAGTTCCCAGCAGGGGACTCATGACAAGGGACTCATGAGAGGCAACCATACATTGATATTTCTCTCCTTCCCTCCATATCTAAAGATAAATAAATAAAATATTTTTTAAAAATTAAAAAAAAAATTTGTTTGAGAGTAGAACAGTTCTCTTTTCCTGTTAAAGTTTTTTAATAGGAAATAGTACTATTAATGATTTTTAATATTCTGTGGATCTTTAGATTCAAAATAGAAATAGTATATAAGAAGTTTGAAAGGTGCTTAATTTAAAATTTTAGTGTTAAATTATGTAATTGAGTTTTATAGCCCAACTTACTTTTTAAAGACAAATATATTTGGCAGAATTTTCTCCCTTTGGTTTTTCAGTTTTTCTCTATTTTTATGTTTCTAATTTATATAATATCTTTTGCTGCGTATAGTACACTCCCATGTATAATGTGCACCAGGTTTTTGGCCCAAACTTCCAGGAAGAAATCTTTTGTTTTAATTTTTTAATTCAACATTTTATCTATTTATATTTAGATACTTGTTTTTTATATTACAAAGGAATTTTAGCATTTACTTTTGAACATGTTATGGTACAAGAAATCTTAAGTAACAAATAATTGCAAAGCACAAGAACAGATACAAGGTATTTCAGGTACTGCCCATGTATAATGCTAATTCTTATTTTTCCCTCAAAAATGTGGGCAAAAAAGTGCATTATACACAGCAAAATATAGTAGCTTATAATATTCAAATAATGAAAAGGGGTGATTAATTTTAAATATAATCAACTATATATTTTAAGTAATTCAAGTAGTTGCCCTTTAATATGTTTAAATAACTAGATCAACAAGTATTAAATGTGTGCTGAATACAAGAACAGATAAATGGAATTGTATTTTTTATTGCAGCAAACACTGCTCATAATGGGAAAGTTAATGGCTTGTGTTTTACAAGTGATGGGCTTCACCTCCTCACTGTTGGTACAGATAATCGAATGAGGCTCTGGAATAGTTCCAGTGGTGAAAACACACTAGTAAGAGATTTTTAAATTCTTCCACCTTTTGAATGTAAAATAAAGAAATGGATCTGTGTCATACAGTTGATTTTTTTTTTCTGTAGATTTAACTCTGTTTCTTAACTCTGAATCGCAGCTTTCTTTTTATAACATTTTCCCATTATCTGAACTAGTAATTCTCAACTCAAGACAATCTACCCCACCTCACCCTCACCACAGTCTCCCCACATAGTAGAGAAGCGTTGCTTTACTGATCCACTGTGCATAAAAGATTGGGAACAACTGATATAAACGGTAGGTGTGACTAGCAAGGACCATAATGTGAATTTTCAAAAAGTACTAGAAATCAATTACCAATTAAGAACCTAGCACCTTTAGGGCCTGGCTGGTGTAGCTCAGTGGATTGAGCGCGGGCCTGGGAACCAGAGGATCACGGTTCGATTCCCAGCCAGGCCACATGCCTGGGTTGCAGGCCAGTTCCCAGCAGGGGACTCACAAGAAGCAACCATACACTGATGTTTCTCTCCTTCTCTCCTTTCCTTCCTCTCTAAAGACAAATAAAAAAAATCTTTAAAAAAAAAGAATCTAGCACCTTTAAAACACATTTATTTTAGTATTAAAGTACTGTATGTTATATGTACTAATTTTGGGTTTTGTTTATGAGTCACATATAGTATAAAATTTGACATTTTAATTTATATTTATTGAAAGTTATGTGCCAGATCCTGTGCTAATAAAAACTAACATTTAATATATGTGCTGGAGCATATATGATCTTATTTAATCATCACATCCACACTATCAATGTAGTTCTTGTTAAAATAGCCATTATACACATGAGAAAATGAGACAAAATAGGTAACTTGATTAAGTTTACACAGGTAGAAAACAAGAGAGTTTGACTCTAGATTTTACTGGCACCATAATGCTAATTATACCCAGACTTCGTAAAGTATTATTATTTTTTTTAGTTACAGTTTACATTAAATATTATTTTATATCAGTTTCAGATGGACAGCATAGTGGTTAGACAATTATATACAAGTACTTTACAGAGTGATCCCCCGTTGTTTCAAGTACCTACTCGATACTATACATAATTATTACAGTATTGTCAACCATATTTCCTATCCTGTACTGTACATCCCTGCGACTATTTCGTAACTAACAATTTGTACTTCTTAATTCCTTTACCTGTTTTTCCCAGTTCCCAGTCCTCCTCCTGTCTGGCCACCATCAGTCTGTTCTCTGCATCTGTGAGTCTGTTTCTGTTTTGTTTGTTCATTTATTTTGTTCTTTAGATGAAATCATGTGTTATTTGTCTTTCTCTGGCTTATTTCAGTAACCATAATACCTTCTAGGTTCATCTGCACTGTGGCAAATGGTAAGATTTCATTGTTTTTAGATAGCTGAGTAATCTATTGTGTATATATACCACAGCTTTTTTATCCACTCATCTATTATTGATGGGCACTTGGATTGTTAAAGCATTTGTTTATAAGGTAGGTGTTAATGTTAATAATCTTCCTTTCTTTTTTTTTAAGATTTTATTTATTTATTTATCTTTAGAGGGGAAGGAGAGAGGGAGAGAAACATCAATGTATGGTTGCCTTTTGTGCGTCCCCTGCTGGGAGTTGGCCTGCAGGGAACTGGCCTGCAACCCAGGCATGTGCCCTGACTGGGAATCCAACGGTGATCCTCTGGTTCGCAGACCAGCGCTCAATCCACTGAGCTACACCAGCCAGGGCAATAATCTTCCTTTCTTTAATCCTTCTTTCTAGCTAATTCTCTTTGATACACTCAAGGTATCACTTTCATTATTACATACTAATTTTACTATATGATCCAAATTGTTTATACTTTACAGTGTTCTTCATATCCTTTATAAAATGCTTCTTCATTATGATTCAGGCTAGAAACTCAGGCATTGCTAATTAGTTTAGAACCTTTGATTCCTAATTAGATCATACCTTCTTTTTCTCTTTTTATTTGTTTAATAAATATTTTTAAGCATTTCCTATTTGCCAGGCAGTATTATACAGCAGTAAGCAAAACCTAGAAAAGTCTTATGGAGCTTACATTCCAGGGAGAGGAAGAAAGACATCAGTCTTTCCAATCAGTAAATGGATGGATGGATGGATGGGTGGATGGATGGATGGATGGATAAAATATGTGGTAGATGTGGTAAGTGCTATGAAGAAAAGCAAGAAAAGGGCATAGAATATATTAGGAAGTTGGAGTTGCTGTTTTTTCATAGAGTAGTCAGGGTAAGTCTCACTAAGAAGATAACATTTGACCTGAAGGAAATGAAAGAGTAATCCGTCAGATATCTGGGAGGGAGAGCATTCCAGGCAAAGAAAGAAAAAATACAAAGAACCTGAGGCCGGAGCATGCTGGAAATACCCAAGGAACATCTAAGGTGCTCTTGTGTTAGAATAGATAAGCAAGTGGGAGACTAATAGGAGAGGAGAAACAGGACACCGGAGCCTGTAGGCTTCTGGGTCTTTGTATGGGGTTAGGCTTCTTTGGGGAATGAGGTGGAGAGTCACTCAAGACTTTTGGGGGGAGAAATGACAGGGTCACTTGGGAAAAGTAGGCTGGCATGTGTGTCAAAGTTAAATGTGATAAATATAAATGGTATTGAGTACATAAATTGTTAAAGTGATTTTATTCCACTTTTCTTATCTGCTGTATTTTTGCTAATGCATTGTTATCTTGAATAATGTGTTTAAAATAGATAATACTTTTTAAAATGACTTTGATCAAAGCAAAAGTCGTTTACACAAAGGTGACTAAAGTAGCCCAGAAGCTCACCTACAGAGAACACTTAAAGGAATTTCAGACATTGATCTCAGTAAAAGTAACTGTCTTTAGAGTAACATACTGTCTTCATATATTTAAAGGGCTGTCAAACAGAATAAGAAGCAAATTTCAGTCCTGCCGTGTAGTAATTCGAGGACATTAGACAATTTATTTACAGTGACATCATGAAGGACTACAGTCAGAGTTTCAGTGCCTCCATCATGGAAATTGGGATTATTATGTACCAAAACAGTAATTGTAAGGGTAAAATGGAAGTATGTAAATAGTAGTACTGTACCTATTAAATAGTAGGCATATACCATAAATAATAACTATTATATTGGTGTTGGCTTATTAGTAGTGCCCTTTTTGGTTTAAAAAAGATATATAAATACATGCTTCCAGTATATGAATTATATATAAATACTATTGTGAGTCTATGTATTTTATAAAAGCTTAATTTCTTATTTTTTAGATTAAAATGAAATAGAAGTTCTCTGTTTTCTTCCCATACCATAATAGATCGTTTTGCAAACTCCTTGAGGTGTGCGAACTGGACTTTGGCGACCATTGCCTTAGAGTACAAAGCAAACAATTCACAGAAAGGTGGCTTTAGGCACAAAAGAAGAAAATTTCAAAATAGCCATTCTGGTCCTTACTGTTTAGTTACTGGCATTATCACTCACTAGTCACCAAGGTCCAGAAACTAAGGGTCTGTCCTTTATTCTTCCCTGTCCCCTATCCCAGCTGTTAAATCAATTACAAAACCTTTTAATTCTTCCATCTTGATTTTTTTTCATACCTGTTTTCCCTTCCAACCTCACTCTGGGCCCTCATGGTCTCTATTTAATTACTCCATCACTTTCTGACTTTTCCCACACACATCTCCCAGTGGAAGTTTTTCAGTGTTTCCTCAATACACTCAGGTTGTTGAAACTGAATGCCTTTGCCTCTTGTGCAGAAGGCCCTTATAAGCTGTACCTCCTAACTCACTAGCAGTATTTCTTGCCACTTTCCCATTTTTCCCTGTCCTTATCTATACTGAGCTACTTAGAATTCTTTTTTTAAAAATATATTTTATTGTTTATGCTATTAGTTGTCGCATTCTTTAAATAGGGCATGCTCTCCCACCCTTCTTTCTATTCTGCTATATTCACTATTGCCTTTGCTTTGGGGTACTGTTCCTCTCCTTCCTGTTCTAGCTGCTTCTCAGCTTTCAGGATTCATCTCAGGCACAACATCTCTTCAACTCCTCTAGTCTAGCATGGGTGCTGCCAGAGTCCATAGTGCTTATTTGTATTACAATGGACTGTGATCACCACCTTATGGGGTGGAAGAGAATAGTTTACAACACTATGGCACAGTTCTTTTTCATTAATGTAGTCTAGATTCAGTTTCTGATTCTGTCATTTACTAGCCAAGAAACCTTGATTAAAATATTTAACTTTTCTGTTTTCTGTTTGTATAAAATGCTACCTATCTCACGGTATTGTTCTGAATGTTACATGAAAATGCATGTAAAACATTTAACCCATTGTCTTATACTTACAAGTGTTGACATTTCAGTGAATGTAGCCTGTCATTTCTATTAAGCAATTATTATGCTGTTTAACAGTAAAATGAGCAGTTTTGTGATGGAATCTGGATCACTGTAGGTGTTTACTAAGTGACTAGATGTATATATATTTTCTGGGACAATCAAAGGGATCCATAAGATAGGGAGTTGGATTTGCCATCATCATATCCCCAGTCTGTAATTTTCCTGCCCTATCAAGATCTTTTCAAAGCCTGTACATACCACCTTTAAGGCTGCATAGCCAAAAGGAGCCCGTTTCTCCACAGTAATTCTGCCATCTGTCACACTGCTTTTTATGGTATTTATAGATATAAAATACCATCAACTTAGATAATCACTGAGCACAGTATAGGATACATAGTAAGCTTTTAGTAAAAGCTAAGTCCTTCCTTTCCTTAATCTGTTATTAGAACTTTATTCCATAGGCATTGAAAAGGTAGTAGTTTTGAGCCCACAGGTGATTTAATCAGAGCAGTGATTTACAGAGGTTAAAAGGACAATAACTTGCAAGATGGATTGAAGTGTGAATGCATAAGGATGAAGGTAAAAGTCAGTGAGCTGGTTCAATATACCTCATTTCCACTTCACATTTTGGAAGGAATGTAGGTTTTGTAGGTAGTTTCTCTGATAAATATGAATAAAACCGTCACAGTCTAACAGTTGATAATTTTCTAGGAGAAATAGAGAATTGCTAGTTGAGAAGCTTTGTGTTTTTTCTCCACTATCCCCACCCCCCACCCATGGCATTCTACAAATTGTTGTACATGTAGGATCAAAAGATGCAAATGAGAACACATGTTAAATATTTTTTTTTACCCTGTGTCTATCACACACAGGCCTGCTCTCTGCTTTGCTAAGGAAGAGGTGTTAACTGTGTAACAGTTCCTTTCCCCCAGAGGAATGCCACAACTGCTACCATCAAAACAGCTGCAGACTAGTCACTGTGCAGTAAATACTTTTAAATATTTCTAGGAATCATTAAATCTAGGAAATTACTGAATACTGTACCTTTATGTCCTAGGTGCTCTCATATGCATTCATTCGATTTTTCATAATAACTTTGATGATGATGTTACTTCTGTTGAATAGATTAGAAAAGTGAAAATCAGAGGTTAAATAATTTATTACTCATAAGAGGCAAAGAGAAAAGGGGTTGTGGAATGGGTTTCAAAAACACAAGTCAATTGACGGTGTGTTTTAATGTTTTAAAGTTTCACTCAACCACAGGGCAGTGAGGTAGCTGAATGCCTGTGCTCATTTCTGTCGCATGTTTACTGGGAAGGGAAGTGAGCCAAGTGTAGTGTCCACAGATTATCAGCAAATAGTCCAGCTGGGCCTCTGTTGTGTACACATACACATACACACGCACTTTCACCCATCCCTTAGAAAGACAAATAACTGTTCAAACTCTAGTATTAGCCATAGTAAAGGGACATTTTGGTGATCTGCATGTTCATAATCCCCAAATTATTATGCACCTACCCTAAGCTGCTTATCTAAATTATCATTGGGAAGTAAATCTGTCAATTTCTTTAGTCCAGATCTTCTTAGACCTTGATGAGCCTACAGATCACCTAGGGAGCTTGTTAAAATGAAGATTCTAATTCAGTAGGACTGGGGTAGGCCCTAGAATTCTGCATTTCTGACTGCTCAGATGGTGCCGATACTGTTGGACTTGTACCTGTGGCATACAGTTGCAAAGTTTTTATTTTTATACCAAATGCATAATTATGTATGTAAAACTGAAATTATAGTATACACATTATTTGCCTTCTGTGGTTTTTTTTTAACATTTCATTTATTTTTAGAGAGAGGGAGGGAGAGAAGCATTGATATATGAGAGAAACATTGATCAGTTGCCCAGTCCACTGAGCCACACCAATCAGAGCTTCTGTGGTTTTTTATACTTAGCTCTTACTCCTATTTTCAGCATAATTTTCATAATTATTATTTTAATTGCTATATAAACTATAGAATTAATATATTATTAGAAAGTTACATATATTCTCAGTTATTTTGTCATTTGAGTTAATGCCTCATTGGATTCCACTGAGCATATAGCTTTTTGCTGTTTAATTATTCCCCTAACAAATTCCCAGGAGAAGTTACGAGGTCGAGGAATAAGAATATATTTGTTGTTTAATGGGTACAGAGTTTCAGTTTTGCAGAATGAAGGCTTATGGGGGTTGATGGTGGCGACGGTTGCACAGTTATGAACGTTCTTAATGTCATTGAGCTGAATACTTACATAGGATTAGATGGCAAATTTTGATGTATGTTTTATGTATGTTTATACATAAATTTTATGTATAAAAATTTATACATAAATTTTTTATGTATGTTTTGCCATAATGTTTTAAAATAAAAATGTTATCCACCACCCAAAAAGAACATCTTTGTATTTTGTTGCATAATAAACAATTTGGTCTTTTAGAAGAAATGACCAAATTACAGTGCCACCAACATGTTTACATCACTTGTACCCATATTATCTTATGGTTTCTTAAAATCTTTGCTAAATGGTTGAAAATTATTCCTACAGGGTGCCTAAATTTGCATTTTTATTTATATCAAGGTTGAATGTGAACATTTGCTTTGGTGGCTTTTTTTTTACTCTTTATTTCTCATATGAAATGCACATTCATATATCACTGGCCCTTATTTGTATTAGAACATTGGTCATTTATATATAGGAATGCTTTTATAATATATTCAATTATTTTAAGTAAATACTTCTAATCTTTGTTGTGTTTTTAATTCAGATTTAAGAAATTAGTAACTTTATGATTTTACATCCCACAGGTGAATTATGGAAAAGTTTATAATGACAGTAGAAAAGGATTGAAATTTGCTGTCTCCTGTGGCTGCAGTTCAGAATTTGTTTTTGTGCCATATGGTAGCACCATTGCTGTTTATACAGTTTACTCAGGAGAACAGATAACTATGCTTAAGGGACATTATAAAAGTGTTGACTGCTGTGTATTTCAACCTAATTTCCAGGTAAGAATGATACTTAAGGGAATTTAAAATGTCCAGGTAGCTAATTTGCCAGACTAGTTGTATATAAAAGAATAAATTATAATTTCATTTGGAATTATATTGGGTTGGCCAAAAAGTCTATATGTTTTTCTTTCTATAAAATAAGACACATTTTTCACTTACACCAATTACTTTATTGGTTTGGATATTTTGAGATATTGACTATCTCCCGAATGATATAATGTTGATTGTTCTCAGTTAATGTCTCGATTTCATCACTATCAATTTCAACTGACCCAAATTAAAAAAACCCCACAACTGAATTGCAAAAAAAAGATTTGTACAGTGTATGGAGAAAGTGTTGTGACTGATTGGACGTGTCAAAAGTGGTTTGGGAAGTTTCATACTGGAAATTTTTTGCTAGGCTATGCTCCATGGTCAGGTAGACCAGTTGAAATTAAGAGCAATCAATTCAAGACATTAATTGAGCATGTTTTTGCATACAGGCTTTATTTATTTAGCTGTTGAAAATTTCCAGCGAGTTAAAATAATTTTTTTGCAAACAATGTTTTGGGAGAAGAGAAGTAAAATATATGTGTCTAATATCAAAATATAGTTTGTCTGTCTTGATTTATGTTTGTGTGAGTCTAAAATTTTATTTCTTCCCCTTATGTCCATCATTCCCTTTATATGTTTAGGTACTCCTATTTTGGATGCATGAATAATTAACAAGAGTTATATCCTCTTATTGGATTTATTTCTTTATCATTGTGCAGTGTCTTTCTTTGCCTCTTATTATAGCCTTTGTTTGATATAAGTATTATTACCGCAGCTTTCTTTGTTTCCATTTGCATGAAATATCTAGTATCTTTTCCATCCCTTTACTTTAAGTCTGTGTATGTCTTTCAATCTGAAGTGGGTTTCTTGTACGGGTCTTGTTTTCTTACCCATCCATCTACCCTTTGCCTTTGATTGGAGCATTTAATCTATTTACATTTTAACTGATTGTTGATAGGTACATATTTATTGCCATTTTCTTGTACATATTTATGTTCGTCTTTGTTTTTTTCTTTCTTCTTGAAGAAGTCGCTTTAACATTTCTTGTAAAACTGTTTGGTGGTGATGACCTCCTTTAGCTTTTTTTCTATCTGGAGAGCTTTTCATTTCTCCTTCAATTTTAAATGATAGCCTTGCTGTGTGTAGTGTTGGTTATACATCTTTGCCTTTCATCGCTTTAAATATTTCATGCCTATGTCTTTTGGCCTGAAATGTTTCTGTTGTGAAATCAGCTGACATTCTTACAAGAGCTCCCTGTAGGAGCTTTCTCTTGGTGCTTTTAAGAGTCTCTCTTTGTCTTTAAACTTTGACATTTAATTTTGATAGTTTTGTGGGCCTCTTTGAGTTCATCTTTTTGGGGACTCTGCTTTCTGGATTTGTGTGTTTTTTCTTCACCAGGTTAGGGAAGTTTTCAGTCATTGTTTTCTCAAACAGGTTCTCAATCCCTTGTTCTGGCTCTATTCTTTCTGGTATCCCTACGATGTGGCTTTTGTTATGCTTCGTCTTGTCCCAGAAGTCCCTTAAACTATCCTCATTTTTTTTAATTCTTTTTTCTTTTTACTGCTCTGATTTGGTGTTTTCTGCTACCTCGTCCTCCAAATCGCTGATTTGATCCTCTGCTTCATTCAGAGTGTCATCCTCTGCTTCATTCAGTCTGCTGTTGAGTCCTCCCAATGTACTCTCTATTTTAGATGCTGCATTCCTTATTAATGAGTGGTTCTTTTTTATGATTTCTGTGTTCTTTTTTCTGTGTGCTATCTTTATGTGAGCTCACACTAAGTTTCATGAGAATCCTTATAACTAGTGTTTTGAATTCTGTATCTAAGGTTGCTTGCCTTCATTTCACTTAGTTCTTTTTCTGTAGATTTCTGTTCTTTCATTTGAGGACATGTTTCTTTGGCTGCCTAGATTCTATTTGTTTCTGCATCCTACATAGATATGCTGTGTTTCCCCGTCTTGGTAGGGTGGCCTTATGTAGTGGGTGCCCTGTGGGCCTCAGTGGTGTAGTCCTGATTACTTGAATTAGGTCCTCTAGGAATGTCCCCTGTGTGGGTTATGTGAGCCCTCCTATTGTATTTTAGACTTGATTGCTGTTGATGTGTCCTTGGTTGGGGTTGGGCCTGGGCCTCAGGTTGGCTGGCAGTGGGGATTGGCCCTGACCACTGTGTACAGCTGCTGTGCAGGGGCTGAGCCCACAACAGAATTTGTCCCCAAAGGATCTTGTGCTTGCCATGATCTCCCCTTGGGTATGGCACTTATGGAGCTAATTCAGGCATGCTCTCATGTGGTCTGAAGCCAGTCACTGGATGTGTTGGTTCTAGGGCACTTTTGGAGGAGCTCTGGTACAGGTCACTCCCTGTGACCAGTCCTGGGCTACCTGTTAGGCGCTGCGAAGTGATTCACAGTTGATGTCTGCCTCTGCAGGGCCTAGATGTGTGTGGGAGGGGCCAACCTGGGCATCCAGTACCAAGCCAGGGGCAGGTCAGCAAAGGCTGAAGGCTCCCTAAGTTTCACCTCCACTTGCCAGCTGGATGTTAAGCCCAGCCACTGAGAGCCCCGGGCAGTATGTAAGTTGTGTGAGGCAGGCTCTGAGTCACTGGCTAGGGGCAAGCGGTGTTCACCAGGTTGTTACAAATTCAAACTTGGCACCAGTACTGGGTCTGAGGCCATTCAGCAAAAGTCTCAGGCTACATCAAGGCCATCCATCACCTACCCGAGGCCTGCAGTGCTGCATTGTGGCAGTGTCTCAGGGAACCATCAGTGTAGGGCCAGCAGAGTTCAGCAGGCTAAAGCAAATTGAGATTTGGCTGTGTGGTGGGAGAGCTGTGCATAGGAACGGTGGTGCCTGTAATGCACATGGGGGAAAATGACCCTCACCCCAAAGACACACAACTCAGTCTCTCCCTTTGTGTCTGAAACCCTCTGAGTCTTCCTAGATCATGAAAACCTTCCTGGACCTCTTTGAGAGCCTTCCAAGAAAGACTGCTTCACAGGCACTGGCTGGCTGCAGCTGGCAGGCTCCTCTGCAGGCTGTGAGCTTGGGGGGGTGGGCTGGGGGGGGGCGGTTCACAGGGAGTCGGGTGGGTGGGACCAGTGCATTCCTCAAGGCTGATGCCATACTGAGGGGAGTGCTCTACCTAGGAAGAATGGCAGTTGTGGGCAACATAGGAGAGGAACTCAGTGCAGGGACATTGGTGGCTGTCCCTCCAGCCCCCTTCCCAAAGTTACACAACCCAAACTCTCCATGTATGACTCCAGTTTGCTCTGAATCATCATCCTCAGCTGGAGCTCAGGGTGAATGCCTGCAATTTAGATGTTGTGTGCTTGCCCTTTAAAAGGACTCCTGGTTTTCTAGCAGCCTCCTCTCTCACCCTGGCAGACAGAATCCCCAGTGATTTGCACAGTCAGATATTATGTGGGCCCCTCTTCCCAGCTCTGGAGGCTGGGCTTGGAGCCCTGTGTAGAGTTAAGCCCCCTGACTCCTTGTGGGGGCCTTTGCAGCTGAGGTAGTGCTCTGAATTCTCAAGCACTGCCTATGGGAGCAGGGCCAGCCCTTTTCTTGTCTTCACATTTCTTACCAGTCTCTGCATGGGTTTTTGTGTATTTCCTACTTATAACACTTCTGTTTAGCAGCTCTTTAGTTGGTCATTCGGGTTGATTATTCTGTAATTTAGTTGTAATTACAATTTGGTCTTGAGAGGAGGTGAGTGTGCCTTCCACCTACTCTGCCACCATCTTGCATCCCTCCTGAGTTTTCTGATTTTGTTTATAGCATTGTAATTATGTAGGAAGGTGCCCATATTCACAGGTAATATACACTGAATTATTCCAGGGTGATAGGATCTCATGTTGGCAATTTACCTTCATGTTTCAGGGGAAAGAAAACACTTTTGTGTTACATTTGCAACTTTTCTGTAAGCATTTATGTTTTCTGTAATCTACTACCCAACTGAACTCCTACACTTACCTGAAAAGCTTCAAGACGCAATTCAAATACCTCCATTTAAGTGAAGTCTTTATTGAATCATTCTGATTGAAATGTTGTCTCTTCCAAGCTCTCTTTCTTGAACATCTACAAATTTTTCTTTGTATCTTTATCAGTGTAGCAGTACTTAAGCATGAATTGCCTTTTAAGCTTAATATCTTGGGTATGTGTCTTGCCTTTTCAGGAAATTAAATTGCTTGAGAGCACTGGACATACGAAAATACCTCTGCATTGTCCACAGTTATTGTAACCATATAGACTAGATTTCATAGTGTAGTTTTATATAATTTTGTTCTCTTTAAGAAATTTAATTATGTTTAACTAAATCTAATTTAATTTTTTACATCTATATTTCCTATAAAAAACTTCATAATCTTATTTTCCCTTTATTCAGAATCTCTACTTTTTTTTTTAGAAAAATACTAATTGTATCAGGTTTCAACTAGTCTTTCAGAAGAACAGTAACAATAAATAACTGGATACCAGAGTAGACAAAAGTTACATTACATTGTTAATAATATTTTGTAGAAATATGGAAAAATCACTTAGTCATTCAGAGTTTTATAGCCACTTAACACTTTGTTATTTTTTGCTTTTTATTCCTTTCTTCTTTGCCAAATAGCTTTTTTCAATGGACTCAGTATTTTGCATCCTGTTTTTTTCCTTCATGCTGCGAGTATTTGGTGTATATCCTGTTCTTTTCTCTTGACATTGCCATGAATGTTTTCCCATGTCATTAAATAGTCTTCGAGAATAAATTTAATGGCATGGGCCTGTGAAGCAAAGGTTTGCTGGTTCAATTCCCAGTCAGGGCACATGCCTGGGTTGCAGGCCAGGTCCCCAGTAGGGGACACACGAGAGGCAACTGCACAATGACGTTTCTCTCCCACTCTTTCTCCTTCCTTTCCCCTCTCTAAAAATAAGTAAATAAATAAAATATTTTTTAAAAAGTATAAATTTAATGGCTGTATATAGTAACCCATCATATGACTGCAGCATAAATTTATACAGAAATCATTACTCAACGCAATTATTTCTTTTTTATTATAAATATTGATGATAATCCTTGAATTCCATGTATGTCTTTGGCATGACTTAGAAATGCATGCAAGAATTTATGATACATATTGAGATTCTGTTTTCTGAAAAGATTATACCAGTTTATGCCCTGTGTGTATGACTGGATCTGTTTCACTCTCCCATAAGAATGTTTTAGTATGAGCCAATATAACATATTCCTTAAGTTTTGTTGGGGAGGGAAACGAACATCGTTCAGCCATGTGCAAACAGCATATCCTAAAAGACACTGACATAGACAGACTGTGCATCAGCCCAAGTTTTCCCTTGTAGAATGAACTTCTCAACAAGCACAGCATATGGATCTTAAAGAAGCTCCTTGAGTTAAACAGCAGCCAGTTAGGCAACTATGAGCTAGGTAAAACATTATGAACTTTTTGCTAGAAACTTGTATGGTTTCTTCATTGAAGTCTTATTAAAACTTAGTTACTGACAGAAGACAAACTATTTCTTCCAATTTTTTCTTTATCTACTTTGACACTTGAAATAAATAAATACTAAAAATGATAAAAACCACTATACTGTTGAGTGTTTTTGTAAATTTTTCATATTAGCAAGCTCCAAGGTATCATGATACTGTGTTTAAATATAAAAGATTTACTATATCTAGATTAGTCTCAACTAACATGAAATAGTGAAATATTAATTGCTGGATAAGTCTAAATTACCTACTTTTGATCTCTTATTACAATAAAACTGAAAGATCAATTTAGATCTGTTAATAAAAATTTTTGTATTTAAAAATAAATAAAAAATAAAAGATTTACTATATCACAAACAAACGTTTAAAACGGGCACTAGTCAGTTCTTTGGAGTAGAGATAATCTAATTGATGTAAGCTAAGAATTTTTTAAAAATTAATGTAGTTTGTTTCATATTGGTATCACCTTTAAATTAATTAATGCACAGTTATCTGTTTGCTTTCCGTGTTATAGGAACTTTATAGTGGTAGCAGAGACTGCAATATTCTTGCTTGGGTACCATCCTTATATGAACCCGTTCCTGATGATGATAAGGTAAATATTGTACAAATTGTATAGTGACTTCTAAATCATAAAGAAAAGTTTATTAATTTATGTGGAAGAAAATTTTAAAGCTTTTTTGCTATTTTCTTAAAAGAACAAATTTATAAAGCTGAATTAATTACTATTTACATTTTTATTTACTACTTTTTCCAGTGCATATGTGCTTTTTTTTTAACACACTTAATATCATGCTTGGACATACAGCTTGACATCCTACTTTTCTCAGTTAATATTGTACAATAAGCCTTTTTCATGTCATTAATAACTACTATTTTTAATAATATAGCATTCTGTCATTTACATACCACAATTCACTTCAATATTTACATATTTGGAGACATTTGTTTTGAACATTATTAATAAATCAAAGTCAGTATCTGTTCATAAGTTGTTTATATTTCTGATTACTTTTTTGGATAGAACGGATGACATTTCTAAAGCTTTTGTTTTTTACCTTGTCAAGTTTTACCAATTTACATTGCTACCAGCAAGCAGTCTGTTAGTTCCTATCTTAAAACATAAATTTATACAAATATGACAGTCTGAATAAAAAGCCTTAAAAATTTATAGATAAACAGAGATGAATTCCTGCTCTTAAGTAGTAACCTCTGTATTTTTTTACTTTTATGTCAAGTGTTTTGTAGGTGATATCTTTCCTACCAAAGACTGTTTTACCAAGCACATCATCCCCATTTATCATAATTTCTGCAATGTAAAAAGGCTAATGTCTAAAAACCAGTATTTGTATGTATAATTTTTTAGAGCTGAAATATAAATGTAGTTAGTAACATGTTACGTTAATCTTACCCAAGTCAGAATAAAAATAAAACATCTTAAATGAAGATGGAAAAAAAATCATTGAGAGAGCAAGTTTAAAATTCTAAAAACATTCTTCATGTATTTAGTTCCTTTATAAAAACAGACCTCTGTCCAAACCACATGTAAATGAATTTCTATGGGGGGTAGTTGATAGCATTTAACAGCTATTGACAAGATATATTTCATACCTAAATTTTCAACTGCTGTGGTTACTGCAATGTAAAGCCTGTGAATAATTTTCTTTTGGCCCTAATTTAAATGACAGAGGGGATAAAAACACAATTATAAACTTTCAAGCTGCTGGCCAAACACTATATGAATACTTCCAGATTTTATCACGTGTCTATTTTGGTTTATTGTGGCATTGATTAATTTTAGTGTTCAGCAGCTTTAAATGATTTAATATTCCTCTGTAGAAAGTTTAATATGGTCAAATATTTTGGTCCAGCCATTTCTTTTGCATTATTATTTAATTACTGTGTCCTGCTGTTTGGGAATTACTATATGTATTTTTATATATATGTATACATACAATTAGTATATGGTAAACACAGTACATACTGTATACTTTTATAATCCAAGTTATAACAAATATAGGTCCTATTAAGGAAGTATAACAATTATTTACCAAATGAAAGTAAAAGTAAATTAACTATGACTTATGTTTGGAAAAAGGATATTAGAAAAAAACTGTAATGTTTAATTTATAAAGATTGAATGGGATTCTGACGGTTGGTTTTCTCGTTATATACTTAATGGTAGTTTGAATTCTTTATCTAGAAGAATTTTTGTATATGAGGAATTAACCTGAACAAGTAGCAAATCAAATAGGGACAAACAAGTTAGCTTTATTTTTGTTTTAGAACTATAAAACTTTATCTTTTAAAATGTACTGTTTTACTTTAAGATAGGTCATCATTCTCATGTTAATATAAAATGGTATGTGCCAAGATTATTTTCACAAAACTAGTTTGAAAGATTTCTGTGAGTATAGGTGGAACATGAATGTGATCATGATACAAATCCCAGTAGAGATGTCTGTCTTTATACACAAGACCCTGCTCCTTTGTGTATGTATATTCACTGTTTAACTCTTACTTAAAAGTTTTCCATCTCAACTATCCAATGGGTGATTGCTGCAGTTTCCCAGAGAGGCAGTGTAACACAGTCAAAACAAAACACACATACACACACTCCCTCACTTTGTCTTTAGTTTCAGGTACTCTAAGTGTTAATAATACTCGTAACTGTGTTTGAATCCCAGTTATGCCATTTATTAGTAATCTGGGACAATTTTGTATCTCCAACTATTAGAACATCAAAGCAAAATTATTCTTAAGTTTCCTTTCAAATCTATCCTTAGATGAGCTGTACTTCCCCATCAACCAAGATATACTGGGTAATAGGAATAGATACTATGGTAGTTAAGCATAAGTCCTGATATTTAATTGGCAGTCTTATATCTGAGGAATCTACCTTTCTTTTTCCCCCTTTTCGTAAAACTTAGTCATGGTCAAGGCAAGCCTATATGACTCCTAATCAGTTTTTCCTTTCTGAGATCTCTAGGTTACCACATTATAGTTTAACTCTGACCTCTCACCAAGAGTCTTACTTTATTTTGTTGGTCACACAATATAGAGATGTTTTCCTTACCACTTGGGTTGGTGTATAGTTATGTACTGATAGAGAGAACCCTATATTCTACCTATGGAGACTTTCCAGTAATTACCATTAAGAAACTTAGAATTTATAAAGATATTTGTGTGTTAGATATTTGGTTTTGCTGTTCCTCCCCATTTTTCTGGACTTGGACTAGATCTCCTCTAAACTTTTGCTTCCCTATCTCCGTAACGTTCAGAACTATCTTTCAGTAGAACAGGTAGCCTGGTGAGGTAGAGATGGTATGTTCAAGCATAGAAAGGATGTCCACTAGGAGGAGACGTAGAGAAAACTGAAGTAACAGTTGGCAGTTACACTTGATCAATGAGTCTCAAACAATATGTATACCACATCCATACATATTTTTACTGCAGCTTTTACTATAAATATGATGTTTTGGTTGTGATTTTTAGCAATATACTGTTTATAATACTGTAACAAATTATATTGTTATCCTTTGCTACTATAAACAGTAATATGTACATGCAACTACATTTCTTTTTGCACTTTATTTTGTTTCTTTGCTCACCGTAGCAAAAATAAATTACAATAAAATATAATTTTGTGCCCTGGCTGGTGTAGCTCAGTGGATTGAGTGTGGGCCTTCAAAGCAGACAACTGTGGTTCGATTCCCAGTCAGGGCACATGCCTGGGTTGCAGGCCACTTCCCAGCAGGGGATGCACAAGAGGCAACCATACATTGTTATTTCTCTCCCCCTCTCCTTCTCTTCCCCTCTAAAGATAAATAAATAAAATCTTTTTAAAAAATATATAATTTTGCTTCTTTGTGAATCTTCAAATGAAATTTAAATGTTTAATAGGTGGTTTCATATTGGACTTCCATAGTAGAATCTGGAGGCATGCCCTTTGTGTGGTTGATCCATGCAAGCACATTTTTGGTAGATATATAAAGCAAAGTAAAAGCTTCCAAAGATAGAGTTGGAAAGATGAGTCACTTAACCCGTAGGGATAAAACATCCTTGAATAAACTCTCATGAAATAACCTAACTTAGTAATTAAATTATAAACCCAGAAAGATAGATAATTAGGTAAAAATTTGGATGAAGGAATAAACTTCAGTATTCTACTCTTGCAAGCGAATGGACTGCTGCTAGCAATAAGTGAGTAATTAGCTGAAGTTTGGTAATAGTTTTGTATCTGAATATTTGAGGTGGTGATAATTGCTAACATTAGATTTAGAAATAGTGACAATATCCAACATAAGGTTGGTAGTAGACTCTAACCTATAGCTTTAACAGCTACAAAGGATATTTAAAAAATATACTGTTTTATCATGCTCTGGGTATTTACTAGAAAACCTACTTGTTCTATAGTTATCTTTGTTTGAATTATGGTCATCAAAAAGAAATAAATATTTTCAAACATACAGTAAGGGTTACCCTTGTGAATGTTTTAAAAAGCAGTACTGATGTAAGATAATTTAAGAGTAGTCTTAGTGCTAATATATTATTGGATTTGGGGTCTCATAGCAAATTTAAAAGCTGCAGAATAAGAAGCAGGCTTAGGTCATAATTCCTAGATACTCAAAAAAGTGAGACCATTTTAAAGCCCTTTAGTCATTGCCAGAGAATAAGAAGATAACCATTTAAAATGTTTTCAAAAAAGTGAGTTGATTTAAATACCACAGATAATAAAATTCCTCTAACTGGTTACCTTCATCAGGTACGACTCTGAAGTTGTAAGAAGACTATGAGGTTTCATTGTTTTAGGTGATCAGACTTATGTGCTGCCTTCTGTGCTAAGAGAGCAGGTTGTTTGTTGTTTTAAACAACATCTACCAAATGCATGTTATCTTTCTAAGAAATCTCCCAGGGGAACCTATGTACTAATGATAAACATGCTACCATTTCAGACACATTTTGCATTGCTTCTGAACTACTTTACCAACTATAAAAAATAAATAAACCTCACAACTTAACCAACATTACTTTTCGAACCCAATATGGTATTACTCAGTCTGATAAACACCTTATTCCTCATGTATGGATAGTTGCTTATTTATAAAAGTTAGGTCCACCCAAACAATAAAAAGTTGTCAGTCAGACTATAGACCTAAATCCAGTCTTAACCACATGGCTGGTAACTTGTTACCTTCTCCAGGTAATACCAGAGAGTCACAGAAATGCATTAAGCAATAGCACCATGGTGTATTTATGCATGTGTGAGCATGCATGCTCTCATGAGCTCATGTGTGTGTGTACATTGTGAGGTAACTACTTTGAGGGAAACAGATAATTTGGATAAAGTCCGGTATGTATATTTAAAATGAAATTACATTATATTATATATGGGACATTTCTTGTATCACTTTCATTTTGAAATTAATCATTATATCGTTTCTTTCAAAATATCTAATTGTTTTTCATTTGATATGTTGCATAACTATGTTGTGAACCTAAAATCATGAAATAGATTAATCGAATCATCCTTTTCCCCCCTCTTCTTAGACTACAAGCAAATCACAGTTAAATCAGGCATTTGAAGATGCCTGGAGCAGCAGTGATGAAGAAGGATGAAGATCAATCCTAAGTACCTTTGCATCTCTATTGATGAAATTTTTTTAAATGGGACTTTTTTTTTAACTCTTTAGTGACAGCTAAATTAGCCCTGAATTTGGGTGTTTTTTTTCTCCCATGTTTTAAAATGAGGTTAATATTTGCACAAAGTCCTGACACTGACTTATATATAATTTCTATAATCAAAACCAGTTCCTGTGGCCCGGGGTGGCCCCTGTTGCTATAGTGCAAAGAGACAAGTCATGGCACCCACATGTGAGACCTGGAGCAGACTCTCAACTGTGAGATGCTGTCTGTGAGGATGTGCAAGTGGAAGCTTACAGCACTGACTTTCTCCTGCTGGCTGTGTCATCAGCCTGTTCATTTTCACTTTCAAGGGTGATATTACTGAGGGTGATTTTATCAAAAATAATAGTTGGAAAGTGAGCATCAAAGATGTTTTATTCTTTCTTATTCATGTGTCTAGTTTCTGCAATGATTTAATTTAGTTGACGGTTGTCTAGCCTTATGTTAAATATTTTTTAATTCAGTTCCACAATCCAAAAAGTGCATCACAGGAATCTTTTTAACTTGGGGAAAACCCCATGTTTTCTTTATTTTAATGCATGAGATGGCAGCTTATACTCATACTTGAACCTCGTTTCTCTGAATTGTGTTAAGATGTGACCAAGTCTCACTTCATTCATCAAGGCAAAAATGTCCTGATAGGACATCTAGGTTAAACATGAACTGTTAACCGTACAATTTCTGTTTTGCTGTCTACTCTTACTGTGGTATAACCCAGAGGTTATTATCATGAAGCTAATTTTACATTTCCTTTGTTCCTCGAAGTTATCAGCAGGAGACTAGTAAAAGAGGTTTTTGTGAGCTGAAATTCCAAATATATATTTGTTGAGTTTTTTTTTTTAATTTATTTACCTTTAGAGGGGAAGGGGAGAGGGAGAGAAACATCAATGTATGGTTGCCTTTTGTGCATCCCCTGCTGGGAGTTGGCCTGCAGGGAACCAGCCTGCAACCCAGGTATGTGCCCTGACTGGGAATCGAACCGCTATCCTCTGGTTTGCAGGCCTGTGCTCAATCCACTGAGCTACACCAGCCAGGGCTGTTGAATTTTTTTAAGATTTTATTTATTTATTTTTAGAGGGAGGGAGAAAGAGTGAGAGAAATATCCATGTGTGGTTGCCTCTCACGTGGCCTGCTCGGGGAACCTGGCCTACAACCCAAGCATGTGCCCTGACTGGGAGTCAAACTGATGACCCTTTGGTTTGCAGCCTGCGCTCAATCTGCTGAGCTACATTAGCCAGGGCCAGTTATTGAGTTTTTAAGTGTGTAATGTTAGGCCTTATGGCAGATCTTTTTGGTAATATGTTTTACATATATTTACTTTTGTATGTTGATTTTATGAAGCCCTTACAATTTTGTTTTGGGGTTTTTATCTTTTAATTTTTTTCATGTAAATTTTTTATTTTAATTGTTGTTCAAATAGTTTTCTGCCTTTTACCCCAACCAGCCCACCCCCCCAGCCCTCCCTACCTCCCTTCCGTTTCCACCACCCCAGCCCTTACCATTTTATTCTCTTTTATCCCCTTGATGAGGATGCTTATGACTTTTGAGAATGCTGTTGAAATTGGAAATTATTGTTTTTTGTATCTCAAAGGAAAAAGTTTTCTCCAAAGCGCAAATGAGTGTATTGCTTCTTTTTTTTTTTGAACATAAATTAACCCATTTATTTTAGGTTAACAGTGTTTCAGATTGTGGCACTTCTACTGGTCTTTCAATCTTTTCAGTCTTCTGAAAGCCACCTTTAGTCTGAAGGCAGAGTGAACAGTAGGTCCAGGCACCACTGGCTACTGTTTTCGGGTAGGAGCCACAGTGCCAGATCCCCCCAGCTCTTCTCTTCACCTTGGTTTGGCCATAGACGGAGCAAGGGTACTTGCTGACTGATTTGAATTTTCTTCACCATTATCCTGACAGAGGCTCCATAATGGCTCTCATGTTTACCTATGAGCCCAGCCTTCTTGGTGCATTTAGCAATGTCACCGCAAACTAGGTTGGAACCCCAGAGAGTGTATTGCTTTTTTCTAGTTACATAAATACTGTCAGTCCTTTATATTGGTGTGTTTCACACTGGCAGATTCAACCAACTGTGGATGAAAAATATCCCCCCCCAAAAGAAAGTTACATTGTTGATAACATGTACTGGTTAGGCTTATGCTGGATAGATCAGTGCTAAACACATACAGAGGCTGGGAACCAGACAACTGGGGACACCTTTATAGCCCAGAGGCTACCAAAAGTATTCAAACTCACAAACCCTATATTTACACACTGAACCATCCCTGCCTCACCCTTTTCTTCCCAGAAAACTCCAATAAAGGCTTTGGGCCATGCTTTGCCCTCTCCCTGGAGCAGAGATCTCCTGACCAACCCTGGTCCTTCCCCATGTGGTCCTGCGTGGCATGTTGTACCATGCCTGCAGGTTCTGGGATCTGTGAGTATGAACTTCTTTTATGACGCTTGTTTCGATGTATGGCTTACCATATCTGATTAGAACAAATCCCAGATGCAAATCTTAACATAATTGACAGTGAGCCGGGTGGTTTGGTGCCAAATGGAGATGGTATGTGCTTAAACTGCTCTTGTTCCTGGCTGGTGTGGCTCAGTTGGTTGGAGCATTGTCCCATAACCGTAAGGTTGTGTGTTTGACCCCAGTCTGGGAGCCAGTCCCTGGTCCGGGCATGTATGCGAGGCAGCTGATGGATGCTTCTCTGTGGATCAATAGAGATCAATAGTGGCTTTTGCTGTGAAAAAGCCAGAGAAACATACATCGATGTTTCTCTCCCTTCCTAAAATTGACCTCTGGTGAGAAAACAAAACAAAGAGAAAACCAACTGGACCCAACAGTCAGTGGACACTGCCTGGAAGGGCACCCCTGGTTGTTGGTATCCTTACTTCTTGGTAGTTTCTGTGTTGTTTTGTCAGGTATTGCCATGGTTTCCCAACCAAAAGGGGGCACTCAACATATTTCCCCATGTTGATAGAAAACCCAGGGTCCAGGAGGCAATCCCTGGGGGTGTATAGGGAATTGGCTACAGTATGAAAAGTTCCCTTCAAAGGAGACAGGCGTGACCAACCTCCTAGTGCTGTAGGATCTAATCCACTGGTGCCTGGCAGCACTGACAAGCAGTGACGCCGTCTGAGCCATTTAGATGAAATTATCTGGTGTTCAGGAAGTCACATGCTTCTGGAGGTACTCCATAAACCAGTCCCCCACCCCCCACCCCCAGGGTTTTGTCAAGTCAAATTTCAGCCTGTTTCTTGGAGTAAGAAGAGATGGCTCCCCCTGAACACTTGCTCATGTGCGAAGGGCCATTCGTGGACTTGCTGAGAGGGCTTCCCCGGGAGATCATGGCCTCCACAAATGTAAACTGTTCAGGTCATGAGTTTCCGGGCTGTGTCTGAGTGATTGGTTTTTCAACCCAGTGAGGTGTAAGAGGTCTTGTCACTGGAGAGATTTAATGAGAAAAGGGAGAACGGGAAGGGAGCATCTGTTCTAGTGCAGAACACCTAATCCATAGCCGTGGGCTCTCCTAAAAGCTGCCGCTTATCAGTGTGAAAGGGTCTCATGCACAAAATAGAGGTGATGCCACCTTTGCTTTCTGAGATGTAGACCCTAGCTCCTCTATGGTGGATTGGGACACCCTGAAGAAGGGGGCCACCGCTCACAGCAAAAGCCACTTGGGACCACCAGGAATTTATCAGGTAAACATTCAAAAGTAAAAAAATTTAGCAGCCTAAAAACAGAAGCCCTAATTCTAAAAGACTGTTTAAAAAGAAGCAGCAAAGATGTATTTTAAGAAAAAAATTAAAATAAAACAATAAAAATAAATAAAAAGAGGCAGGACTACTAGGAAGAGATGATTATTCCGTGGACAAGAGTGATCCCAGCAAGAGGTTACTTAGAGGCACCTGCTTTCTTCAGCCCTGCCCTTGTCCACTTTGTTACCAGCCAGAAAAAGAAAGTAAAGACTGCACCTTCAGGGGCAAAAGGCTGAAACAGGAAGAAAACAAAGGAAGACTGCCACTGTGGGTGGCTACAAGCTCAAGGGGAAAAATAGAAACTTTAAAATTTGGGGCACTAAGCAAATGCCAGTCTAGCTATCATAGTGCTAATCCTAGATTACTTATTGATTTAGAAGTACAAATAGGTAGCTACAGAATAGCCATGGGGATGTAAAGTACAGTATAGGAAATGGAACAGCCAGAGAACTTGTACCTACGACCCATGGACATGAACAATGGTGTGGGGGTTGCCTGAGGGCATGGGGATGCTGGATGGAGGGGAGAAAGGGGGAGAAAAATTGGGACAACTGTAATAGCATAATTAATAAAATATAATTTAAAAAATTGTTAAATTCATTCCTGCTCCAAAATTGCACATTGAAATATTTAGAAAGCATTTTAAAATGGCATTTACAGTGTGAACTACATTAGTAGAGGTTTATGTTCAAGATTAATTGAAGTTTATTGAAGGCAAATGTGGAGCATCTTTATAAAAGTTTCATGAATTATACTGAATGAACACTCAAACTATAATGGAATGACCGTGCTGTTTTGCCTCAACTAAAACTTACAGTAAAGTTTCCATCTAAGTTATTAAAGACACACCACTGATTAGCTGTTTTATTTAGCAAGTTACTTAGTTCCCTGAGCTAGTTTCTTCATTTGTGGAGAGGGAGTAAAATACACTTTACAGAATTGAAATAAAGTTCTGACATAAAAGAATTGTTCAGCTATTAGAACTCTTTAATTACTTAAAAATCTCAAGATTATTGGGCTCTTACCAAAATTTTCTGAAATTCACCTCCACAGAACATGGTCCACACATGTTGTCTTCCACTCCCTTCTAGAATGTACACTCAGTAGGGCAGGAATTTTGTCTGTTTTGTTTGTCTTCAACACCTGGTATACTGCTTAGCAAATATAAGATGCAAAAATACGTGTTTATTTATTTATTGAATTAATTAGAGAAATGACTATTAGCAAGCACTTAACTGAAAAACACTTCACTCAAAATTTGCAAATAATAAAGTGCTCAATTGTGCTATTGTTGTAACTTACTACGTAGGAAATTTTAAGTATTATTAAATATTAGTTAATAACATGGGGTTACTTTAATATTAGAGTCTTTCTTTTTGCAAAATGGCAAAGGGTTCTATTCTCAAGGTTACTACTGGCCCATACACCAACATAGATTTTCTCTGAATTCTTTTAGAGAGCTGCTGTTATACTGGGGACTTGCTTTGTGACTCTCAACAGCTAAACAAATTCAGGAGAACTTTGAAACCTAGTCTAGATTTCTTAATATTGACTTCTCTAACTTTCTGCCCGTTCCTACCTTGTAATAATTATGATTGGACTGATTTTCTCCCGTGCCTTAGGCTCTGAGTTTCTGGGCATTTTTCTCTTGCGTCCCACTCACCATTATGGAAAAATGACAAACATTTCTGAAATCATACGTATTTCAAGTCATTGATTATTTTTGTATCCCAAAGGAGTGCAGGAAAGGAAGGATAAGGACTCCCAATCCCAGATGCCTACAAAGAGCAGGAGAACGTGGTAAATGAGAGAGGGTGAGAGTAACGAGAATCAAATATAAGAAGTATAGTCATACCCTTTATTTTATTTCATTTTGATATCAGCATGTAACATAATACATGCATAATATTGGAGATAAAATTTGTTTATGTAAAATTCAGATACCCAATTAAAAGTATTTTGGTTATTATGTTTTTCTTCTGTAATTTATTACTTTTTATCTTGAACCAGAGAAATGTGACATTTTTCTTCTGTGTCTTTTGCAAGCAGTATCAATTTTACTCAGTAATGTAACAGTTTTTCATAGATATTGTCTTTCCAAAATCTAATTTTCTCCCTCAATAATTGTTTTGTATATTTAACGTATGTGAATTGTTCATACAATTCAGTTCACTCTTAGTTTTCAGAACTACACGTCAGTATTCTAACTTCCATTTTTTAGCTCTTTATTCACATTGTCATTATTAGCTGAGAAAAGGCAAACTGATCCAAGTTTGTTTATTTTTACAAGTATTTATTTGAAATCAAATAACTTTTTTAGAATTCAGCTCTTAGCTCCAAAATGGGTATTCATCACTTATATTTCTGGAAAATGATTTATGCATGTAAAAGTAGACCATATTTTCCTGGTTAAGTGAGTTTCCAAAGGCACAATTTGGTTAGATGTTTGATGAATAAATGGATGATTCATTTTGTAACTGGTTGTGAACACACTTGTACAGAAACATAATGTATGTAATGTCAATCAAAGTCCCAATCTTTGATGAAATCTTCACTAATGAATCAGCTGACACTTTCTTTAGATAACACAAACCAATTTCTTTTATCCATCCAAAAAAAGCAATCTTTTCCGTCTTGCACCACATGTATTGACATGTCTCCTGTGAATGAAACCATGGTGGTACATCCACTTCATAGTATTCATCACTCTAATTTTCTAAATTAAATGATTCCCTTTGAATTATGAAGTACACATGTGTGACTTGTACAGACTGCCACCGTGGGTTTGAGTTTTGTAGAACAAGTCCAGTGTTAGTTCTGACTTTCTGGATCCCCTCCTTCAGTCCCGTTTACCCAGCTTACTCATCACACGAAAGTAATTTCCTGATAATGGAAATTACATCACACCACTGGCATGATGTCTAAAAGCTATTCAAACACATAAAATCTTTTGGACACCACAGATAACTATAGCTAATTGAGTGTGTTTGTATATTTTATATCTGTACTTTTACTGACTGGGGGAGGAGGAAATGTAAATAATTTAACCATTTCATCAAATTTTGTACTATAAGCCCCTTCACCCCAGCTTCAACATGCTAGGAAATATACCTGTTTAAACCCAGATTTGCAAATGTCAGCTGGTGTTCAGGAAGCAATATCTGCTGCAATCAACTTTTGTAATCCCATCATTGGCAAGAGCTTTTCATGCCAAGAGAATTTTTTTACTTCATGTATTTTACACCATATTACTGCTGTAATTCCAGTCCTCGTTTTCAGTCCATTAAGTATTTCATTAAGTTAATTTGCCATTACATATCTTTGGTATTCTGGTCATAATTCTTACTGTGGCTAGTTTCATAATAGCTTCTTAAGTCAAGTACATTTAATATAATGTGCATTAATACTTGCTGTGCAGTGTTAGTCACATGGGAATAGCCACTTCTTCCAAAATAGCATACGCTCTTCCACTCCTCATGAAACACATAGCTATGCCTGTCTTTTATTTTGCCATATTTGATGAAGAGAAAAACAGTATGATGTGATGATAGCTGGCAACTCCCAGTCAATATTAGGGAGACATTAGGCATTGGTGGAAATATGATAAACCTGCAAACACGTGCCTGACAGCGGCAGTTTTTATAAATTAGGATTAGGTTTTCTTGATAATCCAAGATAACTTAAAATATAAATGAATTTCCTTTGATAAAAGTCCTGGAAGGCAGTTCTTAGCTGGTACACTGGTCCCAATATCATCAAGAAACTAGGCAATTTCTATCTAATTACTCTCACATCCTCTATTAAATGTGATTGGGCACATTCTGGGTGGTATGGCCATAGACTCACACTCTCTATTAGCAGCTTCCCCCTTTGTGATTCAACATGATTTAAAGATTCGTTCATGTTGCAGCATGTATCAGGACTTCGTTCCTTATTTATTGTCAAGCAATATTTCATTGTATAAATATACCCCATCATATCTATCAGCTCGTTAGTTGATGGTTATTTGAATCATTATCACTTTCTGGCTCTTGTGAATAATGCTGCTATGAACATTTGTGTACAAATTTTTGTGTGCATACATGTTTCAGTTTTCTTGGGTACCAACTACATGCAAATGAACAAAACAGACCAAACCCTTTGCTCAAATATTTCCATTGACAATAGATGCTATTAGACTGAATACAATGAAAAAATATGTATTTCTCAATTTTTCTCATTAAATTCATTGATTCACTTGGAAAAATAAATTAAGATTGAATAAATGGAAATGGAATATAATTAAAACAATTACAGATGGTTTAAAGATCTAAATTTAATAAGGAAAACCCATACATTTTAGAAAACCAAAAAGAGTATATTTATGACATCAGAAAAAAATTAAGAGGCAAAAAGCATAGGAAAAATATTGATAAATTCAACATTTTAAAATTATAAATTTTATAAATTAAAAAAATTAAAGCCTAAGAATAATAATCTCATAAAATTAAAATATAAGCCCTAGATGGAGAAAATATAAAACATAACAAAAATAGCACAAATCAAAAATAAAAATATCCCTGGCTGGTGTAGGTCAGTGGATTGAGCGCAGGCCTGTGAACCGCACGATCACGGTTCGATTCCCAGTCAGGGCACATGCCTGGGTTGCAGGCCAGTTCCCAGCAGGGGATTCATGAGAGGCAACCATACATCGATAATTCTCTCCCTCTCTCCTTCCCTTCCCCTCTAAAGATAAATAAATAAAATCTTTAAAAAATAAATAAAAATAAAAATATGAATAATTCTCTCTCAAAACAAGCAAAGACATGAAGAGTGAATAATGACATGACACATTCAGATCTAAGGCCACGTCCTCTACCTGTGCGCCAAATCTCACCCCTCTTACACGCTCAGGGACATCACTACAAGGGTTGTCCTCTCTTTCAAGCATTAGTAGCTTTTCCTTCTCTATGAAAAAATTTCCAAAATATACAAACATGCTTTAAATGTTACCTATTTAAAAAACAACTCTAGAGCCAATCCTCTTCCTGTCATTACTTTCTGTGTGTGTGTGTGTGTTGCTTTATACGACAAAACCCTTGGTGAATTGTGTGAACTTGTTTTCTCCAGTTTCTCTCTTCCCACTTACTCTGGAAACTCACTCCATTCAGGTTTTCATTGCTTCTGTTTCTGGGGGCTCTTGTCGAGCCCCAATGACTTCCATATTGCTAATCAGCAGTCAGTTTCTGGTCCTCAGCTTACAGTGTTTGACACAGGGGATTACTTCCTTCTCCTTAATGAACTTTCTTCCCTTGCTGTGATAAAAGTTTGGATTATTGTTTAGCAAATAATCATTCTTCTCACCCTTCCACTGTGGGTTGAATACACTTTCCTACTCCCACCCCATGTTAGATTTGGTTATGCGATATATCTAGCCAACTTAATGTGACCAGAGGCCTTCAATGTACTTCCGTGATGGAACAGAGGCCCCAAAAGCTTGTGTGAGCTTTGGATTGGCTCTTGTACCCCATTTATCTACTATGGGGAGATCTTTTTCACGTGGCTGTTTTCTCTTCAGTCCAGGCTTTGTCATGAATACACATGGAACAGATTTAAACTCAATCTGCAACCTAAAGCAGAGTCCCTCAGCTGAGCATAGCCTAGGTCAGGTGAACTGCAACTAAACCGCTGACTTGTGGGCATAATGAGTATGTTGTTAAGCTACTAAGCTTTTGTTATGGCTGATTTGTTATGCAGCATTATTGTGGCAATAGCTGACTAACCCACTTGCTATCCAGGATACATCACTCTCATGATTTTATTCCAAACTTATTTCCGTTCTTTCTCAGATACTTGTTTACTTACTGATTTCTCTTCATTTCCCTTAACCAGTTAATACTGGAGTTCCCCAGGACTCATTTCTCAAAACCCTACTCTCACTCCTGGTGCTCTTAACCAGTCATATCATACATTTAAATATTATCTGAAAGCTGACTGCTCTCAAATTTCTACTGCCAGCTCCTACAGAGTGGTATAACCAATGGCCTACTTGACATTCCCACTAAAATATCAGATAGATATCTCAATATCTATTCCCACTAAAATATCATATTCCACTAAATATCAAATTAAATCAGTTCCCCAAACAATTCCTGATTATCCTCTTCCAAACTTTTTAAAAAAATATATTTTATTGATTATGCCATTACAGTTGCCCCATTTCCCCCCTTTATTTCTCTCCACCCTGTACACCCCCTCCCCCACCATACCTCCCCCCTTCATTCATGTCCATGTGTCACAGTTCTTTAGATTCTGTATTTCCCATAGTATTACTGCCATCCCCCCTATCTATTTTCTACCTACCATTTATGCCACTTAATCCTGTACCTTCTCCCCCCTTCTCCTCCTCCCACTCCCCTGTTGCTAACCCTCCATGTGATCTCCATTTCTGTGGCTCTGCTCCTGTTTTAGCTGTCCTCTTAGTTTGCTTTTGTTTTAGGTGTGGTTGTTAATAACTGAGCTTGCTGTCCTTTCACTGTTCATATTTTTTATCTTCTTTTTCTTAGATAAGTCCCTTTAGCATTTCATTTACTAAGGGCTTGGTGGTGATGAACTCCTTGAACTTGACCTTATCTGAGAAGCACTTTATCTGCCCTTCCATTCTACATGAAAGCTTTGCTAGATAGAGCAATCTTGGATGTGCGTCCTTGCCTTTCATGACTTAGAATACTTCTTTGTAGCCCCTTCTTGCCTGTAAGGTCTCTTTTGAGAAGTCAGCTGGACAGTCTGATGGGAACTCCTTTATAGGTGACTGTCCCCTTATCTCTTGCTGCTTCTAGGATTCTCTCCTTCATTTTAATCTTGGCTAATGTAATTATGATGTGCCTTAGTGTGTTCCTCCTTAGGTCCACCTTCTTTGGGACTCTCTGAGCTTCCTGGACTCCCTGGAAGTCTATTTCTTTTGCCATATTGGGGAAGTTCTTTATTATTTGTTCAAATAAGTTTTCCACTTGTTCCTCTTCCCCTTTTGATACCCCTATAATTCAGATATTGGAACGTTTAAAGATGTCCTGGAGGTTCCTAAGCCTCTCCTCATTTTTTTGAATTCTTGTTTCTTCATTCTTTTCTGTTCAGTTGTTTCTTCCTTCTGGTCCACTCCATTAATTTGAGTCCTGTCTTTCCATCACTATTGGTTCTCTTTGCGTTTTGCTTCATTTAACTTAGTATAGCCTTCATTTTTTCATCTAATTTGTGATGAAAATCAACCAGTTTTGTAAGCATCCTGATCACCAATGTTTTGAACTGTGCATCTGATAGGTGGCTATCTCTAAGTCACTTGAAAGTATTGGTTCTGGGGCTTTGATCTGTCCTTCCGAGCCATGTTTTGGTCTGTTCGCACCTATTACATATGAGGGGCGAAAGTTTAGGTGTTCATCGGGGCGGGGCAGCCCAGTTGCTGAGTTGTGACTGGGGGCGGAGTCAGAGAGGGAGTAATGGAGTTTATTCTGCTCTCTCTCAGATTTTGGTGCCCTCTGCCACTTTGCACAAGCAAATTGGGCCCTTCTGGTGCTGGTTCCTGGGTGGGTGGGCTTGTGTTTGTTCTAGGACCCAGTGGGTCTCCCCAATGAACTCTCCTGTGGGGATAGGAGCCTCTCCCGGCACCTCAGCTCCGGAAAGGTTTTCCAATCGGTGCTTTTAGGCTTTATTTCCCGTCGCTGGGGTCCTGCGTTGCGCAGTCTGTCTCACTGCCTGTTTTTTTTGTCTGGTTTATCTGTGCTCGAATATATGACCACGGTCAGCCAGCCGTCTTGCGTGTCTCACTGGGTTTGCTCGTTTCCTCCCAGCACCCGGGTCTGCCAAGCACCACCTCTTCCTGCCAGGAGGACCCCTCTCTGCTGGCCGCTGACTCTGCCCCTTTAACTGGTCTGGATGAATGATTTGTTGTTGTCGGACTTAAGTACAGTTCAATTTTCTGTCTGTTCTGGCTGTGTTTTTGCTTCTAAATCTTTGTTGTCCTTAAATTTGGATGTGCGAGGAGGTACAGTATTCCCACCTCTACCTCCATCTTGGCTGGAAGTACCCCAACTTTTTTATAGTCTTTTTTTTTTGAGGAAAGGAAAAGCCTGAAAAAGTAAACTTTAATTTAAAAAACACACACAAAACAACTTCTGATTTATTTTAATCTCTCTCACTGGGGCTTTCACAGGCAAGTCAGTTTCCCATGGAGTGCAGACCACCCGAAGATGCACCCACAGCGAACAGCAAGCCAACCCCTCCTGAAGAGGTGAACAACAGCAACTGCTGTTCCGGCATAAACAAATGTCCACGACCAGGGAGACTAAGCAGCAAGGTTGGCTTCCCAGGTGGTCCAGAAGGCCAGTTTCTTCCTCAGCAGAGAAACTCTGGAATCTACTTCAAATCCACATAGGATGTTGATTGGCACCGCGCTGCAGCCTCATGAGCAGGCCCCCGTGGCACACATAAGCAGAGAGGCATGTTGCTGCTTCAACAGATTTTCATCCCCCTCAACCCTGTACACTTCCCCATACTTTACATACTGTGATTGTTCAGCCCTTGGAAGGTCTGTCTGGGGGGGTTTATTCACCATGATCCAGGGTACTGTCTTCACACAAGGTACTGTCTGTGACCAACTGGAACTTGTCACCCAAGTCTACAGGGCACTCTTGATTGTAAACATCTAAAATAAGGTCCATCTTGGAAGATTCATTCTCACGAATCAAGATACTCAGTCAAACTTCTTGCCCTCTGGGTCAGTGTTTTCCTCATCAAAAATATCCTCAAATGTCGCCCCGTATGGGGAAAGGGGTTGGGAGAGCAGCACAGGCTTAGTGTGCAACCACAGCTAGGGATACATATACCCACCCTCTGGAATGCGCAGACACTTTCACAGTCTCTCTTTTTGGTACACAGCAACTCTCCTTCCAGTTGCTCGAGGCAAACAGCTTAAAGCCATTCTTGACTTGTTTCTTTTCTCACAGCCCACATCAGATCTTTGGGAAACCCTTCAGAATATATTTTAAAAACCTGATTACAATTACTAGACTGGTCAAGCCACTTTTATCTCTTACCCAGATTTTGTAAGATCCTCCTAATTGATGCTTTTGCCCTTTTACCTCCTATCCCTTCCCCAGCATATTCTCAAAAAACTTGCCAGGGTACTTACTCCTTTTTTTAATTTTTTTAAGATTTTATTTATTTATTTATCTTCAGAGGGGAAGGACAGGGAGAGAAACATCAATGTATGGTTGCCTTTCGTGCGTCCCCTGCTGGGAGTTGGCCTGCAGGGAACTGGCCTGCAACCCAGGCATGTACCCTGACTGGGAATCGAACCGCGATTCTCTGGTTCGCAGGCCCACGCTCAATCCACTGAGCTACACCAGCCAGAACTTACTCCTTTTTAAAATTTGTCAGATGATGTCAATTGTCAAAATGCTTCCTTTACCTCTTTGACCTTACTTATTACTATGGTCCTCAATCACTCCGGTTCAACCACTCCGTCCTTGCTGTTGTATGAGCAGGAACATCCCAGACATACCCCAGGGCCTATTTTAGCCTTGTTCCCACTTACTGCAACGCTGTTAACTGAATAGACACATAGGCTTGCCAACTCACATCTTTAAAATTTTGGCTGGGGTTGGACGGAGTGGTGGTGCAAGGAAATGGAGACAACTGTACTTGAACAATAAAAAAATTCAAAATACACAATAAGGAAAATAGAGTTAAATAAATATATAAAATAAAATTATGGCTCGATGCCTCCTTCCACTGAGGTCTTTCCTAACCACTTGAACATTGCAGCTCTCCACCTTCAAAGGCCCTCTGTCCATCCCTTTATTGTTTTTGGTAGCGCTTACCACAACATGAACACTGCATATTGTCGATTCATCTATGGTCTGTCATCCCCAGTAGGATGAATGTACACTTCACGAGAACAGAATTTTTTTGTCTTTTGTATTGTCTGTTGAATCCTCAGGACTTGGAACACAGTAGTGTTCAATAAATGTTTGTTAAATGAATGAGTCCATTTGATCTGCATATTTGAAATTTCATAAACATACATATAGATTGGTAGGTAGTGACAGACTCAAAGGCAAATGTTAAGCAGTAGTCTCCAATTCCCAAAGGATTTCCCAATCTACTATACAAACTTTTTATGATGAAAGCGAAGTTTATCTAAAAGGAAGGAGAAATCTTTTACTTCAAGATTCTCTCAAATTTCATTCCTGTTTTTTGCTTTCCTTTTAATGGCTACACAGAACATTTCAAACCTCTTGTTCAATGCAGCAGGATTCAGTGGTGAAAGGCAGACCCTGTGAGAAAAACATGCTTCTGGCCCTGAGGGTCCTCCCTGCCCACCCTCCCTGGTAATTTTGGATTTTTGTCGCGATTCCATGTTTAAAGCTCAGCGCACAAACCCACAGGCCACGTTTGTGAGTTGCTTAGGTCAGGACTGCAGCCTCTCAAGCTATTTTTCAGGTTTCTGGAAGATAACTCAGTTGCATTTGTTGGTTTTACTTTTAAAGTTGGTAACTTCTTACCAACTTTGCCTTCCAGCTATTGAGGCCAGGATTCCATAATGTAACAGCATTTAAGAGGACCGGAACCAGAAACAGGCCAGGTAAGTTTAAAACAGGGGAGTGTTCTCCTCCAACTGCCTCATCCAAGAGGAGCAGATGAGAAACGTTGATAGACTTTGTTTCCTTGTTTCCTACTGTTACTAACCGGGAAAGTAGGACTTCGATTATACACATTTTGCTCTAAAGGCCCTCCGCACCCCAATATTTGCAGCAATTCTCTTAATAAGCAGAGGATGAAGCCGACCCAAATTGGGCCTCTCATCTTAGTTGGGTCTGACGTCCATTTCAGATAAGAATTAGTCCCTAGAATAGCCTTTTCAGGACCAGGGACGCCCCTCTTTCTCCCTCTCCTCCCCCAGCCTCATCCTCAGCCAGGTTTTCTTCATTTCAGATTTTTCTAGTTTCATTCTTCAATCATGCCTGCCGACAATTTTCACACGTTAAGCCTCGAGATAACCCCGGGTGATGGCATCCGTGCTCAGAAGGAAATGTAACTAGTCCATTGGCCAGAGCCGATACCCCCAAAACGGCCTGTGGTGCCCCTTCTGGGCCACGCTCCAAGCGACCTGTCTAGCGACCAGGAGCCGGGTGGAGGCAGGCACACCCAGGCACCCGTGGCTCCCCGCCTCTCCCTCACCGGGCCTCTGCAGCCCCGCCTACCCGGCCCCTCGCCGGTACCTGGCGAGCGGGGGCGGTGCTGCGTGGCGTCACGCGGCGGGGTGGGATGGTGGGCAGGTGACACCCTGTAGGCCTCCTCCTCTTTTTCAGTTTAGTTGGCAGCCGGCGCTTCAAGGGCGGCTGTGAGGAGCTTCGCGCTCGAGTCCTCGCCTTCAGCTCTCGCGCGCACCGGGCTCTTGGGCTCCAGTCCCCGCGGGGTGAGTGCGGGGCTCTTGGCCCGCGGGCTGGGGTGAGACTTTTACAGGACGTGGAGAAGTGTTGGGGGAAGGGGTAGAGTACACGAGGGAAGGGAATCGGGAGCGGCCGGATGGAGGAACTTGAGCCCTGCGCGCAGGGATTGGGATTTGGCTGCCGGGGAGACTCGGGGAGCCTGGCGGGGCCACCCCTGTGCTCTGGAGGGGGAAGGAGGGCTTCAAAAGTTCTTGCACCATGGCCTATGGTGCTGGGGAAGAAGGCCCTTTCCCCGCTGGAGGGCGGGGCCGCCGTGCTCACCTGCGTGCTCTCGGGGAGCCTCCCGCCTCCCTCAGTGTCCCAAAGGGACCGTGGACCCCTGCTGCCCAGGGGCTTTGCGCCTCCCCCAAGCGTTCCTGCGCGGCTTGGGTCCAGCTTTTCCAGGCGGGAGGGCAAAGGTGCTAACCAGTAGGACCGGGAGAGAGAAGGACCAGCACGACCTTGGCCATCGAGGTCACTTTCCCAGCCCCAGAACCTGGTTTCGCTAGCTACCCCCAGAATCCCGTGCCCCTTTCTTCCCGTTTCCTTCCCTTCTGGGGCGCTTTTGTGTCCTTGACGCCGGAATGAACCTGGGGCGCTGCTCATGCAGCGGGGCTCTGCCTTGTTAGCTCCCGGAGCTGCATCCTGTCCCGGCGGCCGAGGAGAGGAGTGATGAGTACAGAGCCGTGGAACAGGTCGTGCTGGAGAGGGAAATGGGAAAGCCTTTCGTTTCATCTTTCGAGATAGCGTTCATTAGGAAATGGGCCTCTCCCCGTAATCAGTCAGCACTGATTCAAATTTACCGGATGTGGAGACTGCACTGTTTCGAGCTCCCTGGAGAGCTGGCACTGGAACGGTGCGGTCTCTACCCCGTCCAGTGCCCTGTGTGGTTGGGGAAACCAGTTCTGAAGAGCAGTTTTGGTGAGCCAAGCCTTCTCCTTTTCCTGAGATGCCCCCTCGGAAAGCATTTTCACTTAACCCTATACTCGCAGGTTACTACTTTTATTGCTTAACTGCTGTGAAAGTAATCGGTACTTTGTGGCTGCCTCCGTCTTCTTACTGCTCACTTATTAATTCCCTTACTTTGTAATTTCTGCTCCTACTACTGGCTAGAAATTGTTTTCCCCAAGGTCACTTGAGTGCTAAAAAAATCTTTTCCCTGCAATGGCAGATATTTATCGAGTGCTTTAAGTGCAGGGCACTGTTCTAAGAATTTGTATTAACTCTTAATCCCCCAAACAATTCTGTGAGGTAAATGATAATATCTTCATTTTCCAGATGAAGTGAGACATTAACTTGCTTAGGACTAGCAGGACTTGCACAGGACTAGCAGGAGGGGATCCAACTCAGACTGTGGTCCAGCAGGGGGCTGTTAACCACTATATACTGCCCACCAAGCGATCCTTTCTTGGTCCTTGTTTTTCTGAGGTACTGGGCTGTGTCAAGCATCACCAGACTGTCTTTCTGGAATCCCTCTTTTTCTTCTTGTGTTACTTTGTACTAGTTTGGATTCTTCTTTTCAAGATTTCATAGAACTTTGTTTCTTCTGCTATCACCTCCACTCACCTGGCTTAAGGTTCTGTGCTTCCCGTGTGTCTTAATCAGTTTGAGCAGAGCATCTCTCACTCAGAGCATATAGGAGTATTCCACTTGGATTTGCCCTGCTTTGCCCAAAGCATTTCTAGTTGACATCGTTTCTGGCAAGGACCCACTCTGTTTTCCTAGTCACCTAGGCGCCCAGTTCAGGGTCCTATCTCCCATCGCCCACCTACCTCCCAGTCATGAAATCTATTCAACTTCTCCCTTGTTTCTTCCTTCTAGCCTTCAGCAGTCTCCCTCTTTCCCGTCTGTGAGCAGTCATTTATCCACTTAACACGCCATTTTCTACTACTGGTTATCTTCTTTTTCCTTAACGTTCAATGTCCACAAAAGATTGTAAACAGCCCTGGCTGGCATAGCTCAGTGGATTGAGCTCGGGCCTGCGAACCACAGGATCGCTGTCCAATTCCCAGTCAGGGCACATGCCTGGGTTGCAGGCCGGTTCCCAGCAGGGGATGCAGGAGAGGCAACCATACATGATATTTCTCTCCCTCTCTCCTTCCCTTCCCCTCTAAAGATAAATAAATAAAATCTTAAAAAAAAAGATTGTAAACATCATTCAGGCCTTCCAACTAGTAGTTGCTTGATAAATGCTTACAGAATATGATTGCTATGACTTAAGATTGTAGACATCAGGTGAGTTTGCTGGTGGTGGAAAACTTTGAGATTTTTAAGGCAGGATTTACCGGATATTAAGGAGTTTGCATTGGGAGACGTAGGGGAACTGGCAGGCACTGGAGAAGAGCAACAGCCTCTGCCAACTCCGTTGCTGTGACGGGAACCCAGCTCCTCCTGGCTAAACACCACACTCAGAAGTGTAATGAAATAGGACCATGTTGGCAGAAAAGCATGAATCCTAATCTCAGCAAAACAGGATGTGAAATCACAGCAAGTTACTGAAAAATAACCCCATTTTATTGAAAAATATGACACATACATAAAAATGCATAGAGCATTAGTGAAGAGATTACCACATCAGATATTTTTGGCTGTGGAATGACTCTTAATCCGGCCGTAGATATGATAGTGGGATAAGACTGCAGATAGGCCAGATCGGAATCTTTTCCCAAAGAAACCTCGGTATGCAGTGATGCAAGTCTGGGTTTGTCCTGGGAGGCATTGTCAAGAAAGAATTGGCTTTGCTGGGGGAGGTGTGAGGAGAGAAAAGGAGTGAAGGGAGGTACCAAAAGGGTGAGATTAGGGAGTCGAGAAGAGAGTTCTAATCCACTGAACATACTTCTACCACAATGAATATTTTTTCATTTTTACTGTTGTCTCTCTCCTTTTTTTAATGCATGTTTTCCCACATCACCCTGTATAGAACTTTAGTATTCTGTGTTTTCCATATAACAAATAGTAAGCATTTTCATCTTATGTAATTTCCAAAAGTCCTGTTATTTATGTTATATTTCAGTAATTACAGTGTGATTTTACTTAAGTAATCTTCTATTTTTGGATAGGTACATTAGCAGCAAATTATAAACAACCTAAGTTACAGACATACTTATCTTTGCAGATATATCATTGAACAAATTGTGGTTTGTTTTTTTTATGATAGTTTTCCAGAAGTGGAATTCCATTGTCAATAAGTATGGTCATTTTTGTGGTTCTTAATACACCTTGACAGATTTCTAAAAGAAAATTTAAAAACAGAATGGGTGTGTTGTGCCTACTTTTTTCCTCTCTGAAGCAGCAGCAATCCAATTCGATGTGAACAGTATTATGAAGCTAGTTTTGCATATTTGGTACTGTGTTGGTTTCCTGGGGCTGCTGTAACAAAGCGCCATAGACTGGGCAGCTTAAAAGAACAGGAATTTATTGTCTCAGAGCTCTGGAAGATAGAAGTCTGAATTCAGGGTGTTGACTGTGTTGGTTGTTTCTGAAGGCTTTGAAGGAGAGTCTGTTGCATGCCTTTCTCCTGGCTTCTTGGTGACAATGGCAGTTGTTGCCTTGCAGATGTGTTATTTCAGTATCTGACTCTGTCTTCCCATAACATTCTCCCTGTGTGTCTGTCCTCATATGGCTGTTTTCTTATAAGGACACCAGTCATACTGCATTAAGGTATGACTTCATCTTAACTGATTATATCTGCAAAGAACAAATTTCCAAATTATGTCACATTCTGAGGTATTTGGGACTGAGATGTCAACATATCTTTCTGGGGGATCACAATTCAACTTATAACAGGGATTGTGGTAGACACTGGGATATACATAAAAGAAAGCCCTCTTGTTCTTTTTTGTTGCATTTATTGGGGTGGCATTGGTTAATAAAATTATATAGGTTTCAGGTATATGATTTTATAATACATCACCTGTATATTGTATTGTGTGTTCACCACCCCAAGTCAAGCTTCCTTCCACCACCACTTATCTCCTTTTTACCCTCTTCTCTCTCACCCAACCCCTTTTCCTCTGCTAATGCTATAGTGTTGTCAGTGTCTATGAGTTTTTTGGTTTTTGTTGTTTTTGCTTAATCCCTTCATCCTTTTTTCACCTAGTCCTCCAATGCCTTCTCCCCTCTGACAGCTGTATCTCTGAGTCTGTTTGTCTTTTGTTTGTTAGTGAAATCATATGGTATTTGTCTTCCTTTGACTGGCTTATTTCATTAGCACAATACTTTCTAGGTCCATCATGCTGTTCCAATGGGTAAGATGTCCTTTTTTAAAAAAAATTTGGGAGTAAAAGACAGAAAACTATACTTGAACAACAATTAAAATAATTTTTTCAAAAAAATTTAAATTGATTTGAGAGAGAGAGATTGAGATTCTTTTAAATGGCTGTATAGTATTCCATCGTATAAATTTACCATAGCTTTTTTTACCCACTTATCCACTTACCTACTGATGGGTACTTGGGCTGCTTCCAAAACTTGGCTATTGTAAATAATGCTATAATGAATGTAGGGATGCATACATTCTTTTGGGTTTCTTCAGGTATATTCCCAGAAATGGAATCACTGGGTCATAAGGTGGTTCCATTTTTAATTTTTGAGGTATCTCCATACTGCTTTCCACAGTGGCTATACCAATCTACATTTCCACCAGCAGTGCACAAGGGTTTTCTTTTCTCAATATTTTTGCCAACACTTGTACTTGTTGATTTATTGATGGTAGCCGTTCTGACAAGTGTGAGATGGTATCTCATTGTGGTTTTAATTTGCATTTCTCTGATGATTAGTGACATTGAGCATCTTTTCATATGTCTTTTGGCTATTTCTATGTCCTCTTTGGAGAAGTGTCTATTCAGGTCCTTTGCCCGTTTTTGAATTGGGTTGTTTGCTTTTGTGGTATTGAGTTTTATAAGTTCTTTATAAATTTTGGATATTAACCCCCCTTATCAGATGTATCATTGGTGGATATATTCTTCCATTAAGTGGGTTGGCTTTTCATTTTGTTGATGGTTTCCTTTGTTGTGCAATTTTTTTTAGTTTGTTGTAATTATGTTTGTTTAATTATTTTTGTTCCCATGCCCAAGGAGATATGTGTATATCAGGAAAAAAAATGTTGCTATGAGAAATGTCTGAGATTTTACTGCCTATGTTTTCTTCTAGGATTTTTATGGTTTTTAGTCTTACATTTAAGTCTTTAATTCATTTCAAGTTTATTCTTGTGTATGGTGTAAGAAGGTGGTCTAGTTTCTTTCTTTCTTTTTTTTTTTTGCACATATCTGTCCAATTTCCTGAACACCATTTATTAAATAGAGTATCTTTACTCCATGGTATGTTATTGCCTTCTTTGCCAAATGTTAATTGACCATAAAGGTATGGGTTTATTTCTGGGCTCTCTATTTTGTTCCATTGATCTATATGTCTGTTTTTATGCCAGTACCATGCTGTTTTGAGTACTCTGGACTTGTAGTATAGTTTGATATCAGGTAGCATGATTCCTTTAACTCTGCTCTTCTTTTCTGAGATTGTTGTGACTATTCTTCTTTTCCAAGATTGCTGTGACTATTTTGTGGTTCCATATACATTTTTGGAATATTTGTGCTAGTTCTGTGAAATATACCATTGGTATTTTGGTAGGAATTGCACTGAATCTGTAGATTGCTTTGGGTAATATGGATATTTTCATGATGTTAATTTTTCTTTTCCATGGACACTGTATATACTTATGCATTGTGCCTTGTTTGGTTTTTCTCTTCAGTTTCTTATAATTTTCTGAATACAGGTCTTTTACATCCTTGGTTAAGTTAATTTTTAGGGTTTTTTAATACAGTTTTAAATGGGATTGTTTTCTTAGTTTTTCTTTATGTTAGTTAATTATCGGTGTTTAAAAATGGAACTGATTTCTGGATATTTATTTTGTATCATGCTACTTTACTAAATTTACTTATTAGTTCTAGTATCATTTGGTGGAATTTTTTGGGTTCTCTATATACCACGTCATGTCATCTGCAAATAGTGACAATTTTATCCTTCCTTTCCAATTTTGTTGCCTTTCATTTCTTTTTCTTGTCTGACTGCTGTGGCTAGTACTTCTAATACTATGTTGAATAAGAGTAGTGAAAATGGAGATCCCTGTTTTGTGTCTAATCTTAAAGAGAATGCTTGAAGGTTTTGCCCACTGAGTATCATGTTGGCTGCAAGTTTGTCATATATGGCCTTTATTACATTTAGGTATGTTCCCTCTATTCCTACTTTGCTGTGAATTTTTACCATAAATGGTCGATAGATTTTATCAAATGGTTTTATCTATTGATATGATCATGTGGTTTTTATCCTTCATTTTGTTTATGTGGTATATCACATTTATTGATTTGTGGATCTTGTACCAACCTTACATCACCAGAATAAATCCCACTTGATCATGGTTTGTGAACTTTTTAATGCATTGCTGGATTGGTTTGCTAGTATTTTGTTGAGCATTTTAGCATCTATGTTCATCAGGGGTATTGGCCTATAACTTTCTTTCTTTGTAGTGTATTTATCTGGTTTTAGAATTAGATAATGCTGGTCTCATAAAATGAGTTGGGGAGTCTTTTGAATTGTTTGAGAATAGTTTGAAAAGGATAGGTGTTAGTTCTTCTCTGAATGTTTGGTAAAATTCATCTGTGAAGCCATCCAATCCAAGGCTTTTGTTTTGGGGGAGTTTTTTTGATTACTGCTTTGATTTAATTAGTTGTAAACTGTCTATTCAGATGCTCTTATTCTTCCTGATTCAGTTTTAGAAGATTGTATGTTTCTAAGAATTTATTCATTTCATCCAGATTGTCCCATTTGTTGGCATGTAGTTGTTTGTAATATTTTTATTAATATATTTTATTGATTATGCCATTACAGTTGTCCCAGTCCCCCACTTCACTCCCCTCCACCCTACACACCCCTCCCCCACCATTCTCCCCCTTTCATTCATGTCCATGTGTCACAAATTTTTTAGATTCTATATTTCCCATAGTATTCCTGCCCTCCCCCCTGTCTATTTTCTACCAACTGTCTATGCTACTTATTCTCTGTACCTTCTTCCCTCCCTCCTCCTCCCACTCTCCTCTGATGTTAACCCTCCATGTGATCTTCATCTCTATGGTTCCGCTCCTGTTTTAGCTGTTCGCCTAGTTTGCTTTTGTTTTAGGTGTGGTTGTTAATAACTGTGAGTTTGCTGTCCTTTCACTGTTCATATTTTTTATCTTCTTTTTCTTAGATAAGTCCCTTTAACATTTCATATAATAAGGGCTTGGTGATGGTGAACTCCTTGAATTCGACCTTATCTGAGAAGCAATTTATCCCTTCCATTCTAAATGAAAGCTTTGCTGGATAGAGCAATCTTGGCTGTAGGTCTTTGAATTTCATAACTTGGAATACTTCTTTGTAGCCCCTTCTTGCCTGTAAGGTCTATTTTGAGAAATCAGCTGGACAGTCTGATGGGAACTCCTTTGTAGGTGACTGTCCCCTTATCTCTTGCTGCTTCTAGAATTCTCTCCTGCATTTTAATCTTGGCTCATGTAATTATGATGTGCCTTAGTGTGTTACTCCTTGGGTCCACCTTCTTTGGGACTCTCTGAGCTTCCTGGATTTCCTGGAAGTCTATTTCTTTTGCCATATTGGGGAAGTTCTCCTTTATTATTTGTTCAAATAAGTTTTTCACTCATAGCTGTTCCTCTTCCCCTTCTGGTACCCCTATAATTCGGATGTTGGAAGGTTTAAAAATGTCCTGGAGGTTCCTAGGCTTCTCACTTTTTTAAATTCTGGTTTCTTCATTCTTTTCTGTATGTTTGTTTCTTTCTTCCTTCTGGTCCACTCCATTGATTTGGGTCCCAGTTTTCTTTCCATCACTATTGTTTCCCTGTGCATTTTCCTTCATTTCTCTAGTGTAGCTTTCATTTTTTCATCTAATTTGTGACTAAAATCAACCAGTTCTGTGAGCATCCTGATCACCAGTATTTTGAACTGTGCATCTGATAAGTTGGCTTTCTCTTGGTTGCTTATAAGTATTGGCTCTGGGGCTTTAATTTGTTCTTCTGTTTGAGCCATTTTTGGTCTGGTCACACCTGTTACATATGAGTGGCGGAGCCTTAGGTGTCCTCCAGGGCGGGTCATCCCAGTCTCAGGGTTGTGACACTGTATGTGGGATTGGGATCAGAGAGGGAACAATGGCACTTGTTGCACTCTTTCTCGGATTTCAGTCCCTTCTGCCGCTTCTCACAAGCAAATTGGGGCTTCCTGGTACTGGTTCCTGGGCTTGTGTATGTTCTAGGACCCTGTGGGTCTCTCCAACAAGCTCTCCTGTAAGGTTGGGAGTCTCTCCCAGCACCCTTTCAATTGGTGCTTTTAGGCTTTATTTCCTGTCACTGGGGCCCTGCGTTGCACGGTCTGTCTTGCTGCCTGTTTCTGCCTAGTTTATCTGCATGGGGATGTGTGACCATGGTCAGCCCTACACCGCCTGTGCTCCTGGGTCTGGCAGCCACAGCCTTTTCCTGCAGTGACCCCTCTCTGCTGGCTGCTGACCCCACCCCTCTTACTGATCTTGTTGAATGGCTGTTGGACTTTGGTACAGTTCAATTATCTGTCTGTTCTGGTTGTGTTTTTGGTTCTAAATCTTTGTTGTCCTTAATTTTGGTTGTGCGAGGAGGCACAGTGTTTCCACCTACATCTCCACCTTGGCCAGAAGTCTGTAGTTATTTTCCAAAGCTTTACAAGTTAGTGAGAATAGATTGAGCTAATAAAATGAGTAAAAATAAAAGTACATTTTTTAATAATAGCATTATTAGATACTTGGTACATGCTAGGCACTTTGCTAATTTCTACATGTCTTACCTCATTTATTTTTCACAGATATAGTTTCCACTTTATAAACAAAGAAACTGATGCATATAGAAGTTAAGTAACTTGCCCAAAGTTTTTGGTTAATAAGTAACAGAACTGGGAGTCAGACCCAGTTTAGTCTGAACTTCCCTGCTGATATGCCCATGCTTTCACCATTTTATAATGCAGTTCTTTTGACCTGGATTTCTGATGTATGTGGGTTTTATTAACCCTCTTATTTGAGAGGTGATCCTAGACAGGACCAGCTGAGAAAGGGAGGGGAGGCAGCTAGTGCAGGGTGTGTTAATGAAGATGCTACTGCTACTCTGCGGACCTGGCCTTCACTCCCACTGCCATTTGCCTCAGAGTCATCCCACCTATGGGGCAAAGGAGTGAAAATTTGCTGGTATATGAGTATGCCGACAATTTTTTAGAAGTAGGTTTGATGTTACCAATAATAACCAACACCTATTAGTAGTTTATAATTGACAAAATTATGTGCATTAGGTTTTTAAATTTTTCATTCCTCTCATATTTTTAAATTAAATTTATTAAGTGATATTAGTTAATACATGTTTCAAGTGTGCCACTCTAGTAATACATCATCTGTATATTGCATTTTGTGTTCACTATTCAAAGTCTAGTAGTCTTCCTCCATCACCATATTTTTGACCTCCTTGACCCTCTTCATTCTCCCCTCATACCCCTTCCCCTCTGATAATCACCCTTCTGTTGTCTGTGTCTATGAGTTCATTTGTTTTGTTAAAGACATATTAAAGTGTTTCTAGCTGGAAAGGACCCTAGAGGTTTTTTATGCCCACCTCCTCTTTTACAAATGAGAAAACTGAAACCCATTGTGGTCAAGTCATTTGGCCAAGATCACAAGCCTATTTAGTATATCAGACCAGAAGCAAGTTCTGATTAGCGTTCAGGTGCTTTTCTAACTTATGAATTATTTTTTCTTTATCGGGCTTAACTCTGAATTATGTTTTACTACTGAAATTTTGAAGTTCCTAAATTGCCCCATCCCCATCCTTAAGTAACAATGTCAATTACTCCTCATACTTTACTATAGAATTTGAATGGAGCAAGGATTATACTTCTCCCATGTTACAGGTGGGAAAAGCAAAGCTCAGAGCAATGCAAAGCTCATAGCAAGTCCTTAATAATAGCAAGTCCTTAATAATAAAACCTAATCCTGAATAATAGCTGAAAGTGTCAAACAAGAAAAATACATTATCTTAGCAAAGGTAACTAAACCATCTAGCCAAGCCATGCTATCTCATCTAACAGCCCTTTCCTGTTCTCATTCTCTGCTATTAGAGAAAGTTCATCTTCTTTAGGTGACTGCCTGAGAAAAGTAGTGGGGCTAGACACGTAGGCACAAGGTCAATGGAGAGTTAGTGCCCACTTCTTTGCTGAGCACCCACTAAGAACTCTGTCAGCCTCCAGTTTTGTCTTCACCATTTCATTAGTAGGCAGAACTGGGATGGGTTGTTAGCTCTGTCCTTATTAACAGGCGAATATATGTGGATGCTCTTGCTGCTGCTACTGTTTCTATTCCTTGTCTTTCTTTGCATATATGTCATGAAAATAACTTTTGCATACATGTCATAAAAACATTTATATGCATCATCTCATATATTATTGCAACTCTTGGTGATATGTGCTCTCAACTCAATTCTAAAGTCCAAAACTCTAAGACATATAATTAGAAAGTCAAAGTTTAAAGATAGAAAATCTTGAAAGCAGTGAGGGAAAAGCAGTTAGTTACCTACAAGGGAGTTCCCATAACACAGTCAGCTGATTTCTCAAAAGAAACTTTGCAGGCTAGAAGGGCCTGACAAGAAATATCAAAGTCATGAAAAGCAGGAACCTACAACCAAAATTCCTCTACCCAGCAAAAGTATCATTTAGAATTGAAGGGCAGATAAAGAGCTTCGTAGACAAAAAAAAAAAAAAAAAAAACCAAAGGAGTTCATCATCACCAAACCATTATTACATGAAATGTTAAAGGGACTTATTTAAGAAAAAGAGAAAGATCAAAACTATGAACAGTAAAATGGCAATAAATACATATCTACCAACAATTGAATCTAAAAAACAAAGCAAACGAGGAGAAAAGCAGAATCATGGACACAGAGAACATTTTGATGGCTGCCAGATGGGAAAGGGTAGAAAGGTGAGGGGATTAAGAAGTACAAATAGGTAGTTACAAAATAGCCATGGGGATGTAAAGTACAATACAAGAAATGGAGTAGCCAAAGAATTTATACACATGACCCTTGGACCTGAACAATAGTGGGGAGATTGCCTGAGGGAGTTGGGGGTACTGGGTAGTGGGGGCAAAGGGGGGAAATTGGGACAACTATAATAGCATAATCAATAAAATGTAATTTAAAAAAGCTATGTAGGAAAGACATGAAATAATTCTGTGAAATGCATAATAAAATTTAACTTACTATATATATGAAAAGGATTAGCTTTTAATGTTGATGTTGGAATTAGGTTTGTAATGTTGACATGAACTAACTATAGATATTTTATCTAGCCTATAAAGATATAATCAGCATAGAAAGTTGGACCTAGAAAAAAGATATTTCCTGCATACTTGGTAGTATTCATGTTTGTCGTCCTTGTTCTCCAGGAAGAAAAGTTTCTGCTTTTTAAATGTTAGGTCATTATAAACTAATCTATGAAATAAACATTGGCTCTAGACACTGGAGATGTAAAAATCTAGAAGTCATCTCTGCTCCTTTGTTTCTTTATATCATGCCCACATCCAAATTAGCAGTAATCATTATTAGCTATGTCCACAAAATGTATCAATAAACTCCCACTCCTCTTGTCTCCCTACAGTCAATTCTCTGTTGAGCAATCAAATTAATTTTTAAAACCACGTTAGGTTATGTCATTACTTTGCTTAAAAGCCTCTGATGAAAGATTCAGTTTGTGAGATGTGGAGCCTTGGAGATGGGTGCTGCATGCACTTATTACCGCTGAACTGTATACTTCAGAATGGCTAAAATGGTAATTTTTCTGTTTATGTGTATTTTAACATAATTTTTTAAAGTAGTCATACTAAAATTTAAGAAAGTCTCTGATGGCTTCCTGCTGCACCTGGAATGATACCTTTGCTCTTCAATTTAGGCCTCAAGACCCTTCCTACCCACTTTTCCAAATTATCTAGCATCACTCTCTGCAAGAGCAGGTTTTGCACCCTGCTCCCTGCTCCTCTGACATTCTGTTTGTTCCTCCCTTCTGGCCTTTGCCCTTGCTGTTATCTCCTCCAGGACCACTGGTCCCTCATATCTTCTCATGTTCTAGATCTTTCTGACTATTCTTCTGTTGTAGTCCTCTTTCCTTAGTGACCCTGTCACATCACTCTCATGGTTCATTTCTTTGTATCTTTTGCCACTGTTTGTCTTATTTTTGTTTGTGTTTCTTTTTGTTTACCAGTGTGTCTTCCCACACGGAATTCAACTGCATGACAACAGGCATCTTCTTGTGTGTATTCCTAGTGGCAAGAAAGGTGCTTGTTACATAGCAGGTGGCCAAGTATTTAAGGACTAAATGAATGTACATGTGGTCTCTTCCCCAAGGCCCTTGCACTTTCTGATTCTGAGTCTCAGGAGCCCTGAATTGTGACTGAACAGGTCTTTGAGAGGCTCACAGTTAAGTCTCACATAGTTTTGCCCAAAATACAATACGTGGGGGAGTAGGAAGAGGAGAGAATGATGTTAGGGGCAAAAGAGTCAAAAACACAAGAACTATTTCCTTTTATTCAAGGACCCCTCCATCTAAAATAAAAGCAAGAAACAACAGAACTGTACCTACATACTGGTATCTAGATATGAACCCAGCACAAGCCAAGCTTAAAATGAAAGTTGTGTAAGATATCGTATATCACATTCCCAGAAACGCCTGACTCCTCTAGACCATTTGCTGCTCTTAGAGGGTCCATTATTGAGCACTCAGTTGTTAGTCAATAAGACAGTCTTGCCAAAATGAGACCAAAATCTTACCAAGCTGTTTATCATTTCAGAATTCTCTTCTCTGGCATGTGTTCCCCAATGACAATCAAACCCCACCCTTCCCATCATGCTGTCATGCTACAGGTAGTTTTGTGGATTATTGGACTTTCATTGGCATTTTTTCATTAGTATTTTTCAAGGTAAATATAGAAAAAGGTATAGAGATTTATGATGCAGACATATGTTCTGTGCTTGATGTGGGAAATCACACTTCTATAAAATCAGAAAAATCTGATTATTTCCTAACTATGGTAATAGTATATCTGATTTTAGAAATATGGAAAACTTACAAGAAAAACAAAAACTTGTAGCAAATAAGAAAGCAGACGTTACTGGTCAGCCCACTGTCAACATAAGAAATGTTCAAACCTGTAAAGAAGTTTTTATAAGATTTTTTAAAGTCAAACTGATCTCATATGCTCCAGAGAAGAACAGTTTTGCAGCTTCTTTTATGCTTTGAAATTAGCCCTGTTGGTATAGCTCAGTGGATTGAGCACAGGCCTGCAAAACGAAGGATCATGGTTCAATGCCCCGTCAGGGCACATGCCTGGGTTGCACACCAGTTCCTAGCAGGGGATGCACAACAGGCAACCATATATTGATATTTCTCTCCCTCTCTCTAAAGATAAGTAAATTAATTAATTTTTAAAAAATAAATTAAGGAGAGGCCAACAAGAAAATTGGAGAGAGCAAGACGGGTATAACCTCTGGCTATTTCAAAGCTCTATTAACCCAGCTGCCAGAGAACAGTGGATGGGGCTGATTAAAACCAGAAGCTGTATGCCTGGGACATGAGTGCCTGCCTGCCTCATTAGGATTTAATGATCACATCACCCTGTGAGGTTACTTTGCACGGAACTCCCCTTATCGGCCATCCTTACCACCAACCAGAAATTACCATTGTAACGTTTTGGTAAAGTGTAGTCCATTGTAGGCTGTTTTTTTTCAAGGTTATAAATATTTTTCTTAGAAAAACGTGGGGACTATTTAGGTGAAGAAACAAAACCATCTCCTACTATACTTAAAAAAACTCCAAATGACCTCATAAGTATTTTCAACATAGAGATTTTATTTCTTTCTAAAAGCTCATATTATGGAAACTCCAAAACATTTTTTAAAGTAGAATAATATGATGAACTGGATGTACACATTATTTGGGCTCATGGCTAATCTTATTTTATCTGTGAATATTTCATTATGTCTCCAAAAGATTAGAGCTTAACAAAAATTACCACAACACCATTTTTACACCTAAAAAGCTAAAAGTAATCTTTAAAGGCCATTAAATATCCAATCAATAGAAATTTATTAAAAAATAAATGTAAATCAGATGCTGACTACAGGATAGTAGTGTAGAGATTCTTGGCTAATAAGATCATCTTACAGTACGCAGGCTATTTAACAAATTGTATAAACAATCCCAAAGAAATATTAAAAACAATAGAAATTCACTCATTGTTTATCTCCTATAGATAAGTGTTAATGTTAGTTAGCAATCTGACAGTTCATATTTTAATGACTTTGCAATGTCTTTATCCCCCGTGTTTAATTTGAAATGCAGTGTCCACCAATAATGAATGGATTTTTAAACTCTTACGTATTTGGGGGGCTAATATAGGGGGAAGTGTGAACTTGGGTACATAAAAGTGAGCAGCTAGACATGCTCCCCTAGGTCCCATACACTGGTACATTTAATACATTTTCCTAATACAGGAAGTACTTTAACTAAAGAGGAATAAAGATGAGATATTGTTAGGCATGTGCTCTGTTAAATTAATGAAGCAGAGCAGATCCATTTATACTTAGGTTTTACTTCAGTAGTAGAAACCATTTTTATGCTCTAAAGATATATGGTAACGTAAAGGAAAAAAAACAAAAGTCTGAATAATTTATTCATACTGCAGTTATTGTGAGGGCATAATAGAGAGACTTCAGGGAAAAGCAAGAGGCATTTACTTGGCTGAGAGACTAAGTTCATCAGGAATCAGAGTAAGAAGGAATGGTAAAAAGTAAAAGGAGTCCAGTTAATGAAGTTTGTGACCAGGAATTCAGTTTGGCTCCATTACAAATTTTTGAAAAGAGAAAGGACCTGGTCAGAGTTGCTTCAGGCTGGCTGATTCAGGTTGCTGGCTTATCACCCTGTCAAGCTGTAAGGAAACTAGGGGGTGAAAGAGGAGAGATTACATCTGACTCATGGGCGGAAAGGAATGAGAAGGGCAGAGAAAGTAAGGGGAAGGTAAAGAGGAGGAAAGTCTGGAGAAGGGAGAGACAGGAGGCTAAGTTTTGGAGCCTGGAAACGTGGGTGGATGGTGTCACCAAAGTGGGTCTTGGGGGGAGTAGGTCAGGAGAATGGTTTGGTTGAGGTTCTGAAAATTGCTTTATTTCTACTGCTGGTTAATCATTGCAAGGTAAGTGAAAAAATTAACATGATCATTTGTAGAATGTGAGACTTTCCACCAAGGTGGCCTCCTCTGGGCAATTACTTCAGGATGGAGCAATTGAGAAACTGTTGAGATAGTCAAAGATCAGAAGATGAAGAGTCACAGTGGTAGATAAAGCCAGAATACCTAGACTTCTCCCTTCTTCCTCTTCCCTCGTGAGGAGGAACATCAAGGGAGATTATGTAAATAGTTCATGTAAAATTGACTAGAAAGACTTTACTTCCTGGGGTAAAGGGAAACATGTATGAACTTTCCTGTGACCACTTGTCCAGGGTGGTTATTGTTCTAATCATGCATCATCAGCAATTTCTGTGTGTTGATACTGAGCTATTACACTGAGACCAGATTGAACCAAACTGTGTTTTTCTTTCCAGAAAAATAGTTGGGGAAACTATTAGTCTTTCCACATTGTTTCTGGAATTTTACATTCAGCATGATCTAACTTAAAAATTAGGCAGTGGCATTTAGCAATGCTATCCTTTATTATAAATGTATTTAAATACAGTATGCATAAATCAATTTGACTACTAGCCTAGAAATGTAATCTCACTTGCCTTGGGAAAATGTTTTCTTTGGTTAAAATAACCAAATGATAAATTTTGGTCTCAATGGGATATGTAGGGATGGAATAAATACAAATCCTCTGTTGTTCTAAGTCTGTGTTCATTTTTAATTTGTTAAACGGGATTGAGATACCTTAGACATAAGGACAGTGTGCTAACTTACAGGCCATTTATTATGAAGTTTTAAACCCCCAAATCCTGCCAAAAAGCAGTAAGAAAGCAGAGACATTGTCCCTGAGCAGAAAAAAATAGTGTCCCAAAGTCCACTGAGCATATCTGTGCTCAACCCATAGGGAGACCCTTAGGTTTTCAATCACAGCCCATTTAGCCTTATTTTAAACACCCAGCTTCATTGGTTATCTGATTTGCTGTCCCACGGCAGATTAGGGACAGTAAAATAGAATGAAGGATACCCCATAGATACAGGAACGCTGGTAACAATGTAGTGGCTAACAGGCTGGTAGGAGAAGACTGGAATTCTGCTTTTAAAATAATGCAGGTATTTGAAATGCCTAGCAATTTGAAATATTTTCCCTGTTAGTTTTTTTAAAATTTATTTTCTGGTGCAGAATTTGATTTTATTTTTGGATTTTTTTTATTGGAAGGCAAAGGTCCGTAGCCCTAGACATGGATGGTAGTGCCAGAGGACACTGGTGTGATATGCTGCACTTAGAAATCTCCCCAAACCATCCAGAAAAGTTCTGCATAAAAGATGATTGAAGTCTTTCAAAAAATGTTTTACATTTTTTCTATCAGAAAACTAAATTTAAAATTAAAGTGGTTGTGCCCACAGGTAGACATTTCATTTATCTAAAATATTTCTATGAAGCACTCTTTTCCTGAATGAGGCTGAATAAATTAATTGTACCAATAAATGGAAAGAAGCAGGATGAATTAACTCAATCTCACTATTGGTTATTTTTCATATCCATTGCTTCTCTTTGAGAATGATTTATTTTTTTCCCCTTTTATGGACTTAACTGTATACTATTTTGTCTAGGCATATTATAACACTTTCCTTATATTCAAATTTGTAACAGGAGAGAACATGATGGCTTTTATTCTCTAGGATTCACCAACCCACGTGAGCTACCCATCCACCTCCGGGTACCATCTCTCCCCTGAAGGATCTCTGTGCCCAATTCCGGGTTCTACTTGCACTGAAGCTGTTACTGCTGGCTCTGGCTTGTTTTGTTGAGGTTTTGAAGCCAATTGATTCTCACTCTTCCTCTCATTCTTATGGTTCTTAGTTACTACCTAAAACAGAAAATCCATTACTAGGTATTATATAGCCTTTTTGTTTCCACTGTTAACCACATGTTCGGCTTTGTCCTTTATCCTTTGAAGCCCTTGTTCCATGGCTTTAAAACTCTTACTACCTCAATCCCAACACCTTCCAAACAGAACCGCCCACCCCATGCCTATACACTCCTTTTGAGAAGGCTTATCTGTTCATCTATCCAACAAATGCCTAAGTATCTGCCATGTCCCAGGTCTGTCCCAGGTGTTAGAGAGGCAGCAATGCACCAAACAGAAAAAGTCTGTCCCGAGCAGTTTATATTTCTAGTGCTATTGGGGAGTGGGCATTTAAGACAATAAAAAAATAGCTATAGAATACTGGTGAAATATATCAGCCATGTAATAGGAAAAATAGAGACAATTATAGAAAAGATACAAGAAACATTGTGCATAGGATAATGACGCCTCAGTCCCATTCAGAGTAGATACCTGGGGACCTCACATAGTCCTCCCAGTCGCCAGTAGCTGCCCCATGTTATTTTCCTGAATCTCATCAATGGTCTGAAACCTCTTCCTTTTCAAAGGTGATTTTAGTTTTGGGAAAAGCCAAAAGCCACAGAGCACCAAATCTGAGCTGTAATGGGAGTGAGTCACCTGAGTGCTTTGATGTTTCTCAAAAAAACTCTGCACGAGATGTGATGCATGAGTGGGCATGTTGTGTGATGAAGCTGCCAGTCACCAATTGCCCATAGCTGTGGCCTTCTGAATCATCTGAGTAGTTTCTGTGGAGGAATGTTCAGGCTTAATGAGAAGTTTGATGCAAATTCATTGCTCTACTCAATCATTTTGAATGCAAAGGCCACATAGTACACGCATGCTCACTCAATAGCATCTACCACCCCGACTGACCAGAACAGTGAAGGTGTCATTGTTCACACATGCACATTCCAGTCCATTCTCCTTGGCTGCCAAGTTACATCAGTGTGACGCAAACCATTCTCATTATATTAACAATGGGTGGACTTTTTCCAGGCAGACCTCATTTATAATGATGAAAAGTGCTGTTGAGAAAAATGAAGCAACAAACACCAGAAAGTTCATGTTGGTGGGAGAGGTGAAGGTAACATTTCAACAGAGATCTGAAGGAAGTGAAACAGTTGCCGTGGCAGATATCCACAAGAACAGAATTCCAGGTTGTGGGAACAGTGTTTCCAATGCTTTGAGGCAAGAGCATGTTTGCTGTGTGCCAGTGTGGGCAAGGAGCCCAATGTTGCTGACGCTAAACAATGGAAGCGAGGTGGAGGTGAGGTCAGAGGTAAGACCCAGATCAGGCAGAACCTTGTAGTCCATTATAGGAAGTTTGACTATTAGTGTCAGTGTAGTGGGAAGACATTGGCACATTTTAAGTAGAGAAGTGACATGACTTGGGTATCTCTTGTTTTGTTTTGTTTTGCCATTTCTTTAATGTGAATTGAAGCGGGACAAAGGTGAAATCAGGGAGACCAGCTGAGAGGCTGTTGCAGTGATTCAGATAAGGCAGGACAGTGACTACCTCTAGAACCAAGAGCGGTTGGATTTGAGGAAATATTTAGGAGCAAGAGTTGTTGGGATGGGGGGGTGGGTTGGATGTAATCCACACACGGGCCCTGGCTTCCTTCTTCCCTATTAACTCCTCCATGTCCTGCCCAGCTTTCTCCTTTTCCAGCTCTTGGAGGATGAGATGTCCCCTTGCTCCAGTGGGAGAAGAGCATCCCCTGGCAGGCCTCTGTTTCCCTCCCCCACATTTCTCCTCTAAATTTTTATTGGTTGTTTCTCCTGTTACTCTCAACTGCTTCATCCTCTCATTTCAAAAATGCTTAAGGTTTTCCCCAAAATGCTGAAGTTTGATTTTGTTTTTTTTTTGTTTTTTTTAAAATATAGTTTATTGATTATACCATTACAGTTGTTCTATTCCCCCCTTCATTCCCCTCCACCCGCACACTCCCTCCCCCACCCTTCTCCCCTCTTAGTTTATAACCACGTGTCTCAACTTCTTTAGATTCTATGTTTCCCCCACTATTCTCGCCCTTCCCCCTATCTATTTTCTACCTACCATCTATGCTATTTTCTGTGCCTTCTCCCCCCTTCTCCTCCTCCCACCCCCCTGTTTCTAACCCTCCATGTGTTCTTCATTTCTATGGTTCCACTCCTGATCTAGCTGTCCTCTTGGTTTGCTTTTGTTTTAGGTGTGGTTGTTAATAACTGTGTGTTTGCTGTCCTTTCACTGTTGATATTTTTCATTATCTCTTTCTTATATAAGTCCCTTTAGCATTTCATATAATAAGGGCTTGTTGATGATGAACTCCTTGAACTTGACCTTGTCTGAGAAGCACTTTATCTGTCCTTCCATTCTAAATGAAAGTTTTGCTGGATAAAGCAATCTTGGCTGTAGGTCTTTGGATTTCATGACTTGGAATACTTCTTTCCAGCCCCTTCTTGCCTGTAAGGTCTCTTTTGAGAAATCCGCTGACAGTCTGATGGGTACTCCTTTGTAGGTGACTGTCCCCTTATCCCTTGCTGCTTCTAGGATTCTCTCCTTCATTTTAGTCTTGGCTAATGTAATTATGATGTGCCTTGGTGTGTTCCTTCTTGGGTCCAACTTCTTTGGCACTCTCTGAGCTTCCTGGATTTCCTGGAAGTCTATTTCCTTTGCCAGACTGGGGAAGTTCTCCTTTATTATTTGTTCAAATACATTTTCCACTCGTGGCTGTTTCTTTCCCCCTTCTGGTACCCCTATAATCCGGATGTTGGAACGTTTAAAGATGTCCTGGAGGTTCCTAAGCCTCTCCTCATTTTTTTGAATTCTTGTTTCTTTACTATTTTCTGGTTGGATGTTTCGTTCTTCCTTCTGGTCCACTCCCTTGATTTGAGTCCCATTTTCCTTTCCATCGCTATTGGTTTCCTGGACATCTCCCTTCATTTCAATTAGTTTAGCCTTCATATGTTCCTCTAATTTGTGACTAAGTTCCTCTAATTTGTGACTATACTCTACCAATTCTGTGAGCATCCTGATAAATAGTGTCTTGAATTGTGCTTCTGAGAGGCTGGCAATTTCTTGGTCGCTTAGAGTTATTGGCTCTGGGACTTTGAGTTCTTGCACCATCTTTTGGGCTGTTCGTGCCTGTTAAGTAGCAGGAACGGAGCCCTAGGTTTTCACCGGAGCAGCGCAACTCAGTCGCTGGGTTGTGACGTTGTATGTGGGGGCGGGGTCAAAGAGGGACAATGGTTTCCCTCCAGCGCCCGCCTCGCGACCCCCACCAGCACCACAGCCACCACCATCACCAGGGCCACGAGCCCCGCTCCACTGCACGCGAGTGTGCCACCGCTGTCAACCCTCCACCACTGGGTTTGCCCCCTGGGGCCTGTGTGGTCCGTCTCACTGTGCGCGAATGTGCGACCGCGGTCAGTCTGCCCCGCACCCCGACTAGGTCCGGGCTGCCTGCGCTCCTAGGTCTGTCCTTCCCGACCCAGCTCCGCTGCTGGCTCTGCCTCTCTTACCATCCCTGTTGAATGGTTCGTAGCTGTCGGACTTCCGTATAATTCGGTTTTCTGGTCTCTGGGTGTGTCTTAGTTCTCCAAAACTTTTGTTGTATCCAAACTTGGTTGTGGGAGAAGGCACAGTGTTTCCACCTATGCCTCCATCTTGGCGGAAGTCCTCTGAAGCTTGATTTTGCGCCTCCTTCCTCTTTTCTAGCCTTCACAAGCAGTCCTCTTGAGAGTGTGACCAGTTCAGTGTGTTTCATGTCTCACTTGCCTTTATGTTTTGGCTCCTGCTTGGTCACACTACTTAACTTTCCTCAGGTCACAGGGGCTTCCAGTTTCACTTGAGTTGGTGGAGACCATTCAGCTCTGTCACATTGGTTTTCTCTGCACTTGGCTATGTTTATCACCCTCTCCTTCTTCAGAATTCTCCCCAGTTTTGTTTGTGTTTCTGCATGTACTTAGTTGTCCTTGTGTCTTTTCACTCCCTTTTTTGTCTGCTTTGAAAGATTCCCTATCTCAGCCTACCCCTTAAATTGTAGTATTGTTCAAGGGTTTGTCTTTAGAGCACATTTTTTCCTCCATCCATCACTGTGGTTTTAATCCTCATCTAGATATGAAAGCTTCCAAAGTCTGTATCTTCAGATGCCTTGACCATCCCAACTGCCTGTTCTGCATCTTCACCCAAACGTCTCTCAGGCTTGTCACAGTGAAATTTGTGAGTTCCCTGCCCCTAAAACCTCTCCCACCTACTTCTCCTTATTTCATCTGGTGACATCACCTGCACATAGTTACCCAAACAAAACCAGAAACTTTAGTTACGCTACTCTGCTTTTTTCCTATCTAGTGAATCACCAAGCCCTTCCCACATTGCCTCATAAAGATTTCTTGACTCTGCATCCGCCACCACTGCACATCCCAAACTACCTCTGCCCATGTCGAGATCTTTTCCCACTGGGATGATTGCAGTTACAGCCTAGATGGTCTCCCTCCCCTCAGGCTGACCTCCTGCCTCACCTTTATCCTTCACACAGCTCGGTCACAACACTGGTTTAAACCTTTTAGGGTTCCCTCTGCCTAAGCTAAGGCTTGCAGACTCTGCACAGAGGGGGTACTTTTGAGTAAGCTTGGTGAGGGTGGTGAGAGTGGTAGGACTCTGGAAGAACTGTCTGGTTGAACTCTTTTACATATTTATACTTCTGTATAATAGTTCACCTTTAGAAAGCTTCCTGTTGCCTGTGCAATATTTTTCCATATCTTTTCTCACTGCTCCTCATCTGCACTCCTTTGTGCATTCACCCATCTTGTTACCCCAAAGTGCTCAGTTCCTACTGGTCACTGAGATGTCATCCAGATCTCATGCCTTTCAGGAAGTCTTCTTATCATTTACATCTCGTGAATTTACTCACCAATACTGACTAGACATTTGTCTCTCAGGCAACCAACAACATCCCAAAAGGCGGACAATGAGGATGTGCCCACGTGTATTAGAGTGGTGCTCCTCAGAACTTCGGTGGGGGTGACCAGCTGGGTTTCTTGTGTGTATTGTGCTCTGTTATGCGCAGTAAGCCGTCCTGTTGCACATAGATAGAATGCAGTTTGCGGCCCATGTGACTCACCACACAAATTCAGCGACACCCAAACAGGTGTGTACCTTGTTGAACAAGTATCACATACTTGGATGTCACAGCAATGTCAGAGTTCCATAAACATTTCTAAATACTTACAGGTTATTTTGTGACTCGCCTTGTGCCACACTGGTAATAAATTATCACCTTCTTTCCACAGGCCATCCTTGAGTGATACCATGCTAGAGGGTTGGCTGTGGAAGCCACAGTAGGAGAGGAGGCAGTTTTCGGCAAGAGCCCAGAAGTAACTACACACTTTTCCTGAGTTGTTGAGCTGTAAGGGGAGAAGAAACCCTGCTAGAGGAAGACAGAATCTTAAAAAATGAGATCAGTTTACCAGCCAGGTGAATGGAACTTTTTCGCCACGGGGAGAAATTGGACCATAGAGAGCGAGGGGAGATGGAACAGCTTGGGATGGCGGAGATGAAGGTTGAGAAGGGACTGTTGTAAGGTGAGAGAGGAGCCCGGAGCTTCAGGTGGAGCTGATTTCATCATTTAGCGAATACTCTCCAAGAATCAACTATGTGCCAGATCCTTGGATTAGAAGCCAAGCAGGATGGCTTTGTACTAGTAGAGCTCAGAAAGGTTGCTAAGGGGAGCCAAGGAGTTAGACTTTTACCACAGGCAGTTGTCAAAGAACTTTGACCCAAAATATGACATGATCAGCTTAATCCCTGGAAAGATGTCTCTGGTAGCCTGTGGAAAAGGTTGACTATTGAGTCAGGAAAGTTAGCTGAGAGGCCATTACAGTAATTCGGGTAGGAGATGATTAGGGGTCTAGGGTAGAGGTTGGGGGAAGAAGTAGGGTCGAGGGGAAGAGAGAGGGACTTTTTAGGAAAAGTAGTGTTAAGGTGATATAAATCACAGGTCTTGAGGGGTCAGCAATGTGTAGGATGGCATGTACTTTCTGATTTGTGATGAGAGTGGTGTTCCGATTCATTGGTAGAAGGGGAAGGGGTTAGAGAATTGATAAGTAAGGTAACTGTGTCATACCAGTTAGCACCTCGTCTTTGCCATCCCATGGTGTGTTGTGTTAACCCCTATTGTAGAATGTTCTGTGCTTGTGAGCTCCTTGAGAACGTGTATCCACTTGTCCCTCCTAAATACTTGGTGAAGGCTCAACAAGAGGTTCATGATGACCAGAAAGATAGTGTATTAGCTTCCTGTTACTGCCATAACAAATCATCACACACTTAGTGGATTAAAACAATACAAACTTACTGTCTCACAGTTCTGTGGGTCAGAAACCCAGACTGTCAAGGGTGATGGCTCTATTCTGTGTTTCACACAATGCTGGCCATCTGGACTCTTTTCAGAAGGCTCTAGAAAGAATCTGTTGCCAAGTTCATTCAGGTTGCTGGCAGAATTCAGTTTCTTGTGTTTCTCAGACTAAAATCTCTGTGTCCTTGCTGGGTGTCAGCTACAGGCCACCCTTAGGTCCTAGGGGGCTTCTCTCCAGGCCTTGAACTCAACATCCCAGAGCCAGCAACAGTACAACGAATCCTCATGCTTCAAATCTCTCTGCCTTCCTTGTCTGCTGCATCTCCTCTTTCCACCAGAAGCAGCTTTCTTCTTGTAAGGGCCCAAGTGATTACATTAGGCCTACCTTGATAATCTAGGATAATCTCTCTATTTTAAGATCTGTAAACTTGATTATGCCTGCAGAGTTCCTTTTGCCAGGTAACATAGTCACAGATTCCAGGGATTAAGGCACGGGCACTTTTTTGGGGGGGGTGAGGCATGATTTTGCCACCCATGATAGGAATTACCCACCAAGTCATGTAGGGATTATGATCATGTTTTTTAAACACCTGTTATTGTTTGCATGTCTCACATTGGTGGACATTTGGAGAGTTTCCTTTTCTTTTGCTTTTACACATTGTAAGAAATCTTGTACATGCACCTTTCATATGAGTGTTAAATAGATACCTAGGACATCTGCACTGCAGCAGATATTGCCAAATTACCCCCACAGGAGTCGTACCCATTCACATTCCTACTGGTGATGCACAGGAGTGCACATTTTCTACATTTTGACCAACAGTGTATGTTATCAGACTTTATGGACTTTGCCAATCTGATGAGTAAAGATGTTATTTCATTCTATTTGCATTGTCTCATTGCTGAGTAAAGTTGGGTATCTCCTTTATATATACTTTAGTTATTTCTGTTAATTCTTTATAACCTGTTTGTACCTTTTATTCATTTCTCTGTTGGGTTGTTGGCTTTTTTCTTGTTAATTTGTGGGTATTCTATATAGTAAAGAAATAGTTCTTTAATATGAGATGCATGTAATTTTCTTTGATTTGTCTTTTGATTTTGTATACTGAGGCTTTTGACATGCACAAACATTTCATTGTAGGTGGGCATATTTAATTATTTTTTAAATCTGTGATTTCTATGCTTTTTGTCATGGTTGGAAAGGCCTTTCTTATTTTAGGATTATATAATAATTATCCCTAATCTCATCAAGTATTTTTTAACTATTTTTTTAAATTAACATAGAGTCACAGGAAGTTGCAGAGGTAGGACAGAGACATAATGTGTATTCTTCGCTCAGTTTCATTTTTATAGCTTTATTTTTTTACATTTAAATTTTAGATGCATCTGAAATTTATTTTAGTTAAGCCATAGATACCAATTTATATATTTTTTACCAATCTGGTACCCATTTGTCCTAATACTATTTATTGAATAATCTGTTTTTTCCCCAGTAATTTAAAATGCAGATGTATTATGTGCTAAATTTCAGCACATAGTGTGATTAATATTTTAAATATTTAAAGTATCACAATTTGAAGAGAAGCTGAACTGTTAGTGTATATTTTTTCAAGAGCTACCTGTTGAGGCGACCAGTGCTGGCCTTGTTTTAAAACCCTATATTGGTGAAATTTGGCCCATTTGTCTAGAATTGCCTTTGTGGGGGTGCAGGTTGTGCTGGGCTACAGCTGGATGACAGCCATTCCTTGGCCTCCAGGAGTTCATCTTAGCTTATCATCCCCATCTGTTCAGGTTATCCATGCAGTGAATGCTCACAAAACATTTCTGAGGGACACACTGTATTATCCTCGATTTTGTGTACGGGAAGTAGAGACTCAGAAGGATTCAGATTGCCCGGACCTCAGGCTGTAGAGTAAGACGGCGGAGTTTAAACAGGTTCTGGCCTTGTGGTGAATATTATCCTGAACTGTATTCCAGGATGTGCCTCGGATCTGCCGGAGATGTCACTTCACTCCACTGGTCTGGGATAAAACCGCTCGGCACAGTGCAGTTCCGCTGCTCCATCTCTGTTTTAGCCAACCTAAAGGCTTTCAACGTTTTCAGTTTCTGCTTTTCAGTGAAAAGGCTAAGCAAAGATAGATGGCTCATCTACTTATTTAATTATCCGAATTTAGGGGGTAGGTTTAGGTAATTCTTAAATTCTTTCCCAGCTCCATGATTCTAAATCTGTTCTTTTTCTTTTCTTTCTTATCTTGCTAGTATCTCCAGAGTTTTATGTTCCCGTATAGGAGAGAGTGAATAAAACATTTAAGGAATGACAAGTATTTTCATGTGGGTTATTTAGAGGGAAAACATGTAAGAAATTCTTCAATCTAATTAAAAATCACAACTGCTAGGGGAAGTCATGTGGGCTGGTATTGGTAGAGTAATGGACTTAATTTCCATTAATTACGTTAGCTTGCTAGCATACATTTGAAGGCCACCATTTAAACTCTGTATGTGCTTTAGCTTGAAGTTATCCATTTACACGCCTTGTAAGGCCCTCTTACATTTTCCTGTTAGCTGCAATACAGTCATATGGTGTTTTTCATGGAATAGGGATTTTAAGGGGAGTAAAGCAGGTGAGTCTCCCACTCTCAATTTTTCATTTACTGTTAAGAATCATTGCTGTAGCGCCAGTTGATTTTACCCATTTCTGTTGGAAGCCATCTCTCTATGAGTTCTCCATGGATAGCCCTCAAACTGACCAATTTGGATACCAGATACAAAAGTCCTTTAGTGTTTGGTGGGGAGGAATATGTTCTTTGGATTTAGTGAGTTAATGCAAGGCCAGCCATGCCCAAGAAACTGGTTCTTAAACTAGAGTACCAGTTCATTCATTTAAAATTGGTTGTATATTTATGTAGACAAAATCAAGACCAAGCGAATGTACAAGTAGATAATTCTGCTCAGGAGATCCAAGTCTAGGTAAGAAGGTTGTTTGGTGACATTAAAGCAAAAAGAACTTGATTAATCTCATCTCCTCTCTAGAGATGATTCTGTCTCTTAAAACCTTCCTTCACATCCTTCTCTCTGTGCAGTGCTGAAAAACCCTGGTGAGTACTTCACCAACTATGTTTTGGACACTTCAAGGGGACCTCTGTCTTTCAGTTGGCATTCAGTTTTACATCCCCTTCCTCAATTTCAACAGAACTGTCACAACCTACTGGAGTCTATCCACCACATAAATTTTACATTATTTCTTTTCACATGAAGGGTGGCATCTAAGTGTAATCAGTAGGTTGGCTGTCTTTCATTCCCAGTCTTTAGCTCTTCATGTAAAGACCTTCAACTCTATATTAACCTCAATCTGTAGAGGTGAGTGGTTGATGCTTCTAGATTTTATCCCTGAATTTAGAGATGTATATCCCATTGGGGGAACTTGAACTTTCTATTTCTGAGTCTACCTTTACTCCTTTCTGAGACTTTTCTACATGGTGATTAGCAATATGTGAACCGCAAGCCATCTTAGGTTGAAAGTCAGTAATCAGGGAAGCTGGAATGGATTGTAGTAACTTTCTTTTAAGATATTCCCAGGTTAGTTTCTGAAGGGTACTGTATCTTTTTCATCAGCCTAGCTCTTACATTTTGAATGGTCTGTTCTGATACAACTTTCTCCAGGAAGACTTTCTTGATCTATGTCCATGACTGTGGTTTCTAGGCTAGAGTAACTACCCTCTTCTTACCTTTGCTGCTAAAGCTCCCTAGGCTTATTGGTATTATAGAACATATGCTATATATTGTAACTGTTTACTTGTATGTGAACTTAAAGAGAGCAAGCACTCTTAGTTCAGTCCACATTTTGTTCTTTTTTTTTGCTTTTTAATTGTATTTCTCCCCTCTTTTTCCATTATCATTTAGTTCTATTATATCCCCCTCCCCCTGAAATCACTACCTTGTTGACCATGTCCGTGAGTCCTGTTTCCTTTTTGCTCAAGCCCTCCACCCCCTAACTTTCCCCCACCCACTTAGCTGTCATCCTGATCTCGATGGGTGAGTCTGTATTTTGCTTGTTAGTTCAGTTTGTTCATAAAATTCCACATGCGAGTAAAATCATATGTATTTGTCTTTCTCTTACTGGCTTATTTCACTTAGCATATCACTCTCCAGGTCCATCCATGCTGTCACAAAGGGCAAAATTTTCTTCTTTTTTATAGCCGAGTAGTATTCCATTGTGTAAGTGTCCCATAATTGTTTTATTCTCTCATCTACTGATGGACACTTGGAAAGCTTCCATATCTTGGCAATTGTACATAGCACTGCAATAAACATGGGGGCACTTATGTTCTTTCAAATTAGTGTTCAGGGTTCAGATATGTTCCCCAAAGCAAGATCACTGGTTTGAAAGGCAGATCCATTAATTTATTGAGGTAACTCCATACTGTTTTCTACAGTGGCTGAACCAGTCTGCATTCCCACCAATAGTGCAGAAGGGTTCCCCTTCTCCACTCGCTATTCTGACAAGTGTGAGATGATATCTCATTGTAGTTTTAATTTGCATTTCTCCAGTGATTGGTGATGTTTAACATCTTCCCATATGTCTATTGGCCACCTGTATGTTCTCTTAGGATAAGTATGTTTTGGGTTTTTCTTCATTTTTTAATTGGATTTTTTTGTTTTTGTGGTGCTGTATTTTAAAAGTTCTTTATACATTTTGAATATTAATTCCTTATCAGCTGAATTGGTGAATATGTCCCCCCATTTTGTGGGCTGTCTTTTTATTATGTTGATGTTTTCCTTTGCAGTGCAAAACCTTTTTAGTTTGATGTAGTCCAATTTGTTTATTTTCTCTTTTGTTTCCATGGGGAGATATATCAGATAAAATATTGCTATGAGTAATGTCCAAGATTCTGATGCCTATGTTTTTTTCTATGACTTTTATGGTTTCAGGTCTAACATTTAAGTCTTTAATACATTTTGAATTTGTTCTTGTGTGTGGTATAAGAAAATGGTCTAGTTTCACTTTTCTGCACATATCTGACCAATTTTCCCAGCACCATTTATTGAATAAAGTACTTTTGGCTCATTGTATGTGCTTGCTTCCTCTGGCGAATATCAATTAACTGTAAAGGTGTGGGTTTAATTCTGGGCTCTCTAGTCTCTTCCATTGATCTATGTGTCTGTTATTATGCTAGTTCTATGCTGTTTTGATTATTATGGCCTTATAGTATAGTTTGATATAGGGTAGCGTGATTTCTCCAACTTTGTTCTTTCTTAGGATTGCTGTTGCTAGGCGAGGTCTTTTGTGGTTCCATATAAATTTGTGAAATATTTGTTCTGGTTCTGTGAAATACATCATTGCATTGTTGATAGGAATTGTGTTAAGTCTATAGATTGCTTTGGGTAGTATGGACATTTTAATGATGTTAATTATTCCTATCCATGAACATGATATGTGCTTCTGCTTATTTGTATCTTCTTAAGTTTCTTCAGTATCTTATAATTTTCCAAGAACAGGTCTTTTACATTCTTGATCAGGCTTAATCCTAGGTATTTTATTCTTTTTGAAGCAATTGTGAATGTGGTTGTTTTCTTAATTTCCCTTTCTGTTAGTTTGTTATTGACATATAAAAATGCAACTGATTTCTGAATATTAATTTTGTATCCTGCTACTTGGCTGAATTTATTTATCAGTTCTAGTGGTTTCTTGGTTGAATCTTTGGGGTTCTCTATGTACAGGATCATATCATCTGCAAATAAAGACAATTTTACTTCTTCCCTTCCAATTTGGATGTCTTTTATTTCATCTTCTTGTCTGATTGCTGTGGCTAGGACTTCTAGTACTATGTTGAATAAAAGAGATGAAAGTGGACATCCCTGTCTTTTTCCAGATCTTAAGGGGAATGGTTGTAATTTTTGCCCATTGAGTATGAACTTGATACTGGATGTGGGTTTGTCATATGTGGCCTTTATTATGTTTAGGCATATTCCCTCTAATCCCACTTTTCTGAGAGTTTTTATCTTAAATGGGTGCTGGATTTTGTCAAGTGCCTTTTCTGCATCTATTGATATGATCCTGTAGTTTTCATCCCTTATTTTGTTGATGTGGTGAAGCAACGTTTACTGATTTGCAAATGTTGTGTCAACCTTGCATTCCAAAAATAAATCTCACTTGATTGTGGTGTATGATCGTTTTGATGCATTGCTGTATTCAGTTTGCTAATATTTTGTTGAGGACTCTAGTGTCTAGACTCATCAGGGATATTGGCCTGTAATTTTCTTTTTTTCCCCCTAAGTGTCTGTATCTGGTTTTGGAATTAGGATAATACGGGCCTCGTAAAATGAGCTTGAGAGACTTTTCTTCTCTTGAATTTCTTGAAATAGTTTGAGAAGGAGAGATGTTAGTTCTTCTTGGAATATTTGGCAAAATTCACCTGTGAAGCGATCTGGTCACAGGCTTTTGTTTTGGGGGGAGTTTTTTTATTGCTGTTTCAATTTCACTAGGTATAATCTGTCTATTAGATTTTCTGATTCTTCCTGATTTAGTTTTGAAAGACTATGTTTCTAGGAATTTATTCACTTCATCCAGGTTGTCCAGTTTGTTAGCATATAGTTGTTCATAATATTTTCTTACAATCCTGTCTATTTCCTTGATGTCAGTTGTTGTTTATCTTCTTTCATTTCTGGTTTTATTTATTTAGGTCCTCTCTCCCTTCTTGATGAGTCTGGTTAAGGGTTTGCCATACTTGTTTATCTTTTCAAAGAACAAGTTTTAGATTCATTGACATTTTGTATCATTTTTAGAATCTAGTTCATTTATTTCTGCTCTGATCTCTATTATTTCCTTCCTTCTACTTCCTTCTACTTGCTTCTACTTCCTTCAAAGTGAGTACTTTGAGCTTTGTTGTTCTTTTTCAACTTCTTTTAAGTATAAAATTAGATTGTCTACTTGAGCTTTATCTTGTTTTTTGAGATAGGCCTGTAATACTATGAATTTCCCTCTTAGATTTGCTTTCCCTCTCTCCCACAGATTTTAGATTGTTGTGTTCTCATTACCATTTATTTCAAGGTATCTTTTGATTTCTTCCTTGATCTCATTGTTGACCCATTCATTGTTTAACGACATATTATTCAGATTCCATGTGTTTCATGTTTTTTGGTGTTCTTCTTGTGATTTATTTCTAGTTTCATAGCACTCTGGTCAGAGAAGATGCTTGATATGATTTCAGTCTTCTTCAGTTTATTGAGACTTGTTTTGTGTTCTAGCATGTGGTCCTTCCTAGAAAAATGTCCCGTATGCACTCAAAAAGTATGTATATTCTGCTGCAATGGGGTGAAATGCTCTGAACATATCAATTAAATCCATTTGATCTGGTGTGTCATTTAAGGCCACTATCTCCTTGTTGATTTTATTTCTGGAAGATCTATCCATTGAAGTCAAAGTGATGTTAAAATCTCTGACTGTGACTGTATTTTCTATGAATCTCTCTTTTTATGTCTATCAAGGTTTGCTTTACATATTTAGCTGTTCTTATGTTGGGCATGTAAATATTTACTGTAGTTATAAACTCTTGAAGCATTGTTCCCTTTATCAGTATGTAGTGTCCTTTTTTGTCTCTTGCTGTATAGGTTTGGTTTCAAAGTCTGTTTTATCTAAGGATTGCTCTCCCAGCCTTTTTTCCCCTTTCCATTCACATGAAATGTCTTTTTCGATCCCTTTACTTTTAGTCTGTATGTATCTTTCAATCCGAGGTAGGTCTCTTGGTGGCAGCATATGTATGCGTCTTGTTTTCTTATTCATTCAGCTACCCTGTGTCTTTTGGTTGAAGCATTTAAGCTGTTTACATTTAAGGTGATTATTGATAGATATATATATTTAGTGCCATTTTATTGTTATACTATTTTTCTGTCTTTTTTTCTTTCTTTCTCTCTTTCTTCTTCAAGCAAGCCCTTTAACATCTGTTGCACTATTAGTTTGGTATTAACAAACTCCTTTAGCTTTTTTGTTGCCTGGGAATCCTTGCTGGGTAAAATAGCTTGTGTTGTAGATCCTTACTTTTCATCACCTTGAATATTTCACACCACTCTCTTATGGTCTAAAATGTTTCTCTTCAGAAATCGGATGAGAGTCTAATTGGTGTTCCCCTGTATGTAACTACCTGCTTTTTAAAAATCCTTTAGGATTCTTCCTGGTCTTTAAACCTTGCTATTATAGTTATGATGTGTCTGAGTATAGGTCTCTTTGTGTCCAAGTTGTTTGGGACTCTCTAGGCTTTCTGGACTTGTGTGTCTTTTTCCTTCAGCAGATTATGGAAGTTTTCAGTCATTATTTCTTCAGATAGGTTCTCCTTCTCTTCTCCTTCTGGTATTCTCATCATGTGAATGTTGTTATGTTTCATGTCATTCCCAAGGTTTCTTAAGCTCTCTGCATTTTTTAAAATTCTTTTTTCTTTTCATTGCTTTACTTGGCTGTTTCTTTTCTACCTTGCCTTCCAAATCACTGATTTGATCCTCTGCTTCATCTAACCTACTATTTATTCCTTCCAGTGTATTATTTATGTTAGACATTGCATTCTTTATTTCTGACTGGTGCTTTTTTATGGTTTCTATACCTTTTATCATGCTGTTGAGTATACTTATAATTATTACTCCAAACTCTCTGATAGATTGCTTGCCTCCATTTCATCTAGTTCTTCTGGGTGATTCTCTTGTTCTTTCATTTGGAGTCTGTTCCTCTGTCTTCCTATTTTGGCTGCTGCTTTGTGTCTGTTTCTATGTATTAGGTACATCTGCAAAGGCTCCAGTGTAGGCCTGTGTCAGTACTGCTTGTGACTGGCCCTGGGCAACCCGTTTGGAGCTATTGGCTATCCATATTGTGTGGTTCCCTCTGCTGAGCCTGTTTGTGTATAGAAAGAACCAGGCTGTACATGATGGCCAGCTTTAACCAGCACTAGGCCCTGGGGGAAGGTCAGCTAAAGTCTCAGAGCTCCCAGGGATCCACCTCTGTCTGCAGGGTTTCTCTTAGGCTTAAATCGTTTAGCCGTTTTCCTCAGTAGCAGGGTTTAAGCACCATAATGTGGGGTAGAATAATTTCTTGGGTGGAGCTATTGCTCCCCCTCAGGCTGTTGCCACTTGAAAAGGAGTGCTCTGTTTGAGAAAGCAGGCTCCTGCAGTATGGGGAAAGATTCAGCAAAGAGGTCCTGATGGCTGACCATTTAGTTTTCTCCCCAGAGCCAGCAGCCTCAGACTCTCCTCATGTATCTGTAATCCACTCTTCCCTCCCTTTGCAGGAGCCCAGAGTAAGTGCCTAAAAGTAGAATTTTGGCCCTTCAAGAGGCTCTCTGTGTGTCCAGCTGTCTCTCCCTGGCAGACAGAAACGCATCTGCTTTTTACAGCTTGTTGTTATCTGGGTTCTTTTGCCAGTCTTGTTGCTATAGGCTGGGGGGCCCAGCTTGGGGTTTACACCCCACACTTCTCAGTGGGAACCCCCTGGCTACTGAAATATCCCTCTAGAACTTCAGCTGCCACTGTGGGAGCCCAGCTAGCCCTCTCCTGCCTCCTCCACACTCCCCACCAGCCACAATTTGGTGAAGTGTTTTTTTTCTATCTGTCTGTGGCTATAAGGCTTCTCTGCAGCTGTTGTTCAATTTGTTATTCAGGATGACTTTTATATAATTTAGTTGTAATTCCAGTTTGGTTCTGGGAACAGGTTAGTTTAGCTTCTACTAACTCTTCTGCATCTTGGTTCTCCTAGTCCACATTTAAAAAATAGCTCTAATGAGATGAAATTCATATTCCATAAAATTTACTCATTTAAAGTATACAATTCATCGATTTTTAGTATGTTCACAAAACTGTACAACCAGCACTATAAACAATTTTGGAACAAAGAATCCCAATAACCATTAGCAGTCACTCCCTGCTCCCTCCCCACCCCCAGCTCCCCAGTTCTCCAGTCCTATTCAGATACTACCCTACTGTCCTATCTCTAAGGACCTGCCTATTTTGGATATTTAATGTAAATGAAAGCATGTAATATGTGATGTTTTGTGACTCACTTCTTTCACTTAGAAGTGAACAAGGTTCCTCCGTATTGTAGCATGAATTAGTACTTCATTACTTTTTACTGTGGAATAATATCTTATTGCATGCTTATACCACATCATATTTATTGTCCCCTTAATTGATGGCCATTCAGCATTTTTATACTTTTTGATTACTATAAATAATGCAGCATGGGTATTTATATGCAAGATGTTTTCAGTTCTCTTGGGTATATACCTAGGAGTAGAATGGCTGGGTCATATGGTCCCTCTCTGTTTAATATTTTAAGGAACTGTGAAGCTGTTTTCTACAGTGACTGTAGCATTTTACAATCCCAAGAGTAAAAGGCATGAGTATTCTAACTTGTCCACATCCTTGCCAACACTGGTTATTGTCTGCCTTTTTGATTATGCCCATCCTGGTAGGTATGAAGGGGTTGGTCCACTTTTTATTTTAATCCTCACCTAAGGATATGTTTATTGATTTTAGGGAGAGAGAAAGAGAGAGAGAAATATTGATGTGAGAGAGAGAAACATTAATTGATTGCCTCCCATATAAGTCCTGACTGGGAATTGAACCTGCAATCTAGGTATGTACTCTGACTGGATGATGCTCCAGCCAGCTGAGCCATCCAGCCAGGGCAAGGGTTGGTGAACTTTTTTCAAGGGGATAGCCACTTGAATCCCCAGCATAGGGCCTGTTGGTTGATTAGCTAAGTGTGTCCTGCCATCTTGCTCCTCTCACCACCTTTTGCACTGGAAACCTCTGTGTTGGAGTGGGTAAGCATAGACCAGAGTCCTGTTGAACTCTGCACACCTGCTCTATTATCCTGCTCTGCAAGATAATAACTGTGTGATCAGAAGCAAGTTACTAAACTTCTCTGAGCTTCAGTTTCCTTATTTGTAACAAGGATAATGTACCTCTGTTTTGTGTTTATTTTCATTTTTATTGAATTTATTGGGGTGGCATTGGTTAATAAAAATTATATAGGCTTCAGGTGTACAATTCTATACCTCATCTGTATGTCATATTGTGTGTTTACTACCCCAAGTCAAGTCTCTTTCTATCACCATTTATCACTCTGCTACATACCCTTGTACCTCCCTCCTGCCCACACACTCACCTTTCTCTTTCCCTCTGGTAATCTGTTGTCTGTGTCTATGAGAGTTTGTTTTTTTGGGGGGGGGCTTAATTTGTTGAGAATGGTTTTTCTTCACCTTTTTCACCCAGTCCCACAACCTCCCTCCCCTCTGACAGCTTTCAGTCTCTTTTTTATCTATGAATCTGTTTCTATTTTGTAGTTTATTTTGTTCATTAGATTTCACGTATATGTGAAATCCTATGGTATTTACTTTTTCTGTGACTGGCTTATTTTTCTCAGCATAATGCTTTCCAGGTCCATCCAAGTGTCCATCAGTAGATGAGTAGATAAAAGTAATGCTACCTCTTTCTTAGGGCTGCTATGAGGATTAAATAGGTAATGTGTATAAAAAACTTCACACTATACCTGGCCCAGAGTCCTTGATAAGTGGATGCTGTTGTCATTCTCTTGAATAACTTGAGGAGCTACACCCTTGCCTCAGGAAATAGGCTACAGTTGATTTTGGATGTGCCTAGTTGGCACTGCCCACGGCATGCTGGATCAGCTTCCTTTCCTTCTTCAAGCAAACTGCCTGCAGTTTCGTTAGAGGATCTGTACACATCTGTTTAGTTGTTTGAGCAATACTCTGTGATGATTGTGAGGCCTTTCCAGAAAACTGATGGTCATGTGTGGTTCTGCTGCTTCCTTATGAATTTCTAAGCTTTAACTGACCCATTTCACACATTTGCTGGCTTCTATGAACTCATGTTTAAAATGGTTTTCTTCTCAGAAGCACCAATTTTTAAAACTTTAATCAAGACAGCTTTTTAATTGCAAAAATCCCCAAGATTGAAGGTTTCATGTTGACTCAGGTTGATCTGGGCGCCTGAGCAAAGCTCTTCCGACCTTTGTCGGAGAAGTTGTTCAGCAGAGCTGGTTGCCGCCTTGCTTTTGAACCTCTCGGTAGCTTATGAAAACAGAGGAACTGCTTTCATCTGAGGGACACAGTGGCAAAGCTCCCATGGCAGGAAGTGTCGTTCTTATAAACCTCATACATGGTGGTCATGAGGGAGACCTTGGGATTTTGTTTTTCTTGCTCACACTTTATTATGATTTCATGATTGTCTCAGTGTTTTTACCGGAGAGCTAAACCTCTAAGAGAAATCAATGTGACACACTTGCCCTTAGGTACCTTTCTTATTCAGCCCCAACCCACTTGTCCAGTTTTAGTGGCAGCTTCCTCTGTACAGATCCTTTCCGTTGGACTAAGGGTCTTGTAACAGGCACTGTCTGAAGTTTCCAAGTCTTCATCTCTGTTTGTAAAAAGAATGTGATGGGAAACAAACCAAACAGTTGGTGACTTTGGGGGTTAGGACAGAAGGAAGGGGACAGGTGGGAAATAGCTTACTAGAAAAACAAAATGATTTGAACATTAGAGAGCAGAAGGAAGTGAACTTGAGTGGGGAGAATAGAGTCAGATGATAGAGATGAGAACTTGGGGCTTTATGTGACTTATGATAGGGAGTCATATTATGTGGATGTATCATTTGTATATATTCTTTAGAAGGAGAAAAGATGATGAAAGTGGTATTTTAGAATTTGTTTTTCTATAATAGCATTTAGCCCAAGCATGAATTAAAAAAATTAGAGTGGAGTTAGGAGATGTTCAGACATAGTTGCAGTAATACAGGGAGAAGTGGGGTTCTTTTTGGTTGTTAGCAGTGAGAATAGTGGAGAAATCTTTTATTTAAGAAAAGTAAAGCTTGAAGATTAGAGGTGAAAAAACAGAGTCAAAGAGGATCCCATTGTTTTAGATCAGAAAAAAAGTTAAGCCATTAGCATCAATGAAGGTGTTGGACAAAGAAGGCAAAGGGTGGAAGGTGGAAATTGGCAAAACTGGTGCCTTTTGGGACTATTAGTTTCCCTGGGACAGTGAAATACTTAAGTTGCAATGTTTAGTAGCAGTTGGAAATAGTGACCTCTAGCATGAATGAAAGGTTGGGGTTTGGATTCAGATTTGGGTCTCATTAACATAGTATGAGGAGTTAGTAAATAAAAAGAAGAAAAAGTGCCAAAGGTTGAGGGGAGAAACCCCCAGTGCAAGGGTATGAAGAAAAGAACCAGCCGGATGAAATGATTCAGGGCTGAACAATGGAATGGCATAAGGCCAATTAGAAGAGGGGTATGTTCTGAAACTCAAAGCCAGGGCTTCAGGAAAAGGAGAGGTCAGCAAAGTGGGACTACAGCAGAGTAGATAAGAACTCAAGCAAAAGCCTTTGCAAGAGGGAGATTCCCAACCTTTGTGTATAGCTCCAGCGAGAGCCAACACCTTTAACTACGTGTGATGGTTATCTGCAGTCACGCTGTCCTTCAAGCACCCTCTGGAAATGCTAGTGTCCAGAATCCCCGAAATGCTAGTATCGTGAATCACAGTATGATGGATTTATTAAAAAATGATTCCTCTCCCTTATTTCATTAGCAGAGACCTGTTTCTTGTTTTTTCTAGTTAGGTTTAGCAGCTTGTCTACTCCAGTCTAGCGAGGGGCTTATCACTAGTGCTATTGCTCCATCAGCAAACGTTATAATTGGGTAAACTTTTCCTATTACAACACATGTTTCTTGATGAAAATGAACTATATATCCAACAATAAGTTTTGCTTTCTATTGTCAGACTTATTGGCAAGGATCCCTTTGTTACTTTGCACTCTTCCCTTTTTCCTCAAGATAAGTTTTTATTGTTTATATCTCTTATTTTTTCTTTTTTCTAGGATTTGTCTTAGATTAAGATTGAAATAAGGTGAATAGAGAAACATTCTCAGTAGAGAATACAGAAGGAAAGCTAGGGGCATAAAATGGGTAGCATGTCAGTGGTGGCTTGGGGAAAGGATTTACGGAATAAATGAGGAGATGTCACATTGTTACTATCCTTGAAACTATTGTCAGCCTTCTCAGAACTCCACTAATGATGTTTGAATGGGAGGTATAAGATCAACACACTTATAGCCCTGGCTGGTGTAGCTCAGTGGATTGAGCGCAGGCCTGAGAACCACATGATCGTGGTTTGATTCCCAGTCAGGGCACATGCCTGGGTTGCAGGTTAGTTCCCAGCAGGGGACTCACGAGAGGCAACCATACATTGATATTTCTCTCCTTCTCTCCTTCCCTTCCCCTCTAAAGATAAATAAATAAAATATTTTTTTAAAAAAGATCAATACACTTATTAGAAGTATGGTTCAAGGTTATAGCCCTAGTTGGTATGGCTCAGTGGATTGAGTACAAGCCTGTGAACCAAAAGGTACCCAGTTCAATTCCCAGTCAGGGCAAATGCCTGGGTTGTAGGCCAGGTTCCCAGTAGGGGGTGTGCAAGAGGCAACCATACATTGATGTTTCCCTCCTCTTTCTCCCTGCCTTCCCCTCTTGCTAAAAATAAATAAATTAAATCTAAAACAAGTTATATTCCTAAATTCTGTTTGGAGGAATCACAAACTCCACAGCTCAGATGACAGATTGGAAGACATTCAATACATATTGCATCTTTCTTAGGTCAGAAAAAAAGTAAAAATAAAGGTGAAATCCTTTGTAGTGTAAGTGATGTGATTTAGTTGTGGGGCTCCTTTTTCTTTATTTCTTTTTATTATTGACACAGGGCTACATTTTTACCTAATCATTGATCACCTGATATACTGAACTCTATCAAAAAGGAGTTCCAGATGACAAGAAGGTAGTGTGATAGCTATGTGGCTATCAGATATTTGGAATTCATAGGTGATAAATATCTCTTGAAAGCTATTCCGAAAAGATGTTATATGGCCTTAATTACTCTGAAGATTTTGGAACTTATTTATGCCAAATTTTTTTTTCATAGATTTTATTTCACTTAAAATTTCAGATACATACTAGATTTACATTTGGTCAGATTAGTAATATAGTAGAAAGGGTAAGAAAACATTTTTATGTGCAGTTTGACTAATTATAAATTTATCAGACTTTACAGTATTGCATCTTTCTATTTACTGTTCAAAAGGAAAAACACACCAAATTTTGAAGAATTTATATTAGCAATAGCAAGAAGTGTGTTCCTGGTCAAGCCCATCTAGAGCAGTACTAAATTTTGGTACTTTTTGTACTGGGGCAAGTAAAATTCAAAGTTGAAGCTGGCCTGGGATATAAAACTCATATGAAGACAAAGGTTGCCTTTGCATAACTTACCCAGATCCCAGTTCCTCAGTTTCTGATCTTTATTCTTGTTATGTCAATATTTGCCTTTCTAAAACAAAGTATAATGAGAAAGAGTGAGAACTCTCAAATTAGTTCTGCTGCTTAACCAGGAACCAAGTTAAATGAACTAAAAAACTCTTAAGTCAGTAAAGAGAAACTTAACTTAGAATGCTTAATTTAACTCTACTATCTTTTATACTATGTGCTAATTTAACTATACTATCTTATATACTATACATGATAACATAGTATACAAGTTCTGTCTGGAGAAAGTCCAACCATTATTAATATAATCAAAATGGTTTGTGTGATATCAATATAACCTGGCAGCCAAGGAGAGTGGGCTAGAATGCACTTGTGTGAACAATGACACCTTCACTGTACTAGTCAGGGCAGTAGACGCTATTTAGTGAGCATGTGTACTGTGTGGCTGTTGCATTCAAAATGACTGAGCTAGCAGAGCAACTAATCTGTATCAAATTTTGCATGAAGCTTGAACATTCCTCCATGGAAACTATTTGAATGATTCAGAGGGTCACAGCTGTGGGCACCTGGTGATTGGCAGCTTCATCACAACAGTGCTCCTGCATCATATCTCATGCAGACTTTTTGGTGAAACATCAAATCACCCAGGTGACTCAGCCCCCCTACAGCCCAGATTTGGTGCCCCGTGGCTTCTGGCTTTTCCCAAGACTAAAATCTCTTTTGAAAAGGAAGAGATTTCAGACTGTCAGTGAGATTCAGGATGATATAGTGGGGCAGCTGATAGAGATTGGGAGAACTGTGTGACGTCCCAATGTGCCTACTTTGAAGGGGACTGAGGCATTGTCCCCAAACGTTGTCCTGTGTACAGCGTTTTCTTTTTATTTCATATCTTTTCGGTGTCTCTGTTTTTCACATTATGTGGCTGGATACCTTCTAGACAGACAATATACAAGATAGACTCAACAGTGTCTACCGCCCCCACTGACTAGTACAGTGAAGTCATCATTGTTCGTGCATGTGCATTCCAGTCCTCTCTCCTTCACTGCTACGTTAAATTAATATCACACAAACCATTCTCATCATATTAACAATGACTGGACTTTTCTCACACAGACCTCAGTGTATAATACACTCTCTCTATATATACTACTATATATAATACACATACACACACATACTCTAATTTAAATGTATTATGTCTTCCTTTACGCCATGAAGATTTGGTTAAATGGTAATAATTCAAATGAATAAAAAACAACTAATCTTAATCCTAGAGTTTTTTAAAAAGTGCAACTGATCTTCATGAAAACATATTCTTCAAGTTTTTCAGAACCAAATTCCATTAAAGAAAATCTTTTGAGAAGTTCAAGTACAGCTTCTCAGTACAAGTCAAGAACACAAATAGACTGAATAAATAGTGAAAAGCTGAAAAGTTCCCCTTGCCACATGAGTTATTTAAAGATGAATGTCTTATTTGTTTATGTGTCTAACTTAAATTTGAGGCTAGGGAATTTGGGCCTTTCTCCCGGCAGTGCAACAAAATTTGATCACCAGCTATCATAATTTCCTTTGTTGATTGTTGATACCATGACATTTATTTCTAATTGCACCTGCCCTGGGTTAGCTTGGTAAGATAGAAATTTGCATATGGCAGTCTTCCCACCCCACCTTACTGGAACTTACAGAGTTTAAGTGACACAAGCCATGTCTACAACTAAAATAAAATGCAGCACAATGACTGTCAAATATAGAACTACAAACTGGAGTGAGAACCACAATTAACAAATTAACAACCTGTGTGGCTTGGATATCCAGCCTGTCAGGATGGATGCCAGCCATGATAAACTGACGTGGTAGTCCCAGTCCCAAGAGCAGAATGTCAGCACTGGTGACATACTATGCTGTAGGATTGCACAGTTTGTGTAATTCAGAAATTGATTCAGCTGCATAGTAATATAGGGTAGTGGACTAAGCTATTACCAGTTTTGAAGAGAAGGATGTTTCTACCTCACAAATTCTCCATTAAATCTCTTTATGCAGAAATTTAGATAAACCATAGACCAATAGCCAAGCAGTGGGATTAGAAAAACCCTTATGTGTAAAAAGCCTCTAATGAATGCGTGAACTCACTTTCGCCCTTACCCTTCAGTGTGTCAGTGTTTTCACCCACGAATATGAAATGAAGGTGAGTGTGAAGTATTAACACGTAGCCGGGAGAGGACCCTAGGGGAACTGCCCAGGCTGGGCTGACCTGCTTCTGTAGTTCTCATGCTCCAGAACGTTTTCCTTCAGACTTTAAGAAATGCTTTATTTTATCTTCTTAAGTACATAAAACACTCACTCAAGAATTCATTTGTGTTAACAAGCATTATCTTTAAACAAAACCAGAAGATGGTAGCTCAGTGTTCTCTTCTAATTGTGGTTGAAGGACCACCTATGGGAATGACATTGCCTTTGGGGGAGGCCCTGGAAATATGGCTCTCCACCAAGTATCTCAGGAAAGTGGAATGTACATTGAAGTGTAAGAATTGCTCTCCTACTCTAAATAATAATGAAATTGTTTTCTTTCTAGTATCTGGACAACATGAGTTGAAATTTAATAATTTCACTTTTTTATTTGGTGTTTGAGAGATTAGGTAATTATGCCCTCAGGACATTTTCGGTGGGATTACATCTTGGTAGGTAGTTGTATTCAGGGATTTAGGGCAGAGTGAGATCTCTGGGTATTATGAGGTTTGTCTTGAGGCCCTAGGAAAAGTGTGCTCTTTCTCTCTGCTGTGCTGAATACCTTCCTATTCCTTAGAGCCAGAACTCCAGTTAAAAACGTTATTTACTCACATTGTGAGCTGAGTCAGTATTTGTGGCTTGTCTGGAAAACTAAATGCCCATTACACTTTGTTTCAGTGGAATACTTTAAATTTCCAAACAACTAAAATTGCACTTCAGAAACCCCAGGTTGAGTTACAGGTGTTGAAATAGGGACTTTCTGTGCCTGCCTGCCTTGCAGTTGTGGCCCAGGGATCTTTCCTTGAGGCTATAGTTTCATTGTCTTCCTGCTTTGTTCTGACTTCCTGTGAAACCAGAGTTCTCATCTTAGACATATGCACACGTGTACAATTTTAACCTCTCCCTCACTACCAATTTTCCCTTGTCCCATACATATATATTCAGGATGTTTTCATCTCTTTTAAAGTATAATGTCCATTTTATTTTTTCCAGAGCACTTTTCTTCAGTCCTTAAGGACTTAGCTCCTTACACGGGCTTTGGTGGAGGCTGTGGGCCACACCTGTAGGTCTAAATCAGTGTGGGGGTGTTCGGTTCTTCTTGGCTTCACTAGGATGATTCCTGATTACCTTACTGTGAGTGGTGCACTCAACTCACACAGTAATGTAGTTTCACACCCAGCCTGGGAAGCACGAAGGAGATGGAGACACTAGCTTTGAAAATGTCCCTGATGGCTGCAGCCTCTGTATTTCAAACAGCAAACTTCTTTGCTGCTTTGCATTTGTCCCTGGCTTCTCTTTCTGTTTCCTAAGCATGGGTGTTTCCTCCTATATCATTCATCACATATATTTATACTGCTGTCATATTATCACCTCTTGTTATTTGCAGTTAACGATGACCTTAATCCTGAGCTCTAATTCTGGATGTTCCTTCAAGTTAGAGGAACGTTTTCACTTGTGGTTTTAGTTTGCCTGTGTGCTGGCACAAAGTACCACAAACTGCATGGTTTAAAAAACAGAAGTTTATCATCTCACAGTTCTATAGGCTAGAAATTCAGAAAAAGAGGTTGACAGGATTGCGTCCTTCTAGTAGCTGTGAGAGAAGGATCCATTCCAGGCCTTGGTTTGTAGATAGTGATCTTCCTGTTCTTATTGTGTCTTTTTCTGCGCATGTCTGTCTCCAAATTTCCCCTTTTAAAAAGGATACCAATCATGTTGGATTCGCCTAATGACTCCATTTTAACTTGATCACCTCTGTAAAGACACTCTCTCCAAAGAAGGCCACATTCTGAGGTCCTGGGGGTTAGGACTTCAACATAGTGATTTTGAAAGGACAGAATTCAACCCATAACATTTGATCATTCACTCATACCATAAAAATTTTCTGCTATGTGCCAGGCGCTAGTCTAGCATTGGGAACACAAAGATAACGAAGCTCAGTCTCTTTGCTCTTGATGAGGGGAAAGGTAACAATTAGTAAGCAGGCATCTGCAGCGCTATGCAATACGTGCTATCATAGACGAGACAAATAGCTATGAGAACACCTCAGTGGGACACCTGATACTGACTGCCTGATTGAATCAGGGGTGACTTCTCAAAGGAGGTGATACTTACATTAGATGCTTCCCAACAGGATGCAATCGCGTGTAATTGTTCTCCCTGCTTCCACACCACACCCTCAGTCACCCAGCCCTGTAGTCTATCACCCAGTTAATCTTTCCAAACACCATTTTGATTAAGACAGTCCCTGCTTGAGAAACCTATAATGATCCTTCAATGTCAAGAACTAAGTCCAAAAAATTCTTTAGCCTGGCTTTTGATTCCTCCATAATCAAATACTATCTCTGGAATCTACCCTTCCTGTCTTGGTCTTTCTATTCTCTGTACGTTACCAAAATGGACTAACACTCTGGAAACACACCAGGAGCTTTTCTCTAATTTCATGGAGTCAAGATTTTTGTTTCGCTTTCTACTATTTTACTGGCACCTAAAACAGTGGTTGGCACATAACAGATACTTAAGAATATTCATTGAATAAACAAATGAATGAATTTCCCCTGGAGGTCCCCCTGCCTGTGATGTCTGCCTCTTTCCTTTTCCAGGTGCACATATTTTTGCCTACTGAAATCTTATTCTCAAAGCTCGGCTCATGTATCCCCTCCTTTATTATCCCTTTCTTCCGGGTCACGTGCCAGATGTGAATCTTCATTTCGAGAGGCTGTAGGATTCTGTGTGAACCATTTGTGTTACCTCGCATTCTGCTTTGCATTTTAGATATCTGTTTGGCACGGGTTTATTTTTCCTGCCAAATTGAAAGTTGTTTGAATTCAGGGACCATGTTTTAAAAATAATATTGTGGACTGTTCAGCACTTGCTTGCATAATAACAGATGCTCAGAAAATACTTTTTGTTTGAAGAGAAAATAAATGAGAGAAGTATTGCATTTACTTGAACAAAAGTAGAGAAGAAGGCCTAAGAGATGGGGTGTTTGTTCTTGCCCTGCCTTTTTTTTTCTGATTTTATATTTTAAAATTCACTCAGCAGATTTTTATTGAGCATCTATTTTGCTCAAGGACACAGACACAAATAGGAATTAAACTGCCCTTGAGGTACTTATCACTTCTTACAGAAAACCAAGTCCCACTGCTTCCAGTGGTCACTGTAGTCAGTCTGGTGGGTCATATATGTACTCGTATAATGTTATATTTCCCAGAGGCATCTAATCTGGACACTTTTTCAGGTGCTTTTCTCTTCTCAGACTTACTCATTGCATTTTTTAGAATCTTTCCTGGTGTCGAAGCTTCCTGAGGGCAAGGTCCCATTTTTATCCTACTATCCTTTACTACCTAGCACTGTTTTAATATCTGCTGGTGATTTGAGCAGGTCCTTCGTTTGCCCTGAAAGTTCTCTGACTCTTCTCTAAGTTTTCCCCATCTCTCTAATTATAGAATTCTGTTTGGGGACCAGAGATTCGGCAAGTGCATTGATTGACCTACTTAGCCTGAGAGGTCTGCTGTCTTCATAAATAACATTAAGCACAATAAATAGCATAGGTAGCATTTTGCTGAATATTCACCATCAATTGTATTTTCTAGTGGGGACTGTTCCTGGTATCATTGGTTTCTAGGACTCTGTTTGTAACAAGTTGTCGTATTAACATGTTGAGGTTGTTAAATGAACATCTGATCTGAAGTTTGTCTGCCTCTTTGCTCAAATTCATGAGTTATGATTGTGCTGCAGAGCTCAAACCAAATAGGAATGTAATCTGGACTGGCGTGGAGGGTCATGCATATATAGTGTTGTATTTTCTAGAGGTACTTAATTTTAATAGGTCCTTGTATTAAGGGAAAGTGAAGACATGAAAATTAAGATGAAATAATGGTAAGGAATGGAGAAGATGATAAAGGCATTTGTTTTGAGGTCCTGCTTGACATAGAAGTTACAATTCTTAAAGCTGATTAAAGGGCAAGCCTGGGTTTATTCCTACAGAGAAAGCTTTGATGAGTACAATGATGCCACTGTTGTTGGTGGTGGGAGACATCCATTGTATTTAAACCTGCCGTATACCGGTCAGAACCACGCGAGTTCGTGGAAGTGGTATAGCAATAATTACACATGAGAGTTCAACCTTACACTGTCTGTGTTTATGTGTTTATCGTGTATTATCTATATCATCAAAGAGACTGTGGTATAAGATAATTCTAAACAGCAGATATGTAAAAGTCACTAGAAAGTCTTAGGTGGTGCTACACAGCATGTTTAACACATTGATCACATTTTGTTAAAAAACAAAACAAAACATTGAGATCAGTTTATTCTGTGTCCTTATCACCAGGATGAGTAGAGTGCACTTAGATGGATGGACTCACGGCCTGAGCTTCATTTCATATTTGAACTATCACTGCAGAATAAGCCCTTCAAGTCACAGATACAGCAGACACTGGTTCTTGGAGATCACTTCCTTTCTGTCTTGTGGGGTAATGACTCTTCTCCCTTAGTCCAGGATACTCCTTCCTCCCCGAAGCCGTGCGCTTCCCCATGGGACTCGGGGGAACTGGTAGTAAACACAGTACCAGCCACCCTAAAGAAGCTGTGTGGTCCCAATTCTTTTTCTGGGTTTGGTGTAGATACTGGCATGTGACACAGTTCTGGGAGGGGAATTTGAACGGCTTCAGGGAAGCACTGGGGAGGGTTTTGAAGCTCCTGAAAAAAGACACAAGACCATTTCAGTGTTCTGGATGAAGGAGTATGAAAATGTGACATTTTGGAATGATTGCCACCATCTTATATCAAGACAGATATTAACAAACTTAGAAGAAATCTACCTACCTTTCAACTACTTTTTCCGTGAAATAATGCAGCTCCTTACTGCTGAAGCCATTTTGAGTTGAGTGTTCTGATGCTTACAGATGAAAACATCCTCACCGATAAATCACATTCCCATTCGAAAAATGGAAAGTTAGGTGTTTGGTATCTTTATATGATGAGATTTGTGCTGATAATTTTGTTTGCCTAGAACACAAGACTTATATTCTAGTTTCCTCTAATTTACTAAGACCTAAGGTGCAGCAATGATTTTCTCTTTTACAGATGCTTGAGAACATCAAGCTTATTTCATCCTCAAAATAGGAAGTTAGTTTCCTTATACCCTGGGTATACGTGCTGACTCAAAGATCTGCTCCCAGATTTCACAGCTCCCGTGAGTTGTGTTGAATCATCGGGGAAATCTCCAATGTTGACTGCACCTCCTGTTCCTGTGCCTGCCCTTCTTGACCCAGTTGCCTTATCATATCCAAGTGACATTCGTTAACTGAATCTTTTGTCACGATTTCTCTGCCTGTCCTGATACTGTGCATGTTGTCATGTCCAAGAATGGTTTATGCATTATCGAGAAGAGATTGCCAAACCCGGCCCACATCAGGCTCTCCCCAGACATATTAATTACATCCAAATCTCTCTCCAAGTCTGGCAACCACTGTTGTAAGGGACATAGAAGACAGGAAAACTGTACCGACCTGATCGCATATCTAAACTAAAGGGTGTCAGACCTCATCTGACAAAATCAGCCATGTAAAAACAAAATTTCTTTACAGCTTAATATTTAATATAGGTTTCTTTATTTTTTGAGGTGGTAGGAACTTATTTCATTCAACTCTAAACATGATGGGTCCTCTCAGCAATTTAGAAAAAACTTAGTTGGGAGGAGGAGTTTTTTTAGTCCACTGTCAACATTACCATCCTCTGAGATGCTGAGGGCCCCATCGGGCTTTTGACCACTTGTCCATGAGGGTCTGTGTTGTCGCTGGCTGCAAGACTCCATTTTCTGTAGCTCTTCTGCAATACTTCCTTGTGGAGGTACTTAGACTTCTGTGCTGCTTTTGCTTCACAATGGAGAAAGAGAAATTCTCTGTGGCTGCCTAAGGCCCCATCAGCAACCTGTTCAGCTCTACCCAAGCAACAGAGCCTGACCTCTTCTGCTCTCTGTTCCCATAAGCCTCCTGGGCACCGCGCCAGGGCTGTTGTCCTCTTGTACTAATTGCTTTTCTTTGACAACCAGCCCTAAAGGCTGAAGTGTACTCTTCTTTGCTGGGAGGCATGGAAACCTCAGTGGTTTCCTCCTGAGTCTCTGGTGTCTGTGCTCTTGAGATCTGCTGTATGGCTAAGTGCCTAAGCTGTGTAACTCAAAAGCTAGGATAAAACTTTCTGTTTCTCTGCCCTCTGCTGTCTATTTCATTCGCAAGGCAGTTTGCACAACCTAGCTATAAAATAGAAATGGCCAAGAGTATGTGTGTGAGAGGGGGAAGAAAAGAAATCTGAGGGAGAAACACATGCATGTACACACACAAGAAACCTTAAAATAACACAAAATCCTGTATGGCAGTTATAACGAACCTGTATTTTTGCTTCTGCAGTGTGTGACTGTGTGACTGTGTGAGTGTGATTGCCATCTAGGAAAGACTGTCATACGGTCAGGTGGTATGCAGCTTTGAGAGCTCAAATCTTAGGGTGACCCTCCCCCAACTCTACTCTGAGAACAAGCAACATTAGGTCCGTTTTCTCCATATTCCTCAATTGCTCATCCTCTCCAGTCTTCTTAAAACAGACACTGAACCAAAGGAAAACAATTACATGTGGTTAAAATGCTGGAACATGAACACAAAGTAATTAACAAAATTGAAAAATGTGTCATTTGAAATAAATTTCACTGAGTCTATTTCACATTTTATATTCACTGGCTTTTAATTGGCATTTATAATGATAAAGATAAAAGGATTTAAACTAATATATTGTATGTTAAATAAGTGTTTTCCAGTTACCTCTGGCAACTATACATTTATTCCACTAATATTGCTACAAGCTTAAACATTTCTGGATTTGTTCCATTGGAATTGCCCTCATTTGGCTAACCGTAAGTTGAAAATGTTAGTAATAAATTATCATTAATCCCACTTTCACTCTTCTCACAGTGTAGTTTACCTTGATCCATTTACCTCCAAAACCATTCTTGTGCTTAGTTATGAGTTTGGTTTTTAGAAGCAGTGTACAAAGGTTTTTTTCTCCCTTGAAGCCATTTAATGAAATTTTTAAAATCTCTGAAATTGATTGGTAAATAAAAGCTCAAAAAGTGTTTTGAAAACAGCATCACTGAAATAAATGTATACCGTATTCCCCCCTTATTCTCAGTTTTGCTTTCTGTGGTTTTCAGTGACCTGCTGTCAACCACGGTCTGGAAATATTAAATGGGAAACTCCAGAAATAAACAATTCATAAATTTTAAATTACACACTGTTCTGAGCAATATTATGAAATTTCATGGTGTCTCACTGTCCCTCCTGGACAGTACCTTGCGCAGCATCTCCCCTTCACTTTGTCTCACCACGCAGGCACCATGTCATTTCATAGCATCACAAGAAGAAGGGTTAGTGCAGTGCAGGTAGATATTTTGAGAGAGAGAGAGAGACCACATTCACATAACTTTTATTTCAGTACATTCATGTGCGTTCTATTTTATTATTAGTTGTTAATTGCTTACTGTATATAATTTCTTTTTTCTTTTTAATATATTTTATTGATTATGCCATTACAATTGTCCCATTTCCCCTCTTCATTCCCCTCCACTCTGCACACTCCCTCCCCCCACATTTCCCCCCTTTAGTTCTGTCCATGTGTCATAAGTTTCTTAGCTTCTACATTTCCCACACTACTATTGCCCTCCCTCTATTTCCTCCCCACCGTCTATGCTATTTATTCTCTGTACCTTCTCCCCCGTTCTCCTCCTCCCACTCACCTATTTCTAACCATTCATGTGATCTCCATTTCTATGGTTCTGCTCCTGATCTAGCTGTCCTCTTAGTTTGCTTTTGTTTTAGGTGTGGTTGTTAAGAACTGTGAGTTTGCTGTCCTTTCACTGTTCATCTTTTTTATCTTCTTTTTCTTAGATAAGTCCCTTTAACATTTCATATAATAAGGGCTTGGTGATGATGAACTCCTTGAACTTGACCTTACCTGAAAAGCACTTTATCTGCCCTTCTATTCTAAATGAAAGCTTTGTGGAGTAGAGCAATCTTGGATATAGGTCTTTGGATTTCATGACTTGGAATACTTCTTTGCAGCCCCTTCTTGCCTGTGAGGTCTCTTTTGAGAAATCAGCTGACACTCTGATGGGAACTCCTTTATAGGTGACTGTCCCCTTATCTCTTGCTGCCTCTAGAATTCACTTCTTCATTTTAATCTTCGCTAATGTAATTATGATGTGCCTTGGTGTGTTCCTTCTTGGGCCCAACTTCTTTGGGACTCTCTGAGCTTCCTGAACTTCCTGGAAGTCTGTTTTCTTTGCCAGACTGGGGAAGTTCTCCTTTATTATTCAAATAAGCTTTCCACTTGTTGCTCTTCCTCTTCCCTTCTGGTACCCCTATAATTCAGATGTTAGAACATTTAAAAATGTCCTGGAGGTTCCTAAGCCTCTCCTCATTTTTTTTTAATTCTTGTTTCTTCTTTCTTTTCTGTGTGGTCATTTCTTTCTTCCTTTTGGTCCACTCCCTTGATTTGAGTCCCAGTTTCTTTCCCATCACTATTGGTTCCCTGGGCATTTTCTTTCGTTTCAATTAGTTTAACCTTCATTTGTTCCTCTAATTTGTGCCTAAAATCAACCAGTTCTGTGAGCATCCTGATCACCAGTGTTTTGAACTGTGCATCTGATAGGTTGGCTATCTCTTGGTCACTTAGAATTATTGGCTCTGGGGCTTTGAGCTGTTCTTGAGCCATAATGTTTTGGTCTGTTTGTGCCTGTTACAGATGAGGGGCAGAGCCTTAGGTGTTCGCCAGTGATGGGACAACCCAGGTCACTGGGTTGTGCTGCTGTATATGGGGGTGAGGTCAGAGAGGGGCAATGGCATTTGTTTTGCTCTCTCTCAGATTTCGGTCCCCTCTGCTGCTTCCTACAAGCAAATTGGGCCCTTCTGGTGCTGGTTCCTGGATGTGTGGCTTATGCCCACTCCAGGACCCTGTGGGTCTCTCCAACAAACTCTCTGTGAGCCTGGGAGCTTCTCCCAGCACCTCAACCCCGAAAGTTTTTCCAATTGGTGCTTTTAGGTTCTAACTTCCTGTCGCTGGGACCCTAGCCTGTGCGGTCTGTCTCACCGCTTGCTCCTTCGCCTGGTTTATCTGCAGGCGAATGTGTGACCGTGGTCAGCCAGCTGCCTTGCGCCCTCATTGGGTCTGCCCGTTGCCACCCCAAACCTGGGATCTGGCAACCGCCACCTGTGTGCCTGGGTCAGTCCGGACGTTTTTTCCAGCCCGACCCCGCTCCACCAGCTGCTGACTCTACCCCTCCTACCAGTCTGGCTAAACGGTTAGTTGTTGTCAGANATGTGTGCTGGGACCCTAGCCTGTGCGGTCTGTCTCACCGCTTGCTCCTTCGCCTGCTTTATCTGCAGGCGAATGTGTGACCGTGGTCAGCCAGCTGCCTTGCGCCCTCATTGGGTCTGCCCGTTGCCACCCCAAACCTGGGATCTGGCAACCGCCACCTGTGTGCCTGGGTCAGTCCGGACGTTTTTTCCAGCCCGACCCCGCTCCACCAGCTGCTGACTCTACCCCTCCTACCAGTCTGGCTAAACGGTTAGTTGTTGTCAGACTTCAGTACAGTTCAATTTTCTGTGTTTTGGTTGCGGTTTTGTTACTAAAACTTTGTTGTCTTTAAGCTTAGTTGTGCAAGGAGGCACAGTGTTTCCACCTATGCCTCCATCTTGTTGTACACAATTTCTAAATTAAACTTTGTCATAGGTATGTATGAATAGGAAAAAACATAGTACCTATAGGGTTTGGTGCTGTCTGTGATTTTAGGCATCCACTGGGGGTCTCAGAACATGAGCTCCATGGATAAGGAGGGGCTACTGTAATTGCCAAAGTAATTATTATGAAGGAAACTACTCTGATTTGGACAAATAAATGTTGGTAGTTTACTTTAAACCAGTGGTTCTCAACTGGGAAAGACTTTGCCTGCCTCCCATGGGGACATTTGCCAGTTTCTAGAAAGCTCTTTGGTTGTCTCACCTGGGGAGGCAGAGTTCCTGGCATCCAGTGGGGTCGAGGCCAGGGTCAGTGCTAAATACCCTTCAACGCTCAGGACAGCTCCTCACAACCATGAATTGTCTGGCCCAAAATGTCAATACAGCCAAGGTTGAGAAATGCTGTTTTAAATGAATAAATTATTACTTTAAGTTATTTTCCACAATTGAATATACTTAAAAGTTTCTGGTGCCCTTTCCCCAGTCTCAGTCTTCCTAAATCAATGGCACAGAACAAATGCAAGTATACAAATCTTTCTGTCCAGTGCTCAAGTTCATAACCTCTTTGGGGCTGTTTCAGAGGGCATGGGGTGGCGGGGGACAACCGGTTCCAGTGAGAAAACCTCCAGGCGCAGGAATACACAGGAAATGTGTGGATTAATATCGAGGTGGAAGTTTCCCTAGCAATCTTTTAATTCTTAGTGAGAGTTATATTTATCTCAGAGTTTTTCTTCCCCAAGACGGCAGGAGCAGAGACTGTGTCCGAACTCTGGTTTTCTGGAATCATAACCCACAGAGAGGTTGTCTGTGATACCTTCACCTGGGAAGTCCTTTAACCCTCAGGCAGGCTGAGTGCCCATCACCTGTTCTGACTCAGTGCTGAGCTCCCCTGTCCCTTTCTAATGAGTCAGGTGCACTGCCTTTTCCTGTTGCTCTCTGAGCTGGCCCTACTCTCCTTGCCAAAACCATCTGCTTTTGAAGGTCTGTTTCACCTGTCAGTTCTCCGATGAGCAATTGTTGTTTTTGTGGGATAGCTTCATTTTCCTGTCTTCCTCCTTCTCCCTTACTTTGAAAAAAGGTAAAGCTTCAAACCACAACCCAAAATATGAGGCTAGAGTTGCCTTTTCAACAGAAAATTTCCCCAGTTCCATCACAGATGTCCCTGTGCTGGTGCCTTCCTGTAGCTCATTTTTGGTTTATGTATCCCCGAGCGTCATCTGTGGCTAGCCAGATCTGTTCTTGAAGGTTTGCCCCTGATGTCTGATTTCCAAGGCAGAAATCAATGGGTGGAACCCAGAACCTCCCAAAAGAGATAGGGGAAACAATGTGGCCCTGTTTCTGGGCCACAGACATGCCCTAGGAAAGCCACGTGCTGGCTGTACCACTGCATTCCCTCAAGAGAGTGTCCCCAACACATTTTGCAGGGTTTGGAGAAATCTACGTGTGAGGGTCCACCTAGAGATGGCTGGCCATGGTTTTAGACTTTAGTACTCCTGCTAGATGCTTCGGACTGCAGGCGACCCCAAGGTCTCATCCCCATCTAAGTGAATTCCAGCAAGACGTTCTCTCAGATGAGTTCTGCCTGTGATTACTGTTAAAATAAATTGAAACAAAAGAGGCGAAGAGATCAGGTACCTGAAGCATACTCTCTATGTCTTCGTGTTAGCGTCTAAATTGTACTGACCTCAGCTTGTGGCTTTGAATTGTCTCCAGGTAAGCTGTCTTGTGGAAAGGGCCTTCCTCTGTAGGCAGCAAGCGTATTTCTCACATTTGAACTTGACATCTTTAATGTAGGCCCAAGAAGCTAGTCTGGGCAGAATAAGTCTCTTCTTTACCAAATGACCCAGTCACCATGTGATACTGTCAAAAATAAGGAGCAAAATTCATGAGTCAGTTGCAAAAGCTGGGGAACTTGGCTCACTCCCCTGTCAACCGGCTCCTGTGCACTCTAACCCTGCCACGTTGTTTTTGAGGCGGACCAGTTCTGACTGGGAGCTTTCTTTCTCTCCTGCTGCAGCACCTCCCTTGCCTCTTCCACCCTTAATGGGAGTGTCTTGTTCACTGATTTTGAATTTTTAGTCTCTGCTTCACATACATGAGAGACCTGATGTTTCTGGCATCTCCAGCCCTGAACTGTGTGCCATTGAGTATTTTAAGTAGGTTGTTGTGGTCCCAGTGCTGCTGTCAGCTAAAAGATAGCTTTATATCTTAACCACATAGAATAAGTTTATTCCCATCTCTATGTACCATTGTCTAGCGATCAAGAGTCCATGTATAATCATGGTAGAAGGTTGGCGGGGGCATGCCTGGCTCTTGTCCAGCGGTAATACTATATTGGCTCCACTCCAGAACGCTTGGGTTAATGGATCCCTCCCCTCCCCCTCCAGTCCTCTCCTGCTCGGAGGCTGCCTGTGTTTCTGCAGCTCCGTCCTGTGCAGCGTGAGTTGCTTGTCTGACTACCTTTTTCTCTTCCTCCATTTCAGTCTTGTGTAATCTTTGGGGTTAGAGAGACCACTGTGTGTTACTGCCCATGAATATTTCTCACCTGCGTTAGACTGGTTTCTTCGAGTCTCTGTTCTTCAGTAAGGGCCAGGGAGAGGAAAATGGTAGAATGAGTGAAAAAAAGTGGAGGTAGGAATTCCACAGAAAACAGAATGATACTTTCAAATGTAACCAACCACATGCCACATAGATTTAGGATCTTTCAGTCTGATTGTGATTAATTTAAACAGCATTCTTTTGGCAGTTTAATTATGAAAATAATGGCTTGAGGTCTGTTGTCTCGGTGGTTAAGGTGAGGGGGAGGAAACAGTTACTTTAAGACAATTGGAATGAATCAAGGGGAGAATGATGGATATAATCGGTGGCATACATACAGGTTTCTAAAATGAAAGTAGTACACTTTTCTCTAGATTTGTTCCATAAACGGCCAATCAACTGTACAAGGTAATGAGTTTGGCAGATGTTTTCCAATTAAATTGCTACAACCTGTCTCTACAAAATGATAATGTCTGACTTTGAATCTTCCTTCTTTATTAGATTCTGTGCTCTAAACTTTACAAATATATGGTTCTCAAAACAACTCTGTGAATGAGTATATTTTATCTTCGTAAGTTATAGAATTCCTGTTTTACAGAGTAGGAAATTGAGCTTTCATTTTGCCATGGGTCACACAGCTGTTAAATGCTGGGATTCAAACCCAGGTCTTAGTGACCTCACAGCCCCTGCACCTAACCCCACCTCACACCTTCGCTGTCCTAACGTCTGTAGGGAAACAAGAGTCCAAGCTGGCTCTGGCAAAACCCTTACTTCACCGCATCTTGAGCGTGAGCTCAGCCTGAGGATACAGGATGCACCGAAGCAGAGAGCATGCTGGGATGCCTTCCAGGACCTGGAGAAATGTTCTGGAGCGGGCAGACCCTTGAGGAATTGAGATAACAGTTTCTCTTTTGTGTATATGGACATTTCCGTGTGGGTATTTAAGTAAGAATTGTCCCAGCAGAGGGGCGGCTAATTTTATTCTTATATTTTTTTCTTTAAAGTATTTTAATTCTTTATTTGGGGGTATGTAGTAATATATTTACATGAATCAAAAACCAGACAATAGGTCTTCCTTCTACCGCTTCAGCCCTGTTGGTACCCTATTCTCTTTCTCATGGATGTCTTTTCAGAATTCCTTTTATGCTAATATAAATAGATATAAACTTATACTCTTCTTTCCTCTTTTCTATATCAAATGTAGTCATTTAAAAATTTTGTATCTTCCTTTGCTTTTTTTCACTTAGAGATTTATCTTGGATACCTTTCCCTATCAGCGCATAGACAGCTTCTTCATTCTTTTTTTACAATGGCATACTCTTTCATGGTGTTAGCTGTATTAGCATTTATTAACCAGTCCTGTTTTAGTAGACATTTGGCTTGTTTCCAGACTTTTGCTCTCACTAACCAATGCAGTGAAGAACCTTTAATGTATGTCATTCTTCATATGTGCATGTATGAGAGTACATGTATAAGTTTCTAGAAGTAGGATTGCTGTGTTGAAAAATATGCATTTATAGCTTTTACTGATAATGCTAAATTATTCTCACTAAGTGTTATACTAATTTGCACTCCCAGCAGCAATGTATCAGTTTATTAGAGAGTTAACACATTTTTGAATTTGGGCTCATCTGATAAAAGTGTTTGGACTTTGGCCCATCCAATTCAATAAAATATTATAGGTTTCTTCCTGTGATTAAAGTTAAGCAACTTTTTATATGTTTTAAGAGCCATTTGTATTTCCTTTTCTATGGAAATTTGTTCATTTCCTCTTGGCCTACAGGTCTTTTCAATTTCTAGGAACTCTTTATATATTAGGAAAAATAGCTACTGTCTGTGATATAAGTTGTACATATTTTTTGCTATTTGTCATTTGGCTTTTTCCTTCTTGCTGTTCATATGATTAAACTTGTTAGTTTTATGTCTAGGAAGAGAACATAAGCATAAGTCAAAGGCCTTTTCTGCTCCAAGGTTTTGTTCTCCCACATTGTCATCCAGTACTTTTATGGTTCTATTTTTCCTATTTAATTTTTTTACCTACTTGGTGTTTATTTTGGTTTGTAGTAAAATGTTTGGATCCAACTTTTTTTTCAGATGGCTGTCTAGGTGTACCACACCACTTGTTAAGTAATGGTAATTTAGTGCCCACTGGTCTGAGATGCCACCTTCATCAGTACCATATGCATGTGTGTGCACATGCGTATGAAATGTTAACATGGTTTTATTTTGGAGTGCTGGAAGAAAGACTTGATTTTGCTATTGTAGATCTAGGAATTTCTTTTTTATTGCAGTAAGATATAAGGTAAAATGTACCATTTTACCCATTTTTAAGTAATAAAGTTCAATGACATTAAGTACATTTGCATTCTTGTACAGTTATCTCCACCATCTATCTCCAGAACTTTTTCATCTTCCCACCATATGACTTGGAATCAGATATACTATTCATTTTATAATACACTATCCACCGGTAAGGTGTGTACTGATTTCAGAGATGTTAAAATGTGGGAAAGTGCACATCTTAGAATTTAGGAATACAGTTCTAAATCCTCAAATGTATTGGGTCTGTTTCTTGCTATTTTGCTGTATTTCATTGCTTTGTCTCTTCCTGAGCCAGTGTCACACTGTTTTTATTATTGAAGATTTAAAGTATATTTTAATGTATGACGCAGCTAGTTTTTCCACAGTGGTTTTTTTCCAACTCTTCTTGTCTGTCTGTTCAGATAAACAGTTAGGCAGCTTCCCCTTGGCTCTTATAAATCTCCTTTCCCTCCCTCTTTCTACCTCTAGTCCTCTGAAATTGTAAAAACCTACATATGGAAGACCTTCTTCTTGTGCCTGAAGATCAGCTGTAAGTCTGGATCAGAGTAGCTTCTCTGAAAGTTTATGTAGCTTCCAGACTTTCTTCTCCTGGGTTTTTACTTCAGCATTTCCGTGGGAGGTACAGTCCATTCCTGATTTCTGTTGTTGCATAAAAGGAAGATGCTGCCATGAAAGTTCTTACAATCATTTATTCCTTTTGTATCTTGTACACCAAATGTTAGTCTTTTTCAGCAGAGTAAGCATTGTTTTTACAATGATGAAAAAAATCTTAAGTGTTTGCAACTCCATCAGGGTTCAGTGTGGTTCACTAATGCATTTACCCTCAGTAAAAGTTTGTTGGTTTGCCAGTTGTTCCTATTAAATTTTTAGCATTTTTAATATTGTATTACTAGAAACTTGGCTTTATTTGCATTCATAGATCATATTGCATTTCTTTTTTTTTATTATTTTACTGAAGAATCTATTGTAAGAGCCAGTAAATCCCGTGGAAAATGGCCTTCAGCGATCTTACTTCAAGGACGGTTCGTCTTTATGGTAATTGGCTCAAGCATGCTGGTAAGTAATCATGTGTCCTAACTGAGGCTCATCCTTCCTTTCATGACAGATTCGCATGTTTAATGGGATTTCACTGAAACAGAATGACAGACTGTGCAGCTTAAGACTCCCTCAATGATACCCAAAATATTATTTTCATTACTAATTAGTAAAGAGAGAGTGTCAGGGGTTTCATTACAGATATGTGCAATGACAGAGCTACACAGATGTTCATTGTGGTGTTTACAACAGTGAACATAGAGTGAAGAGAATCGGTTAGTAAATGATGGTACATTCCAACCGAGTAACCATTACCAGTGATTTCAGAGGCACAGTGCTCTTAGGCTTGATTCTGCCCTAACACTCCTCCTGGGGGAGACAATAGTTATCACCACCAATGGCTCTGTTCAGGATGGTTCTAGAATGGTGAGGGCCGAATCCCCACCCCTGCCCCAGGGGTGTATCAGAACGGGCAGGGAGTGTTTCCTAGGGTGACCACTAACTACTTCTGAAATGCCTGCCTTCTCCTCTTGCCCATTAAAAAAAAGTTATAGAAAAACATTTAGCCCCACAGCAAGAAGCTTAAAGATATATTAAATCAAATCAGGTTATACCATACCACACGTATTTTTGTGTGGGGGTTACAGTTATCTCTGTATGGTAATTCTTATTTACTTATCTCTATCTACCTAGATTTCCTTAGATTACTAAATGTGTGTTGCTTTTATAACTATTACAAAATGTTCCAAAAACATAACAAAGGTAAATTTTAAAAAATAGACAATCAAATATTTTAGAGCTGAGGTGGACCTAGATACCACCAAAGCTAACTCCTTGTTTTACAGTGGAAGAAACTGAGGCCTGGAGAGGTGGCCTTGCCAACAACACGGTTAATTGTCGGCAGAAACAGCTAGAACCTATTTTTTCTGGTTAGGATTAGTATGCTGGTGTTTCACATGTGAATTATTTTACACGTGTTCCTTACTGCCATCACCACTTCAAGTTAGTCCTCGCCTGACAACCAGAAATTGCGTGCTCACCATATTCAGGGCGAAAAGTGCCACCTTTGGGACATACCAAAATTGGCATTATATTCCAATTAACATGAATTTCAGCCATGATGCACTGATTCATGCTGCCATCATTTTCAGTAGACTGCTAAAGACCAATTTTATTTCACTAAAAAAGGTCCCAACCTTTTTCATGTTTTCAGAGGTACAGTTTTACCTCTGAAGAATGCCAAGGATCTAGAAAAGATCCTATAAATAGAATGCCTCACTCTGGGAGGGAAATAAAGAGTGATTGTTTTCAAATTTTCTTCTTCTCTTTTTGTCTTTCTTTTCCTTTTCCTTTTTTTTTAAAGTTTTTCAGCTTAGGTAATGATGCAGAGGACATACAGATTTCTTTAGAGGTTGTTCTTCTCTGAAGGTTTATAGCTATTTGTTCTTATAAATTCAGTAATTTAAACACTGAGTTTCATTTTCTTCTAAAAGTTTTTATTTTTATTCATTTATTTTTTAAAAATGTTAGCAGTTTAATTGCTTTTCCAAGTAGAAGTATGCCTTGCTACCTGAATTCTTGTGATTTGAACTTGGGAATGAAGTAGTTTTGGGTACATTTTTTGAAATACACCTGTTTGGAAGAACAGATCCCTTGCTATTCAGTATTCCAAATGTAGGAACTCAAGAGATTCAGATAATCAATATACTAAATCAAGAGCCAAATTAATTTAAATGATGGTGAATATTTGTATAGTGCTAGAAGTATAAAATATATAAAAATGAACTACATCTGATTTCCACTTCTACTTGTATCCATGGATCAACTCTTTGCATTTTATTAGGAATGCTTACATTGAAAAGCTGAATAGTACTAGGTCAGAAAAGGGAGTGACCAAGGGCTGGGGGTGGTTATGGAGAGACAAGGAGAGCCTTGGAGACAGTGATGCAGGAAGGACAAGAGGAGCAGGCAAGCAGTGCTGCCAGCTGACGTTAGGCTAAATTGAAGTCTTGAGAGAGGAGGGCAGATATGGAAAATGTAATGCAAACACCTAAATGTGAGTTCTGACACTACTGTGTACTAGCTAGGTGATTTTGAACCAGTGATGTCTGTGAGTCTGTTTCTTTGTTAGTAAAAACAGAGATGAGAATGCTATCTACAAGCTACCAGACAACATACAGGAAAGTGCTCTGTCACTTGGGAAGTTTCCAAACGCAAGCAGGAGTGGTGGTTCCACGTGACTGATAGAGCATTTTCATCTTAAAATACTTTCAGTATAGCATATCACCTTTTAAAAAAGTGTCTTCACATTTTTTCCCCTGTGTTGAGATTTACATCTTTGTGAGGACAATTTTAAGTGAAAAGAAGAGAGGGTTTTTGCTTCTGTTTAGTGAGGTATTGATCTCTGAAAGCTATTAGGAATTGTTTCTGGCCATCTGAGTTCTGTTTTACTTTGTTTACCCTGGGAAGTTCTGAGCACCTGATCAAGGGCCAAGAATTTCTAGTGTATTCTTGGCTTCGGCCCTGATCCTGAATCGCCTTCAGGAAACTTACCGGTATTCTTCAGTTTTCTCATTATTACGGAAGTTGTAATCGTGCATAGTTATTTCATGTGGAAAATTCCATAGCTACAGAATTAAAAAATGGATTAATTAGTACTTAAGCTGTAAGAGGATTTATTATGACTCTTAGATACGAAGTGCCAAATTTTGAAATAATGATATAATGTTTTTTTATGTTTAAAAAGCAACTTTCCTTGTATTTGGATGGTGATGACTTTTCAGACTTAGTTGGGATCTTTTTGCAAGAAGATGGGGTCCTCAGTGAGAGTGCTGCCATTCTGAACCTTGAGTACTTCACCAAGTACCGAGGTACATGCTTGCTTCTTCTTCCAGCTTCTTCTTGCTGGTGCTTGGAATTGTAAAGGGTGTACTCTTTGGGCTAGTACAGGCTACTTGAGAACAGAACACTGCCTTACAAGTCATCGATGGACAAGTTCATTAATACTCTATGAATGTGGCACTTGCGCTTCCCCTGTACTCTCTCTCTCTCTGGGAGAGAGAGAAAAAAAGGATCAATCTAGTAATAAGTCAGAACTTGGGGAGTCAGTGGGGTGTGTCTCAGACAGCCTGCCTTCTTTGCATCCTCTGCTTTCATCTCAGCTCTGCTCATGACACTTAAACCCAACTCTGTTGCCAAATAGAAGATGCATGCATCCTCAGTCCTGTGCCTCTGGGGGAAGCAGTGCTCACCTCACCTGTGAACCTTTTGTAATTTGTGAAATCATAGAATGAATCAAGATGAACTTCAAATGAGCAGCCTCCTTCTACCACTGCCCCCACCAAGTCACTGTCCACACCTGACTTGTAAGCTTTTCATCAGGGGAAGCCCACCACCTCACATGGGAAATATTAAAGACTTTGAATTTTATCTGCTCAGTAGAGAGAGCTAATTGAAGCAGAGGAATCATCTGAGCAGAGCTTACTTTTAAGAATTTGGCATTTGTATGGAAGATCAGATGTAGCCGATTGGATCAGGAGGCAGGGAAGCCACGTGAAAGACTGTTGCAGGGGCACCTAGTGAGGGAATCCGGGGCCCTCGGTGTAGGAGAATGTAGCTCGCCAAACCTCTGGTTCTCATTTCTAACAGGTATCATGGTCACCTGGGTGTTTTTTTTCTTTCAATAGATGGATGCCTGCAACCCATATTCTAGGACCCTAGGATTCTGATTCAGTTGGACCAGGGTCATTTTTTTGGCCACTTGACTTTTAACCCCTCCAGAGGTGATCTTGCTGTGCTGACAGAGTGGACACCTGCTGCCATGATAGGAGCAACACTTACTGAGCACCTAGGCTGTGCTGGCCTCTTTACGTGCAGGAACCCACTAAGTCCTCTGTGAGACACACGCTTTTTTATTTTGTTTTATTTTATTTTTCCATTGCTTTTACATTCAGCGTCATTTTTTATTAGTTTCAGGTGCACAGTGTAGTGGTTTGTCATTCATATACCTTATGAAGTGTTCCCCCTTGCTGTGTTCAGTGCCCACCTGGCACCACACGCAGTTGTGGCAATATTGACTGCGTTCCCTACACTGTGCTTTACCAATTTGTACTTCTCAACCCCCTCACCTTTCCCCCCCCAGTCCCAGCACTGCCCCCACAGTACATGCTGTTTTACACCCAGTTCACAGACGAGGAAATTAAACTGAAGGACTTTAAGTCAGTGGTCCCAAAGCAAATAACGCAGGAGTCAGAATCAAAACTGCAGAGTTTTGCTGAAACAGGATTTAAAAGCTTAGTGTTTTGTTTTACTATTTGCTTTAAAATAACAAGGAATCAGATTAACTAGCTTTTCTCTGAGGATATAATGATTTAAAAACATCTGTAGAATTTGGAAGTCACTCACAGGGTATTTTAAAAGGTGTATGCTTAAGATGTTAAATTTTAGGAAAACATTATTTACTTTAAGATTGTTTTCTTCTGTTTCCTGAGCCAGCCCAGCATGCTTTTCCTGATTCGTTTTGTTTGTGCTGTTACCAGCAGAATAACAGAAAGATGATGTCATTGGACTTTCTCCCCCCTGCTGAGTGGATGACAGAGTAAAATAAAATGTATCTCTAATTCAGGAATTCCTTTACTGACACTTACAAAAAACCAACTAGTTTTCAGTCATACATGTGATATCTCTTAATAAAGAAGCATCTCGAAAAAATTAAAAACCATTTGTACTGTCACCATCCAAAGGTGATAAAATTAATTAACATCCTTGCATACATAGGTCTTCTTTGGGTAGTAGATTTAAGTCCTTATTTCATTGGAGGTAAAAGCTAGCCATATTAATAATGCTCGTGATATTTTGTATTTAAGATTTGGATTACTCACTGATAGAAGAAATGCATTAAAGTTTGATCAGTTCTAATTCTGTCCCGTGATCCCTGGTCGTGTGACAGCTTTTATTTAGTGAGACTTTTCTGGTGAGGTATGGACCTGTGGCTAGGGGTCCCTGTGGTCTTTTTCTTCCCCCTTAATTGATTTGAGAGAGAGAGAGAAAAACATCAATTTGTTGTTGTACTTATTTATGCATTTATTGGTTGTTTCCTATATGTGCCCTGTCCAGAGATCAAACCTGAAACCTTGGCGGTTCTAGATGACACTGTAACCAGCTGAGCTACACAGCCAGGGCCCTCTCGACCTTCTTAATATCACATGGCACACAGATGTCCCGGGAAACTCGTGAAGGAGGAAAGCTAATAGAAGCAATAGAAGACTTCAGTGACATGTTCTTGGATAGCTGACTTCAGAGCTTGTCCCAATTTAAAGAGTGACTGCCTTAATTTTAAAATATTTTTAATTTTGACAACTTGTGTGTTTATGAATGTCAGCAGACTTTTATTGAGTGTCTGTTTGGGTAGGAAGTCAGACTTTAAGGATATTCAGTTTTCCAGTAATTGGCTACATCATTAGCAGTTTAAGTAAGCAAGGGCTGCAATCCCCCTATCTCTTTTTCCCTACAGATAAAAGCTACAGTATTTAGCAAACTAAGGTTAGTCAGTATACACTCAGTTGAGTCAGAAGCACATAAAAACTTATCCATACTTATTTTATTTTAATGCTCCAGCTTCCTGAGGCAATTTAGTAAAATTACCCCCAAACTACTTAAGATTATATAGATAATCGCATTTCATCTTGAGTGGCAGTTTTCAATTCATCTAACTTTCTTGGCCTGGAACTAGCAGTGATCAGGGGGCTTTCTTTTTACACGGTTGTAAGGCTATTACATTTTTTTTTTTTGCTCAACATATCTGATTTAGACTCTTAGAACCCACACACTTTAGAGACTTAGATGCTAAGGTTGCTTTATATTTTATGATTCTGATATAATTGGAAATGCCCCAGTTTTCTTGGGGAAAGAAGAATATTAGAAAACTGAAAACACAAACATATTTGTCTATAGAAGAATATCTGGATGGAGGAATTCTAAAATGTCACTAGTGGATATAGATGGGTTGGTAGGACCTTGCTGAGTATCTCGTGTCCTCAGTGTCGCTCTGCATGCTGTGCTGGGCCCTGGGGGAACGACCAGTATGGATTGTATCCATGGGCTTGCTCCCTCGCCCTTTGGGTTTCACTTGGGTTCACCCAGTGGAGGCCCTAGGACTGGAGAGAGGGAGGAGTGCAGTGTTGGAGTATCCGTTCCCCTGACTCCTTACTTGCAGAATTGCCTTGTGCTGGCTGAATCCCTCAGCTGAAGGTCACAGCTCCTGTCCATAGGGTTTCTTCATGCGACCCTCTCCTGCATGCTGGAAACCACTACCTCTCTTTGTCCTTGGTTGACTAGCGTGCTAACAGCCTCAATTTCTAACCCCAACACTATCCCTGAGGATTTCCCTTTACGCTTCCTGAAGATACTAGTAATAATTGCCCAGCCAGCCCACTGTCAACGTTGAGGTCCAGGTGCTTGCTTCAAAAAACGCTGTCTGCTGTCAGTATCTCTTGGCTCAGTGGATGTGCACTTACATCTTGTTTTTCTCTTAGATCCTAGAGTTGAAGGCTGGCTCCTCATGTCCTCGCCTCTGCCGCAAACCGTCATCTTGGGACTCTATGTCTATTTTGTCACTTCCCTGGGACCAAAGCTCATGGAAAATCGAAAGCCCTTTGAACTCAAGAAAGCGATGATAACGTACAATTTTCTCATAGTACTCTTTTCTGTGTATATGTGTTATGAGGCAAGTGTCTTTAGTATTCCTAAGGGGACAATTTTGCCTGAGTCTTCCTGTTTTATGTTTTTTGTTATGGTTGTTAAACTCTTCAAGATTTAAGGAATTCTAGAAACTTGGCTCACTAAGCAGGGGTTTGCCCCCAAATTGTTATGTGTAGACCAGATATTAAACTCTTCAGAGGATCTATGTATAGCTTCCTCACAGGTAGTGAGAAAAATTGACATTAAGTCAGCAGACTTGCATGTACTTACCCTTAATAGATGATCAAATGAATTCATAGATGTTAGTGTTAAGGAGACGTACTTGAAGAAATTAAGAACTTACTCAAAGTAGCATAGCTGGTAAGTGAAGGGCTGCTATTGGAATACAGGTCTGACATCAGAGTGCATCCTGCCTATAATGAGGTGTCACCATCATGGTAGGTAGGACTCTGGTGCTCTGAGGAGCTGTGACAATGGGCTGTTTTGGTCTGTTTTAGGTAGGTGTTGGACCAACAGAGAACTTAAACTCACACAAGGCAGTAGGTGAGGGAGCCTGTTCCTTAACTGTCAGTAAGGGAGATGGGGATCTCTCAGAACCCAAAAGCCAGACTCATGGATTCACTCTCTCTCTCTCTCTCTGCTATTAACATGCCTCAGCCATCCTACTTACCTGCTTTTCTGAGATTCCTTGTCTCCGTACCACTCCCCTCCCTCACTGCCCAATACTGGCTGGCTTCCCCTGCATCATAAACTGCTTCATACTGGACTCAGAAGAGTCCACCGTGGCCCCTCTGACCTCTCTTGACACTATGGTGACCGTATATGTGTCCTTCCAACCTGATTCCTGCTGTGAATCTACAGGTCCACATGATCAGGTCCCCTTCAATCTGTTCTGGCCTCACTGCTCATAGGCCTCCCTCAAGTCTGGGCTTACTTTGCTATCTTCCTTCCATTATACTTTATTTCCACAATTAACTCAGGCCACCATACTGTCCTTTCTAGAGCATGTGTAACTGAAAGGGAAGAAGAAATAGAGGTGGGGAACTGAGAAGATACGTGCTCTTGGCTTGTTATCGGAGATAAGATAGAGCCCGCTGTAGGACAGTGTTAAAAACAGACCTGGGAGCCAGGAGACTAGGGGCTAGTTAGTCCCAGTTATGCTACGAACTGACTGTCTGATTGTGAACAAGTGAGTTAACCTCCCTGACCTCAGATCCTCTGTTTTATAGAGTCATGATTGAACCAGCCTTTCTCTTGGGTCTCTTTATGCTGGGTCTGATTGTGTCCTCGAATGTGCTGTCCTCAAATATCTCTCTCAGGAAGTAATTCAGTTATAACTAGTTTTGATTTCTGCTTTAGCAACAATAACATAAAAGAAGTTTTGAAAATACCTGAATTTGAGAGTTGCCATCTCCCATTAACCACTAATACTAGAGTTACTTACATGTCCATTTTTGGGTGTATTAACTGCTAAATATAAATTACTACTTTTTCTTCTTGATAGCCTGAGATAGAGACATGTATGTTAAAAGTGCCACAGATGTTTAGTGTTTTTAAATTTAATATTAGGAAAGGGTTAAGCTCCACGGTCTGTCTAAACAAAGACTTGACAGCTAGCAGCTTGCCATCTCCGGGACACCCCCAAACATGGTTGAGTGGGTGGAGCGCAGTTGCGTTTGGTCCACAGAGTAAACTCTTCCACCTGCGGTGTTAGCGCAACTATGAACAAGGCGAAAGGGAAGTCAGTCAGACTAAAGGAACCCACGTGCCTTACTAGTGATGGTTTGAATGTGCTAGTTATTTGGCACCAGACACTAATAAAGGCCAGTGAAGACCCCCCCAGAAGGCCAAGACACAGTTTCTCCTCTTCTGCAAAGTGCTTGTTTGGGGTAGGGAAGAGTAGGGAGTAGTTTAAGTGAATGGACTAAGAGTGTCACTTGTATCAGTCAGAAGTTAAGTCTGAGCTCAGGAGAATATGAGGGTCCTCACAGACAAATTTTGTGAAGCAGAATTTGCCATTTCTGGACCACAGTTTCCTTGCTCCTTAGAAAAAGTTTATTGACTTTTTTGTAAGATTTTTTTTTCACTCATGAAATATGACTTATACTTTTCCCAATTTTAATTTTTAAGATTTCATAACTTACCAAGTTAATGTTTGTGATTAAATCATCTCACAGTGCATGCCAGGAACTAGTTTTAGAAAAAAGATGATGTGTTTTTAAATACTGCAATCTAAATAGTTATTCTTTCTCCTTTATTTCTTTTTGTTTTACCATGGAAATATTGTTCTGATAATGCCTCATAAATTTTTGTTTTTTAGAATTTATTGTAAAGTTGTCATTTTAGCTTTAATAGTAATTAAAAATTTAATAGTAATTTAATAGTAATTAAAAATAGAAATTTCAAAATGTACTTCAGTGGCAGAAAGTGATATAACCATTAAACTGAGAAAGAAAGCATTCTAGGGAAGATGTTAGCACTTGTGAGATTAGAATATCAAAGAGCAGTAGTTGTATTTTCAGAACTCTTAATTAAGCTAAACATTTAACATAGGCATTAATTTAAAGTTACAGTCCTTAGTTTTTCATTTTCAGATACTGTTTTAAAAGAAGACCTTCCCACATCAGACTGAAAGAATGTCGATATAACGTTTGAATTATGGGTCAGTCTTATCAACAGTAGGCTTTTTCTTCTCACCACTAGTATAAGGTCACTGCGTGGGTGTACTGGAATTAAGGCTTGCTGGATCACATTTTTCACTTGTCATGTGAACCCAAAGCAAAACTACTATCTGAGTCTTGTGTTTGGTCAACCTGAATTTTAAGACTCATGGACCATGATTACCACTTCGCGTTTCACTCATCAGCTAAGGGCAGGAAAAATGCAGTTGTTGCTGCCAGCTTATGAGTACACTGAGGAATTTTGGTTTGCCTATATATTTTTTGACTAATTGGGAAGATTGGAAATCACTAGAAAAGACTGAATTCAGATCCAGTTATTCCCTTTGCACAAACATATGCATGAGCATATATAGATACATGTAATATACCTGCCAGTATTTTATGTCTAAGCAAAACACTCCCGGTGTTTCATTCTCTGCTCTGTTAATCCCAAGAAATGGGCATTTGATCTCAAATACAATTTATCTAAATAATAGATGAGTTTATGATTTTGAAAATTCTTCCTGCTTTGATATCCATCAAGTTCCTAGTTTGCAGTTGTCACTTGCTGCCTTTCCCTCTGCGCTGACTGCTGACTCAGCTGCGAACATAATGAAGGGACATTCAGAACTGCCTTTGTTGTGGCTGTTGAGCAGATGCTTCCTTCTTTAAAATGCATGTTCTCTCTTGCAGTTTGTAATGTCTGGCTGGGGTACAGGTTATTCATTTCGATGTGAAATTGTTGACTATTCACAGTCGCCTACGGCATTGAGGGTAAGTTTCTCTTGGGAAAACTTGTAACTCAAAATCAACATTAAACCTTTTTGGACTCTATTTGTAGCATTCAAGGTGAACTCAGAATGAGTAAGTGACTCAATTATTAGAATATATATATCGAAAGAAAAAAGCTAAAACTTACCAAGCAGAAAGAATCAAAGTCAGGTGTGTTGTGTTCTGTAACATGAAGATCGGTGCTTTTTTTTTTTTTTTACTTTCTTAGATTTAGAAATAAATTCATATCTCTTTCCTCAGAAACTAGAAATAGAATTTGTATGATCCAGCAATTCCTCTTCTGAGTATATACCTTAAAAACGAAAAGCAAAGACTCAAAAAGATGTTTGTACACCCATATTCATAGCAGCATTATTTAGAGTAGCCAAAAGGTGGAGGTGATCTAAGTGCCCATTGGTGACCGAATGGTTAAACAGCATGTACATATTCAATGGAATATTATTCTGCCTTAACAAGGAGGGAAATTCTGACATGTGCTCCACCATTCATGAACCATGAGGACATTATCTAGTGAGATAATGTAGGCACAAAAAGACAAGAATACTGTATGGTTCTATTATATGAGGAACCTAGAGTCAAATTCAGAGACAGAAAGTAAATGGCTGTGGTCAGGGGCTGAAGGAAGGAAGGTGGGGAATAGTTTAATAGGCACAGTCTCGGTTTTGCAAGATGAATTAAGAGTTCTGTGGATGGGTGGTGGTGATGATTGCACAGCAGCATGAATGTAGTCAGTGCCATCAGACCGTACACTTAGAAGTAGTTAAGATGGTAGATTTTATGTTATCTGTATTCTGCCAATTTTTTTTAAAACTAGTTTTTCCTCCATGTAAAAAAAATAAGATAAATTTACATTTCTCTGTTTCTGCAGATGGTACGCACCTGCTGGCTATATTACTTCTCCAAATTTATTGAGCTACTAGATACTGTAAGTCTGTAGTCATCTCATTTGATAAATGTTTAATGTTCCATGAAAGCAATAAACTGCTAGAGTTCAGTTATCTGATAACTTCTGTTATCTCTCCTCCTCAGGCATTTTATTATCAGTAATTCTAGAGAATAGATAGGATAATCTTATTTTTAGTCTTTTGCCAACTTCGAAAGGTTTTCTTATGTATCCACCACCTGTTTAAGATAAGCACGTAACTGCTGAATACACTATAAAACTGCATCTTTATGTAGATGGGTCACAGTTGTTTCAGGAAGCAGGCTTAGGAAGCGAAAAGCAGAGAACATTTTACCTTGGGTCCTTCTTACAAAAGCACTGTGTTGTCTGTACTCCTTTAAGAGGGTAAATGCTTCAAAATTCATACACTTACATAGTAATGTTTAAGTTACCCTTGCATATTAGTAACTTCAGTAATATCAAAACTACTTTCAGCTGCCCTCTTGGTCCTCTCTCTGCATGGGGATAAACTCTGAATTTGGGTGACTGAGCCCTGGGAGAAGCAAGTGCCTTGGATTAGGGTCCATAAGGAGAGGAAAGTCATGTGCCTTCATTCTCGAAGTAGGAAAGCTGAATAATTATTGTATATTTGTGGCATGTGGGTCTTGGTTATCCAGAACCAATCCTGGGCCTAAGACAGATAAGTGTGTTCTCTCTTCAGAATATATACCACTGTACTCCTTGTGGCAAATCTCAGTGTGCTTATCCTTCTCAGTGTTACAATTGGAAAGGACTTCAGTGAGCCTAGAATCACTCCTGTGGTTCTCAAACTATAGCATGCATTAGGATCCCCTGGAGAGCTTGTGAAAAACACAGATGCCCATTTCCCAGGCCCTAGAGTCTCTGATTCAACAGGTCTTGGGTGAAGCTCCAGAATTCGCATTTCTAGCAAGTTCCTAGGTGATGTTGTTACTGTTGGTCCAAGGTCCACACTTTGAGAACCCCTGTGGTGTGGTCCAGTGGTTCTCAGTCCTCACAGTGCAGTAGATTGAACTGCATTAGCAAGTGAAGAGCCCAGGCCCCATCCTCAGAGATTTGGTGTTAAATGGTGTAGAGTAGAGACCAGGCATGGCTATTTTAAAAAAGCGTCTTAAACATTGTAATACACTGCCAGGGTTGAGAACTATTGATCTATTAAAGTCCAGAGCTCTCATTGAAATACATCGATGCCAAGAGGTTAAGTGGCTTACCCAAAGGAATTCTGCTATTGATGGGCTAAGACCCCAGATTGCTGTTTTATGCCTTTTTCTATTGCGCCATGCTGCCTTCTCTCATGTGCATAAGCAAATGCATTTTGGCTTCATTTTTTTCTGCTTTACATGGTCTAAGTTCTAGCTTCCGTAAGGAAATGGTTGCCACCTCTATGTCCTTCTTTAAACCAGGTTCCAAAACACCCCTATGAGTACTGCTCCTCTTCTGAGTCCCATATTTAAAAGTCTAACTCATCATTGCTCTCCTGAATTTTGAGTACTTTTTTGACATTCAATTCTGCTTTTGAGTATTTTTTGAAATAAATTTTCTCCAAACCCTTCCCATTCTACTCTTGTAGAGCTTTTGCAAACCACTGTGTACATTCAGTCTGGGTTGTGCCTTTGGTGCCCTTCTCATTTTTCCAAGGCAGTTTTGCTTTCTTTTCCATCCTGTTTTCCCAATGAACTCTTCAAACTTTTCCCTCTTCACTTTTCTTTAATTCTAACTTGCTGACTCTTGATTTGTTGCAAGTCCTCTTTCAGTTTGCGTAATCCCTTTATCTCAATTAGTAGGATGTGTTAGAGATCAATGTAGAATAATTTCAGTCATAAGAATTGATTTCCTACCTTCCCATATACTTCAAAACCCATGTGAATTTCTTTCTGATGAATAACATTTTTCTTGATAATTTTTGGCCATAGTCTTTACATTACATCTTTGATTTTCAAATCTGCATGCAATTTCTTTTTAACCTTTTATTGATTCTCCTGTGACTAGGCATCATGCCCTAGTTCGTTCATACCAATTAGTTTTTGAACTGTCCCTTGGAGGATCCGCTGCTTCTGTGAGCATCTGTAAGTCAGTCCTTTCAAAGCAAACTATGATGTGAAATAGTTTTCACTTTGCCAATATTTTTGTAATTCTGGATGAATTATTGCATGGTTTTATATGAACTTTATTTTCTTTAAATTATTTCAGATCTTTTTTGTTCTGCGTAAGAAAAATAGCCAAGTGACTTTCCTGCATGTCTTCCATCATACCATCATGCCATGGACCTGGTGGTTTGGAGTCAAATTTGCTGCAGGTAGCCAAGGGAGATTGGGGTCATTTATTATAAATAATAACATTTTTGATGCTATAAACAGTAACTCTATCCTTAAATGTGATTTAAGAGAAACTCAAAACATCAAAGAGTTGCTTTGATCTAACTTGCATTGTTTCTTGAAACCTAAATGCAGGACTCTTACCTAGACCCTTCTCCAACCCTTCCTAACCCTTTAGGAAGGCATTCACTTTTGGGTACAGTCTGCTACACATATTTTTTTTAGTTGTTTTGTTTGGATTTTACTTTCCCCCCATAGAGTTCTATTAAATATCTTTAAATAAATAAATAATAATAAATAAATAAGATGATACAAGTCTTGGTTTTATAGAATTATAGTTGTATATCTCTTCCTTATATGTATCCAGAGAGTTGAATGTTTAAGGTCCACGTCTCCTTTGTTTTCAAATTTCTAATAGCTGGTACTTAGTCTAACCCCTAGCAGTTCTTTAAAGATGTGTCAAATTGCAGTTTTAAAGCATCCTACCATATTAAAGGATGCTTTGATATTGTTTTTTTAAGTCAAGAATAGTTTAAATCAAAAGCTTGGCAAGCAGGCTCTTTGGTTTGGTTTGGGTTTCATGTTTCTGAACATCTACAACTGGAAAAAGCAGGAAGTTAAGTAATTTTATCTTACCTTAAAGTTTTAAAATAAATGATATTTCCAAGGACATATTCTTATGTTATTAGCAAAAATTGGTTGGGGGATTTATTTATGGCAGTTTCTTAAAGTTAAGTAGTCTTCAAGTAGGCCTGCAGCCCATCCTAGACTATGTTTGTAACAGTTCTCTGAAGGGCTCACCTCTATCAGTCATTCTGACTCTGCAAGACGGAAAAAAAAAAGAGGAACCACTGTCAAGGAACTTTCATTTGAGCTTTAGACTCTCTGGGCATGGGGCAAAAATCTGCATGTCTCATGTCTCAGAGCAGGAGAGGGCATGGATACGCTGGCGGCGCAAAGGGAGCCAGACCTGCAAGAGCCAGGAGGGCCGTCCCTACCATGCCTGTGGGCATGGATTTTCCAGTATGGACAGTGTCTCCTTGCCCCAAGTTGGCATTTATTTGTTGAGCATTTTGAAAAAGTAAATGTAGCTGTTTTGTCTTATAATGTATGTTAATGTAAAACTTGAATTCACACTACAAGATAGTCTCATCTGTGTTTGTTTCACAGCAAAGGAGTAGCTATGTTATCTAATCTCCATTATTTTATTTACCTTTACTGTTTTCCTCCCTCATGCATGTTGTGCTTCTCAGTTCTTTCTACAATGATATCATTGCCATTTTGTTTTGCCTTGGTGAATATTGAAAAAGACCTGAACAACCACTAATTGAATGGTTATGGTTTCTTCTGTGCATATAATTGTGAAACGCAAATGATACCGAGAGGCATTTAGCTACTTTTTAAAGCAGCTTATCTCCTAAATTATCAGAAATAGGTGGCTATTTCTAAAGTACGCTAGAAGTTGTTCTTTTATACCCTTATAATTTATTTATTCGGATTTCTTTTATAAGACCAGAATATTATCACAACACTGAAAAAAATATATAAAAATAGAAAAAAAAAGATTGGAAAGCATTTCCCCCAAAACAGTGATTTGGAGATGTTGACACACAAAGTGGTTTCCATGTTCTCTGTTCTTCTCCACATTTTCTGGGTTTTCTGTATCAAATACCCATTTGTTCTATAATGGGAAAAATAAATTATATTTGAAGAACAGAGTTGAGCACTTATCTAATTTCTATCTTTGAATCCACTTCAAAAAAATGCTTTCAAGATCCCTTGCTGGTGTAGTTCAGTGGATTGAGTGCAGGCCTGCAAACCAAAGGTTGCTGGTTCGATTCCCAGTCAGGGCACATGCCTGGGCTGCAGGCCAGATTCCCAGTGGGGGCCATATGAGAGGCCACCACACACTGATGTTTCTCTCCCTTTCTTCTTCCTTTCAGTCTCTCTCTAGACATAAATAAAAATCTTTTAAAAAAAGTTTTTAAGAATGAAAATTTAAACACATGATATACCTCAATTTTTCAGTTACTTTATGGATATTAAGCAGTTTGTAGTGGGTTCATTGTCCATACCTTGATCCCCCTCCTGCTCTACAAAATGAAAAGAGTGGAAAATAATGTTTTTTATTCTCATATGCTCCACGACTTGGCATTCCTGTTCAGCCTCCATGTGGCCTCCAGTAGACACATGTGTACCTGCTGTCTAGTCAGGGAGCAGCGCAGCAGTAAGAGCTAACGTGTTTCCAGAGGTGTGGTTTGGCATTGGCTTCCATTCCTACACTGAAACCACGCATTTAAAACTGTTCTTCCAAAAACTTGAGCATAGCTAATCTCTATTTAGTGTTTAATTTCCCGTTTTCCTATTTTTGCACGACGCTCTGGGATAATATAATCCAGCTTTTCTTTTGAATGTGATGTAAATATTTTTGTGACAGGTCTTTATATTATGCACAGACTCCCTTCCATAGATACAGAGAATTAAAATAATCACCCAGGTGATTCCTTTCTTTTTCCCAAACCAAAAGAATAAAAATGTGATGGCAATAATTATAATTCATTCTGAGATGTTTCCTTTTCAGAACTGTTATTACAGAGAAGAGAGCAAGCTCAGAAAAAACTTGATTAGAGAAACCTTTCAAAGAAGATATGAAAAACATCGATAATTAAAATGTGATTGTTTTGTGAACAAACTCATTAAAATATCTTATCAAAAATAATCATTCACACGCTAGAGAAAGTATGCAAGTTGATTTTGATAGCTTATTTTCATGAGTAATCCTCACTAAGCACTCTTAGCTTTACTAGTGTTGTGCTAAATTTCTGTCCATAGAATCCTCATTTTAGGACATTTAAATGATGGAGGCTTATGAATGGGAACATGGACACATACCAAAAATTGAGAGTGTTGTCTTAATGAGATGGGCTCTGATGAAATTGGTTATCGAGGGTACAGTAGATTTCCTGTATGTATTTTAATTATGAGACACAAATAGACTTGAGAGGTATTTGGCATATCCCTGTTAAGCAGCTTATTTATTTAGATATTTAATATCTATTTAAATTTCTTTTGGAAAAGACTAGCCCAAATGTAAATAATCAAAGCTTCACTTTCTTCTGATTTAAAGTGTGTGATAATTAAAGTATCAACTAAAATTTTTTTGCTCAGAAAGGGAAAGTTTATCCATGGACAGTGTATCATAATAAATGAGGCATTAGAGGAATATTTAAGCTACTTAAAATACTTATTTAAAACAGGTTATTTTAAGGGAGTACCTTAGCAGTGGTAGTATCTAGAATTGCCACAATTATAAATGATTATTAAAAAATAATTAGTTTCTACTATGCAACAATTTTATTTTGCTTTAAACTTTCTATAATTCATAGTATTCATGAATTTGGTCCTTCTTACACAGTCCAAATTTGTGAGGTTTTGCTTTATTTCTGAAATTAAAGAATACTGGAATAAAGAAAATAGAATATTTTGGAGAAAAATTTAAATTTCAGGCCAACATTACTAAGCTGAATCAGGCTATACGTAAAGAATGCAGGTTCTTCTAGGTCATGCCACTTTGGAAAGAGATGCTGGGGAAGAGTTCTTTTTATGTCCCCCACTGCCAACTAATCACCCAGTTCCTCCTTCCACTTTACCACTAGTCCAAGTAAAAGTAGTTGAAATGATCTTTGTTTACATTCCCTGCAGCATTCTTTGCTTCCCATTTAAATGCGACTAGTAGGAGGTGTGTGGGGGTGACTTTCCTCGAAAGTCCCCATGTGTGCCACGGATGAGAGTAAATATGACTGAGACATGATATGGCCTGCTTAGGGAGGAGAAGTGGCCATTTTCCCAGAGGAAAAGGCTGTGAGCAGTGGCCAGTTTCTCAGGGGAAAAAAGGCCAGCAGCGGGCTAGTTTCTCTGAGGAGAAAAAGGCCTCGAGCTCCCTCCTCCAGGGACTTTTATTGGGTTCTAATAAACAGGAATACAGGGCGGCAAGGATCAAACAGTAGATAACATTTCAAAGAAATCTGAGGGTTTAGCATGAGTCCAAGTCTGTCAGGAACAGAGTTTTGGGGTTTCCTGCTCGAACCCTTAACATATGAATAAAAGCACTCTTAGAAGAGCACATTTCACAGGTTTATCAGGAAGTCTTTGTGGTGCTAGATTTTTCCCCAGGACACGCTCTAGCAAGGCAAGGAGCTGCACCTCTCCCCAACAGGTATTCAGGCTTAGAGCCAGGAAGTCCTTCTCCCAGAGAACTTGGGGACTCTGGCTATGTCAAAGCCGGCGGGGGGCGGGGCAGAGTCCATTGCTCCCTCTTTGTTGCACCCCCCCCCCCAGAGTCCTTCTATGAAGGCCTCCCAAGTGAATGAGTCTGGCTTAGGTTCCCCCCGCCCCGCCCCCCGTGAGGGGTCTTACCCATCACTGACTTCCAACCAAGCTTTGGGGGCAAGGAGAGGAAACTGAGGCAGAGTTTGCTACCAGAAACAAGGTTTGTTTCCTGCCCTCGCCCTTAGCCACAAGGGGTCCAGATACAATTCCTAGAACCAGGCAGAGCGGTCTACAACAGAGGTGTGGGGAAATCACAAGATGAAAACCAAGATAGGAAGGCACAATTTATAAAAATCAAGTGGAAGCAGTAAACAAAGGTGGTTTAACAATAAATGTTTATTTTGGAAAAACAGTCATTTATTAAAACAAACAGCATAGCTTACTAAAGAAAGCCAGTGGTTTTACTGCCAAAGTTTTGTGGTACTAAAAATATTTATTGAAAATTGAGAGTGTAAAAAGTGAATTTGATTTCACACAATGATATATGCAAAAGTATTCTTGGTGGTTTTATTCATAATAACCCCAAATGGAAACAATTCAGGTATCTCTTAATAAGAGAATGGGTAAATTTTAATGTATTCATATAGTGTAATACTATATAGTAATAAAGAGGCAAACTACTAATATGCACACCAACATGGATGAATATTAAAACATGTTGATTGAAAGAAAGGTACAAAAGAATTTATCAGTTCTATTCCTCTGAGGCTTAAAAGCAGGCAAAAGTAATACTTGACTATAGAAATCAGATGTTAGAAATCAAATAGTTGACTGCGGAAATCAAATGTTACATTGTGAGGGGTATATTCTTTGAAAGGGGATATGGGAACCCTACCTGGTGTCCTAAATGTTTTATATATATATTTTTTAGATTTTATTTATTTATCTTTAGAGGGGAAGGGAAGGAGAGAGGGAGAGAAGTATCAATGTGTGGTTGCCTCTCATGTGTCCCCTGCTGGGAACTGGCCTGCAACCCAGGCATGTGCCCTGACTGGGAATCGAACCACAATCCTTTGGTTCGCAGGCCCACACTCAATCCACTGAGCCACACCAGCCAGGGCCTAAATGTTTTATATTTTGAATTTGATAATGGTTCCATGGGTCTATGCATATATAAAAAAGCTATCAAATTGTACACTTAATGTACTTTGTGTTCTTTGTATATGTTAACTCTCACTAAAAATGAATTTGATTACTGTTATTTAGAAATATATCATGTTTAAAAAGTAACTCAAATTAGATTTTTTTTAGATTGTTAAACTCAAATCATAAGCCCATCTTAAGTCAAGATATTATAGCACAAAAACATGATAATTTATTTTCTAAGACCTGTATATTATATTTTACTAAATGAATATATTTTCTAGCTCCTAATTTGATAGCTGTTTAATAGGATTGGTGTTTTGCATACTGTATGTTTTTATTCCCACTAAAATTAAAGAAATTAACATAGTAAAATTGCAGTTCAGACAAAAGCATGCCTCGCTGTAGAAACAGTGCCTTCAGTTCACAATGATTTTATTTTCCAGGCGGTTTGGGAACGTTCCATGCCTTTGTAAACACAGCTGTGCATGTGATTATGTATTCCTACTATGGACTGTGTGCACTGGGACCAACCTACCGGAAGTATCTCTGGTGGAAAAAATATTTGACATCATTGCAGCTTGTGAGTAGTTAATTGTCTTTAAAACAACATATGAAACTAGAGTCACTTATCTTCTCTGTGAATTAGGATGTTAACTAAATAAAGATCAGAGTTTACAAAACGACAGGAGTATAGAGTGTCTGGTCTCCGTATGGCATCACGTCATTATCGTTTCTCATTTAAACTTTTGTCAGAAACTTTATTGACAGCAAAGCGTATTTGTTAGTGAAGAGGCTCAGACAATTAAATCAAAATGTGTATCTTTATACCATCTTTGTAGTATTTTGTGCATTTATATAAAATAAACATTTATGACCAAAATAATCTCAAAGTTATGTGAGCCTCAATAGATATAATATTAAATTAGAAGTTAAAAGTTTTATATTTTAGACTTGAATGACCTTGAGGGAGTGTAACTTTAAGGGAGTTATGAGCCTTTCTATCTGCCTGCCAATTTAGTCCTCACATTTCTAAGTCTATTTTCCTCCAACTAGTAAATGTACTGTAAGGATTAAAAGAGAACAGTGGCAATATAATACATATATTGACAAAATCGACAATACTCTAAATAGCCAAACATAAGGGAGTAAATTATTTTAATTTCTACTTTGGAATATTACAAGGTCATGAAAATCACTCACAATTGCTTTATTTTTAAGATTCCGCCCCCCAATAACATAAATTTGAGCACTGTCCTCAAGTAACCAGTGTTCAGGAGAGCAGAGGCACTCAGTTTAGGCCTCATGATACTTTCCAAGCATTAATCCTAAAAATATTTGGTGTATATATATATATTTTTTGAAGAGTAACCATAGATTGATATGATGATTTGCTTCAAATTTTGTCTTCTATTAAAAGAAAAATTCTGTGATCCTCACCTTTTTAGATTTACAGTCTATAATAATAGTGTTGTATTCTGCCAGTAATGCTAAGGAGAAAGCATGAATTTAGGTACATCTAGCCTGCTGAAGCATAATTTCTATCAAAATTCTACAACTTGTTATACGATGTTTGGCTTATTTATATAATGTGTTACCCCAGGTGAGAGACAGATATTTTAGTCTGTAAAGGTCTTAAATCAGTATCAGAGTACATCCTTGCAGAGTTGTTTACTGTAGTCAAGATTGAAAACGCCCTAAATAAGCAGCCCTAAGGAAATGGTGCAATACACTATTTTAACTCCTTCTTTGGCATATTTGGAAGTCATGAGAAGTATTCACAATTGCTTTCTAAGTGTACTTTCTGATTTTAAAGTAATATGTGCTCATTGCAGAGAAATAAGAACATCAAGTTAAGCAAAGAGAAAAAAAATAAACATGGTTCCATCACCAGGGAGAATCAGAGCTGATATTTTGTTCTCATCTAGTGTTTCTCCTCTGTGTTGTGTGTGTGTGTGTGTGTGTATAATACCTTTTGCATGATTTGTATTATACTGCCTATAAAATTTAGTATTAGGGTTTTTTTCACTTAACATACTCTTAAATTTGTAAGACTTTTTAATAATGTAGGAAAATACTTATATAGAAAGTAGAATAGATGTTTGTTCATTATTTCCAATGTATCAGTTATAAGCAATCACACCTGCATAGAATGTTGAGGATGTTGCTTAGGCTTCCTAAGGTTTCATTTCTTATTCTGCAAAATGAGAGGAATAATTGTAGCTACTGCACAGAAATGTCACAGAATTTCCTTAATATAGTGCAAGAAAAGTTGATAGTGTTAATAAAAGAAACTATGTGGAAATCTTAACTGTAGTGATAACTGGATGTATTGTGGGTAACCATTATTAATTGTTATTTATAGATTTTTACTTTTCTGGAGAACGCCTGTTGCCTTTCAATTTTAAAGAGAAAAACTATATCCAAAATAAAATCTGATATTAACCCAGAAGTGTCCCCTTAAGATTATGGGTAATGTTCTAGAATACAGTCCTTGGGCATCACTGGAAGGGTCCCTAAACCCTCTCCAAGGTCTCAGTCCTTGCAGAGTCTCTGCTGCTGTTGGCAGATAGGATATATTTTTTATCCATGACCATGGAGGACAAATGGCAGAGATGGAGACTCAGACACATTGGGTCCTACAAAACTGGCAGGGCTCTAATTAGAATGTTTTTATTTCCACATAATTGAAATATCTGATCTAACAGCAAACTATTTGAAATTAAAACTATCCTAAATATTAGGCCATAAGGTAGTGGCCCCATGAGCATTTCAGCAGTCAAGGACTCATGTCAAAGACTTGCAGAAAAACTGCCCTGATGGCTTTCTGCGTGTGAAAAGGCTGGCGTGTCACCTAGCTCCAGGGACATTGGCTTGAGGCCTCTGGAGTTGTGCAGTTTGGTGGCACTAAAGCTGGGTCCACATTCCCATCCAAATTCTGACACTGTTCCACCCACTGTCACTCCCATGGAGGTTAGATTGAAAGATAAAATTCTCTACCCAGCTGTAGCCTGGAAGTGGTTGGAGAGTGTTGAAACATAAGCAGGCAGAGAATGCATAACTAATTGCTCCATTGTGACTCTTCATGTCTGAACTATTTTTCATTCTTTCATCTGTTAGGTCCAGTTTATGATTGTCACCATCCACATAGGCCAGTTCTTTTTCATGGAGGATTGCAAGTACCAGTTTCCAGTTTTTCTGTACATCATTATGAGTTACGGGTGCATCTTTCTGCTGCTCTTTCTCCATTTTTGGTACCAAGCCTACACGAAAGGTCAGAGGCTGCCCAAAACTGTGAAAAATGGAATCTGCAAAAGCAAAGACCACTGAAATTCAAGCACCACATGAATCTATGAATGAGACTGATACCTGGTCTTCCTTGACAATCAAGATATATTTCCATCTGCAGTGCATTTTGTATATTTTTCAAAATCAAGAGCTTGTATTTTTATGATAAGCTATGGGGGTTTCTGATATTTGAGAGCTCAAACTCCCAGATAACAGAGTCTTCTGATAGTGAAGCAGCCAGTTTTTCAGCTGCTTTTAAACCTCATCTAAAGGTTCTGATTGATACATTTGATATAATAAAGGATTATGTGAAATTGTACAGTACTTTTCAAAGAAGTTTAATATAAATGAAAAATATCATTGGATATTTTGAGTACGGACAGAGATCCATGCTGTACAATGGATTCCTTCTGCCAGGTCTGAAAACGTCCAAATGTGGGCTCTGGCTTTGTAGCTTGTTGACTATACTCAGAAGACACTGTGTTTATTCTAGAGTACAATTCCCATTCTAGAAAACTAACAAAGTGAACATTAAGTGAATTTTAGATAGGTTGTCATTTAACATCACTAACAATAATTTTTCATGGATCTCTGGAGTACCGCCACCAGTTTTGCTGACAAGACTTTCTCACAACCTTCGGTTGTGTAGTGTTTAGAGGTGACACGTCCTCTGACAAGCACACTGATGCACTTGACACTAAGGTTAATGTTTGAAAATGGGTGATTTGTTCTGATGGATTAATCAATACTTTGCAATGACCGTTTTTCAATTATGTTTGTATATTTCTAGAAAGAGGTGAGTTTGTCAATGGAAAAAGTACTGTGTTGTTTCACTAGGAAAACTACTGTGTTATTTTAGTCTGTTGTGTTGTAATGTCACTTTCTAACATTGCCATGGTTTAAAAGGTTATCTTTTTTTTTTACGGGGGAATTATTTTTTTAATTATTTTATTGTTGTTCAATCACAGTTGTCTGTATTTTCTCCCCACCACTCCGAACCCACCTCCCTCACTTGCTTCCACCCTCCCCCCTTGGTTTTGCCCATGTGTCCTTTAAAAGGTTATCTTGGTTAAACGCATAGTGGTTAGATGTAAATGCTCATGTCATTAGCACACTGCAGGTAGCCTGTGATCATGAGTGATGTCAGACCACCCATCGCAGTTTGCAGACACGTGTTCAAGTTGCCTGTGAAGCAATTGGAGGCACACGGTGACACAGAGATTATCCAGAAAAGATTTAGCTATACAAGCATTTCTCTCAGTAGAGACTACATAATAGTTATTGTTCTAGATATACTGCATGAAAAAATATTTTTCAGAATTAATAATTAACAGCCTGGACTTCTTTTTACTAACTTTTAACTTATATAATGAAGGACTAAAATTTATTTTGCTTCTTTAAAATTGCTACTTTTTAAAATTCTCTTGTTCTCAAACCCAAACTAATGGTCAATAGATTTTTTGTCCAAGAAACACAAATATTTAGACATCTAAAATTTTTTCTTTTATAGCTTGTTTTTCCCTGCTATATTTATACTGTATTTTTGAAGGACTCCTTACGCCTGTATGACTTTGAACAATTAGTGCTGTGTGACTCAGTTATTGTATAACACCCAGTGATGCTTACTGTAAACAGAGTCCGACTGTTTACTCACTGTAATCGCCCACAGTCTGTGTCTTCCCAGCCTATTGATCTGTTCCGTGGCCTTTCACACTTAGCAGATTCATAAGGTTATGTGCCTTTAAGTGACCTTTAGTGACTTCACTTGCTTACAGTACGAGAAGATGAGGGTTGAAAATAGGAGGAAATTGATAATTTTAAACATAAAGAATAAAGAACAGGAGAGCAGAGCTAAAAGAAACAGAGATCTAATTTACTTCTCGGAGAGACTCGGGATTCCTGAGGTGTCTTCGTGTTTTGCCTCTTCAAATCCAACTCATGCTAAACGAGAAGGTGTGGTAGGTGCTGCTACATGTACACACAATTGCCAAAGACCCCAGCAGGGTAGAGACCAAAAGCAAAAAACAAACAAAACATAAAAATGGAAAGAAATAAAAGAATATAAAGTAAAATCAAGAGATTTTGATTTTTTTTCCTTGTATACTTTCTAACCTGCCTTGTACAACCTCTCCTAACCACCTGGTAGTCTTTGCGACATTTGACATGCCTATCAGCTAACAGCAACAGGTGAGGGAAACATTCTAAGTTGCATGAGTCAAAGTGGAGAGCTAGAATATTACATGAAAGAAATCACAGTTGGCAGAAGCGTGCTCCATGTAAATAAACATGAGCAGATCAAAATGCATACACGAATGCAGAACTTGTACAGCCAGTGTTTATTAAAGGGCTTTGTGGATCACAGAGTTTCTGCTGGGACTTCATCCCACTTTTTGGGACATTATTGCCTTTAGATTTGCACACTTAACAAATAAAGAGCCCAGTTACAAGATCTGGTTTATGACATAAGGCTCTTTGGACCCTTGAAAACATATATATATTGTAAATAAATAGAAATGCAAAATGTTAATTGTGTAAGAGACATTGCAATTTTACAGTTTTAATTTAGTAGAGTTCTTAATTGAGTAGATTACATTGTTATCTAAATTATAAGATTATGAGGTTACATTTTCTCATTCTATCCCTTTCTGTCATGCTTTTAAAGACTGGAGACCTCTGGAGATTTAGTTTTGTTGTGTGTATGTGTATTATAATAAATTCGTGGTGTTACATGTATGCATATGTGTGTATTATAACAAATTTGTGGCACTGTGTGTGTGTCTTCCATTTGGACTCTAACTGCATATGTTCGCATGGGTAGGTGGTTTTTAACATACACACTCATTTATCCAAAGCATTTTACACATCTGTTGTATACCTGCTATGTTCAGAGCCCTGTGCTAGACATTAGAGTGATACAGAGATGCCTATGGCATAGTTGTGAGCTCCTGGAGCTCACAGACGGGTAGAGGAAGTTATGTTACAGGACAGTGTATGATAGTTGCTACATGGGTAGAAATCCTATTACTTGGCAGACAGGAAAGGCTCTATGAAGAAGTCTGAATTTGAGTTCTGTGTTTAAGACATACAGAATTTCAAAGTGGGTGGTGAGTTAATGGGCAAGGTGTTCTAAGTGAAAAGAAATAGCAAACCAAAGGCCAGCAGAAGGAACATTAGAAAAGTTGCAGGAATGGCCAATGGACCAATCATAGTGAGGCTTCCCCTAGGTACTTAGAGAGAAATGAGGCCAGCAAGGGAGGCGGGCTTTGGCCAGGGGTAGGTGCTGCTGCGGCATCTGGGAGGATTCTCCGGGTGAGTGGAAGTAAGTGTTCAGTCGTTTGTGAGAGAGAAGAGGTGTGATCGAAGTGGTACCTTAAGAAGTGTCATCAGGTGGAGTGGGGTCAGGTAAGGGCATGAGGCAATAAAAGCAAAGTTAAATAAGTTGATTGAAGGTAAGATGAAGAGAACCACTGTATGTGGTGGAAATAAAGAGGCTGAAGTGTGAGAGCTTATTATGGTGAGTTGGATCTGGAGACCGACCAGCCAAGGATGGAACGGGTGGCATGGGCCAGGGCAGCAGCATGGTGGTGTGGAAATCCGGCTGCGTTTGACGCTGTGAGGCATGACTGTTAGCTGCCATGTGACCTTGGACGAGCCGGTTAACCTCTCTCACCTTCTGTTTCTTCCTCTACAAAACTAGAATGCTAGTACATGTTCTTCTTGCTGGATTGTTGTGTGGCTTAAGTGAGAGGATGTATTCAAAAGCCCTTTGTAGTAATTGATAAAAATATGAAATGACATATGCATAGAGATACAGACTCAGCAGAGTTTAGTGGAAAGGAAAACAAATGAGTCCCTAGCTTAAGATGGGGTGAGCGTTATGGTTCTTCCCACTTCAGGTAGAATACAGTGTGTGTTGATTGGGGTGGGTTGGGATAAAAGTTGTAAATGTTTCTAGCAGATGTTTCCAACAGTGGAACAGGGTCATCGCATGTCCTGTGATCCTAGGCTGCCCCAGAGCAAGGACTAGAAGTCTCTTACTTTTATGTGGTTATCTGGATGTTGTCATGGCTTTTACTGACAGCCGGTATCAGCTCAGACCGTACATGTACATACAACCCCCAAATTCTTGCAAACTACAATGCTATTAACGTCCAAAGAGCCTTTGTGTCTAAATTCAGCCTGTAGCATTATGGAAATATTGCTGTATCTTCTATATATTCCAGGGCCCATCATATTCCGTTATCTGAGGGCACAGTCTGGTTACTACAGAGGGAAAGCTTGTTACAAGATTGTAATGGCTGAAAGTGCCCAGCCTACACCGGGGACCATTCTTTGCCTAGTACTCATCAACTTCAGTCGGGCTGCTGTAAGCATCTGACTGACGGTCTGACTGTGAAAGCTGAGCATTCAGAGCTGATGTTTTCTATCTGAAAAGCTGCACAAATCCTTGTCAGTGTATCTTGTGCCTGCTTTGTGTCACCTTGTCCATGAATCTGTTCCTTTGTGTTTCTTTTTATTCTTGTGCCACACATCCTACATCAGGCCCAGATACTTTTGCCTGGATTATAGAATTATCCTTGGTATTAATAATTTTTTTTCTCCCAATATAAAGACCTTTTATCCAACAAGGCTGCTGTCATGGAGAGAAGCTTGGTGCAGTGGTTGAGAACACAGACTCTGGAACCAGTCCGCCTGGTCAAATCCCAGCTGTATGGGATGGGATTTGGTCAGCTACTCGGTCCCTTAGTAGCTGTATGACCCAGACATCCTCTCTGTGTCTTCCTGTCCTCACTGAAAAATGGGAACGATGACATTACTTCCCTCATCAATGCAGCGCGGGGATTAGATGAGTTAATATGGGACCAACTTTCAGAGCAGTGCCTTCTTTCTAGTTGTTCAGGCCTCCAACCTCAGAGGCATCCTCAGCGCTTCCCTCTCTCTCAGCATCAAAGGCTTCACCTTGAAGGAAAGCTAGAATCTGACCGCTCTGGGCCCTCCTTATATCTTGCCTCAGTTTGTGGAACAGCTTCCTAGCTGACTCGCTGCTTCTGCCCTCACCTCCTTCTACCATCCATTCATTGTCTGCATGTCACTCTTACTCAAAACCCTCCAGTGACATCTGGTTTGACCCCGAGAAAGAGCCAGAGTTTTTGCAGTGTCTGCAAGGCCCTCCAGGATCTGTCTCCCACCTACCACTGCACCTCTGACCTCATCTCCTGTGATGGCCCCCTTGGCTCCCGCTGCCCCAGCACATGGCCTCCTGTGTCCACTGGACCATGCTAAGCACATTTCTGTCTTAGAGCCCGTGGTGCAGCTTTTGCCTCTGCCTGAAGGGCTCTTTCCCAAGTAACTGCTTGGCCCTCACTTCCTTCAGTGTTTGCTCCCACGTCGCTTTCAGTGAGGCTCTGTTTACATTACAACCTGTACCTTGCTCTCTCTCTGCTTTGCTCTTTCATTCTTCCACACAGCACTTACTACCTTATAACACGCTGTACAATTGACTTAGTTGTTTATATTGTCGTCACTTTCTCAGTGAGGCCCTGTTTACATTATAACCTGTGCCTTGATGTCTCTCTGCTCCTTCTTCCATACAGCCCTTAGTACCTTTTAACATGCCATACAGTTGACTTGGTTGTTATTTATATTGTGTTTTGACTGTCTTCCTCGTTATAAAGGAGGGTAGTCTAGTCCTCAGGGTAGACATTGTGGTTTGTTTTGTTCATTGTCAGTAAGTAGAACAATGGCTGGCATATTACAGAAGTGAACTGTCTCTCCACTGGAATTTGTCAGGTGGTTTCCTCATGATTAAATTAGTTTTTAGGAAGAAAACAATAGAGGTAAAGTATTCTTATCACGGTATCATATCAAGGGTACATACTATCAGTATGACTTTTCAATATTGAAGTTAACCTTGACCACCTGGTTGAGGTAATGTTCCTCTTTTTCTCCTTTTATACTTTATTCTTTGGAAGGGAGTAACTGCATATAGACACTTGCCATGGCTCGTGTGGCCCAGTTGCTTGGGCATTGTCCCACAAAACCAAAAAGGTCACAGATTCAATTCCTGGTTGGGGCACATGCTTGGGTTATAGTTTGCTCTTCAGTAAGGGCATAGACTAGAGGCAGCTAATTGATGTTTCTCTCTCATACTGATGTTTTTCTTCCTCCCTTCTCCTCTCTGAAAAAAAAAAAACCCTCGAGGGCAAAATATCTGCATAAGCTGTTTATGCATAAACTGAATTCTTCTGCATGGGTAAGTTGCCTATTCTATTATTTATTCAGTCACTTATTTATATTAGTATGGACTCACACACATGTATTTTGTACTTTGGGTTATAATTCAATACAACGTTATTTATTTCGTTGTTCACATTCTTTTATCTTGAGCCATTGGAAGGTCCTCTGGGTGGCTCATTTGTCACTCTGACATACACCCACTTCCTTACTTTCTGGCACTACAAGATGCTCCAAGCTCATCTTATATATTTCCTGCCCTAGTGTTAGATCAGCTAATTTTCCAAGGGGCCCTGGTGCCTTTGGTTGGAGGATGGTTTTAGAAACCAAGAGCTGGCACCAGGTATGCTGATATCTACTGGAGTATCATTGCCCTAGGGCCTCTCAGGGGTCAGAGCAGGGAAGATGTGTGCATACTAACCAGAGTGTGTTCACATATCTATAAATATTTCTACATGTAACTATCTATCTATATTAAGATAAGCAATTCATATTGATATCTCCAAACGTGATCCATTATCATGTGGATCATTCTAGCCTTTGCCAATTCTTATTGTCTATAACTCCATTTGCCATTTACTTAATAGTTCAAGTCTAGTATGCGTGTATAGTGGCTTCAGAATTGGTAACCCATACCCCAGTTCATCAACTAGAGTTCCTTTTGTCATTCATATGCAAACTCTATTTATTTCCAGAATTGCTTAGGTCAGTGTCTTTCTCCTTCATCCTCTTTAATGAGGTTGTTTCATATATTTGTAATACAGTTAGATTCTTTTGTCACATTCTACATTTCTTCCTGGGACCCTCTCCACTTCTAAATGATTTTAAATGTTTGGCATTCTTTAAGGTTGACTCTGCTATAAAGTTCTTTGAGTTTTGACAAATGTGTGATGTTATATATCCACCATTACAGTATCGTATGAAATGGTTTCAGTGCCCTAAAACTCCTCTACACATCACTGGTTCACCCCTTTCCTACCCTGAACTCCTGGCATCCGCTGATCTGTCTGCCATCTCTGTGAGTTTGCCTTTTCCAGAGTGTCATATAAATGAAATCATGTAGTATGCAGCCTTTTTAGATTGGCTAGTTCCACTTTTTACTGCTCTATAATAATCCATTGTTTTTTATTCATTTGCCTGTTGAAGGACATTTTGGTTGCTTCCATTTTGGGGGTGATTATGAATAAAGCTGCTATAAACATTCACATGCTGGTTTTTGTGTGCATACTGGTTTTCAGATTAGGTGGATAAATGCATAGGAGCATAGTTGCTGGATTGTGTAATAGAAAGACACGTTTAAATTTGCAGGGGAAATGCCAGGGTGTCTTCCAAAGCGGCTGTGCCAGCCTGTATTCCCACTAGCAATGAGTGAGAGGTCTAGTTGCTCTACATTCTCTCCACAGTTTGGTATTTTTAGTTTTTTGCATTTTATTTTCTGATCTTTGCTTATTTCCATACATTCTCTAAGTCTTCTTGCAATGTTCCTCCTCCATGAAATCTTTACAGAATTTATTATCCCTTAGCAGCACCTTTATTTGAATTTTTTTTTAGATTTTATTTATTTATTTATCTTTAGAGGGGAAGGAGAGAGGGAGAGAAACATCAATGTATGGTTGCCTTTTGTGCGTCCCCTGCTGGGAGTTGGCCTGCAGGGAACCCGCCTGCAACCCAGGCATGTGCCCTGACTGGGAATCAAACCGCGATTCTTGGGTTTGCAGGCCCGCGCTCAATCCACTGGGCTACACCAGCCAGGGCCATTTGAATTTGTATTGCACTACAGTGGAGTTACATCATACTCATATACAACTGACTCCAATTCAACTATAGATCCGTGATCTCTTCCTGTGATTACAAAATCCAAAAGGCCTGGAACCCAAAGTCTGTAAATTTGCAGCATATTAGTTGGTAGCCAAACTTGAGAAGCTGTTTACTTTCTCATTCCTCCACATAGGGCAGGTGTTCATATATTTTAATGTAGAAATATGAATGTGTTTGCCCTAACTGGTCTGACTCAGTGAGTTGGGCATCATCCCACAAACTGAAAGGTCACCAGTTTGATTAAAGGTCTGTGCACATGTCTGAGTGGGCCAGGCTCCCAGTTAGGGACATGTGAGAAGCAACTGATTGATGTTCCTCTCCCTCCCTCCCTTCCCGTCTCTCTAGAAATAAATAAATAAAATCTTTAAAAATATATAAACGTGTTTGATTATAGGGGGCTGCCTGATCCTCTTCTGTGATGTTAAATAATATACATGTACAATATATCCCCTTGGAAATATTGTGGATTACATTTGTTAATTTCGGGGGGTGGGTGGATGTATTTTAATTCTCTAGGGACTGGTAGGGAATGGATCTGAGGGGGCTGACAGATACGCATTCCTGAAAGCAGGGGACCTGCACCTTCTCTCCGACACTGTCTCTGAAGATAGTATCTCTGAAGATAGTATGTGGTCAGACTGGGCCAGACAGAGCCTGATAAAGATTTCCGGGCCTTGAGGCTGGTTATAATGGAGAAAGGAGCTGTTGAATCCATGGAGAGGGGTGGGGAGGGATGTCAATGGACATCATGGAAACCATCTCTAATGTCAGATGACAAAAGGCATAGTATAGCTCCCATACCTTGATAATACTGTGGCAAGAACTGAGGGTGTATTTTTATCTGTTAACTAGTACCAAACTAGTAAGAATAAGTGTCAAGGTTAGAAGTTCAGTGTGACTATTGAAAAATAGAAGTTCTAGCCCTGGCTGGTGTAGCTCAGTGGATTGAGCACGGGCCTGCAAACCAGACAATCGAGGTTCGATTCCCAGTCAGGGCACATGCCTGGGTTGCAGGCCAGTTCCCTGCAGGGGCCAATTTCCAGCAGGGGATGCACAAGAAGCAACCATACATTGATGTTTCTCTTCCTCTCTCCTTCCCTTCCCCTCTAAAGATAAATAAATAAAATATTTTAAAAAAATAATAAAAAAATAAAGAACTAAATTTAAAAAAAAGAAAAAAGAAAAAAAGAAGTTCTATTTCTTGGAGTCATGAGTTTGTGGACTAAGAATTCTACCTGACATATAGACATAGTATATCCTCACAGTGAAGTTGTTACTCTCCCCATTTTTATTGAAATGAACTGCCCAGGGTCTCACGTCTGGGAGGTCTCTGAACCAGCTTTCAGCCCTGAGATGACCACAGAGCTCAATGTGGTGTCATCATGGTTTCTGTCCTTGACAGCCCTGTGGTGTCATGGGGACTGATTGCTTATAGTATGGTACGATATCCATGTCTTTTCCCTACCTGTGTACTGTATAACTTTTCTGCTTTCTTCCTTGTAGCATTTTACTAAGTGAACCAAAATAAATGCTTTTCACAACCCCACTACCCATTGTAAAACTAAGCACAGTTGCCAAGAGAGAAACTCATTATGTACTTCTTCCACTGGAGAGCACTTTTGCATAAAACTACAATTTATTGTGTCCTCGTCAAGCCAAGAATTCTTTTGAAGCAGTGGCACCTCGATCCTTGTCCCTGAATACAGGTGGAGAGGAGCATCCGGGGCTGTGTGTAGTGGTGGTGGCGGGATGTGAGACTGTTTCGCATCTAGTGGGTTCCTTCCTATTTAGATAGCTTTGCCGACTTCTTCCTCCTGGGCTCCGAATGACCACCGTGGACTGATTCTGCAGACTCTTCTCGGTCTTCCATCCCGGGGTGGGGCTTATAAATCTCCCAACTAAATGTAACGACTACTTTGAGAATCTTGTCACCTGGGATTCAAGTCACGGGTAGTTTTTACACATCATGGAATATTATTTAGCCTAAAAAAAGAAGGAAATTCTAACACATGTCAACATGATGAATCTTGAGGACATCATGGTAAATAAAGTAAGCTAAAAAGACAAATGCTGTATGATTCCACTTGCATAAGGTAGTCAAACCCATAGAAACAGAAAGTAGAAGGGTATTTCCAGGGACTGGGGGGGGGAGGCGTGGAGAGTTAGCATTCAATGGGTACAGAGTTTCAGTGTTGCAAGATAAAGAGAGTTCTGGAAGTTAACTGCACAACAATGTGAAGGTGCTTAACACTGCTGAACTGGACGCTTGAAAATGGTTAAGATGGCGTGACTTTTATGTTACTCTTTCCCCTTTACATTTACTAGATTATGCTAGTATGGTAAAAGGAGTTGGAAAGCTTTTAAAAATGTGTTCAAACACTTTCACAGAGCATACGGATTTTATATGGCTTTAAGGAATCATTGATTCTCTGTACTCCCTTCCTTCCACATATCTCCACCTCTTAGAACATTTTATTTTTTTAAAGTATATTTTATTGATTATGCCATTACAGTTGTCCTATTCCCCTCTTCATTCCCCTCCACCCTGCACACCCCTTCCTCACCATTCCCCGCCTTTAGTTTATGTCCATGAGTCACAAGTTCTTTAGATTCTGTATTTCCCATAGTATTCCTCCCCGCTGTCTATTTTCTACCCACTGCCTATGCTACTTATTCTCTGTACCTTCTCCCCCTCCCACTCCCCTGTTGCTAACCCTCCATGTGATCTCCATTTCAATGGTTCTGCTCCCGATCTAGCTGTCCTCTGAGTTTGCTTTTGTTTTAGGTGCCCTGCCTGATGACCAGCCTCTGGCCTTGCTGCTCTGAGTTAACCATCCCCACTGTTCTCTACGTCAACCCATCTCCAGGGCTGGGACAGACCAGGTGTTTAGTGAGACCACATGTCTGCATGGTGGTAAAAGGGCGGACCCTCTGGAGTGAGGGGAGGGTGAAGGTAAGCCCTGTGCTCAGACACCAGCCCCCTTCACCGCTCACCCATCCTTCCCTCCTCCCCACAGAAGATCCAAACAAAGTTCCAAGTTCCTGTGCCATCTCTTTCCCTCCCCCCGGAGACCTCCGGAGCCCCTGCTATTGAGGGCTTTTGAGACGTGTTTACTGGCTTTGTGTGCCTCTGTGTTCCAAAACTCCTATTATGAACTCCCTTCTCATTTTTGTATTTACTTACCTGAGTATAAAAGAAAGAAGGGAAACAGAGAGTGTGGGGGCTGTTAGGGGGAGCTTAGGGTAGAGCCCGTAATTAGATTTCCCACTGTCTAGAGAAATGTTTAGAGAACCACAAAATGGGTGTGTGCTTGCTTCAGTGACAGGAAGTGACAGTGATGTTTCACAGCCACCGCCCTAGAACACTCACTGTGCACAACTGTAAAGAGCCTTCCACCTGGAATGCTAACATGCACCCTTTTCCAGCCAGTCTTTTCTACATTAGCCAATATTCATTTTAAAATACAGATCCAATCATGTCTCTTTCCTGCATAAGCCTTTTAATGGCTTCCCATTCATGGATGATTAAAAACTAAAATCCTTAACTTGCTTTCAAGACCCAGTGGAGTCAGCATGTGCCCAGCCTTCCAGCCACTGCGACAGCTGCTGTCCCCAGTTTTTGCCTGTATCAAGACCTCAACATTCTTTTGCCTTCTCAGGTACTCCAAGTTCCTCTTTTTACCGCTGCCTGGAACCTATTCCACTGACTGCCTCCCTAGCCCTCTGCCACCACCACCGCTGCCCCCAGCATATACAAGGCCCCCTCGCCCCTATTCGTTTTTCAGGTCTTATGTCCAAGTTCGTATTTTTCAGGATGCTTTCCCTAACTACCCAGAGTATGTCAGATTCCCTGTGGTATGCCTAGAACTCAGGGTGCCTGTTTTTAGAGCGTGCACAGTGTTTTCAGTTAAATGTTCGTATGATCTTCTAGTTCATGTTTGTTCTGCCTTCTTGACCGTAAGCTCCATGAAGGCCCCAGCTGTGCCTGTCTTGCTTCAGATTTCATCCTGGGTGCTCGCATAGCCCTGTGCAGAATAAGCACTCACATGGAAATATTTGTTAAATCAATATAAATATCGATCAGTATTTAGATGACAAGGTGTGAGTGTGTTCTGTATCACACTAGGTCAGGTGTTGAGGTGTAGAAGGATTAGTTCATGACGTCTTATTTTTTCTCCTGCCTGAGTTTAGAAGGAACTTGGAAATAGATTCAGGAGCCAGGCAGGTAAAAAATAAAAACTTCACTACAAGTACTAAAGAAAAATGGTATAAAAAATAGCATTTTTAAGTAAGAGGAGTGGAGACTCTTGGAGAAACGGAGGAGTTCAGGTCTGTAGAAGGAACTGTATCCAATGAGCTTGAGATCTCCTGTTGTAGAAATAAAGACACTACTCGAAGATTAATGGGATATGTTGAAAGGACACAGAAGCTGGTTTCAGAAAGATAAATGGTAATGGGTCATAATTCATTCATAAACAAAGTATTTGTGCATTCATAATGATACTAAAAAAAAACCAGGAAGTGGAATGAAGGTGAGGAGAGCTCTTCTTTACACACAAGGCCAGTTAAAAACTGTAGAAGGTGTGACGGAGTTAAAACATTGCTATTTGCAGCCTTGGCCGTAATCACAGGTCTTCAAAGGGTGCAAAAACTACTGGGTATGAGTCTGTCGAGAAACAGGATATGCATATGTTTTCATATAATCACCCTGCAGATTATTTATTAGGTTTACACAGATTATCTATTTCTTTTATAAAGAAACCTTTAAAATGAGGAAATCTGGTAGGTACTATGTTAACCAGGTGATTGAGCTCAGCATCAGAGACAATGGGACACACTGACATGTTCTTTTTGTGGAGCAGTAGGCAGAAAACATCATGAATAGTACTCCTGCTAAATATTTAATATGAGTCCAATAATAAGGAAGCATCATTATGGCACTTTCTATGACACAGTCAGTCTGGCCTTTTTAAATTTGTCAGCATCTCATAGAAAGGAGGGAAATTATTCCAGATTACAAAGAGGAAAAAGACAAGACAACTATGCAGCACGCAGTCTTTAAAATTAGTATAAAGGACTCGTGGACATGGACGGCAGAGTGGTGATTGCTGGGAGGAGGGGGGCATAGGAGGACCAAATGGTAATGGGGAAAATACCATAAAGATTAAATAAAAAATAAATAAGTATAGAGGAAACTTTGTGATAAATTGGAGAAATTTAAATATGGATTGTATATTAGATGATGTATATTTGTTAAACTTCCAGGGAGTAAAAATAGTATCATGGTTAAGTAGAAAAATGCCCTTGTTCTTAGGAGATGCTTATTGAACTACACAGGTTCAGCCTCCCCCCAACCATGAGAGAGAAAGGGCGCAAATGGAGCACGATGTTAACAATTGATGAATGTGTTGGAGGGCATATAGGTGTCATGGGACTGTTCTTTCAACTTTTCTGAAGGTTTGAAATGTTTCCGAGTGAAAATTGGAGAGATAAGCAGTTAGGAGAAGATGATTTAGGCCTGTTGACTTAGTGGGCTTGCTGGTCCTTCCTTATACCTAAATTGGATAGACTCACCTGGCTGAAGTCAGTTGTAGAGAACAGCAGGCTTCTCCCACCTTGTGTCCCCGCTGCCCCTTGCCACAGGGTCTCTTATTACAAAATGTATGGCTCAGAGCAGCAAACGGGCTTGGTAAACTTGGCAGGCAGGCAGATCCCACAGAAACCCCTATAGGGCCTGAGCCATTCTTGCCCAGTTTCACTTCTAAATTCACTGTTCAGAGAAGTTGCAAGGCTAGAAATATTACCCTGAGGCAGAGTTCTCAAACTAGATTGCACTTTAGAATCACTGGGATCTTCTGCCCAAACCATAACCCAGAACCATTAAATCATAATCTATGGGGGCAGAAGCCAGGCATCAGTAGTTTTGGAAGCTCCCCAAGTGGTTCCAGTGTGCAGACAAGTTTGAGAATAGCTGCTTCAAGGCAAGTCTCTCCATGTGGAAATATAATTAACTGAGGAATAAGTATCACTCCCAACATCAGTCAGGGAAGACAAGCAACCCAGCTGGGCCTCCAGGTTGTGATAGGTTGCAGGCTCAGAAGGGCAAAAAAGCTCCTTGGGGCTGTAGAGAGTAGAGAGAGCCCTGCCCCTACAGCCATCCAGTCCCCACAATCATCCAGCCTACAGCCATCCAGTCCCCACAATCATCCAGCCTACAGCCATCCAGTCCCTACAGCCATCCAGTCCCTACAGCCATCCAGCCCCTACTCTGCTTCAGTCCCTTTCTGTGGCCATACTATTACAAAACTTCTACTTTAGTTTTGGTAGCTATTTTGTAGACCTCATAGGATTTTCTATATAGATGCTGGTTGTCTACAAATACAGTTTAACTTTTTCTTTACAATCTGGATGCTTTTTTATTTCCTTTTCTTGCCTCACTGCAGTGGTTAGAACCACCAGCATGATGTTAAATAGAAATGGAGAGAAAAGACATCGTTGTTATTTTGTTCATCTCGGGGAGAAAATTTTCAGTCTTGGCCATTAGGGCTGATGTTAGCTGGAGTATTTTCATAGATTTTTATTTGTATTAGGTTGAAGAAGCTTTCTTCTTTTCCCCAGTTTGTTGAGAGTTTTACTTTTTAATCAGGAATGAGAGTTGGATATTGTCAGGTGATTTTTCTATTATTTCCTTTTCCTCATCCTAAAAAATCCTTCTAAAATAGAAATTTTAAACATAACAAAAATAGACAGAATAGTGGCATAAGCCTTCATGTACCCAATCATCCAGCTTGTTAGAAACGGAGAGTCTCAGGCCCCAGCGAGTCCTGAAGAATTGGAACCTCTGGGGCAGGGCCCAGCAGTCTGCTTTAAGTACTTCTGCAGGTGACTCTGAGGCAGGTAAAGTTCTAAAACCACTGCCCTAAGACATTAAGCAGTCTTTTAAAAAATGACTATAATACAATTACCACACTAAAAACTTTAAGGTTCAGTTTTTGTTTATTTTCAAATATCTACTTAGTATTCTGGCTTCCAATTTTCTAATTGCTTTTAAAATTTCTAGTTTTTGTTATTTTTGTAGTTGGTTGAATTATGATCCAAATAATGCTCCCACACTGTGATTAACTAAGTTGTCTCTTTAATCTCTTCCGGGTTCTTCCTTCACCTTCCACCCTCCATCTTCCTTGCAATTGCACACACCTGGTCATTTACGGAACCTCCCCCATTCCAGATTTTCTGGTTGCAACCCCTCATATTCTCCTAACCTCTACATTTCTCATACACTGGTAGTTAAAACATTACATCGAGGTCAGGTTTAGGTTGCATTTCGAGGGCAAGAATTCTTAGCAGATGGTGTTGTGGTCCCCGTCTCTCAAAGCTTCTGACCAAAACTTGGTTCTAGCTATTTGCACTACAGCTCTGTAGTCACTGCAGGCTCTGCCTCAGCCTCCTAGCTCATCATACCCTCTTTCTTCCCAGCTCGCTGGGTTCTATATTTCTCCTTGCCCGGTTTGGAGACCTGACAACTCTCCTCATGGCCTTTATCTAACATTCCTTTAAAATGCTACTTCTGGTAACTCCAGCTTCAAGTACAGAAGAACAGGCAAGAGTTCTCTCTTCTAGGATACTGCCTAGGTCTTCAGGATGCTTCCTGGCAGGGCCTGCAGAACCCCTCCTCAGGGCCATAGCTTGCCTTCGGGAGGGGGTCTCATGATTCTGGTATTTCTGTGGTCACTCCTCTGGTGTCCCCTTTGCCCCAAAGGAGCTACTGTCAGGGGACCTGGAACAGCCTTGCATCTGGGTTCTATTGAGCGTCTCCAGGGTCCTGGTGTGAGGACAGGCGGGGGACAACTTGGAAGTCAGCCACTCACCCTCCTAATTCCTTGTTGGAGCTGGAATCAAGGCACTGCCCGTTGTTAATTCCAGGAGCAACAGAGAAGGTTAGATTTAAAAAATGCAGTTGAACAGGTTTGAATGTCTAGAAAGTCTCTCTTTAATTTTAAACAAAAGAGAGAAAATCCATAGACAGTATACCCAGTCAAGCTCGAAACCAAATGCTGGGTTTTTGTCCTCTAAAGAAAATCCTTTCCCCCCTCTGCTTTCATAGCTGGTTTTTGAGTTACAATGTAGATGTAACTAAATTCCTGGTCATTGTGAGTTGGCTGCTGTTCCCTCCTTGGTCTGAGGTACACTCTTTCTTGTTTCTTTTTTTTTTTCCGTACAAGTACATGATCTGCTTCTATTAACCTTGGTTGGGGAGGAGGGAGATTGAAGGTGGCATGAGGAGGTCTGCTCAGTGCTGGTCATTTTTGTTTTGTGATCTGGGTGCTGGTTACGAGGACGTGTTCGGTGTGTGAAAATTACCCAAATGCTATACTGCTAATCTCTGCGCTTTTCTCTCCATATGTTATAATCCAATAAAAAATTGAAAGAAAGATGATCTGTTCCAGAGATGAACAAAAGAATAAAATATAAAGTAATCATCATCACTTAGGACAAATGCTTAAAATGATTTTGTATTTTATAACCAAGCTAGTTTCAGTTACTTGGCTCTGAAAGAACAGACAAGCGGCAGTGTTGTAGGCGAACACAACCACCATTGTGGCCTTTGTTACCCCATGAGATAGCCCAACACGTACACATACCCTGCCCCAACCCCGGCTCACAGACCTTCCTTGTTTCCCAGCAGCTTTGCCTCACAGTCTCATTTTCATCCTGTATGGCTTTGTGTTGCTGACCACGGCCCCATGTGGGGCTCCCCAGACCTCTGTGTGTGTTTGTGGTCCATGGCCCTTGCTTGCCAGGACTCTGCTGCCTCCAAGAAATTCTCTGTTTAATATCTTGTGCTCATTAATCACCTGGTGTATACATATATTTTTAAAAAGGTATTGTAGTTGACTTGTCCTCTCCCCTACTAGGATGTTCATTTCTGGAAATAAGGGCTTTGTTTTACCTACTATATTCCAACGACTGGAACAGTGCCTGACACATAGTAGGTACTCATGCATGTTGAATAAATGAAATGAAGGTAAATCCTTGTATTTCTTTGTGGCACTGATTTTTTAAATACTGAAATAAAATATTATTCAGTTATTTCAATGAAATAGTATGGTTTCATATTTTCCAGATGTTGTTAAGCTTTCTTCTTTACCCATGCCCCAAAGAAAATGATGCTCCTATTAGTGAATAGTATTGCTACAAACTCTGTGGGCAGGCAGGCGTGCATTTCCCAACTGAATGGTGACATTACAGATCGATAACAGTGGAAATCAAGTCATGGATTTTACAACTTTTAAGAACGTCAGCAAATAGATTGTCTTGATGGCTTAAATGCCAACAATGTAGTTGCAGAACAAGCAGGTTTCAGCAGAGGCCTTCACATCCAACTGGCTGAGAGACCTTTCAGACACAGACAGGAGTGACTGGGACAGCCAGGAGTCCTACTAGGAGTGAAGGCATGACTCCCAGCCACTCTCAACTCGCTATGGTTGAGAAATACACCTAACAGACCCTCAATATACTGGATGTCTATGCCACTCTTTCCTCCACAGCTCGAAATTTCCTAACGTTAGTGATAAGTCAGCTGTTGATGGTGAAACTGCTGGTGTACTGCTACTGACCTTATAAAGATGTTCTAAGGCTGAAGCAAAGCTGCTATAAGAAGCTCGATGGCCTCACATGGACTGTGCCACAGCAGATTACACACAGTAATTTATTAAAATTGCTACAGTCAGAATGTAGAAATGAATTTTCACAACTTAACTGAGATATAACTGAGAATTCACCAGTCTTGGGGGGAGTAGTAATCAGATTAAATTTATACTTTGTATGTAGTCAATCCCAGTTAATGCAAAAATGAAAATAAGCCAAACCAAAATTAGAAGGTTGAAAAGGAATTTGAATGTGTGATGTTTACGGAACTCATTCCTGGGAAGGCTCACTTGAACGGACTTATGAAAGGTTTTTATCTCCTTCTTCCTCCTCTCCTGAAATGTGTCTTTGCATAAATAAAAATGAAAATTTGACTTTATATTTGAAAGTTATCCTTTTTTATTCCTGAAGGAATTAGTAAAAACCAGCTAATCAAGCAATCAAGCCAAACCAAACTCCCCAGGTTTTCACAGCAGAAGGTCTAGGTTCAAGTCCAAGTTTTGTTAATGGGACATTTAAATTCTCTGGTTAAGCAAGTCACTTATCCTCTCTGAAGCTTAGTTTCCTCAACAGTAAAAAGGGGGTATTCACAATTTATTTATCCAAATAGTTCCTATAATCAAATAAGGTAATGTGAAACATTTTGAAAGCTGCTTTACAAAAGTAAGGATTATAATTTACTTCTTACAAGAAATAAAAAAAACAGTTCCTCTTTACAAAAGGGAGCTGAGGCAACTTATGGTATATTTATATAATATCAGAGAATAAGTAGAAAATAAACGTAGATTTTTGATCCATTCATTTACTGATGGGAACTTGCATTGCTTCCAACACTTGGTTATTGTAAATTGTGCTGCTATGAACATTGGGGTGCATAGGTTCTTTTGGATTGGTGTTTTAGGACTCTTAGGGTATAATTCCAGCAGTGGAATTGGAATACTGTGCAGCAGAAAGAAAGAAGGAGCTCCTACCCTTGGTGACAGCATGGATGGATCTGGAAAGCATTATGCTAAGTGAAATAAGCCAGGCAGTGAGGGACAAATGCCATACGATCTCACCTATAAGTGGAACCTAATCAACAAAACAAACAAGCAAGCAAAATGGAACCAGAGACATTGAAATATAGAACAAACTGACAGTAACCAGAGGAGAGTAGGGAGGGGGTTTATGAGGAAAAATAAGGGCAGGGTGGTCAAGGAACATGTATAAAGGACACATGGACAAAGCCAAAGGGGATAAACTTGAGGGTGGGAGGCAGGGATGGGTAGAGGGGGAGGTGTGGGGGAAAATGGAGACAACTGTACTTCAACAACAATAAAAAAAGAAAAGAAAGTTAGAAAAATAACTCACCATTACATTTAGTATAGTTGTTCGATATTGGCCACAAATTTGGCTCCAAATTCCTAGTAGATAACACACATAAATATTCAGTTAAAATAGCCATGAGTGTGTCAGGCAAAAACTAGCAATGTTTTGTGCTTCTCATACTGGGGTACCAGTGGAGAGGGATTGGGGACTGTGGCATGCTCAAGTGTGAAAACTCAGGATAAACTATCTTGTGCTTCAGTTTTGAGTAAGTTACAGACATTTTCACGTTAGAATAAATACATATCATTAATTTAAAATTCTTGTTTGGGTATTTGCTCCGTAGCAGATACTGCTCTGTGAACTGGGGTACGGTGGGAAACAAAAGACCCTGATCTCACTGAGTTTATATTCTAGGCCAGAGCAGTGGTTTGCAACTGTATCAGAACGAATATCCTTTTCACTCTGCTAGAATGAAAGTCTCAGATAATGAACCTGCATGTAATTAACAATGAACACAACACCCTTTTATTTAAAGGTGAAATAAAAAGGATGCAATTTATAGTAAAGTAATATTTATTTCAAAATATAAATAAATACCTAAGCATGACTACAACTAAAGGTATAATGCAATAGGAAAGTACTTGCATCTTAGAAAAATAAATTTGGGTTAAAGAGAAGTAAAGACAATAATTAACTGAATTATCACTTTTTATACTTGACATTTCGAAATAAGGACTAAATAAATAAGTGCATAGCATCTATAGCACCATAGCCATGAGTTCAACCATTATAGATGCAGAATGTCACAGATATGTGTCTTGAACACCACAAACTGTGTTGTCATTACTGACATGATTTTCTGACATGGCAAGCAACTTTCCCTAAACAAAACAGACCATAATATTCCTGGAAACTTCGGTGTACATTAAAGCTGGCTGAAAATAGTTTTTATTTATGTGCAATAGAGTAGGTGCTCAGCTGAGATCATCACAAACAGGCTTTTCTCTTACCTCAAAGACCAGGGTGACACACAAAAGGAATGCAGAACACAGAGCAGTTGGCTGTGCAGCCTCACTTCAGCATCTCTGAATATCTTTGGCTCTTGCCTCCAAAATACTGGCTCTCCTATCTCTTTAAAAACCGGAAAACAACCCCACAAATGCTCAAAATACTCCCAGAAGGTGGAACTCCTTTATTTGGTAACTAGAAGTCTCCCAAATAATTTAGAGACTGATAAGTAGTATAAAGGAAATAAAACAGTGCAGGAGTAGGATGGCATTACTTGAACTAAGGCCTGAATGTTGACATGGAGACAGCCTTGCCAAGCGCTGGGGCAAGGACATTCCAGGTGAGGGGACATTCCAAAGGTGGCAAGGTGGGACAAAACTTAGGATGTTTAAGGAACAGTAAGAAAAACATTGTGGTTGGAGCTAGGCCACAAAGGTGGAAAGCGTTGAACTTCAAGGGCACAGAGAGGGGGAGAAATTTCCCAATTATTTTTATGGGATGTAGAAAGACTGATATTAATAGTCCAATGTAAACCACATTTACAGTGACTGTCTGTGTGGTCCCCGATCATTTTGAAGAGGTGTGTTTCCAGTAAAAGGAATTATCTTGTCCATGACTTTTGATGGACTCTTGGGAGAATGTTCAGGAAGCACACACGATGTTTTCTATCAGGTCCCAGCTCCACCACCATGTCAGGTTCTGGATGGACAAGGCTCTGAAACTCCTCTTCTCCTTCTTTCTCTTGTGCTGCCTTGGTATTCCCTGCCAAGAACAAACAAATCTCTTTCTTGGAATTTTGATATTCCCCCTCCTCCTCAAAAGAAGTTTTGACAAGGATTCACTAATTGGAAGTAAAATGACCTTAATTGCTTTTCTAATTACAAAATATACATGCATCATCCCAGGAAATTTTTTGGCTTTCTAAAATTCACATAAAGCCATACCTAAACCAGCAAATAGAGGAAGGTGGTTATGAAGATAGATTAAAGTGGGTGTCCGAGTCTTTACTCAGCTCTTTCTTATGTCTTACTCTGAGCACTCACTGAGATGATCGGATTTGAATTTTGTACTTCAGTCATAGGTATAGAGTTGGTACCTCATTTGTACTTTTGAAAAATTGCAAATCAGACCACTGATTCCTAGGTGGGGAAAATCCTTAGCGGTGAAAAAGAACTCACAGACCTATGGTGAAGGACCGAAAATTTCAGTCTGATATAAAATATAGAACTCAGATTCAAGGGAAAAACTAACTTTTCCAAAAGTACAAATAGAAAAGCTGAGCCGGGGCTCTTTTCTAGCTCTTTATTTTTCTTACAAGCTATCAACACTCCTGTGGCGAAGTGCTCTTATCTAGTTCTTAAACGTCTCTCCACTTGTAGATGCTGTCCGCTCGCTTCATTTAACTGTCTTGGTACTTCTCCAGTATTGGCATCGCCCCCAGCTTCATGGCACACTTTGAAGGGCGAACACGGATTTGCCTATTCAGTCCAGCTGGATTTCGGTCACTGAGTTAGAGACTTCCATTGACATTTTTGCACGAAAGCGTACGTCTGCTGACGGACGAGGGTAGGGAACTCCATCCACCCTCGCCCCAGGGCGTGGCGGAGACACCCCCACAATGTCACTCCTCAACCGCCCCTGGAATGTGCTTAAGGAGGGGCAAGGGTCGACCGCCCACTTAGTCCAGGGTGCGAGGGGGGACACAGCTTCTCCCGCACTAGCACTCCAAAGAAACACCTGCCCCGCCCCTACCCGTGCGACCCTGTGGCCCCGCCCAGCAGCTCCCCTCACGTGCTGCAGCGCCGCCCAATCAGCGCCCGCACTGCACAGGCTCGCGATTCAAACTGCAGCTCGGTAGGGTAGAGGGGTTTAGCAGTGCTGGGGCCGCAGCAGCCACGGCGTGCGGAGCATGGACCACCGCATCGTGGGGCCCGGCCCGTACCGGGCCACCAAGCTGGTGAGTGAGCATGAGGGGCCCTGGGCAGTGCCTCCAGCCCCACGATTCCTGGGCCCTCCTGCCGACGCGCAGCGCTCAGTCTTCGCTTCTCCGAGGCTGGCGGGCCAGGGTTTGGAGGCGGGACGGGTTTGGGCCGGAGCTGGCGTTTTTGGACGCAGTTCAAAGAAAGGATAACGGGGACCGGAGCCCAGGCAGTCGGGGGAGCAGCTTCGTTCCCTAGGCCTTGGCCGTGTTCTACGCAATCAAGGGCACCTCCCAATTTGAAGAGCTCTTTAGACCAGGTGACCCTCCCCACCCCGGCTCCTCTTTGTCCTACGTAATCCCACGCCTATTTCCGGGAGAGGAAAAACCCTGTTCCTTACTTTAGGCCCCCCCCCCCCCCCCCCCCCCCCCGGCGCAGTCGGGGCAGGGTGTGTCTCCGTCCTGAGTATCGCTTGTGGTGATCCTTGAGGTTCTTTCTAACGGTGCCCTGAACGGAGGTGGATCGTCCTGGCCACATTTCCCGTGCTGGAGTTTCTGTTTTGGTCATCACCGGCAAAAATAAGGGTTTGGCCTGAGTGAGTGATTGGTCTGAGAGAGCATTTGTAGACCCTGGTGGTCCAGGGTGCTGCCCTTTCTCCTGGGAAAAGAACTTGGTATTCAGAGATCTGAGGGTACTTATTTGACTTCCTTGTGACCCGGAGCAAGTAATTTTTGTGCTGTCTGTTTCAAAGGATTACCATAGTGGGATAGGTAGTGCAATTTGCTGTGGCCATGACAGGCATTTAGACAGCTTTCTATGAAAGCATACGGCTAATTTGGGAGGAAGGGACTTCCCTTCTTGATCTGTCACAACTCTGGTCACGCTTTAACTTGGAAATTAGTCTCCCTCAATACCCCCTAATGGATATCCAGGAAAAGATGGGAATTAATTTCCAAACTCTCATTCAACCAGACTTATATGTGGAAGAGATGAGGACAGTGGGACAATGGGAAATATCACTAGGGTTTCCTCTTCTTTCTAGAGCCAGTTTCCTGGCAGGTAGAATCAAGCGGAGCTAAGAAAGCCAGCTTGTTGGAGAAATCATGGTTGTGGCAAATAGCTCTTTAATTTTTTATTTGGCTCATAATCCCCTTTGAGAATTTTATCTCCTCTTTCCAGAAAAGTGCATGTGCCTCATAATCATGAAATTTTATATATGATTTCAGGGGACTTGGGGAGTCTGTGGCACTGTTTCATTTGGCCTAATCATTTACTTCCCCACAATTTCGTGGTTAGCAGTCTGGCCTGGGCTTCTGTCAGTGGTTCTTCTGTTGGTGCCACTTATATGCCACAGCCATCTATCTGGTAAATGGCCTAGGTCTAAGATGGCTGCTTGACTTGGTTCTGACTGTTGGCAGGGCCAAGTGTGTTTATATAGAGTGCAGTGGCTCCAACACAACGAAAAGGTTTCTGCTTGTAACTTCGATGGTCAGAGCCAGTGAAACAGCTAAACCGAGACTGTAGGAATTCAGTGCCACTTCTTTTCCTTTTTTTTAAATTAAAAAGTACTTTTCAATTATAGTTGGCATGCAATATCATATTAGTTTCAGGTGTACAGCATAGTGGTTGGGCATTTATATAACATATGAAGTGACCTCCCCCACCCCCTACAGTAAGTCTAGCACCTACCTGATACCATACAGTTATTACAGTATCACTGATTGTATTCCCTGTTCAGCTCCACTTCTTTATGGACAGAATTGCAGTCACATCACCAGAGGTCCCTGTCAACAGGATTGTAGGAGTGATTGTATTTATCTTTTTAAAAAAATTATATTTATTTATTTATTTTTAGAAAGAGGGGTAGGGAGGGAGAAAGAGAGGGAGAGAAACATCAGTGTGTAAGAGAAACATCCATAGATCCGGATGCCTCTTGCATGCCCCCAGGCATGGACCTGGCCCAGAACCCCAGCATGTGCCCTGACTGGAAATCGAATAGATGACTTTTTTTTTTGGTTTGCAGAACAGCAACACCTAATCCACTGAACTGCACCAGTCAGGGCTGATTGCATTTATCTTTGCATACAGTCTACTACAGACACCCAGAATTTAAATCAATTTGTTGATTCATTTAAAAAATCAACAAATACAAATGTAGGTTTTCCTTCAGGCTAGCTTCTAAGAGGTACGAATAGTGGTGGTAGGGAACAAATAGGGTGTTTTAAAGTGATGTTTTCATATCTGCTTTTGCTTCACAACTGTCTCTGCCATTTCAGACTATCTGGTTTCAGGGCTATTGGTAGTTCCAATGTTAGGGACAAACGAGATTGTGCTTTATCAGGGTCTTTCAGACACTTTGCTCTCCTTTGTGGAAGGAAAATAACACATCCTCCCCTCTCCCCAATCTGTTCACATCATTTATGCAGGGGAAACAAGAAGGCTCTCAGTATTGGCATAACTAGTTCTCGTTCTTCCTGCTTTATACTAAAAACGCCAATACATCAGCCCTGGCTGGTGTACCTCAGTGGATTGAGCATGGGCCTGAGAACCAAACAATTGTGGTTCACTTCCCAGTCAGGGCACATGCCTGGGTTGCATGCTAGTTTCCAGCAGGGGATGCATGAGAGGCAACCATACATTGATGTGTCTCTCCCTCTCTCCTTTCTCCCTCTAAAGATAAATAAATACAATTTTAAAAAGTTAAAAACCCCCCCCTGGCTGGCGTAGCTCAGTGGATTGAGCACAGGCTGCAAACCAAAGGGTCACTGGTTCAATTCCCAGTCAGGGCACATGCCTGGGTTGCAGGCCAGGTCCCCAGCAGGGGCTACATGAGAGGCAACCACACATTGATATTTCTTTTTTTAAAAATATATTTTATTGATTATACCATTACAGTTTTTCTATTCCCCCCCTTCATTCCCCTCCACCCGCACCCTCCCTCCCCCACCATTCTCCCCCCCTTAGTTTATAACCACGTGTCTCAAGTTCTTTGGATTCTATATTTCCCCCACTATTCTCGCCCTCCCCCCTATCTATCTTCTACCTACCATCTATGCTATTTTCTATGCCTTCTCCCCTCTTCTCCCCCTCCCAACCCCCTGTTTCTAACCCTCCATGTGTCCTTCATTTCTATGGTTCCACTCCTGATCTAGCTGTCCTCTTGATTTGCTTTTGTTTTAGGTGTGGTTGTTAATAACTGTGTGTTTGCTGTCCTTTCACTGTTAACATTTTTCATCTTCTTTTTCACATTTTTCATCTTCTGTTAACATTTTTCATCTTCTTTTTCTTATATAAGTCCCTTTAGCATTTCATATAATAAGGGCTTGGTGATGATGAACTCCTTGAACTTGACCTTATCTGAGAAGCACTTTATCTGTCCTTCCATTCTAAATGAAAGCTTTGCTGGATAAAGCAATCTTGGCTGTAGGTCTTTGGATTTCATGACTTGGAATACTTCTTTCCAGCCCCTTCTTGCCTGTAAGGTCTCTTTTGAGAAATCCGCTGACAGTCTGATGGGTACTCCTTTGTAGGTGACTGTCCCCTTATCCCTTGATGCTTCTAGGATTCTCTCCTTCATTTTGGTCTTGGCTAATGTAATTATGATGTGCCTTGGTGTGTTCCTTCTTGGGTCCAACTTCTTTGGCACTCTCTGAGCTTCCTGGATTTCCTGGAAGTCTATTTCCTTTGCCAGACTGGGGAAGTTCTCCTTTATTATTTGTTCAAATACGTTTTCCACTCGTGGCTGTTTCTTTCCCCCTTCTGGTACCCCTATAATTCGGATGTTGGAACGTTTAAAGATGTCCTGGAGGTTCCTAAGCCTCTCCTCATTTTTTTGAATTCTCATTTCTTCATTCCTTTCTGGTGGGATGTTTTGTTCTTCCTTCTGGTCCATTCCATTGATTTGAGTCCCAGTTTCCTTTCCATCACTATTGGTTTCCTGTGCATCTCCCTTCATTTCAATTAGTTTAGCCTTCATATGTTCCTCTAATTTGTGACTATGTTCCTCTAATTTGTGACTATAATCTACCAGTTCTGTGAGCATCCTGATAAATAGTGTCCTGAATTGTGCTTCTGAGAGGCTGGCAATTTCTTGGTCGCTTAGAGTTATTGGCTCTGGGACTTTGAGTTCTTCTTGCGCCATCTTTCGGGTTGTTCGTGCCTGTTCCATAGCAGGATCAGAGCCCTAAAGTGTTCACTAGAACAGGGCAACTAAGTCGCTGGGTTGTGACGTTGTATGTGGGGGCGGGGTCAAAGAGGGACTATGGCGTCCTGTCCGCCGCCTGCCGCCACGGCCCTCACGGGTGCAGCAGTTGCTGCCGCCCACACGTTTTGTCCCACTGCACGCGAGTGTGCCACCGCCGTCAGCCCTCGCCCCCTGGGGCCTGCGTGGTCTGTCTCACTGTGCGCGAATATGCGCCCGCGGTCTGCCCCGCACCCCAACTGGTTCCCGTCTGCCTGCGCGCCTGGGTCGGGGGCCCTGCCCTGCCCGACCCTGCTCGCTGCTGGCTCCGCCCCTCTTACCGTCCCCGTTGAACGGTTAGATGTAGTCGGACTTCCGTATAATTCAATTTTCTGTCCTTTGGTTGTGTCTTTGTTTCTCCAAACCTTTGTTGTATTCAAACTTGGTTGTGGGAGAAGGCACAGTGTTTCCACCTATGCCTCCATCTTGGTGGAAGTCCCTAACTCACACATTGATATTTCTGTCCCTCTCCTTCCCCCTCCCTTTCCTTCTGTCTAAAAATAAATAAATAAAATCTTTAAAAAATATTCAAAAAATTTTTAAATCCAATACATCAAAATTAATCTCACTCACAGAAATGTATGAAATACCACTTTTTATAGATGCAGAGTGCCTATGCATTAACACTTGATTCTGAGCCACACTACAGTATTATTAAAGGAATTGGTAAAAAAAAAAAGTGCTCTCTCCAGAAGTCTTCAGTCCCCTAGAAGTGATTTGCAAGCCAAGGTTAGCCAAAACTGATAAAGTTAAGTGGGAAGTTATATTATGTGAATAATTAATGGGAACATCTCCATTTCACCAGAATTTCCCAGGTAGTCAATCCAGTTCTAAACTTTATTCTATTTGAGAAACTTGATCTTAAAGTAAGATTTTGAAAACACAGAAACAATAGCCATTTTTTAAGTGAGAATTCTTGCTTTGTCAGTGATCTCACTCTTATTATAGGTGTTCTTGCACAGCCCCCTCCCTGCCCGCCCCAACTGTAAACTCTATAAATGTTTCCCTGAGCAAAATTCAGTTGTGCCTCAGGCTTTTACCAGGTAAAGTATACAGCTCATGGTAGCTCTGTCTTTACTTTCCTTCTCCCACTTCCAGCGTACCATTTCCTCCTCCTCCCACTATCACCCTCAACCTAATCTTCAGTAAAGCTTTGGGAAATCTGTTGGCGCACAAAGCAGGCCTTTACTTGCTCTTTTTTTAAAAGATTTTATTTGGTTATTTTTAGAGAGAGGGGAAAAGAGAGGGAAAGAGAGGGAGAGAAGCATCAGTGTGTGGTTGCCTCTCACATGCCCCCAACAGGAGACCTGGCCTGCAACCCAGGCAATATGCCCTGACGGGAGTCGAACTGGCAACCTTTAGGTTCACAAGCTGGCACTCAATCCACTGAGCCACACCAGCCAGGTACTTGCTTCTTTTATGGCTCACTCTACTTTCTCAGACCACATACAGCTCAATTTTCCATATGCCAAAAGTCAGAAGACAGATTTATAAGTCAATTCATGATGAATATGGAAGCTAATTAGCAACTTACTCATCATCAGGGAAATAGCTTTCATTTTTGTAACCCACATAATAAATGGTTAATTATTTTAAAAGAATTGAGAAAGAAATTTGCTTTTATGAAAATTGCTTATATCTGCTGATCCTTTCTTTGAACTTACTTCTCAGTTCAAAGTTATGTATATCATCTGATGCAACTGGTAAACTGTAAAAGACTTACAGACATCATTGAATCGGAGAGGTAGAATGTACTCCAAGGATGTCTAGTCCAATGTCCTCATTTGACTGAGGCCTAAGGGTGAACTGACTTGATCAAGTTCACACTGGTGGTAGGTGGCAAGTACAACCAGACCTAGAATTTTATTGTCTGAATTCCTTGCCCAGGTGCTGTATTATAATACTATAGCACCACTCATAATATTTTTGGTGCTAAGAAGAAAGGAAGTGGAGTAAATATTCTGGAGGAAGGAACAGGAAGTGCATTTCAATACTCAGAGCTGTATTTTATAGTGTAGTGTATGATGTTAATTTAAGCTATAACAGTTGTGGTGTCTGATTCTTTATCTCCTACACTGGGGGTTTGAAATAAATAACTGAAACCTAAATAGTTTTTTTAAGCATAAAACAAATCTGTTTGTTCCCTTTGCTATAAAGATTATTTCCTTAGATGTAATGTACCATGGAAGGATATCACATTCTCAAGCTATTATCGTGTTCTTTGTTGACATAGGATATGTTCTTCCTAAATGCAAGTGAGAATGGTGAATTAGTTTAAAGATAACTTAATTTTTTTCTTTTTTGGCAGAGTAGCCAAATAACTACTTATGTTGGGAAATAAATCAGTGCAGAGACCGTGGTCCTCTCTAGGTTTTGAAGTTTTAGTTGAAGCACTGGATTGAGTAAATATAAACCGTAACGATAAATGCCAGTAAAAATCACAATAAGTAAACTCAAAATTCTTTTTGTAAATTCCCTATTTAAGAAGAAATATAAACCTTGGATAAGATGTCTTATAAAATTTTTAGTGTGACATGAACATCAGCTGTTAGGAGAACAGCTAAAAATCCAATCAGAATCCAAATAGGTATTTTTTTCTCTGTGGGGACTGTGTTGAATTGAAGGCTCATAGGCAAGAGTAAAAATGGGAGAATTCAAGAAAATTCTTAAAGGCCATAGGTGCCTTGACCTACTACCAGAGATTTAAATGTAGTATTAATTGGCTGTAATCACAAGGGTATATAGTATTGCACAGAAATAGACAACTCTCTCAGTGGGATAGAAAAAGAGAGTTCCGTATCAAGAAAGGTGATATGTAAGGTGACGAGGTTTCAGTTCAGTGAGAAAAGGCGGCACAACTGGCCCTCCACCCGGAAGAAAAGAGAGTCAGAGCTCTTCTACCTCCCGCCTTAAATATTTCAGTTGAAGCTTCCAATGTTAAAATAAACTCCTGTGGCGGACCCTGGCCAGCAGAGTCTGCCTGTTGTGGCTGACGGTGAGAATGGATGCCCAGGCGACAACAATCCTGTGGGGGAAAAGGGAACAGGCATGACTCTCTCTCGAGGCGAGAGTGCCTATGGATGCCTCGGCCACTCCCTCAAGAGGGGAGCACTTCAACCCTTGTCTAGACAGGCTTTTATTGTTTTCCTGGGGTCTTACATCAGAGAAAGATTTATTATCTATTACATAGAATATTATTGTCTACATTCTAAGTACAATCAAGGAAATAAAAATAACATGCAGAGGAAGGTGGCAATGAGCTGATTAGCTCTGTCCTTGAGAAAATTCATACAGGCTTTGGAAATTACCTTGGAGAGAGACAATACACATTCATTGTTTTAGACCAGGGTGATGGAGTTTTAGCAAGAGCAAGCCATAACAGTCTGTATGCATTTTCTAGGCCCGATTCCCATGGGAAAGCTTGGTTTGAGGGTCTGGCTCCTGCCCACCAGTTTGCTTCTGTAGGTTTTCCATACAGAGCTGAGTCACATTTGCCAGGCCAAAACAAACCAGTCCCCTACAAAATCCCTCTATAATACTAAAATAATATTTTGATGAAAATTTTGATAAATATTTTTAATATCTCAAGAGTAAACCTTAAGAGAATAAACCCTGAAACCATAAAGAAAAAAAAAACATATCTTTTTCCTTAAAACAGTAACATTGTAAACAACAAAACCTTCCCAAAGCTAGAGACCACATAAACAAATGAATAAGCTAGGAGAAAACACTCTAACATACTTAAAGAAGGATTAGTAGTCAGTATTTCTTCATTCAATATATATTTATTGAACATGCATACTACATGTCAGATACTATCCTTGGTGGCTGGGATATTGAACTAAGTAAAATAGACTAACTTTCTTGATTTATATGCACTTAGATTTAAATTCTAGATTTACAGAGTTCTTAAAGTTGATTAAAATTTAGAGAAACAACACAATAGGAAAAGGGCAAGTCTCGGATGAAGAAATAAAGTGACTAAATATGAAGGTAGGAATATGCAACCAAAACATAGAGATAGTATTTCTTGTACATGGGCTGACGGTAGTGAGAAGAATGGGAACACCTAGGTGTGGGCAAAGACAAGGCAGTTGGCTCATACCGTTGTTGATTGGAGTGTGAATTGCTGCGACTGATTTAAATATGGTGAAACTCTATAGATGGCTGTTTGCCGCAGCCCGCTGCAGCAAGCGTGGTCACGAGGTGAGGCGAGGGACTTAAAAAATGGAGAGGACCATAAGCTCTGCTGGCAAAATGGCAAATTTATTCAAGGAACAGCTGTCTTATATACAAACTGTTAATGCCTAAAGCAAGACTGCAGGGAACTAGAAACAATGTTGTTTTTCAAAGTTCGTGCACTCCCTTAAGCTATCAAAAGGGCAAGAAGTTCTCATAACCATCTGGGAACATGACACCTGCGCCAGGGTCTTGTTGTGTCTTTCAAGGCTGGGAACTAGAAGGTTAGGAAAGTGTCAAGGTACCCGCCGGCTCCAGGGACCAGAAACCAAGCTCATCCACCATTCTCACAGTGGAGAACTCTGTCCTTGGTCCCCTTATGGCCTGGCGGGCCCCCACACCTGTTATACGAAAGGTAAATAAACGAGGGCATGGTACTTCAGGCTGTATAAACGAGCATACTTATACAACAAACTGGAAGTAGCTACATGTCCAACAGTTAGAAAACGATCAAATGAATTATGAAACTCGTTTACTTGTAAGAATGGGCCAAATCTACAGGTATTGACTTAGAAAGATATCCTTGATGTGTTAAAGGCAACAGCAGATTGTAGGATAATGTATACAACATGATTGGTCTTGTTTCTTTAAAAAGGAAACAAACAACCGCAATGATAACACATCCATACAAAAGGAAGAGTTCTGTGTATCTGTGTTGGATATGTACAGAGAATTGGAGAGGGACAAGGCAGACTCTTACATATACTTTTGCGTTTAATTTGTTACTATATGCATTATTCTGTAATTAAATTAACAAGTAGAAGAACTGCTAACCAGTCTGATTACATTAATAGACTATTTCATACATTTTACTTATTGAAATTTATTTATATTTCAAAAATACTGGGTTCCATAAAGCCATGTCTTTACTGTGTTTATGTAATACATAAAGTACTATACATTAAGTTTAGTTGATAATGGTTATGATCATTCAATTAACATAAAATAAGAGAAAATCTTTATTAACCTCCTTCCTTCTCCACCTTCCAACATACTTCAGCAGGACTAAAATGAAAGCTAGGTGTCAGCAGAGGGCTAAAAAAATTGTTAAAAATACATGGACATTGTTTAATGTAAATGCTCATAGGTACCGAGTGTAATGAAATGATCACTTAGGGAGGAGACCATATAACAGGGTTCTAGATTTTATTCTGAGACTAAGTACCTGAGTGACATGTGCCAATTTCTGAGTCCTCCTTGGGTTGTGATTTTGCCTCAAAGATTCTTTTCAGCTCTAGAACAGACTGAGCCCCCTCTCTGCCTGATTTGTTTTAAGAGGTTATCCTGGAAATTATATATATTATTTTTATGTGTGAGGAATGCTTTGTGTTTTATAAAGGGCTTTCAGAGTGATCATTTCATCTGACTTCACAGTAACCTGGTATGGTAGGTAGGCAGCTAAAGTTATGTAAGTGTTCATGGACTCCTAATGGGCTCTCTTTCTACTAATCATTATTTAGTTTCAGCCCACTTGCCCTGCTCTTCCTCTGTTTACATTCAGTTCCTTTTTCATCAGCTCAGATGGTTTCCTCTGCAGCCTTCCTTCTCTCTCTCTTCTGCATTCAACCCACCATCACTACCACCCGATTCATATTTACCAACTTTCAGGTTGGTGATCTGAAATTGCGGATTGCCCTTAAAGAGGATTTTAATATGAGTATTTGTGTGCACGTTTGTGTACGTGTGTATTTGGTTGTAGCTTTTTATCAAGCATAATATGTACAGAAAAGTGCACAAACCATAAGTGTACAACTGAATGAATTTTCACAGAGCGAGCACCAACACCCAGACCCAGAAATACAGCATCATCGCACTCCAGAAGTCAGTCACTCCGCCCCTTCCCATTCTCCACCTTCATACGAGTTAACCACTATCGTCCTTTCTAAAACCATAGATTGATTTTGCCTGCTTGTTAAGTTCATGTGAATGGAATCATTAGTGTTTACTTTTCATGTCTGTTCTTATATCAGTATTACATCTTATCTGTTATTCATCTATGTTATTGCATGTAGCAATAGTTTATTCATTTTCATTGTTATGTAGCATTGTATTTCATGAGTAAATCACAGTTTATCTAGCTGTTCTTTTGTTGATGGACACTTAGGTTATTTTTGCCTATTAAGTATATTGCTACTATGAACAGTGTGTTTTTTGGTGACTCTATCCAGCAGTAGGCAAAAGTAGGTTTACAGTTGTTTGTATGGAAAATAATACAATAATTAATAAGCAATAATAAAACAAGAATGAACTTATGTCTTATGTACTCACAAGTATAAACTTCCTTTTGCCTATGTTGTATATGCATTTCTAATGTATATCTACTTAGCAATGAAATTGCTGTGTTGTAAGGTGTGCATATATTTAACTTTTATAGATACTGCCAGCCTGTTTTCCAAAATGGTTGTACTGATTTTTATTTCCTCCAGCAATGTGTGAGATTTCCAGTTGCTCCACATTCTTTTTTAAAAAAATATATTTTATTGATTATGCCATTACAGTTGTCCTATTCCCCCCCTTCATTCCCCTCCACCCTGCATACCCCCTCCTCCCACATTCCCCCCCTTTAGTTTATAACCACGTGTCTCAAGTTCTTTAGATTCTATATTTCCCATATTATTCTTGCCCTTCCCCCTATCTATTTTCTACCTACCATCTATGCTACTTATTCTCTGTACCTTCTCCCCCCTTCTCCTCCTTCTACTCCCCTGTTGCTAACCCTCCATGTGATCTCCATTTCTATGGTTCGGCTCCTGATCTAGCTGTCCTCTTAGTTTGCTTTTGTTTTAGGTGTGGTTGTTAATAACTGTGAGTTTGCTGTCCTTTCACTGTTCATATTTTTTATCCTCTTTCTCTTAGATAAGTCCCTTTAACATTTCATATAATAAGGGCTTGGTGATGATGAACTCCTTGAATTTGATCTTATCTGAGAAGCACTTTATCTGCCCGTCTATTCTAAATGATAGCTTTGCTGGATAGAGCAATCTTGGCTGTAGGTCTTTGGACTTCATGACTTGGAATACTTCTTTGCAGCCCCTTCTTGCCTGTAAGGTCTCTTTTGAGAAATCAGCTGACAGTCTGATGGGTACTCCTTTGTAGGTGACTGTCCCGTTATCTATTGCTGCTTCTAGGATTCTCTCCTTCATTTTAATCTTGGTTAATGTAATTATGATGTGCCTTGGTGTGTTCTTCCTTGGGTCCAACTTCTTTGGCACTCTCTGAGCTTCCTGGATTTCCTGGAAGTCTATTTTCTTTGCCAGATTGGGGAAGTTCTCCTTTATTATTTGTTCAAATAAGTTTTCCACTTGTTGCTGTTCCTCTTCCCCTTCTGGTACCCCTATAATTTGGATGTTGGAATGTTTAAAGATGTCCTGGAGGTTCCTAAGCCTCTCCTCATGTTTTTGAATTCTTATTTCTTCATTCTTTTCTGTTTGGTTGTGTCTTTCTTCCTTCTGGTCCACTTCCTTGATTTTAGTCCCAGTTTCCTTTCCATCACTATTGGTTCCCTGTGCCTTTCCCTTCATTTCAATTAATTTAGCCTTCATCTGTTCATTTAATTTGTGACTAAAATCAACCAGTTCTGTGAGCATCCTGATCACCAGTGTTTTGAACCGTGCATCTGATAGGTTGGCTATTTCTTGCTTGCTTAGAGTTATTGGCTCTGGGGTTTCGAGTTGTTCTTGAGCTATGATGTTTTGGTCTGTTCGAGCCTGTTACATATGAGGGGCAGAGCCCTAGGTGTTCACCAGGGCGGGGCAACTCAGTAGCTGGGTTGTGACGCTGTATATGGGGGCAGCGTCAAAGACGGGCAATAGCGGTCCCCTCTGCTGCTTCCCGCTGCTGGGGCCTGCGAGGTCTGTCTCACTGCTCTCTTCTTTGCCTGGTTTATCTTCATGCAAATGTGTGACCACAGTCAGCCTGCCGCCTTGCGTCCTCACTGGGTCTGCCTGTCGCAACCCCACAGCAGGGATCTGCCAACCGCTACCCACGCACCTGGGTTTTTGGGTTGGTCTGGCTGAGTTTTCCTATGCAACCCACTCTGCCAGTCGCTGGCTCCCCATCTCTTACCGGTCTGGCTGAATGGTTCGTTGTTTTCAGATTTCTGTATAGTTCAATTTTTTGTGTTTTGGTTGTGTTTTTGTTACTAAAACTTTGTTGTTTTTAAATTTGGTTGTGCGAGGAGGCACAGTGTTTCCCCCTATGCTGGAAAGTGTTTCCATCTTGGCCAGAAGTTCTGCTCCACATTCTTACCTGCACTTAGTATTGCTCTTTTCATTTTAGCCATTCTGTGGGTTCGTGGTGCTATTGCATGGTGGATTTCTTTTGCATTTCACTGATAATCAATGAGATTGAACGACATTGTATATTCTGTGGTATAGAATGGTATATATGCTATAAAATTTCCCTGTGGTAAATTTGGAGATCCTTTTATGTGAAGTACTTGTTCAAGTCTTTTTCCATTTCTCTGTTGGAGTTTCTGTCTTTTCTTTCTTGATTTGAATATTTTGTTTTAGAAACTCTGGTTATATGTTATCCTACTCTGGCTTGCCTTGTTTCTGTATGTTTTTTTAAGAAGTTAAAAAAACTTATATCTGGACCAACATAATTTAGAACACTGCTAATAGCTATCAAATGAAATAAAGAAGATTAATATGCATAAGGCAGAAAGATGTATGAATTTTTCCAGGAGGAAGACATGATTGGGAGTCAGAGTGGAATTAAATGGCATGAAGTTGGAAGGTGATTTTTAAAAAAGCAAGAAAAAGTCAAAGATCAGTTACACATTTGCTTATTGAGTACCTCATGGGTGCTGTGCACTGTGCTACGTGTCCAGGGTGCATGCCTTTGGGCTGCAAGCTCTTTGGGAGTCTCCCAGGTGTGATCTGAAACTGGCCTCCATATATGGAGGCAGGGAGAGTCCAAAGAAAAAGGCGGACCACTCAAGATTTGTCAGTGGCAGGTTTAATAAGCAAGGAAACTTATATATGAGGATTGTCTTGCGTGGCTGCAAGACGAATAGTTTTCTGCACCCATCTACCAAATCATAAAAGTTTATTGAGGTCCTAATTGGATTTAGTCATGTACACAGTCCAGATAGTCTCTTTACCACACTTCTATCTCAAGGCTGTGTCTTTGGAGCAGCTTCCAGGAGCAGGGACGGCAAGTGGGAACATACATGCCACACTCAGGGGCAGGTGGGGAGTCTCCAATAGCTCAGGTCCAGCTCGTGGGTCCAAGCAGTGGTCACATCTTCTCGATGACCTTCCCTAACATGTTTGCACAAACCCTGCCTGCTTCAGCCCTTTAAGCACCTGGTGTCTAACTCAAGAATTAGTAGTGTGGCTTAGAAAGCCATCGAAGATGGAAGAGAAATGGGACAGTAGTTGCAGAGGTGGCTGGGCAGTAGAGAGTGAATGTATGAAGAGAAACCTGGAAGAAAAGGCTCGATCGGAAGGGAAAACAAGGAACCACTGTTGGGCAAAATAAAAAGGAAATCAAAATATGATAAGATCAAAACTATAGTGGAAAGAAAAGAGCAAAATCAGGAAATCTGATTTCAGTAGGAAGGGAGATAATAAAATTCACAGTCTGTGAAGTGATATACTAGAAAGAGAAAAGTGCAAGGAGCAGGAATGCATCTGAGGGTAAGACTGAGTTTTCAGGACTTTTTGGAGGTTGGGTGGGAAGTTGGAGTGACTATTTAGGAAGACACCGTATGTTAACATTTCATTTATTATAGGGTTGGCTGATGAAGGCATGAATGCCTAGATTTGTTTATTTATTTATTTATTTCGTTTTCTATATCTTTTAAAAATATATTTTATTAACTATGCTATTATGTTGTCCCAATTTTCTCCCTTTGTCCACCCGTCCCTTCTAGTCCCCCCATTTCCTCCAGCAGTCCCCTCACTTAGTTCATGCCCATGGGTTCTGCATATAAGTTCTTTGGCTTCACATTTCCTATACTATTCTTAACCTCTCCCTGTCTATTTTGTACCTACCATTTATGCTTATTCCCTGCACCCTTCCCCACGTTTTCTCCCTTCTCCCTCCCTGATGATAACCCTCCATGTGATCTCTATTTCTATGATTCTGTTCCTGTTTTGGTTGTTTGCTTAGTTTGCTTCTTAGATTCAATTTTGATAGTTGTGAATTTGTTGCCTTTTTAATGTTCATTGTTTTCATCTTCTTTTTCTTAAATAAGTCCCTTTAACATGTCTCGTAATACTGGCTTGGTGATGATGAACTCCTTTAGCTTTACTTTGTCTGGGAAGCACTTTATCTGTCCTTCCATTCTAAATGATAGTTTTGCTGGACAGAGTAATCCAGGTTGTTGGACCTTTCTTTTCATCACTTTGAATAAATATGTCTTGCCAGTCCCTTCATGCCTGAAAAGTTTCTGTTGAAAAATCAGCTAACAGTCTTATGGGAACTCCTTTGTAGGTAACGCTCTGCTTTCCTTTTGCTGCTTTTAAGATTCTCTCCTAATCTTTAACCTTTGGCATCTTAATTACAATGTGCCTTGGAGCGGTCCTCTTTGTATCCATCTTATTTAGGATTCAGTGCTTCCTGGAATTGAATGTCTATTTTCCTCACCAAATTGGAGAAATTTTATTTCATTGTTGTTTCAAACAAGTTTTCAATTTCTTGCTTTTCCTCTACTCCTTTTGGCATCCCTATGATTTGAATGTCGGTTCATTTGGAAATATCCAAGAGTCTCCTTATACTATCCTCATTTTTTTGAATTGTGTTTCCTTCTTGCTGTTCTGGTTGAATGCTTTGTTTTCCTTATGTTCCAAATCATTGATATGAATCTCAGCTTCCTCCCCTCCACTGTTTGTTCCTTAGAGATTTTTCTTTATTTCACTTCGTGTAAACTTCAGTTCTTCTTTTGGGTCTTTTTTATGCTGCTTCTGCACTCAATGAGTCCTTTGAACATCCTGATCACCAGTGTTTTGAACTCTGCATCTGATAGGGTGGTTGTCTCCATTTCATTTAGTGCTTTTTCTGGAGTTTTGTTCTGTTCTTTCATTTGGGCCATATTTCTTTGTCTCCTTGTTTTGGCCACCTCCCTGTGTTTGCTTCTGTGTATTAGGTAGAACTGCTTTGACTCCCTATCTTAGTAGCACGGCCTGTTGTAGAAAAGGCACCTATAAATTGTGTGGGGCGGAGCCTTAGGTAGTCACTAGGGTGGGGCAACCTGCTTCACTGCTTTGTGGTTCTCTGTGGGGTGATGGCTCCGAGAGGGGACAATGCTGCTGCCTGGCTTCTGAAGGTTTGCCTGGCACTTGCCCTCTTTCTAGTCACTTCATTTACTGGTAGCAACTGGTGCCCTTCCAGCTGTTGCCCTGGTGCTGAATCCCAGAGGGGTCTGCATTCATTCCAAGTCCATGTGGGTCCTTCAACCAGAGTGTCCTGAAAATCTGTTTCTTTTTTTAAATTTTTTTCCTTAAGATTTTATTTATTTATCTTTAGAGGGGAAGGGAAGGAGAGAGGGAGAGAAATATCAATGTATGGTTGCCTCTCATGTGTTCCCTGCCAGGAACTGGCCTGGAACCCAGGCATGTGCCCTGGCTGGGAATCGAACCATGATCCTCTGGTTTGTGGGCCTGCGCTCAATACGCTGAGCTACACCAGCCAGGGCCATCTGACAGTTTCTTTTGCTGCCCCAACCCCCACTGCTTTTTACAGCCAGAAGTTACAGGGATTTCTCTTCCTGGCACTGGAACCCTGGGCTGTGTTGCATGACCTGGGGCTGCAATTTTGCTCACTCCTGAGGTATCCCTCCTGATTTTTATCCACCACAAGTGAATGTGGGACTGTGCATCTTGCCACCACACCTTTCTGAGCCACATTGTGACCTCTGGGTCCCTCCCATCTTTGTGTCTCTGCCTCTCCTATACATCTGGACGAATGTGGCTTCTTTAAATCCTTGGCTGTTGGATTTCCATACAGTTTGATTTTCTGCTATTTTTGTTTTGAGGTCTAGTAGTACTTCTTTCTCTGGTTGTGTGAGCTTGTTTACCTACACCTCCATCTTGTAGATTTCTTTTTAAGTAGGAACATATTCTGCAGAATTTTAAAACATATTTTCACATTTGGCACTCTATCTTTTTTTCCCTCATGTAATGCATTTCATGGAATAAACAGTAAATAATTACCAAGTGAGTTCAAGTCATATTAAACATAGTGCTCCCAGAAGTGAATTAAGCATATTGGGCTCAGGTTGCTATTATTTTTGATCCCATGTTTCTCAGTGTAAAAATTTATTAAGTTCACATAATAGGACAACTTGGCAGCAATATCCAGTAGATTTTTATTGAAGGAATAAATTCATTTTTAAAAATTACTTTTCTTTAGACTGTGAAGCTTGTAATTACATAGTTTACAAAGCTCTGTGACTAAGGCAATCCTTTAAATGGAAAAGTTGTATTTGTTGTCTTAAACTTTTTGGATTCAACAACCTTAAAAAAATCAGTTGATTACAAAGTGCCTTTCTCTTTTTCCTCCCAGTGGAATGAAACAGTGGAGCTTTTCCGCGCCAGGATGCCCCTGCGGAAGCATCGCTGCCGGTTCAAAAGCTACGAACATTGCTTCACAGCGGCCGAAGCGGTGGATTGGCTGCATGAGCTGCTGAGGTGCAGTCAGAACTTTGGCCCTGAAGTGACCCGTAAACAAACGGTGCAGCTGCTAAAGAAATTCCTGAAGAATCATGTTATTGAAGACATCAAGGGAAAATGGGGTCAGGAAAATTTTGAAGACAATGGTCACCTGTACAGGTAATGCCAGCTTGTAGAGTCTGAAGGGGAGGAGTATGGAGAGGCTGGGTGCATCCGGTCAGCGTCTGCTGAAACTTCTTATGTGAAAAAAAATTTACCTCGTCTCTTGGGAGGGATGCTTCTCCTGTGACTCTCTTGTGATGAAACCAGTTGCAATATTTCTTGACTCCATAGAGCACCCATGGCAGTCTTCTGTTGCCGGCTTTTCAGTAAGGGAATCTTTTCATGCATTTTGCACACCTGAGAGGATGGCTGTATAGCCTAGTACCTGTTCTAGGGAATCTGAAAAGGGTTAAACAGTAAGTCTGGGTCGGTCTTTGAGAGCAATGAGAAGGTGTGTGTTCAAGGGCACTAGTGGCAAAGTGGGTGTGAACTTTAGGCAGAACTCAGGGCTCATGTGAAAAATTGTACTGGAATTCCCTGATGTCTCAGATTAACTCTGGCAACACATGCATGCTTTTCCTCAAACATTGTTACTCATATATCAGTGCATTTTTTAAATGTTTGGACACCACCAGATAATTGGAGGGAATTGGATGACTCTCTGCTCAAACTTCCAGGCCCACTGCTTGTTGGGCTGTTATCGCTGGAGGTGGAAGAGACCTGCCTAAGATTCAGGGAATGGGAGAGGACTAAAGAGGAATGAGGTTTTGTGAACCCAAAAAAGAGGAATTGTTGTGTTATCTACAGAGAGGCCCACCAAGGTGCTAAGAAACTGAGAGGGATTTTTTAAAAAATGGAGAATATGGACTCAGTACTTACTTTCTTTTACTCCAGAAAAATAAGGAGTTGACTCTTTGTGTATATTCAAATCTAGTCTGCCTCTAGCTCCTAATCTCCTTCCTTGTAATTTAATGAAGGCCATTTGGGAGTGACTGGGTTTGAGTAGAGAAAACCTAACTTTTTCCAACCTGAACATTTCTTTGGCTTCTTTGAGACTAGCTGCTGAGAATGGTTGCGGAGAAGGTGAGCGTGCCAAGGCCAAATCCGATGTCGCTGTACGTTTAAGAATCCAATTTCCTCATAGCGTTTCATCAGCAGTCTTCAGCTTCTAGATATCAGTTAGCTTTTGTCCACTTGGCAGTTATTTCTGGCTTGCTGATCCAACTTCTAATTAGGACCTTGTGTGATTTTAGCCTGTTCTGGGGCCATAGTGCTCATTAGCATCAGGCAGCGAAAACGCTAGCCCTGGCTCCACGTGCGGTACTTCACTGGGGATTCTTCAGGGATTATTGCTCTTGGAACGCTAGTAGCTTGTACCTCATCAAGATTTAGCCAGCACACTGCTGAAAGATTCTCTGGATGAGCAGCTTCAATCTGTTCTGTTGGGACCTTAAATTGGGTACCTCTCATTGAGTCCCATGAAGCTTTAAGGGCCATCGGATCTGGAAAATAGGGTCATGCTCTAGGGTCATGCCCTATTTGTACCTCTAGTGAAAGAAATCTGAATTTACATTAGTTTAGATATGTGGCCCTTTAGTAATTTTCACTGGCCTGGAGAAAATCCTTCATCACTACCCTGTAGATCTTTTGAAGAGAACTGTTTTAGGAACCTCACTTTCAAGTTGATGTACTGCTAGTTCCCTCTAGTGGACATTGTTTGCTTTAATAGTCAAGCTGAGCATGTGTGCCTGTGATTTTGTTTTTCTTTTGTTTTTGTTTCAAGTCTTAGGTTCTTGGCCTGTAACAGTTGGATAAGTTCCTTAGCCTTCGAGGGCATCGTATTTTTCATCTATAAAATGACAGGGGCTGCCCAGGCTGGGTGGTTCAGTTGATAGGAGTGACGTTCCACACACCAAAAGGTTGTGGGTTCCGTTCCAGTCATGGCACATATACCTGGGTTGCAGGTTTGATCCCTGGTTGGGGTGCACACGGAAGACAACCGATAGATGTTTCTACTCCCTTCCTCTCTCTAAAATCAATAAACATATCCTCAGGTGAGGGTTGAAAAAAAGATAATTTAAAAGAATCACGGGTGAACTCCGGTCACCTCTCTGCCCGGAAGTCTGTCTTCATGCACCGCGCTACCAGCGGGGCTTCACCCCACCTTCCTCAGGCGTTTCCTGTGATCCCTCTCTCACCCCTGGGTCTGGCCAGATCTGCCTGTATCATCCTCCCTAAGAAATAGTTCCTGGTTACTGATGAACTTCTGTTTTGTAATATTTTTAAAGGCCTTTGATGATTAATTTGTAAAAATTTCAAACCCATGACTTATCTTTCTATACTGGTCCTTCTGTGGTCTTAGTTCCCACATTTTATGTCCCCAGTCACGTTTCTGTGTCCTTTCCCTTTATATTTATTTGTTAGAGCCTCTTGGTCTTTGCTCACTTGCCCTTGGAAATCCTCTTTTCTTTAATCCTTGCCTAGGTTTCTGTCCTCTGAGTTCATGATGCCTGGTTATTATCATTAATAGGGAGTGGAGTAGTGGGAGCCAGAAAAAGCAAAGGAGCGTGGCTCATTGAAGGGCCCCATTTTAAATGAAGAGAAGGTGGGTTGGGCAGGAGTACTTCTCAAATACTGTTAATTGGGAAACAAAATAATCAAGAGCATGTAAGTATTGATGAGTTTTCCTGTTGATCCCAAACCATAAGTTTCTGAGGGTAGTGAGAACTTGCCTTGAGATGCAGGTTACATATAAGACCAGATTTAATAAAAGTCCTTGAAAGGTGAGGGTGTACCACTCTCTGGATTGGCGGAGTTAATACGTTTGCAAAGTAGAAGTGGGAAAGGCCAGAAAAATGTTTCATGTGAGTGTCAGAAAGCACAGTCTATTTAAGCATTTACATGCAACTGATGTCCAGCTAGCATTTCACCAGCTGCATGGCTAATACTTACGTTCTGGCCTTTTCTTCGAGCCCTCCCATGTTTGGGCGTCAGTGTTAGATCCTCACATATGCTGCCTCTCCCCGTCCTCCTTTTCCTTTCTCTAGCATTATGAGGTGCCTACTCATGCCAGCCACACCACTAAACACTTTAGATGCATGACCCTATTTTCAGAGCTAAAGTCTAGAGGGGCGGACAGATACATTAGAATTCATTGTCACAGATGCTGTCATGAGGATGTGAATTCACTGCTGTTGGAGGGCTGGGGAATCAACTCTGCTTGAGTATGTCAGAGAATATTTTGTTTCTGTGGCGACACTTGGGTGGAGAATGGATGCATCAGTGGGTGCCTGCCAGGCGAGGGAGGGAGAGGGGCCGGTCAGGGTAAGGGAACTTGCTTATAAAGCCTGTCCTCCTGTGATCATGGGTGAGGTTAAATGATCGTGAGAGAGGTTAAGTATGTAAGGACATGTTGCCTGTCCTTATGCAGGGTGTGGTGGTAGATAAGGTTGGGAAAGGCTTTGCTTTTCTCTATATCCTCACCTAGCCCAGGGCCTCATTTATTGAGAAAGAAGTCAAAGGTTAGTAAGTGGAGAATTTCCTTTTTACTGGGCAAGAGTTAAGCAATAATCACCCCACCTCTGTTCCCAAGTTAAAGTGGCTCAGTCACATCTCACATCAACTGAGCTGCAGTTAAGTATGACACAAGCTCGGGAATGCAAGGGCCATGACAAGCACAGGGTCAGAGTGAGGCAGGCAGGCCCAGGTTTGAATCCCAGCTCCGAGTTACTGCCACCCATGTGGTCTTAGGCCAATTGCCTACACTCTGAACCTCCATTTCCTCTTCTACAAAGTAAGGGTGCTCACATTTCTGTCTTGAGGTTATCTTTGGTCCAGCTAGCCCAGGGCTTGGCACACTTGTTACCTAAAGGGCCAGTTTGTGGGTCAGACAACCTCAGTCGTAACTGCCCAACTGCTAAGCACATGTAAAGGGTTGGGCATGACTGTTTTCCAGGATAACTTTACTGACTAAACGAAGTGGTGGGAATTGGCCTGCAGGTCACGCTTGCTTACTCCTGCACTAGACTAAGGGCAAGAACTGGTATTAATTCTTGTATATCTGTTATCCAGTGGTGTCAGATACGTATGTGGTAGGCACTTAAATTGTTGTAAGTGATGTGAAGTCATCACACACAGATGAGTGCAGATTACTAGAAGATTCTGTTAGTTTAGGCCCTGGGAGAAGAGAAGGAGATGCCAAGATGGACCTAGGTAATGTGCGTGATTTAATGCCAGGGTTCTGGGGCCCCTGGAAAGGTTAAAGGGACAAGGAACAGAAATTGGGGTGAGCCTTCAGATTGTGGTGCAGGTCTGACCTCTGTGCAATAGAGAGGGAAAGAATTGGGTGGGAAGGGGCTCAGCCCACAGGGTGCAGTTCTGAGGAAGTCTTGGCCAGGCCGACTGGGGAGTCCTTGGGTAGAGGTCACCTGCTGGAAGGGTCCTGTGGCTTCTGTTAGGATTGGCTTGGCCTCAGAACCCGCACTGTGCTCATGCATATGCTGGAAGCTTCCTGGGTGAAGCATGAAAGAAAGGTACAGCAGCTAGAAATTGGAGTCCGTTGGGTTCTTGAAGGGCGACGTGGGCTTTGCACCTCCGTGGCTGGCACAGTCCCTTTCTTGTGCTGCCCAGATCTGCTTCTCCACACATGTTCATGGTGCTTCCTGCAGCCATGTCTAGGAGAAGGAAATTACTAGGAAGAATATAGTCCCTTTTGCAGGTCTCACGGTTGCAGCTGATGTTCGTCCTTTCCCTCTCCACTCTCCACTGTAAATTTCCTCACCCTCACCTGTCACCTGGCAGGCTTTGGCTGGCTTACCTGGCAGTGTGACCCAGCAGTTAATTTCTGAGACTTGGAACTCCTGGTGATAACCATGCACTTATTTACTGGGCTGGTGTTTCTGCACATGCCTGGTCACAGCTACAGTGGGACAAGGAGGTAGGTACCAAGAGCTGCCACAGATATTCCTGCCTCAACGGGGTCAGAGCAGCCAGCCCTCTTTCTGCTGGTTGGGATCAGTTACTGCTGCTGAGTTAGCGATTGCTCTTCTTGCCTGCTGCTCCCTGCCACAGGGAGTCCAGAGTGCCCTGCTATGTCTTCTGGCAAGAGTGCTCGCTCTTTAGGGAATGGGGGCTCTAGTTGTGGGAATGGGTCCCTGAGGAGGGGGGTGAGTAATGCGATTGCTGCTTCCTCCCCATTGTGACTGGCCAGTTTCATGTGTATATGAGACATAGCACCACACAGGGTCCTATACGTCCAGCTTGTCTCCGGTACAACACTGTTTTGATTTAGTAGGTTTATATTAAATCTTGAAATCTGTTAGTGTGTCCTCTAACTTTGTTCTCTTTCAAAATTGTTTGGCTATTCCAGTGCTTTGGCCTTGTCATATATGTTTTAGAATCCACTAGCTTATTTCTACAAAAATTTCTGTTGATATTTTGAGTAAAATTGTGTGGAATCTGTATATCATTTTGCAGAGATCTGGTGAATTAACAAAATTGAGTCTTTCAAATCATGAATATGTACATCTTTCAATGTGTGTAAGTTTTTAATCTCTCAGCAGTGTTTTGTAGTTTTAAGTGCCAGACTCTGCAAAAGAAGGAAATGTGTAAACTACGTAGGACTTCTAAAAAATGTACATGATTTACATTTACAGGAAGAACTACCACCACTCAATTTACAGTAGCACCAAAAACCATGGACTACTTAGATCTAAATCTAACACAACTTCTGTAGAATTTATTTTCTAAATAGTTACTGTTAATCTACAGTAGGAGTGGCTTTCAGATTGGATCACATCTCTCCCCTCCTTAAAAATACTCATTTGATCCTTTACTCATAATGGAATCTTTATTTATTTATTTATTTATATTATTTTTTAAGTATATTTTATTGATTATACCATTACAGTTGTTCTATTCCCCCCCTTCATTCCCCTCCACCCGCACATTCCCTCCTCCACCATTCTCCCCTCCTTAGTTTATAACCACGTGTCTCAAGTTCTTTAGATTCTATATTTCCCCCACTATTCTAGCCCTCCCCCCTATCCATTTTCTGCCTACCATCTATGCTATTTTCTGTGCCTTCTCCCCCTTTCTCCTCCTCCCACCCCCCTGTTTCTAACCCTCCATGTGTTCTTCATTTCTATGGTTCCACTCCTGATCTAGCTGTCTTCTGGTTTGCTTTTGTTTTAGGTGTGGTTGTTAATAACTGTGTGTTTGCTGTCCTTTCACTGTTCCTATTTTTCATCTTCTTTTTCTTATATAAGTCCCTTTAGCATTTCATATAAGTGATGATGAACTTGGTGATGATGAACTCCTTGAACTTGACCTTATCTGAGAAGCACTTTATCTGTCCTTCCATTCTAAATGAAAGTTTTGCTGGATAAAGCAATCTTGGCTGTAGATCTTTGAATTTCATGACTTGGAATACTTCTTTCCAGCCCCTTCTTGCCTGTAAGGTCTCTTTTGAGAAAGAAAGTCTGAAAGTCTGATGGGAACTCCTTTGTAGGTGACTGTCCCCTTATCTCTTGCTGCTTCTAGGATTCTCTCCTTCATTTTAGTCTTGGCTAATGTAATTATGATGTGCCTTGGTGTGTTCCTTCTTGGGTCCAACTTCTTTGGCACTCTCTGAGCTTCCTGGATTTCCTGGAAGTCTATTTCCTTTGCCAGACTGGGGAAGTTCTCCTTTATTATTTGTTCAAATAAGTGTTCCACTCGTGGCTGTTTCTTTCCCCCTTCTGGTACCCCTATAATCCGGATGTTGGAACGTTTAAAGATGTCTTAGAGGTTCCTAAGCCTCTCCTCATTTGTTTGAATTCTCATTTCTTCATTCCTTTCTGGTTGGATGTTTCATTCTTCCTTCTGGTCCATTCCATTGATTTGAGTCCCCGTTTCCTTTCCATGGCTATTGGTTTCCTGGACATCTCCCTTCATTTCAATTAGTTTAGCCTTCATATGTTCCTCTAATTTGTGACTATAATCAACCAGTTCTGTGAGCATCCTGATAAATAGTGTCTTGAATTGTGCTTCTGAGAGGCTGGCAATTTCTCGGTCGCTTAGAGTTATTGGCTCTGGGATTTTGAGTTCTTCATGCGCCATCTTTTGGGCTGTTCGTGCCTGTCAAGTAGCAAGATCGGAGCCCTAGATGTTCACTAGAGCAGGGCAACTCAGTCGCTGGATTGTGAAGTTGTATGTGGGGGCGGGGTCAAAGAGGGACAATGGCTTCCCTCTGCCGCCTGCTACCGTGGTCCCCACCAGTCACAGCAGCCACCACCGTCACCAGGCCCACGCGTTTCGTTCCACTGCATGTGAGTGTGCCACCGCCGTCAGCCCTCCACCACTGGGTTCGCCCCCTGGGGCCTGCATGGTCCGTCTCACTTTGCTCGAATGTGCGACCGAGGTCAGTCTGCCCTGCACCTCAACTGGTTCCGGGCTGCCTGAGCGCCTAGGTCAGGGGATCTGTCCTGCCTGACCCAGCTCCACTGCTGGCTCCACCCCTCTTACCGTCCCTGTTGAACGGTTCGTAGTTGTCGGACTTCCGTATAATTCCGTTTTCTGGTCTTTGGGTGTGTCCTATTTCTCCAAACCTTTGTTGTGTTCAAACTTGGTTGTGGGAGAAGGCACAGTGTTTCCACCTATGCCTCCATCTTGGCGGAAGTCCATAATGGAATCTTTAGTCACATGGAATAAGGAATGGTTTCTGGGCTGGGAGTTCAAAGGCTTCCTTAGTTTGACAACTAGTTATTTTTCTTATCTCTCATTCTTCTTCCCTCCAACATTTATGTTCCTGGTAGAGCTTCAAGCAGTATTGTGAAATGTAATGTGGGTTTCTGGAACGTGGCAGTCTCAGGGAGGTCAGCTCCTACAATGACCACTACCCGAGTGCCTTTTCTATACAGAGGTGATAGATGGCTTCTGAAGGCAAAGAGTCCAGCTCAGGCTGGCAAAAGGGGTGTCCCACCTACAGCCTGCGGGCTGCATGCAGCCCAGGATGGCTGTGAATGTGGTCCAAAACAGAGTTGTAAGTTTACTTAAAACATCATGAGATTTGTTGTGATTACATGTCACAATGTATTTAATGTGTGGCCCAAGACAGCTCTTCTTCCAGTGTGGTCCAGAGAAACCAAGAGGTTGGACACCCCTGCTAGATGCTGCAAGTTTCTGCTGATGCCAAAGAGATGATTTCGGTATATATTATGAAAAGGACTTTGTCATTGTGTCCTCTGTCATTTATGGGTCAAATTTATTAAAATTATAAACTGTGTTTTCCTCGTGGTTTAGATGCCCTAGACTATTTTGATTGATTAAATAATGAATTCAAATTTGTTTCAAGTAAATTCATCAAAGAGTAGTAGTTGTAGTATATTTTCTAATTTTTAAAAAATATATTATATTGCCCTGGCTGGTGTAGCTCAATGGAGTGAGCGCGGGCCTGCGAACTGGACAATCGAGGTTCGATTCCCAGTCAGGGCACATGCCTGGGTTGCAAGCCAGTCCCCGGCAGGGGCCAGTTCCCAGCAGGGGATGCACTAGAAGCAACCATACATTGATGTTTCTCTTCCTCTCTCCTTTCCTTCCCCTCTAAAAATAAATAAAGTATTTAAAAAATTGTTTAAAAAATATATTGTATTGATTATGCCATTACAGTTGTCCCATTTTCCCCCTTCATTCCCCTCCACCCTGCACACCCCCTCCTCCCACATTCCCCCCCTTTAGTTCATGTCCACGTGTCTTAACTTCTTTAGCTTTTACATTTCCTGTACAATTCTTGCCCTCCCCCTGTCTATTTTCTGCCTATTGTCTATGTTACTTATTCTCTGTAACTTCTCCCCCCTTCTCCTCCTCCCACTCCCCTGTTGCTAACCCTCCATGTGATCTCCATTTCTATGGTTCCGCTCCTGATCTAGCTGTCCTCTTAGTTTGCTTTTGTTTTAGGTGTGGTTGTTAGGAACTGTGAGTTTGCTGTCCTTTCACTGTTCATATTTTTTATCCTCTTTCTTTTAGATAAGTCCCTTTAACATTTCATATAATAAAGGATTGGTGATGATGAACTTCTTGAACTTGACCTTATCTGAGAAGCACTTTATCTGCCCTTCCATTCTAAATGAAAGCTTTGCTGGGTAGAGCAGTCTTGGATGTGGGTCTTTGGATTTCATGACTTGGAATACTTCTTTCCAGCCCCTTCTTGCCTGTAAGGTCTCTTTCAAGAAATCAGCTGACAGTCTGATGGGAACTCCTTTGTAGGTGACTGTCCCCTTATCTCTTGCTGCTTCTAGGATTCTCTCCTTCATTTTAATCTTGGCTAATGTAATTATGATGTGCCTTGGTGTGTTCTTCATTGGGTCCAGCTTCTCTGGGACTCTCTGAGCTTCCTGGACTTCCTGGAAGTCTATTTCCTTTTCCAGATTGGGGAAGTTCTCCTTTATTATTTGTTCAAATAAGTTTTCCTCTTGTCACTCTTGCTCTTCCCCTTCTGGTATCCCTATAATTCGGATGTTGGAACGTTTAAAGATGATGTCCTGGAGGTTCCTAAGCCTCTCATTTTTTTGAATTCTTATTTCTTCATTCTTTTCTGTTTGGTTGTGTCTTTCTTCCTTCTGGTCCACTCCATTGATTTTAGTCCCAGTTTTCTTTCCATCACTATTGGTTCTATGTGCATTTTGCTTCATTTCAATTAGTGTAGCCTGCGTTTTTTTTATCTAATTTTCGACCAAAATCAACCAGTTCTGTGAGCATCCTGATCACCAGTGTTTTGAACTGTGCATCTGAAAGGTTGGCTATCTCTTGGTCACTTAGAAGTATTGGCTCTGGGGCTTTGAGCTGTTCTTCTTATTCAGCCATAATGTTTTGGTCTGTTCATGCCTGTCATGTATGAGGGACGGAGCCTTAGGCGCAATCCAGTTGCTGGGTTGTGACACTGTTTGTGGGGTTGGGGTCAGAGAGGGAGCAATGGCATTTGTTCTGCTCTCTCTCTTGGATTTCTTTCCCCTTTGCCACTTCCCACAGGCAAATTGGGCCCTTCTGGTGCTGGTTCTCGGGTAGGTAGACTTGTGTACATTCTAGGACCCTGTGGTTCTCCCCAGCAAATTCTCCCGTGATGCTCGGAGCCTCTCCTGGCACCTCAACCCCCGAAAGTTTTTCCAATTGGTGCTTTTAGGCTTTAGTTCCTGTCCCTGGGGTCCTGGGTTGTGTGGTCTGTCTCACTGTTCGTTTTTTCACCTTCTTTATCTGTGTGTGAATGTGTGACCACAGTCAGCTAGCTGCCCCACACCCTCACTGGGTCTGCCTGTTGCCACCCCACACCTGGGATCTGCCAACCGTTGCTTGTGCTTGTGGGTTGGTCTGGCCGCTTTTTCCAGCTTGACCCCTCTCTGCCAGCCACTGACTCCGCCCCTCTTATGGGTCTGGACGAATGGTTCATTGTGGTTGGACTTTGGTACAGTTAAGTTTTCTGTCTGTTTTGGTTCTGTTTTTGTTAGTAAATTGTTGTCCTTAAATTTGGTTGTGCGAGGAGGTACAGTGTTTCTACCTACGCCTCCATCTTGGCCTGAAGTCGTCTATTTTCTAATTTTTTTGTGTGTGCAACCAATATTTGGTAGTTGAGGTGGCAGTAGGAGACCTGGGTCATTTTATTGGTTGACTTGCTGTGGCCAGTGCCTTTTCTGGCCTCAGTGTAGAAATGTGGAGTTTGTACTATATCATTTCCAATGGACTTTTGATTCTGGAATCCACATCATAATGTTAGGATTAAATTTATAATTTATAAAGCAAAAGCAAATGTATTCCACTAGAGGGAGCTCTGTTCTTTTTAATGTTCTAAAACAATTTTATTGAAAAATAGGTCTTTCATAGGAAATGTATAAATGGTAGCTGAACAGCCTATATAAGAAGGATAAAATGAACATCTGTTGACCCACACTTTGCATCATTTCCTCAGAGGTCATTAATAGTTTTGATTTCTGTTTTAATCATAGCCTTGCTTCTCTTTATTGTTTTAACACTTACTCTTGGATCCTTAAACAATTTATTCATTTATTTCTGAAATATTTTTCTCCTTCGAATTTTGCATAAAGGATACTAACGAGTCTTTATTCTTTCCCATTTGTTCTTTTATTTCTTATGATTTTTTAGATTCGTCCAGTTGGTTCATATGTTTAATGATAGTTTGTGGGCTTTTCTCATCTGTATTCTATTGTGTTGCATCAATACACCACAATCCGTCCTCCTGTTGGTGGTGGTTTGGGTTGCTTTCCGTATTTTACTGTTATGCCCCCATGAACATTTGTGGATATGTTTCCTTTTGCACATGCGCAGGTTTCTCTAAGATACCTAGAGTTACCTTGAAGTGGAGTTAGTTTAGAGGGTGTGTACATGTTCAACCTTACCAGGTAGTGGCATTTGTTTTCCATTGTGGGTATGCTAATTTTTATTCTAGTAGTAGAAAATGTTTGATATTGAGTGGCTTACTTTTTTTCCAGTCTGTTAAGTGTGAAATGCTGTCTCCTTGTGATGTTATTTTGATGAGTTAATGTGTTATATTTTGTTCATTGGGGGGTTTTTTGGTCAAAAATTTAGAAAAAGCTCATTAAGCACTTTGCCCCTTACCCGTGTGCCATCATTTGGGCTGGAGAATTCACTTCCGAGAAGGCGTCTTTCTCTGTTCACAAACACGGTGATTGCTGGTGTCTGACACGGAGTTGGTCTTCTGTGTGCCAGGCTCCACTTGCCACCCAGGGTGACTTCACTGGCTTTAGTGTTTAATTTCATTTATATTTTGGAATTATTTGGAAATAATTGCCTTGGTAACTTAAATACCAAAAATTCAAGCTATCTTTTAGTTTATTTATCTTTAACTTGATTTAATGATTTGCAGACCTCATTTTTTTTCTTACTGACTCAAAACTGACCTTTCAAGTAAAGCCCAGTTATTGGATGTTCTTTTCAGAGAAGATGAAATTCAACTTCTCTCCATCAGTCATCTTTTTTCAAGTCTATGATGACTGCTTTTGAAATGTTTCTCTATAATAATCTTTATTTGTGATTCTCCTAACTCACCTCGATGAAACTTTTCTTTGTAAAGTACAGACATTTTAAAATTCTTTACTTCTGCATTTGCCTTGGGAATAAGATCTTTTTGTTTTAAATATATATTTTATTTATTTATTTTTAGTGAGAGGGGCAGGAAGAATAAAGAGTGGGAGAGAAAAATCAATGTGTGGTTGCCTCTCATATGTCCCCCACTGGGGACCTGGCCTGCAACCCAGGCATGTGCCCTGACTGGAAATTGAACCAGCGACCCTTTGCTTCACAGGCCCGTGCTCAATCCACTGAGCTACACCAGCCAGGGCAAGAATAAGATCTTTATAATTAATTTGAGTTATTTTTTTCTATGGATATCATGGACAAAGTTTCAAGCCTTTATTTTGGCCTAACTAAATAAAAAGTCAGAATAAAAACCTAACTGTCAACATTGAGCACTAGAGTTTTTGCGTTGCTTTATCAGTGCAGTGGGATGTTGTTTATTGTTTTCTAACAAGCTAACATAAAAAGGTCCTTTGAGGAAAATACGTATTAATTACCTTTCTGTTGTTCTTTATCAGGTGTGGTCTAGACCAGTTTAAAGAGAGTTAGATTATATTTAGTCGTGTATGTGTTAGTTCAGGAGCGATGCTGCTGATTGATGTCTAGGAGTGCTGGGAGCCCAGGGTTATTGAAAGGCAGAATGAGGACATTGGACAGCTTTCCACCTCCTCTGAGATGGATTTCTAGACGGAAGCTTCAATCTCAGTGTGAAGTGCTGGATATTTTAGGGAAGGAGGATTAATCTTTATTAGAATTAGTTATAAAAATGACTATTAGGCCAAATGCTTTTTGTTCTAATACATGCTTCCTTAGCAGGTATTAGTGCAGGTTCATCTATCAGTAATTTGTATTTGCATACTTATCTACAAACTTCAGCTGCAGTTATGAGGCAGTCAGGATTTTGAGCTAACTGAAAGAAATGGCTTACCCAAGCATCTCATTAATAACTTATTTAATCGTGAAATTCAAATGATAACAGGACAAGTTTTATTTATTTAAAAATGTGTTAGGCTGGGTGGCATGCAGGTCCCTCTGTCCACATGCAGCAGGCAGTCAGTCCCTCCCGCTGTCCCATCAAGAGGGACAGCCCCGGGCCTGGGCTCCTGCTCCCCTCAGAGGGATTCAGGGATCCCCAGGGCCCAGGAGGAGGAGGAGGAGGCAGTGTTGTTGAGGTGAGGAGGAAGGGCGCATCCAGGGGGCCCCACCAGACCTGTGATCACTGAGGGGGCCTCTGTGCCTTTTCCCAGCCCCTCCCCTAACCCCACCACTGTTCTGCTACCTACCACGATGGCCCTGAAGAGAATCCACGAGGAATTTAATGATGACCTAGCGTAGGAGCCCCAGCTCTGGCTCAGCACAGTGTTCTGCAAGTCCTGTTGGAGATAGGTTCCTTCCTCAAGGTGCAATAATGGGGACAAAGGACAGTCCCTGTCAGGGTGGAGTACTTTTCTTGTCAGTTCAGTTCCCAACAGATTACCCCTTCAAACTACCGAAGCCAGCATTTACAACAAGAATGTATCATTCAAATATTAACAGCAACGGCATCATTTGTCTGGATTTTCTGTGGTCACAGTGATTTTATACACTAACTTTCTGAAGGACTGTTGTCCAGCTGTTCTCTGTTGTGCAGTGGTGATCCAGATGATCCCTTGGTGCCTGAGAGTGCTCGGGCCTACAAAACTGATAGAGGCAAATACAACAGAATAGCTCAGGGATGGACTCAGAAGTATGCAATCTAATGAAAGAAATAATTGGATAGCCTCTACAAATAAAGATAGGGGAACTCGGAAAGAGGAAGGTCCTTTGATTTCCACTTGACTGCTTTCTATGAGCTCTTGCCTCATCTTCCCCCGTGCTCCTGTTTACCTGATACCGCCTGTTTACCTGATACTGCTCCTGTTTACCTGATACCGCCATGCTGCTGTACAGGCTTGTTACAAGAAACTAGGAACACTGTGCTTCTGGACCGGCATTGCCCCCTAGCGGAGAAGTGTGTGTGTGACAAACCAGTTCTCCAGGTTGAACCCAGGTTTGGGGCTGAAAGCTTTCCTGTTGATTTAAATTTGGATAAGGGCAAGGTGAGGGGTGGTGGGTATGGGGTGCGCTTGGATGGGGGAAGACAGCTCCACTGTTCTGTAGGAGATGGTTTTTAGATGGAATACTTTTACTGCTAAAACAGATGTTAAGAAGGGGTGGGATGGATTGGGTAAAAGAAGGTGAACGGATTAGCTGGAGACCATGTGCATAGCCCATGGACACGGACAATAGTGTGGTGAAGGCCTGGGGCAGCGGGGCTGAAGGTGGAAAAGAGGGGAAAAGGGAGGCTTTTGTAATAGTGTCAACAATAAAAAAGTGAGCAACAACAACAAAACAAATATGAAAAACAAGGCAAAGAACACAAAGCTGTTTCTGTATTCGTTTTGTGGTGAAGGACCTATGCTTAGGTGAAAGTTATGACCAATCAGATTAAAATCTACCCATATCCTGCATTTTAAGGTCTAAGTTTGACGGGATTGAACCCATTTGTACATAAAGTGTGAAGGGCTTTGTTCCCACTTTTTAACATCTCCCAGCCCTCTAACCTCGGCCTTTCAGCCCCCTGTTCTTGCTTCTGTTTTCTTTGGTTTGTATGTGGTCTCTCAGTTGATACATAGCTAGTGCCTCTTATTTTTCTTATGTTTTTAACTGCTTAGATCTCTTTGGATGTGAGGGTAAAAATTCATTTGATGGAAATACTTGTATATAGTTAAAGATCCTGTTGCTCCTCTGGAGTTTGTATGTTCAAAAATGATTTATCTCTGTAATAAAGTCATTACTACAGTGATAGAAACCGTGTCACATTTTTCCTTTATAAATGTTATTTGATGGGCATGATGAAGAATATTTTTTAAAATTATGTATTGTTGGGTATAATTAGCCCTGTATAATGACTTGATTAAGTATGAACTCATTTATTATATGGAGTTTGCTGTTATATGAGTTTTCAAGGATATAAGAAGTGACTGTTGAAATACCTGTGTCTTTCACTGACTACAATAATGGAGGTTTTCTTCTTGGTTTTTAGATTTCCTCTTTCCTCACCCCTGAAACCATATCCAAAGAAGCCCCCATGCCAAAAGGATGCTATCAAATTTCCTCAGTGGACTGACCCCCTACCGGGCACTTCACAAGAGAACATCCCAGTGAGGCCAGTTGTGATGGTAAGTGTCACTGCTACCCGGGCAGTGGCAGCGAGAGTGAGCAGTGGTCTGGGGACCTCCAGGCTCAGTCCCGGTTCCCTCTGTCAGTTCCTCGATGTGAACTCTGGTGCGAAAGTACTTCAGAGCAGTATCTGACCTGTCAGTAGCTGAGAGACCAGTCACGAAGACTGGGTTTTGCATTTTTATTGCTCTTGTGTATTGATATTTTGAACACATATATGGTAGCTGTTTTCATATGTTCAGACCAAGCAGTTTTTTGTTAAAATTCCCTTATTATCTCCTTTTCCTTTCTGTTCTGTATGTTGCTCTTTTCCCTGTTTGTCTCCTCCTTCTGAACTTTGTGACCAATTGAGAGTGAGAGGTTGGGATATGGAGTGTTTTTTATGGAGCCTTACACAAAATATGAACAAAGGAAGCCCTGGCCGGGTGACTTGGTTGGTTGGAGCATCGCCCTGTACACCAAAAGGTTGTGGGTTCAATTCCTGGTCAGGGCACATACTTAGTTTGTGGGTTCGATCCCTGTTTGGGTGCATATGGGAGGAAACCAGCCAATGCTTCTTTCTCACATCGATGCTTCTCCTTCCTCCCCCCACCCCTCTAAAGTCAGTAAACATATCCTCGGGTGAGGATTAAAAAAAAGAAAAATATATAAATATATATAAACAAAGGTAGAATCTGCTAGTGTTGGAAAACCTAAGCTCATTGAACTTCTTTTTGGGGGACATACTTTTTCTTTGAAATATCCCCATAAAGACTACCAAGATGGAAATAATGCTTAAAAAATAAAATACAGAGAAAAATTTTGTATAGCAGTTTTTAGGAATTGGAATAACACCAATGTTTTAAGTTAATCTAGTCTCATAGGACTTGATGTCCAGTTCATTCTTCTGTTTGCAAAGACTTGATGTAAACATTTTTGGCCAGGTAATGAAAAGAGTTACCTGAAGAGGTTGTATTGTATCTTGGCGAGAACAGTGAAGCAGCTTAGGCTTCATCAAAGATAATTCAAGAAAAAGTGACACCGGTGACAGAAATGGGGACTCTGTAAGGGCTTGCAGATATGTCGGGGCAGTGATGAATTTGGTTTTAAATGTGTTTGATGATAAAATTGGGTTGTGTTAATTGGAAATGTCTAATAGGCAGATGGAAAGAACAGCGCTGGAACTAGGAGGAGAGGTCGTATTTGGAAGTCATTGTATTCACTCGACAAAGATGTATTAAGTGTCTGTTGTGAATCATGCGTTGCACTAGGCTCTACAGATACAATGATACGCCACACAGTTTTGCTCTAAAGTGGCTCATAGTCTAGTGAAGCATACAATACAAAATAGATTATCAGGAAATAAAGTGGAACTACTCTGAAAGAGAGAGCACAAAGGATATTTGAGGACTATTTAATTAATTCCTAATGAAGAGTACTTAATTAAGGTCTACTTGATAGTCCCTATCCAGAGAAAATTAAATTATAAGCTCTATGAAATGAGGTACATTGTTTTTTGCACATTCATGTTTAAACACCTCATTGGTAGACCCTGTGGTAGAGCAGTGTTTCGATTCATTGGCCATTGCCCCCCCCCCCCGCCCCGTGATTTTTCTGGTCACCTGACTCTGCATTTGTTTTGACAACTGTTGTCTTGCCTCTTCTTAAAGTTCCCCCATAAATGAAGTGGTAGAAGTTTGGAAGCTCTCTGCTTATTATGATTCCATTAAAGCCTTTACTGCTGCTTCTTGAGAATTGTCCCAAGAAGGAAAGGCAGAGCAGGACCTCTTTCCCTTGACAGAGGTTTTAGGATGATGAGGTTAATAGTTAATAGAGAAACAGTTCATCTTCCCTAAAGAACTTGAGTTCATTATCTATTTATTTATTTATTTATTTTCCTCTTTCTGACTCTGCTTCCACTTCACTAGTTAGTTTTGGTTTTTGTTTTGTCCTATTTTCTCCCTTGCCTTTATATCAAATAAATTGAAATGCATAAAATTATTTCTTGCATTTGCTGAGGGGATAGTACCATGTGGAGAGTAGGAGTGTGTGCTCTGGAGCCACACTGTTGGGTTGAATCTTGACTCCTCCTTTACTAGCTGTTGAGCTTGTTTCTGTTTCATTGACCGGGTTTGTGTCTCAGTTTCTTTTCGGTGAAACTGGGATGGTACACCCCTCTGGGGTGAGGTCATTGTGATAATCAAGTGAGTTCTCACAGGACTCAGTCACTTAACTGCTATTTCTATTATTCATGTGTTCAGTAGAATTGTGTGCAGCAGAGACAAAAGGAGAAAAATTACCCATAATATCCAGAGAGAATTGATACTAACGTGTTTGTTGCGTGTCTCTCTTGAGCTTTAGTTTTGCTGTCCTTGTGGAGTCTCGTTTCACCTGCCTGTTGGGGACACCAGTGATCTGGGGCTGCTGTTCAACATTGTACTCATTCGATCTTTGCTTACCAAAAAACAGAATTCTTGAAATGAATATAATTTTATTTTAAACAGTCATTTAATTTGGACAGTGTGTGAATTTGGATAGGCATTCCTTTACTTAATTTTGAAATGAGTGTTCGAAACTCCCACAGGAAATGCCATGCTTCCGGTCGTAGCCGCCCTGCAGTTCTTGAATGTTCACTAACAACACGACCTGATTTTTAAGAGTCATACTTTATTTCTCTGCAGTCCATACAAGGAACGTTAGTTTATATTTGCTGTTATTTTAAATAAAGTGAAAGAAATTGCCCATAAAGCCTTACCGCTGTCTCCTGAAGTATTTATTCTCTTTCTTTTCACGTCCCTGCCCACCATCAGAACTCTGAGATGTGGTACAAGCGTCACAGTATTGCTATTGGAGAGGTGCCGGCCTGCCGCCTGGTCTACCGCAGACAGCTGACAGAGGCCAACGTGGAAGAGATATGGAAGTCTATGACGTTAGCATAGTATGTGCATTTGACATTAATGGGACTTTTTTGTGATTTTTTTCTAATTTGCTTTTCCAGTATTCTCGGCATGTTTAGTTTTCTGAACTTATGTATAAAAATCTCAACTTTGTATTATTTGTATCCATGCTGCTTATTAAGCATAATTTAATTAAATTCTGGGTAAATAGTTAAGGATAGACATTTGAAAGTTCTTAAACTTTCTAGAAACTCTGAACTCTTAAGTTAATGAAATACATAATGGGGAATTTGAACTTTTAGATGTTAGATGTACTACAGGTAATTAAAGTTAATGGTGTTTATAGCAGGTTTTTTTTTCCCAGAACGATGTAGCAGTTTCTCATCATTGGATAAGCTAATTTTTGTTTTTATAATGTGTTATAAAATCATTTTTGACATTCATGCTGTTATGTTATTAAATTAGTGAAGTAATATGTTAATGGCAAAATGACATTTTTCAAATGTGTTCTATCATACTCAATTTCTAGCTTGTTTGCCCCACAAATATTGGATGAAATGCATAAAAAGAACACATTTTAAAGATTGATTTTTTTTTACAATGCCAGTTTTTTTTGGTAAATGATGATATTTTAAAAAGTAACTAGTTAATGTAATTATTATCTTTTTAGTTTACAGAGAATCCTTGGCCTAGATTCCTTAGAAGAAGTTTTAGATGTCAAACTTGTCAAGTCCAAGTTCATCTTACATAATGTATATAGTGTGAGCAAGCAGGGAGTCGTTATCCTTGATGACAAGTCAAGTAAGTACATAAAACTATTTTGTTTCTGGTTGATCAATATGTTGGTGCACAGTTCTCTCACCTTCTACTTGACACTTCCCTAAACCTTAAATGTTTACCCCTCATTACACATAGCCTCCTGTCATGTCCTAATACGTTTTACCTGAGTGCTCGGATTAAAGAAATGTCATAGAATGATGAATGCTCAGGAGTAAAAACCTCAGTAAAATCCATCCAGAGACTAGTTCAGTGTTTGCTACACTGGGCTTTAGGTGGTTCTGAAAAATTCCCGAAAAGTGAGTAGATTTAAGACTCACCTGACATCTTGAGTCAGTTCACAGGTGGATCCTGGGGTCTGATTGATTTTAGGTTCTCACTGACTTTTTTATAACGGTAACTCTGTGTCAGTTCCTCTGGGATACTCTTGGTTTGTGTTATTTTTTTTCTTTTTCTAAAGGTCGCTTTTTAAATGTTGAAGGTGTTTTAATTTTTTTAATGCTGTTTTTTTCCTCAAGTCAGTTTACAAATCAGAAAAAAGAAAGACATTTAGCAGGTACCTATCCTGGTTTTTTATTTGGAAAAATAGTCACCGTACATGGAGTGGAGTCAGAATCTCCACACTGATTTTTACAACCTCCTTCTACTGGATAAGGGAGGCACTAGAACTGAATGGGCAGTTTGATTGGTTCTTCCTTCCCCTCAAACCCTTGATCCTGGGAATTAGCTGGAACTAGAATGACCTTTGGTTGTGGAAAGGTGGTACAGTAATTTGGGGTTCTGTAATTTACAGTTAGAGGTAAGGCTGGAGGTTCCTGGCAGCAGACAGCGCTGTGCCAGAAGGGGCCCGAGCAGTGGTGAGAGGGGAAGAGTTTGCTTAAGGCCAAGTTTCCTGACAGGCGCAGCATGTGTCTTTGAAACCTGAAATGCTTCCCTTTCTATAACCCCTGTATCAAGAATGGAGGACATCAGGAAACAGAAATAGATTTGTGAATTTGTGAGTTGTCTGGTTAATACCACATGTAGAATTAAGTGACATAGAATGAGGGGTTTATGGCCTTTGAAATGCATCTGAAGTCCTTTTACATTCTCTAAGTACAGCAAACATTAGTATTTTTAGCCATTGGTCAGATGACCAGTCATCTTTTGGCATACTAAGTAAGTTCTTAAGAAAGAAGGGAGCATTTCACAAGACCCAGCCTCTTAGATCTAACAATTCAACCAGCGTCTGCAGTTCTGCTGAAAGTGGAGATGAAGGAATGGAAGCATGAGTGTGGGCCCATCTCATCAGATGCCTGTGCAGGGCCCGAAGAAAGCGGAGCCTCTACCAGGTGGCTCATCTAGGGTTTTGTAGAGGTGCTAACCATTATTCCTGTAAGGCTGTTCTGACATGAATGGCCTGTATTCATATGTCAGTAGAACTTTGCCTTAAAACATTTTGAAAATTGAAACATAAAGTGATACCTATATTGGACGACTTTGGGCATAGAGAATTCACCTTTTATTTAAGTGTTTGGTGAACTGGTTTCACAGATGCGTTCGATGACTACTATTTTTGCTTTTCCTGTTTTTTCTTTGCCTGATACAAGTCTTAGGATAATTGATTTGTTTGTTAGTTTGTTTCCCTGGAACAAACCATCACACTTCTTGTCACTAAAGCTTTGAAAAGTTCATCTTGTCCTTAGAGAATTTTGCAGGCATGATTTATACAAGCACATGAAACACCGCTGCTAAAGAAAAACTGCCATTTTTTAAATGTTCTGATACATAGATGATTTATGATTGGCAGATATGTTTCATATTACTTGGGCAAGTACTACATTCTTATGAGACCAGCAATGTATATAATTCCTAGGGTTATATGCAATTCATGAAAATATTTTTTTATTTTTATTTTTCTGCAGAAGAACTTCCTCACTGGGTACTGTCAGCAATGAAGTGTTTGGCAAATTGTAAGTACTAACTGTTTGCCAGTTTTATGAAATTAACAGAAATTAATGCCCTGAATTAGAATCTATTTTTGCTGGTCCTCTTTTCCGTGGTGCCTTGGAGGTGGTTGGCCCCTTCAAGATAAGTTGAACATCTCTTTCCTAGCCACTGGCTGTAGGAAACTCATTGAAGTGGATGATGAGTGCAAACTTCGTACTTTTTATGAGAAGCGTCTGACCACAGCAGTTGCTGCTGATGCTCTGGGTGAAGAGTGGAGGGGTTATGTGATTCGAATCAGTGGTGGGAATGGCCAAGTTTCCCCATGAAGCAGGGTGTTTTGACCCGTGGCCGCGTCTGCCTGCTGCCGAGCAAGGGGCACTCCTGTTACAGACCAAGGAGGACTGGGGAGCGAAAGCACAAATCAGTTTGGGGCTGCATTGTGGATGCCAACTTGGTCATTGTAAAAAAAGGGGAGAAAGACAGTCCTGGGCTCACTGATACTACTGTGCCTCGTTGCCTGGGGCCCAAACGAGCTAGCAGCATCCGCGAACTCTTCAACCTCTAAAGAATATGATGTCCGCCAATTGTTGTGAGAAAGCCCCTAAACAAGGAAGGTAAGAAACCTAGAACTAAAGCACCTAAGATTCAGCGTCTTGTTATTCCACGTGTCCTGTAACACAAACATTGGTGCATTGCTCTGAAGAAGCAACATTCTAAGAAAAATAAGGAAGAGGCTGCAGAGTATGCTAAACCTTGGGTAAGAGGATGAAGGAGGCCAAAGAAAAACACCAGGAACAAATTGCCAAGAGACGTAGGCTGTCCTCTCTGAGAGCTTCTACCTCTGAGTCTAGCCAAAAATGAGGTCTTCTAAGAGTAACAAATAAATAAGGATAAACATAAGAGAAAAAAAAAGATCTGAACATTGATTTGACACCTGTGAGACTGGTAGTTAATTGGTTGGGAATTGCTGTACTTTTAGTGATAAATCTGCTGCACGGTGAAAGGGCTGAGTTATAGAATGCTTTTAAAGGAATTTTGTGCTTTTATTTTCTAGTGGATTATTTTTTTCCTAAGTATGTCCTATATTTACATCATCAATTTGCTTAACAGATCCTGTCTACTGTTGGCTTCTTACAGGGTAATGGTTTAACTAGGAGAGAAATGGTTTAGAAGACTAATCTAATGGTACGCAGGATGGTGTGGGAGGAGAAGGACCTGCGTGCAGAGAAACAGGAAAGACTGTTTCAGTAACATGACCAAGATGCCTCAGTCAGGGTGGGCCCTCTGAGGTTTTTTTGTCAAAATCCATTTCGCAGATATGATATCCACTTTATTGGATATCGTAGGCACTGTGAAGCAGTGAGTAGTTATAGTTTCTCACTTCATACTGTTTGTGGGGGGATTTTTTTCAAACAAATGATTTTAATGAGAAGAATTCTATGATTTTGGTTGACTGATAGCGGTGATGTTTACTCTCCAGGGCCCTTTGCAGTCTCACTTGCAGGTCACTGCTTAGAGGTAGTTTCTTTCTTTCTTTTTTTTTTTTTTTTAAGATTTTTATTTATTTATCTTTATAGGGTAAGGGAGGAGAGAAGGAGAGAAATATCAATGTATGGTTGCCTCTCGTGAGTTCCTCTGCTGGGAACTGGCCTGCAACCCAGGCATGTGCCCTGACTGGGAATCGAACCGCGATTGTGTGGTTCACAGGCCCGCGCTCAATCCACTGAGCTACACCAGCCTGGGCTGAGAGGTAGTTTCTGTCATCCCTTTTGAGTGAGACTAGTACGTACAGAGACAGGCGGATAAAGTCTCGAATTAGTAGACTCTGAATTATTTATGTAACTGAAGTTAGTTTTATTTGATTAGAATGATGCTAAAATAACTATTTAGCTTGCTGGGAGTGATCTCAGTGGTGATATACAGAAAATGATTATATACTATTGATCTGAATGTGACTAGCCATATAATAAGTTTGTGTGAACCCCAAAGTTCTGTGTGTTTAACTGTTAAGACTATCATGATTTTTGAGTTAATATTCTGGAACCTCTGAGATGTAGAGTTCTGTGGTTTTCCCTTGGGACAGTAATTTTTATTCTTCTTGCTCAATTATTTGAAATCAATTAAATTTAAATGATATCTTTGGCCAGAGTTAGCAATGACAAGATAGAAGGTATAAATGGGAGGTTCAATTACCCATTTCTGAATTACTGGCAAATTTAGGATCTGGTGGTTGATTACCAGGGAATGAACAGAGGAAGCCAGAATAACAAATCTAGGCTATAGTATCTTGTAAAATGTGTGTGTGTAATTGTTGACACTATTAAGGTGTGGTTATGATGTTGAATTTTCAGATGATCAAAACTTACTGATGAGTATAGTTTTCCCTCAAGGAAGATGTATAATAAAGCCACAAAATTTTGCAGAAAGTTTAGAGTAACTGGAATTTCTCATGAATGGAGAAAAGAGATGTGAAGAGCAACTTAGTAATTTTCTACATGTGTGTCAGGTGGTGGTATATTAGGTGGGAATTCTTGGGGACGGGGACATGTCTCATATGTAGCAAGTGCAGTGGATGGTTGGTATATTCGTAAAGATATTTATGTATCAAAGAAGAAAAGGTGGTCAAAGGGCAAGGCCAGCCTTTTGAATAATTGTATAAAATTATTAATCTCCCAAATTCTTATTGGTCCCCCAAATTTGTTTTGAGTTCATTAAATTTATGTCTTATTCCTCACCCTTCTTTATTTTTAATGAATCTAGATTCCCTCAGAGTCATCTAAAAGGGAACAGAAAGGATAGACTGATTATATGATATTTTAAAGGCCTAGTACCTTCTTTTCTGTAAATCTGCTGCCTCCTTCGTTCCTTTAAGCCTGTCTGCATTTATGGTGGATCATGTGTACATTGTCCTGGGTACTTATGTTGTTGACCAGCTTTATGGTTGACCACAGAATGAAAGACTGACGCTAAGTATATATAAAGCCTGGTTAACTGTGTTTTGTTCTTTGTGCATGTAGATTGCAAGGATTCAATCAGAAATGGATACAAACAGCTCTTCCAAAATCTGTCAGAATAACATTTATAAAAAACTAGTTTAAAAAATATTCCGAAATTCAAGATGCTTTAGAAATAAAAGATTGTAGAAATACGGCCTCTTCTGCAGAGGTCAGTATGCACTGGCATTTTTAGGGAAACTCACCCCTGCCCTTTTTTTTTTTTTTATACGATGAAATGTTCACGAAAGGGAACAGTTGCTTAGAATGAACTGCATACTTATTCTGGGAGGGAGGAAGTCAAGGTGATGTGCATTGCTTGCTGAGACACATCACACCAATGACGGTATTTCCGTTGACTAAGCCTGCAGTATTAGAGGAGAAGGCAGGTAAAAATGACTATGTTTGCTGCTAGGTTAATGTGGTACCGCACATAGAGGTCTTTCAAAATTTGTATTATTTCAGTCAATCAAATTAAGTTATTTTATAAGAAATATACTAGACTATTAGAAGGTAAGAAATTTTTAGAGACCCAACAAAAAGCCACATTCACAATGTCTCAGTGGCCTTGGAATGTGAAGGCCCAGCGTGCTTGTCTTTTTTAGTTCGATGCTTAGAGCAGTTCTGTAGTTTGAATTTCCTTTCAGTTTTTACTGGCCTCATCTTTCATTCTGGGGGTGGAGATCTTTATGGGTACAGTTGTCTAGTCCTGTGTTCTGGCCCAGAATTGGCGAGTACTGCGAAGGAGATTGGGAAGGCTGGCTGAACTGTTCCTCACGGGACTACTGGCCTTGTCCCTGACAGTGCAGGGCTGTCGTTTGTCTCTCCACGCGGCAGTGAAGTCTGTGGCCTCCGGGTGGATTGTTGGGGGCATTTGCTGCCAGCTCTGTAGAGAGCTAAGCATTTCTTGCTCCTCTTCGGTCCCACATGCAAGTGGGTCTTTGGCTTGCTGCTGGCACAGGGCAGGGCTGGGACCAGGTTGTCCAGGCTTCTTACGGTGACCAGCTTTGCACCAGGACTCTGCTTGATTAACTCTTTTGATGGTTGGTTGGGTATTAAATAGAGTTTTATGATCAGAGTGAATTACAAGACACAAGGTAAAATCTCCTTTACAGAATATCTTTAAGAAGAAAATGTATAAATTCTTATCAGTCTGAAATAGAGGCAGAAATTGATTATTTCACTCAACTCTGACTCTAGAATTTTATAATCTAGAAATGATAATTAATGAAAAGCTTCAAAATGTCCTTGTAACTTATCTATTATAATGTGAGCTAATTGTCATCACAGTCAGCTGTAACAAGACTAGGAAAATACTGAATATTTCAAAGAAAATTATCATTCTTTACATTGAGTAAAAATACCTTTCAGAAGGGCATAAAAGAAAGAGTGGATTTTTTAGAAATGGAAGTAAGCCAGTGACTTTTCTCACTGTTTTATAATAGATTTCAATTCAGACATAAATCATATTTGTGTAAACAAAATGGCAATTTATGGCAATTTATTTGATGTCAATTTTCCCCTTGAAATATTTTCTGATCTTCACTGTGCACTTAGAGGTGGTTGTCATGCTAATGTTCTCTTCCTAGCTCATTATCTCTCTCTCTCTTTTTAAATAGGGCCTAATTGTTCAGATTTGAAGCAGCCTGCATATTTAGGATTTGAAAAGGATGTCTTTAAAACAATAGTGGATTACTATGGTCACTTGAAAGAGCCTCTGCTTACCTTCCATCTCTTTGATGCCTTTGTCAGTGCTTTAGGTAAGTTGGAATATGAGCATCTATACCTTGATACCAAATTATTTCATTTTCACTGTCGTGAGACTTCCATTAGCCAAACTTTCAGAAGCATGTTTGAAATTAAAACTGATGGGTTATTTGCCTAGTTGGTATCCTGCTTTCAAAGGAGGAAAAGAAAATGGTTAAGCTATATTAGGAAACTCAAAGCAAGGGCCACTTATTATTTCTTAATAAAGAACATTATGTTATATGTCTTTTTTATACAAAAAATGTGACTTTATTGGTAGAGAAGAATGTAAATTTGACATTTACTGTTTATGAGCAAATCTGCTGCTCCGAATGTGACTTCATGAACTGTCAGGCATGGGAGATATATTTTCACTTACAAATCTAATTTCTTATAGCAGGTACAGATTTTTGTAGAACTATTTGTTAATTGTGACATGTAAAATAGAGTAACTTTATCTGTCTCTAACACTTGTTCCTGATGTCGATTTATACTTCAGAATCCACACCCTAAAAAACCATGGTAAAAGCAAAAATTCAACATTATTGCTGTAAGTCTTTCTGATATTGTTTTTCTTCTAGGAAATCAGAGTTTCCTCTTGCTGTTATGGTTGTTTAATAAGTACTGTTGCTTTCCTGTCAGAACATTTGGTTTAACCACTAAATTTTTGTGTGGGTACCTTACTATGTCATGTAAATTTGTAAGAATTAGCAGTCTTTTCCCTTTCTTCTTCTTTCAGTCTTATTTTCTTCTTGGAAAGTATGGGTGCTGCTGTAGTATCTTAACAATGTATTAACAATATGTGAATAATTTACTGATCTTATTTAAAGCACGGTGCTTCAAATTTTTTAAAGATTTTGTAGGTTTTCTTATAATAAGGAACAAAAACAACAATTACAAATCATGTACGTAGGTGAGATTTGTCTTTAAAGAGACCAATACTGGGGACAAATGAAGGGATTAGTCCTGTTACTCAGTTGTGAGGCCGCTGGGTCTTCTTGGTGTTTCCTTTTCAACCAGGGAGGACTGGAGGCCTGTGTGCTTGTGAATGTCCTGCCTGATGGAGCCAAATACTTGCTGTTATTTAATACGTGTGTGGACTGATGGAGTAGGTTTTCATTATACCCACTCGACTGCCATTTGCTACTGGTAAAAGAATTCTAAAGATTGGCTTAAAAATCACTTCTTAGATTTTCCGCCCTCATTTTCCATTTTTACAATGTCTTATTGTACAATGATCTGTTTTAGAAATGAAAGAGCTTGGAACTTTTGAAAAATGAAGTCTAATTTGAATCAGTTATATTTATGGTGTCACTGATCTATTTTACCACAATTTTCATTTTGAACTCAGCTAGGAATTAAAGCTGATTATTTCCAAATTGATGTCAGAGTCACCACCCTCTAAAATATCATGTGTCGAGGGGTTAGTGTGCAGAAGGCTAGAGAGAATGGGGAATTTTCCTGCACTTGGTTATCAGCAGGACTAGACTAATAATGTGTGCGATGGTCAGGATATACCAACCTTCCCTGATCCAGCCCTTCTTACGTGAATACATTCGACACACTCTGCATTGAAAACCACATCCTTATGTAGTAATAGCAGAAAGTCCTCTAGATTATGGAAGACTATTATTTGTTTATGTGATTAACAAAGATTATCTGATAGAGAAGTCCTGTTAGAGCCTGTGGGAGCAGACATCATCTAGAAGCTGTGTATCGACAAAGCATCTGTGTAGGCTGAATCCCAGTAGGGTTAACTCCTTCCTTAAGCCTTTGACTTCGTTTGATTGGAATAGGATGCCATTGGGTAAAAATGTTTTAAAGGAGGTAATCAATCTGTTTTGTGTAGAAGCTAAAAGCCCTACAGCATTTTCAGTGGAAATGATTTTCAGTTCTGTTAATAATTTTTTTTTGAGGCCTATTTTTTTACATCCAGCATGAAATAATGCTAGCTTGGTGCCAGAGCTGTGACCTGAGAGCAGTTAGTCGTATGGTATATGAGAGCAGTTACCGGTATATGAAACAGGACATCGAAGAGTTGTTAAAGGAAAATATAAGAGACATGTCTGGAGATGTAGGCCTCATTCTTTACTTACAGTTAAAAAAAAAGGTGATTTCACTCAGCAGTCTGACCTAACATAACTATTAATAATTGATCTTTATTTTCTTTTATATATATTATTATTGTTCAGTTACAGTTGTCTCACTATTTTCCCCATTGCTCTCCCCTGCCTTGTCCCCCCAACTCCCAAAGTCAGTCCCTCCACCCCAGTTGTCCGGCCCACGAGTCCTCTATCCCTCTTCCTTAGCTTGCCCCTCCCTTCTTTCCCCCATTCTCCCCCTCCCTCCTCCCCTCTGGTCACTGTCAGGTTGCTCTTTATTTCCATGTCTCTGGCTCTGTTTTGCTCATTTGTTTGTTTTGTTGATTAGGTTCCACTTATAGGTGAGATCATATGGTACTTGTCTTTCATCACCTGGCTTATTTCACTTAGCATAATGCTCTCCAGTCCCATCCATGCCATCGTGAAGGGTCAGAGTTCTTTTTTCTGCTGCATAGTATTCCATTGTGTAAATGTACCACCGTTTTTTTGATCCTCTCATTTACATAGTAATTAATATTTGTTTTCAAAAATAAAGATCCTTGTATTAAGATTATAATTTTCCTGACTCTTGAATGGGTTGAATGAAGTACTGTAGTGTCATTTACTCACGCTGTGCACACACCCTAGAATCTGTTTTGTAGCAGTTCTTGTAGCTTGCAATAATTTGGCATACTGAGGAACGAGGAGGAAGATGGGAAGCACAATAGGGCATGGGAGCAGGGAAGACTACTTTAGAAAAGTGGATGACTTGTGGATTTGTATGTATAATGTTAAAATCTGAGCTCCCACCCTGGTGCTCTGTGGGCCATATCTGGCTCATAAACACATCTGGTTTGACCTGTGTGTTTTTAAAAGAAATTTAATTAACTTTCAAACTCTAAGAAGCAAAAAATTTACATTTACAAAAGAATTCATAATTTTGTCTTTAGAAAAAACTGGAAGATCTGGCAGTTGTGGGCTTGAATTTTCCATGGCACAAACGGCTGCAGCTATGTAATGTCTCCACTAGGAGGGGCTATTGTTTCAGGAACATGAATTGCAATTTGCTGAGTCTCCAATGCCTTCCATTGCTTTTCAGACTCTAAAGCCAAGTTCACTTGCTCATTTATTCCATTTGTCTGCTCCTCTAGGCAGCTGAGCCCAAGACCCCTGGTTTATTTGCTGGTAGGCTGGAAGACTGCGATAGTAGCTCTTCGTCCTTCCTTCTTCCTAAACGTTAAGTTAGAAGATAGCATTAAAATTCACTGATTGTAGACTGGATCATCTGATCAGTAGGTTGAGATCTCCCCCTGTATTTTTAACCTAGAAATATCCATAAGGTTAGGTTTTCTATCCTTTGGTTCCTCTGTCTAGTGACTTCTAAGAAATCTTTGGTGATGTGCTCCACCCTTGCCTTGTTACCTCTTCATACTTATGTTCTTCAAGTTATCTCAGGGTCCTTACCCAGTGATGGATCCTAAGGGAAAACAGTTCTTGTTTTGCAGAGTGCCAGGGTGCTGTTCTTGACCAGCCAGAGGGCTCTTGCCAGTGTAAGTCCAAAGTGCTTGCTGTTGGTGCTCTCTGCTCTCAGGGTCCAGGGCTTGCTTATGGCTGGAGCTTTTGAAGATGCAGATAGGCCAAGGTGAGGATATTGGAGCACCTCAAATATAATGACACTGTTGTATAGAGATTGTGGCTAAGTGGCTTGAGGTACTCCTGAAAGGTGGAAATGTAGGGAAATGCCTAGGTATTCCCTGACTACAACTAAATACATAAACCATTTATAAGCATACTGGTAATTACTAGGATAATTGAAAAAACTTTGGGGGAATAATTTCATACCTTTCTCATACTATTCGGCAGGATAAATTCCAGCTGGGTTAGAGAATTAAATGTAAAAAAAATGCAAATCTAAAATATAGTTGATATTTATTTAATGTTGGGGTGATGAAGGGCTTTCTAAGCATAAAAGCAAAAGGAGTCCTAAACATGCCCAAGCATCAGAATCCTTCATAGAGGGAAAAAGCATCATCTTGTGCGTGGGTGAATCTGTATCTACTTTTAAGCAATTCACAAAGGCAAGGTCTCTAAAAGCCGCTAGGGAAGTAGTCTCTCTTGCTGTGTCTTTCTTTAGGTAGGGTTTTCTTACCAATTGATGTGTGGTCTGAATTCTTTTGGCTTAGTATAAACCTCTTCCTTATTAAACCTCTTTTCAGTGAAAATGAAATTGTGACATATTTTTTATCCCTCTGGTTGTTGGAAAACTGCAGTGAAACTTTCTTGAGTCTCTTGTTCTGTGACTGAACAGACAAGGTCCCAGTGGCCTTTCTGGGAGCAAATTCCAGGCCCTCTCAAAAGTCTTTATATTTTACTTTTTTTTTTTGAAGTTCCCATAAGGAATAGTATGGTTAACATTACAGATGCTAGCGGACTGGTTAGGTCTACTTTGCCAAAATGAAAATTTGTTTTCTTAATGATTTGAAAATGGAAATCTGATATAACCTTGGGGAATAGGAGGGAGGGCAACACAGGCAGGTTATTCGGCCAAAGTGTCACCTAACCTAGCATAGAATATTATAAATTTTCATTGATTTTGGTTTTATTTATTTCTGTTTTAAGAAATAGTTGGGCTTCTTTGAGTATTAAATTGTTTATTCACTTATTGTTCCTCAATCTAGGTAAATAATAAAATGGTTTTATGATGGAAAGAACGCACAGGTGATTTGGTAGATTTTTTATTATCTTTTCTTTCTTTTTTAAAATATATTTTATTGATTATGCCATTACAGTTGTCCCATCTCCCCCTTCATTCCCCTCCACTGTGCACACCCCTCCCCCACCATTCCCCCTTTTGTTTATGTCCATGTGTCACAAGTTCTTTAGATTTTGTATTTCCCCTACTATTCTTGCCCTCTCCACTATCTATTTTCTACCTGCCACCTTGCTACTTATTCTCTGTACCTTCTTCCCACTTCTCCTCCTCCCACTCCCCTGTTGCTAACCCTCCATATGATCTCCATTTCTATGGTTCCGCTCCTGATCTAGCTGTCCTCTTGGTTTGCTTTTGTTTTAGGTGTGGTTGTTAATAACTGTGTGTTTGCTGTCCTTTCACTGTTCATATTTTTCATCTTCTTTTTCTTATATAAGTCCCTTTAGCATTTCATATAATAAGGGCTTGGTGATGATGAACTCCTTGAACTTGACCTTATCTGAGAAGCACTTTATCTGTCCTTCCATTCTAAATGAAAGTTTTGCTGGATAAAGCAATCTTGGCTGTAGGTCTTTGGATTTCATGACTTGGAATACTTCTTTCCAGCCCCTTCTTGCCTGTAAGGTCTCTTTTGAGAAATCCGCTGACAGTCTGATGGGTACTCCTTTGTAGGTGACTGTCCCCTTATCCCTTGCTGCTTCTAGGATTCTCTCCTTCATTTTAGTCTTGGCTTATGTAATTATGATGTGCCTTGGTGTGTTCCTCCTTGGGTCCAACTTCTTTGGGACTCTCTGAGCTTCCTGGATTTCCTGGAAGTTTATTTCCTTTGCCAGATTGGGGAAGTTCTCCTTTATTATTTGTTCAAATAAGTTTTCCACTTGTTGCTGTTCCTCTTCCCCTTCTGGTACCCCTATAATCCGGATGTTGGAACGTTTAAAGATGTCCTGGAGGTTCCTAAGCCTCTCCTCATTTTTTTGAATTCTTATCTCTTTATTCTTTTCTATTTGGTCATTTCTTTCTTCCTTCCGGTCCACTCCATTGATTTTAGTCCCAGTTTTCTTTCCATCACTATTGGTTCTCTGTGCATTTTGCTTCATTTCAATTAGTGTAGCCTTCATTTTTTCATCTAATTTGTGACGAAAATCAACCAGTTCTGTGATCATCCTGATCACCAGTGTTTTGAACTGTGCATCTGATAAGTTGGCTATCTCTTGATTGCTTAAAAGTATTGGCTCTGAGGCCCTGGCTGGTGTAGCTCAGTGGATTGAGCACGGGCCTGCGAACCAGAGGATCGCAGTTCGATTCCCAGTCAGGGCACATGCCTGGGCTGCAGGCCAGTTCCCTGCAGGTCAACTCCCAGCAGGGGACGCACGAAAGGTAACCATTGATGTTTCTCTCCCTCTCTCCTTCCCCTCTAAAGATACATAAATAAATAAATAAAATCTTTTAAAAAAAAGTATTGGCTCTGGGGCTTTGATTTGTTCTTCTGATTAAGCCATTTTTGGTCAAGTTTCTCCTTTTACATATGAGTGGAGGAGCCTTAGGTGTTTACCAGGGCAGGGCAACCTATGTTGCTGGGTTGTGATGCTGTATGTGAGGGCAGGGTCAGAGAGGGAACAATGGTGCTTGTTGTGCTCTCTCTGGATTTTAGTCCCCTCTGCCGCTTCCCACAAGCTGGCACCTTTTCAATCGGTGCTTTTAGGCTTTATTTCCCATCCCTGGGGCTCTGGGTTGTGCAGTCTGTCTTGCTGCCTGTTTTGGGCTAATTTGTCTGCATGGAATGTGTGACTACGATCAGCCCCGAGCTGCCTGCATTTCCGAATCTGGCTGCCACTGCCTTTTCCTGCTGCGATCCCTCTCTGCTGGCCGCTGACTCCGCCCCTCTTACTGGTCTGGTTGAATGGTTGTCGGACTTCAGTACAGCTCAATTTTTTGTTTATTCTGGTTGTGTTTTTGTTTCTAAATCTGTCTTGTCCTTAATTTTGGTTGTGCGAGGAAGCACAGTGTTGCCACCTACGCCTCTGTCTTGGCCACCTTTTTTTTTTTTTTAAGATTTTATTTATCTTTAGAGGGGAAGGGAAGGAGAGAGGGAGAGAAATATCAATATATGGTTGTCTCTCTTGCGTCCCCTGCTGAGAACTGGCCTGCAACCCAGGCATGTGCCCTGACTGGGAATCAGACCACAGTTGTTTGGTTCGCAGGCCTGCGCTCAATCCACTGAGCTACACCAGCCAGGGCTATCTTTTCATTATTTTATTTTTATTTCACCATTGGAAACATTACCAAGATCAGGTATCTTGGTTTGCAGACCTCGTTGTATCGACTTGGACAGGTTGCTCTGCTTCTCTGGGCCCCAGTTCTTTCGTTGGTCAGTGGCAGTAACACCAGTCATACTTCAGACACAAAGACGTGAAATGCAAAGCAATGGCAGCACATATTTTCCTACGAAGTATCTTTTTTGTTGTTTTGTTTTGAACACTACAAAAATTGGAACAATGCATAAACTAAGGTAGGATAATCATATGTTGCCATCTATTTGTTTCTTCTCTCAAATGATTGGAACATTTTAATGTAAAACTACTTGTGATAGATCTTTACAATCTGTAGTTCAGAGAAGCAGCATTACATCATTCTGAGAAGGAGACAAGTTACCTCTGGGGCTGCAGAAGGCCCTTGTCATTTTCTCAGGAGAAGGAAGAGTCATTATTTTTATGATGGCATTAAGATTGTAGAAATGATGCAAGATGAAAAAGTTACTCTTTTAGCTTCTGTTTTAGCAAAATGAGATAAATCCAAATAATAAAATAGATACAACATCACAACTCTTTGGCTGTAAAATGAGAATAGAATGCTAATGTCCTTCAGAAGTTCTTAAAACTGAGCCAAAAAACTCAAGAAGCTCTTTGAAATCACTAACACTTTATGATCTTGAAGAACCCGAAAGTACTTGCTGAAGATGTCTCTTGAGTTCAACTGCGTTTTAAAGCTATGTTCCCTTGCACTTGTTTTTTTTTTTTTCTTTCCTCTGAATTCTGTAGTGTGCTTTTGTCAGTAAGCTTTAATGGAAGGGGGTAAGGATTAGGTAATGGTAAGCAATGAGAAATAAGTTAGGAAAAAATAGAGATTAAAAATAGAGATTACAGCTCAGATTAAACTACTTTTGAGAATCGAAGTATTCCTATATGTATTTGAACTGAGGAATGCAGCACATAGCACTCCAGGATTCAAAGGCAGAACGAAAAGCGAGTTCTGCTGTGATGTTTGAACGATGATGAGTAACATCCTTGGGACTGGATGCCCAGAAGGCCTTAAGTATTAAAGACACATCAAACTTCAAGTCTTATCTTTTCTTTGATCACATCCATACCCTTTGTGAGTCACCCCTGTGCTGAGTATTTACAGTTCTTGTCCTTATCTCAGATCTCTCTCCTGAGATCCAGACCAGACTGCGTGTCTGACTTCTGCTGTGTGTTCCTAGATGTTTGTTGTGTGCGGGCCTCGGTTCAGACTCAGCAGTCCCTAAGCCATGGTTTCAGAAACTGCATGTTGGATGTGAATTCTGTGTAGTAGAACAACATTTAAAAAAAATAAAAAAAGACATAGGAAAAAGACACGGAATAGTATATAGACTATCAGAGTGCTTTGTGTATAATAAGATTATGTATTTTTGTAAACTTTTTTGTTTTAAATACCTATGAATATGCATATGTGTTGGTACTATATAAAATGTACTTTTAAATTTTAGTTGTAAATAAACTTTAAAAAAACCCTGCTCTAAATTTACGTAGGAAGGTGATTGTAAGGATCTAATTAATGTAAAGGCCTGTCAGAAAATATAATATTGCTCAAATACTACTACTAGTAATAGTTAATTGTGACAGATGCTTATATTATGCATGGTTTGTCCTTTATGCTTCGATAAAACAGCATATGGTTTGTTCTTTACAGGTAGATTAAAAATACCTTTCACTCATGGCTCATATTTTAGAGTTGTATTCAGTTTTTCATGCTTATGTGTTGTAGAGTTAGCATTTTAAAGTGGTTTGAGTTTCTCCAGGCATAAACCACGCTCTATTTGTTGCTTTCTAAGAGGGAAACTAGCAATAGTTATCACCTGGCTTGATTGTTGGCTCTCAAGAAAATGGTTTTGAAGTGCCCTCCTTCCAGTAAAGGACCTAGTTTCGGGTTTAGTTATGTTCAGAAATTCTCTGTTCTTTTTACTGTTTCTAATCATAACCCCAAGTCGAAGAATGTAGAATGGCACTTTCTTTGTCTTCCTGCTTGTAAAATGTTTGTCATGCTCTTTGAACCAGCATTTCTACTTCTAGGAACTTCTTAGGAAATAATTGGCCATGCGGGAAAAGTAGGAAATACAGCATAGTATTTAGGAGTAAGTACCTTAGACTCTGTGGGCTCACATCCCGACTCCCACCACCGAGCTGTGTGATTTGGGCAAATGACCTAATCTCTTTAAGCTTCCCCTTTTTAAAATTTATAACTGGAAATAATAATAATGTTATCTACTTCAGAGATTGTTATAAAGAATAAATGAGATATATTAACTTTTTAGTACACTGCTAGGTACATAGTAAAATGCTTAATAAATGCCAGATATTTTCAACATTATAAATTAGTTTCGTCATTATAAATGTTAGCTGCTATTATTAGTTTTAATTTTTTAATTATATTTATTGATTATGCTATTGCAGTTGTCCCCATTTTTCCCCCTTTGCCCCCCTTCACCCAGCACCCCCAGTCCCCCCACCATTGTTCATGTCCATGGGTCATGTGTTATATCATTACTTCCTGTAAACACAGCTTTTATTTTATTTTTAATCTGTTCTTCTATTTTTGTAGGCTGTGTATAATGATGTGATAAACTGGGGCACAGCTAAATGTTCTTACAAGTCAGGTCTTGGCCTGTCTTTAGCACCTGTGTTTCTAATGCTGTAACACATATGTAGGCATGTAACCTTTTACTCTGCTGCCTCTTTAAACATTCAAAAAGATAAAAATAATTATCAAGTGTTTTCCTATCAGTTCTGTCAGTTTTCTAATTAATATTTTTGTGATTTCAAATGATAGCCTTATTGGGGTTGAAAAATGCTATTAATTCATGTGTGCTTTTCACTCTAGGTTTGATGTCTTCTAAAATATAGATTTACTTAATGATTACTAGGGCCTTAAGGTTTTTTTTTCAGGTGCCTGAAGTTTTTGCCAAAAGATTACTTCTGACCTGGTTAAAATGACGATAGGTGGTGGGTAGATGAACTTTTAAAACACAATCCAAAATTAAAATAGTTTGTATCTAAGACATATATAGTAGCCCCCAAAAGTATGCCTACATATATAGAGTATGGTATTAAGTAGAGAGTGTAATCTTTTAATGAATAATAATTGCTGACCACTCGGCTTTAGCACCAAATAGAAACTCAGTGGAGTTTATCGAGAAGAAGTTGACAACCATGGTTTCAGGACTCTATCCTCTTATTGGCCAGATAAGAAGTAGAGAATGCAGTTGTGCATAAGGAGGTCTAGCGCATAGATTTGAATACTAGTTGAGTTCCTGGGTCAAGGCTTAACTACTTTGAACTTTGGTTTCTTTGTCTGTTAAATGGGGCAATATTTTCCTCTCTATAGGATAGTCAAAATGATTAAATGTAAACAGATAAAATTGCTTAGCATATAGTACCGGGACCTAGAAGGCATTCAGTAATGTTATTCAGTCTTCCAAGATGAAGAAGCAACGTTTTCCGAATCTCATTTGATTCGTAAGCAAACAAATTGGTGGTATTACTGATGTCCCGAGTCTTTTCAGGCATCGAAATGACACTAATTTAGCACCTGTCATGTTCTAGACACCAGGGTAGGAAATGAAGAGGTACTAGGCACCAGTATGATTTGAAATGTGTGAAACATTCCAATATTAATTCTGTGTTTAAGTTCAATACACATATAGATATTCTCTTGGACATTATGACTATAAAGGCATTTGTCAAAATTTTGGACTCATTTTGTTAGCTAAGTATTACTTCAGTAATCCTCACCATACTCCTGTGAGATTGATATATTGTTAGTTACTATTATATTTCCATTTACAGATGAGGAGAATTTTAGTAAATTTGATAAAAAGGTTGAATAATTTTTCTAGTTATTTTTGTTCTCTACAGTCATTCCATGCTCCTAGTACCTTTACTTTTCAAATGTTGAGTATATGACATGACTTTTTTAAAATTCTCTTTGGTAATTTTGGGGACATTTTATGAATTACAGGTATTATGGGAAATTATTTGTATGAGTTTCCTTGATCCTTTACAATCTAATTTGTACTATAGCAAGCAGAGCTGACATCACTGTGGAATAAGAATGAGCAATATGTTTTCTTGTCAGTTGCAATACAGGTATATAGATGTTGAGAATGCAGACCCTAGACCTGACAAACTCTAGCTTATTTACTTATAAGCTGTGTGACTTGGCATTATCATGAAAATTAAGCAAACAAATAGATATGGATATTAGCCATTTTTTGAAGATTATTGACCCACAAATTGCAAACTCAAGACTAAATATATAAGTTTTTATTTTTTAAAAGGTAACGGAGGAACTTTTCTGCTTCTGAGTGTGATGGAGGAACTGGGATTGGGTTTACCCTTCTGTCAAAAAACAACTACAGAACTGGACGAAATAAGAGGCAACTATGTTCAGACATTGGACCACATGTGGGACTGTGACCCATGACAGAAGTGAAAACAGTGAAGTGAGCTCTTCGGTTGCCTTGGCTTCCTGCATGGGAGAACTTTTCAGATGGTGGCGCAGGGAGGTGGGGCCCAGCCGAGCATGTCCATCCGTCTTTCTCGGTTGGACAGACCGAAGTTGAATGAAGAGGCTGGACCTTGTAGTTCAGAAAACCAGAGAATGTTAAGGGCTGTATTGTGTCCCTTCTAAAATTATTTTTTAATTAAATATTTTATTTATTTATTTTTAGAGAGAGGGGAAGGGGAAGGAGAGAATGGGAGAGAAACATCAATGTGTGGTTGCCTCCCATGTGTCCCTTACTGGGGACCTGGCCTGCAACCCAGGCATGTGCCCTGGCTGAGAATCGAACCTGCGACCCTTTGCTTCACAGGCCCGAGCTCAATCCACTGAGCTACACCAGCGAGGGCCCTTCTAAAATTCTTATGTTGAAGTCCTAACCTCCATTACTTTAGTATGAGATTGTATTTCTATTAGGACCTTTAAGGTAAAATGCTGTCATATGGGTAGCCCTTATCCAGTATGACTGGTGTCTTTATAAGAAGAGTTCAGGACACAGACAATACACAGACTAAGGGACGACCAGGTGAGATCAGAGCAAGAATGCAGCCATTGGCCAGGCAAGGAGAGAAGTCTCAGGAGAAACCAGCCTGGCTAACACCTTCATCTCTGACTTCTAGCCTCTGGATTCGTGAGAGAATAAACTTTTTCTTTTTTCTTTTTCTTTTTCAAAAAATATGGAACGCTTCACAAATTTGCGTGTCATCCTTGCACAGGGCCATGCTAATCTTCTCTGTATGGTTCCCATTTTAGTACATGTGCTGCTGAAGCAAGCACAAACTTTTGTTCTTTAAGCCGCATAGTCTGATGACTGTGTTATGACAGCCCTACCAAACTAATTCAAGCCAGTCATGCAGAGAAAGAGCTTTAAAAATCTGCATAGGGATCCCCTTGAACCTGTTTCTGAATAAACAATAAGTGTAATTTCTAGGGTAATACTCCTCAAAGCTGGATAAATCAAAACCACACAGAGGCGCCGCTCACCGCACACAGGGATGACTGTAATGGAAAAGCTGGATACCAAGTGTTAGTGAGGACGTGGAGCACGTTGCTGGTGGGAATGAAAAATGGCACATTTTTTATACACTTAGGGCGGTTCCTTAAGAAGTTAAACATGGAGCTGCCATGTGATTTGGCAATTCTCCTTTTAGGTATATGCCCAAGATAATTGAAGAGATATGTCCACACAGCAACCTGTACATGAATGTTCATAGCAGCATTACTCAGCATAGCCACACAGTATAAGCAACTGATATGCCCATCAAATGATGCATCACATGTAGTGTGTCCACACAGTGGAATATTACTTAGCCATAAAAAGGAGTAAAATACCGTTATATGCTACAACATGGGTGAATCTTGGAGATGTTGTTCTCAGTGAAATAAGCCAGACTCAAAAGATTACAATATTGTGTGATTTCATTACCTGAAATATTCAGAACAGGCAGATTTGCAGAGCTAGGTTAGCGGTTTCCAGGGGCTGGGAAAAGGCTGTGGTAAGTAACTGCTAATAGGAACGGGCTTTTTTTTTTTTTTTGGAGTTAGAAAAATGTTCTGGAGTGAAATATGAAATAGTAGTGAGGTACAAAGCTTCATGAATATGCCAAGCCAAAAAAAACCCCCACAAAAAACAACAAAAACCCCCCATTGAATTATACACTAAAATGAAGATAGTCTCATAAAAAATGAACAAAGAAAATAGGACAGATTCAACTGTAGGATTTAAAAAAATAGAATATTGCAAATGAAAAAAAAGCTCATTTGTTGGGATTAGGAACCGATTAGACAGTGCAGAAGAAAAGGTCAAGGAATATAAGGCTAGCCTGAGCAAAGCACGGGGAGAGAGAAGGACTGGTGGGTGGGGGCTGTTCCGTTCAGTCTGCGATACATGTAATCAGAATCCCTGAAGGAGGCTTCTCCAACTGGCTCGCATACCTTTTGCTGCATCCCCATCATTCTTTGAGCACTTCCTGGCCCTACAGACTCATCTTGTACTTTCTTTCCCCAGCTGTAGTCAGCTGTTTCTTCAAGGATTCTTGGTTCCTTTTAGTAGAGAATGATATTTGGAAGCCAAGGTCTAGTGCTCGATGTGCTCATTGTTATTGGAGTTATGGTTCATAAAAAGAGAAGAAAAGCACTTTAAAAAGGAACCAAATCTGTAATTTGATTTCCAGATTTCCATCAAAAAAACTATTTGAGTTGAGGATGGTGTTAAATTAGGAGAGCAGAGACTAATATAACAGACATCCCTGTGCACCCCCACCCCCCAATTTAACAGCACATTTACAATATTGCAAAGGCATCTGCATGTTTCTCTATATGTGGGAGCAAAATTTCTGGGGGTTTTGGTATTCCCTAGTTCTAGCAAGCTGCTTCCCAGAGTGGTTCTATTAGTAATTTACATTTCCATTAGCACTGTATTCCTACTTGAACATTTCCTTACCAATATTTTGTTTCATCTGGCTTTTTAATTTTTCTGATCTGATGGGTATAAAAACAAATCTTAGTGAGATTTATTGGTTATGTGGGTTTCTTCTGATGAAGTATTTTAACTATTCTTAACTCATTTTTTCTTTTGATTTTTTTGTCATTTTAAAAATATGAGATCTGTCTGGTAAAGATTCAGTCGTTATTAATATAGAGAGACCATTTTGCACAACATTGATGTAACCTGGCAGCTAAGGAGAGTGGACTGGAATGTGCATGAGTGAACAATGAGAAATTCACTGTGTTAGTTACTGAGGTGGTAGATAGATACCTTTGAGTGAACATGTGTAGTATGTGGCTGTCGCATTCAGCAGCCACACATAAGCAAGTGTAGAGCAACAAACCTACATCAGATTTTGTGTGAAGCTTGAACATTCTTCCGTGGAAACTATACAGATGACTCAGAAGGCTGCAGCTGTGAGCAACTGGTGATTGACAGATTCATCATGACAACGTGTCCACTCATGCATCATGTCTTGTGCAGTTTTTGGTGAAACGGCAAATCAGCCAGGTGACTCAATCCCCCTACAGCCCAGATTTGGTACCCCGCATCTTCTGGCTTTTCCTAAAACTAAAATCACCTTTGAAAGGAAAGAGATTACAAAATATCTGTGAGATTCAGGAAAATATGACGGGGCAGCTTATGGCAATTAGGAGAACTGTGTGAGGTCCCTAGGAGCTTACTCTGAAGGGGACTGAGGTGTCGTTGTCCTGTGTACAGTGTTTCTTGTATCTTGTATCTTCTTCAACAAATGTCTGTTTTTCATATTACATGGTTGGATACCTTCTGGACAGACCTCATGTATTCTGAATACTAATCCTTTTTATCTTCAGTCTGACAGGTATCATTTCTTAGTCTGTGGCTTGTCTGTGATTTTAACCAGGAGCCGAAGAGCTTTTGAGTTTTTGGTCAAATTAATTTTGGGATCTCATGAAATTTTTTTGTAAGGTTTTATTTCATGTTTAGGTCTTGGACAGAGGAAACAAAAGAAAAAATAAACAAACGGGACTATATCAAACTAAAAAGTTTTTCACAGCTGTTATGAATATCCACATATAAGACTTTGTATGAATATGTGCCTCTTCAGGAAACTAGCTAGAAGTGCAGTTGCTGGATCACATGGTAAATGTATGTTTACTTGTATATGAAAGTGGCAAGCTATTTTCCGAAATAGTTGTGTCATGTTATATTCCCATCAGTGATAGATGAGTCTTCCAGTAGCTCCGCATCTTCTTCAATACTTGACGTCATCAATCTTTTAGATTTTAGCTGTGCAGGTGGGTTTCTGATGGTGTGTGTCTGGTTTTCATTTGTGTTTTTCTGATGGCTAGTGATGTTGGGTGTTTATTCATTTGCTCAATGGCCATTCATATGTCTTTGTTAATTGTCTTGAGATTTTCTGCTCATTTTGAATTGCCTGTTCTCTTATTATTGAGTTGTAAGAATTATTTGCGTGTTCTGCATATAAGTCCTTTGTTAGCTATATATATTCCAATCTTTTTCCCTGGATTGTGGCCTTCTTTTTCTTTTCTTTCTTCCATTTAAAAAAAAAGATTTTGTTTATTTACTTTTTAGAGATTGAGGAATGGAGGGAGAAAGTGAGGGAGAGAAACATCAATGTGTGAGAGATACATGGATTAGTTGCCTCTCGCATGCCCCCACCTGGGGAACGTGGCCCACAACCCAGGCCTGTGCTCTGACTGGGAATCTAACTGGTGACATCTTGGTTCACAGGCTGGCGCTCAATCCACTGAGCCACACCAGCCAGGGCTCTTTTTCTTTTTCTTAATAATGTCTTTCAAAAAGTAAAAAATTTTAATTTTGATGAAGTTCACTTTATCATTTTCGTTTATACTTCAAGCTTTTTGTGTTCCAGGAATCTTTGCCTAACTTTAAGTATTACACTATTTCACATATAACGTCACTACCCTGTAATTGTATTCTTTCATTTTCTCCCTCTTGACCTTTGTGCTAAGTTTCATACATTTTAGTCCTACGTATGTTTTTAATAACATGTTATAAGCCCCACTATACATTGTTATTGTTTTCTCTTTAAACAAATAATTTTCTTTCAAAGAAATTAATAAAAATATAAGAAGTTTTATGTACCCATCTCTTCTGATCTTTTCTGGTATTCCTTTGTGTAGATTCAGGTTTTCATTTGGTATCAGTTTCCTTTTACTTGAGAAGTATCCTTAATATTTGTTGTAATATAGGTCTTTTGGAAAATAAATTCTCTGGGCTTGGAGGGGGGCAGGACTCTGAAAAGTTTGCTTTTTTTTTTTTACTTATTTCTGAAAGATATTTTAGATAAATATAGAATTCTAAGTTAAAAGTTTGAATTCTTCTAGCATTTTACAGATGTCAGTCCCTTGTTTTCTGGCTTAAATAGTTTGTGATGAAAAGTCTTGTGGTAATTCCTTATTTTTCTTCCACTGTACATTATATGTCTTTTTTTCCCTCTGATGGCTTTTGAGGTTTTCTCTGCCACTGATTTTTAGGAATTTAAGTATAATGTGCCTTGACATGATTTTTCTTGTGTTTTTGTGCTTTGATTCATTGAATTTCTTTGATTTGCTTATGTACAGAGTTCATCTAGTTTGAGAACTTCTGGGCCATTAGTTCTTCAAATATTTTTTTCTACACCTCCTCTTTTCCAAATCACTTGATATTTTTCTACAGGTTGCTGCAGCTCTGTTCGTCTTTTCTCTCTCTCTCATTGCTTTTATTTTGGCTAGTTTATATTACTGTGTATTTAAGCTTTTTTATTTTCTTTTTTGCAGTGTTTAATTTATTATAGTTCTCACCCAATGAATGTTTGAGGCTTAGTATTTTCAACTCTAGAAAATCCATTTTGTTCTCTTTTATATTTTCCATTTCTTTCCTCACTGTGTTCATATTTATTTTAAATATATAAACATAGAATACCTGTGAATATATAACATTTATATGCTAATACTTTTATCTATCATTTCTGAATTACTTTTTACTCTGGCAGCCAGAATAGAGAATAGATTGTAAGTGGATAAGAAGGAAGAAGGAACATGCAAAGTTCAGATGAAGTAGCAGTTGAAACTGGCAGAAAGTAATGAAATTCTATATTTATTTCTCTTTCTGCTTTTTCCATGAAGCCTCCTATCCCGTTAGCCCACAAATCCCTTGCTCCAATTACAGAACCAGATTTCACCTGCCTTGCTATGTTTCATGTGTATGTGTATATATAAAAACTCCTGAGGCCTGTCTACAAAGAATCCAGCCATGTGCTATGATAAATAGAGACGTTTATTGAAGAAGATACAAGAAATATTGGACATAGCACAGTGACACTTCAGTCCCCTTCAGAGTAGGCACTTGGAGACCTCACACAGTTCTCCCAATTGCCATCAGTTGCCCTGTCGTATTTTCCTGAATCTCACTGACGATTTGAAATCTTTTCCCTTTCAAAGATGATTTTAGTTTGGGGAAAAGCCAGAAGATGTGGGGTGCCAAATCCGGGCTGTAGTGGGGCTGAGTCACCTGGTTGATTGGATGTTTCACCAAAAATCTCTGCACAAGATGTGATGCATGAGCACGTATAGTGGCGTGATGAAGTTGCTGGTCACCAGTTGCCCATAGCTATGGCCTTCTGAATCATCCTAATAGTTTCCACGGAGGACTGTTCAGGCTTAACACAAAATTGATGCAGGTTCGTTGCTCTACTTGCTTAGTCATTTTGAATGCTATGGCCACATAATACACGTGTTCACTCAATGGCAATGGTACCTACCACCCCCCTGACTAGTACAGTGAAGTTGTCGTTGTTCACGCATGCCCATTCCAGTTCATTTTCTTTGGCTGCCAGGTTATATTGATGTTGCACAAACCATTCTCATTATATTAACAACTGAGACTTTTTGAAGACTCCTATGCAAGGCCTTAGTCCAGAAGTCCTTGTATATATGTGTATATGTAATATATGTTATATATATACAAAACCCTGAATTCTCCAGTGACTTCTCAGGTCACTTATAATAAAATCCAAAGTCATTAATAGTGGTCAACAAGGTTCTGTGTGCCTCTTGGCTTTCTCTCTAACCTCATTTCTGATTGAATATTCATTATACCCTATTCTCTCTTCACACAGGCCTCACTGCTGTTCCTCAAAGACCTCAAACATACTCCCACATGAAAATTTGTATAATTGATATTTCCTCCGCATTGAAATTTGTCGCTTGCTGTTTCACTGGCTTACTGTCATTCTTTCAGATGGAAGTTTTTCCCATCATCCGCAGCTCCTGTCCTTTATTTTTTTCATGGCATTTTTTCCACATCATTTTTCCACCTTAGATTATATTTATATACCTTTTTGCTTATTATCTGCTGGAATTGGAGCTTCATGAGATCAGACAGGATTTCATTTCATTCCTCACTGTATTCTTTTTTGAAGCGGTCCCTGGAATATAGGCATGGGATAATAAATATTTTTTAGATACATGAAAGAATTAAAATATGGTCATAAACATTTTTCCTTTTCATGGATTTGATTATGTTGAATTGAAAGCAGATCTACATAACTGATAATAATAACCCACGGCAATATTTCTGGTGAACATTTAGGATCCTAACTTGGTATATAAAAGCTCCCTCTTCCAGCCCCCTTTCTCTCAATGCATATCCATGGCCTTTGGGATCAAACCCAAGCTCCTTAATCTGCCATTCAAGGATTTCTTAGATCTCATCTCTGCTGGTATTTTTAGCTTCACTTCTATACTAAGCCCTTACCCTCACAATCTGTGCCGCATTCATGTTGAGTGACTTATAGTTCCCCTGATATACCCCTTGCAGATGTTTCTTGCATCACCCCTTACATTTACATTTTGCATTTATTTTTTGTGGGTCTCTCCTTCTCAGAGTGTGCTCTCTCTTCAAAGGAAGGAAGCTGGCATATTTTTGTAATTCCAGGACCATAGTTCCTGTTATAGCATTCATGGTCAGAAAATGTTTATGGAATGTAAAAGATGGTTTTGCCTGCAAGTCAGAGACTAGAAATTGAAAAGGTTGGGTCCCAACCAGTAAATTGGTGAAGGTAGTTTCATCTCTAGTGGTCTTGGAATGGCTGTGTCCAGGGACAAAGAGGGAGTGCGTGATATTAGAATACCCTAGTTTTTAGCCAAATCATACTGGGTGAGGAGGGATGGCATGGAACACAATTGAATCAGCCCCCTTAACTAGAAAAAATAGCTTAAGTGGGAGGAAGGAGTATTGGACAGGTGTTATTTAGAAAGGAGCAGAGTCATTTGGCAGTGGACTGGCCCATAAGAGTATTAGGTCTATTATTCTGTCTTTGAGAATCATGTAGGATGGTAATCTGCTTGTCATGAGGAAATAATACAAGGGGGAGAACTCAGGGCATTGATGGCACATTCATGTCTTTCTCCTGTTGTTTCGGACCTCTTAACAGTGTGAGTTTTGGGAGGTAGGTTAGGCTCAGTCTGACTTCTCTTGGTTCAGTGGGAAAGAATGTTATGAGAGTTTACTTCCATCTATCAAGGGTGTGGAGGGGAAGTGGCTGTGTTTGTTCCACATATTTGCCAACACTAGGTGGTTTGCATTTTCTGTGCTCAGTTGTGAGTGACAGTGGATCTATTGTTTAATGAATTGACCCAGTATAGTTGGATATGTAAACATTTCTATACAATTTTAGTAATATGTATTTTGTAAAAATGTTAACATAAGAGAGTCAAGTAGGCTATAGGTTTTAAAGATTAAAAATTTTCTTTGTAAATCAGGTTTATTACAGGAAGAGAAAATGGCCATCGAAGCATTCCAGATTTGCTGCCTCCTCCTGCCCCCTGAAAATAGGAGAAAGTTACAGCTCTTGATGAAGATGATGACAAGGATCTGCTTGAATAAGGAGATGCCACCACTTGGTGATGGCCTTGGTACACGAACACTGGTGAGTTGATTTCTAATATCTAATGTGGCTTGCGTTTTTGGAATAAAATTCACCTGAGTAAAGTTCACTAGGTTGGCAACCAGAGGAAGGTACCTGGCAGACTGGCTTCAAGAGCCATGGCTCGGGATCCACCCGGACTGGTGTTGTGCTTTTGGTCCTAGGGTCGTAAAGAACATAAGGAAAAGCAACGAGTGAGTGGGGGTAGGCTCTTTAGTGCAGAGATATCTGTGGTATCCCGCCTACTGTCAACCCAAAGAGAAGGAAGGCTGAACAGAAGGGCTAAGGGATTTCCCGAGAAAACAAGTCTCTCCTCCAGGTCAGAAAGCATTGCAAAGCCTGTAGCATATATAAGTGGAGTAAAATTGGGAAGAAGTAAAATACAGAGTTGGATGAGACCATTTGAAAGGGGAAAGAGAACTTGTATGTCCCGGGGTATTATCTAAGGGTCCATGAGTGAGGGTTTTTTGTAAAATATTCTCAATTTTGCTTAAAATTGAGTAATTTTGCATTCTACTTTATAATATTAGCATGTTTTAAAATAGGATTTATGTTTAGAATTGCTCACTAGCTATATTCCCTAATTTCTCTTAAAGACAAGTCTTGGAGTAAAATTGATGCTTCATTGGTATGTATATATTCTTTTCACATCCTGGTGAACCCCTGTGTACCCCTGGGGGTCCACTGGCCCAGTTTGAGAAGTGGGAAGTAAGGTTAGAGGAGGGTTCAGTGCCCATTGGAGGGATTCTTGACCTTTTTGGGGGGGTGGGGCTGCATTGATAGGGAAGCTAATGGACCTTTCTGAAACGCTGAAGAAAAGTTTGCGCTTATTCTCCAGAAGATTGCATGTGTAAAATTTTGCATACAATTTCAAGGCATTCATGGATTTCCTGGGCTCCATAGTCTTCCCGTAAAGAATCTGCGTACACGTAAATGTGAGTGAAGATAAAGTATTACCTGCAGTGTTGATAAAGTGACTTCTCACTAAACAGAATTACATGCTTATAGGCTTTGAAATAAGATTGTCAGTAATAAGATTAGTGAGAAAGGAAAAAAGAAGTCCCTCCAAAGGACAGAATGAAGAATGGAGTAGTTACTATACATTCTGTGGAAGCAGCTGCTATAATACTTTTTATATCTCTGCTTTCCATAGTCTCATCTCTTAATGCACTTCTTGTAAGGTCTCATGGTTTTTTTCAAAGGTGACTGTCAAGTGTACATTCAAAAGTCCTAGAGGAAATAACAGTTAAATAGGAAAATATGTAACAGTTGAGGGACACAGAGTGTGCTAGTAGACCTTTTTTTAAAAAAAAATCAATAATAAAATTAAGGTATTATCAGATTAAGTGGCACCAAACTTAAAAGTACTACGCGATCCAGGTCACCTGGTGGTGATAGTTTTCAGAATTTGTATGTACATATATATTTAACACCATCTGTGAGAGGGGTTTAGAAGCTGTTCGGAAAGGCATCTCTGAGATGCGGTGCACATTCTGTTCATGCTGATTAATGATAAAACCAGCCCATCTGAGATGACCGGGTGTGGCCACGGGCCAGGTGCGATGTGCACCCTGTGCTGTGGGCCATTTCTCACTGACTAGTCGTTTTGCTTTTGCAAATTAGATTGCACTCACCTCAGAGAAGGAAAAAAAATCATCTGTATTTATTTTAAAATTCCTCTGCCTTTTTTTTAGATGATTCAGACATTTTCCCGTTGCATCTTGTGTTCCAAGGATGAAGTGGACTTGGATGAATTATTAGCTGCTAGGTTGGTGACGTTTCTGATGGACAATTACCAAGAGATTCTGAAAGTCCCTTTGGCCTTGCAGACCTCCATTGAGGAGCATGTAGCTCACCTACGAAGAGTGCAGGTAAAGGAAAGGATATTATTAGATCCTGTGAAATTGTCAGCAGAAAGTCTATAAGCTCGGTAGGCTTCTTGGGACTTTATGTTATGAGGATTAAGTGAATTAATATGTACAATGTGCTTACAACAAGACTTGGCACATAGCAAGCACTATGCATTTGTTACTGAAAATCTGTGGATTGCCGACTTGGTTGTATTATATCAGTGAAAGCTGCATACTTTTGATTGCAAATTCCTTAAATGAATTTATTCAGAGTCTACATATACTTCCTGATGGAAATGATGTATGTGAAATACAGTCTTGATCCTTGATAGCCCTACAATCTAGATAATGTTAATATTTATACTCTATGGATGAGAAAACTGCAGCATGGAGAACTTAAGCAACTTGTCCAAGGTCACAGAGCCAGGATTCACACATGAGATCAGTCTCCAGAATCAGTGCCCCTGTCTGCCGTGCCATACTGCCTCACTTTGCCTTGAGATGTGATAGAGGAACAAGAGCCGTAAAGACCTGGGTCGAACTCGTGGCTCTCCCCTTTCCTGGTTGTGCGGTGCTGGGCACGTCCCTTAACCTCTGTAGGTTTTAGCTCCCGTAGGGTTAAAATGGGCCACGTGCTGTAGAACGTTGTTGGGAGGTGTTTTACAGTGTAACACTACACTGTGCATTACTGCAAGCCCTTTGGTGTCTGACACATGGCAGGTACTCTTTGAAAAGGAGTGTTATTATTGTTGTTGCTATTGTTATGTTAAAATGATGCAAAAGAAATGTAATGTATTACTACTATTATGTGGACCCCACAGGGAGGTTTGTGTGTCAGTCTGTGGAAGCAGAGACTTTCGGTAAGAATTCTGTCAGAAATTCTGCTTGGTTCCCTCTGCATGGTTGGACTCTTCACTGAAGCTCTTTTTGAGGTTCCTCAGTTAAGGCCCAGGAACTGCTCCCTTCCAACGTATTAGTAAAAGAAACAGCTGTCTAGTTGTTTCCAGTGAGCAATTTAAAAGTTAAAATGAAGGGTTTTTTTCCTATTTTGATCATTATTAACCTAATACATTGAAGGAATTTGGAAAGCATAGAAAATACACACCAAAAATATCAGAATTACACTAAATGTTCTGTCAATATTTAGTCTTTCAGGTACTTTTCTGTTATCTCTTTTTCTTCTTCCATCCTCTCCCCCACTTTCCTCTCCCCTCCCCTTCTCTTCTGTGTCTTTCATAACTTATTTTTATACAACAAGAAAAATTTTCCACATCATTAAATGTTCTTCTTTGACACTAGAGTGGCCAAGAACACAGACTGGAGCTAAAAGGTGTTTGAATTCCTGGCTCATCCTTTGTTAGCTGTGCGACTTTGGACCCATTATGTAACGTGTCTCTGCTTTGGCCTCTGTCCCAACAACTCTCTTTCTTCATTTGTTCAACGGGATGGTAATAATTAATACCTGCCTTCCAGGTGGCTTTGGGTATTGAATGGTTTAAAGTGTCAAGTGCTTAGAATAATGTTTATCACATAGTAAGGTCTCAGTTGGTAGTTTTATCATCATTGTTATTCCACAGTGTCATTGCCATTGGCAACATAGTGTTCCACAATATGCTTATATCATAATTTGTTTAAATGATTTATTTGGTTGGTATTTAAATTGTTTCCATTTTTTTTCTTTTGTGAGCAACGTGACGGTAAATGTTTTTATAGCCAGATTTTTTTTGGTTGATCCATGATTATTTTCTAAGAGTAAATTCCTAGGAGCAGCATTGCATGGTAAAGGCCATGAGTGTATTTTAAGTGTTTGTTGCATATTGCCAAATTTCCCTTTAGAACGATCATTCCAATTTATATTCCCGTTAGTAGTACAAGACAGTATTCCTTTCTTTGCATCCTTTCCTACTTTGGGTGTTGTCATTAAAATAGACACCTTTGCCATTTCAACAGGTGAAAAGTGTAATCTTACTGCTGTTTTACTTTAATCTCCCTGCCTCTCCTTGATATTTTTGAGTCAAATTTTAAAAAACAAACAAAAAGGAAACACTTCACTGAATTTCTGCAAGGAAAAGTGTTTGTAAGAGCTGCGTTGTGCAGTGTGCTGGCCGGGTTTGTGTGCTTCACAGCACCGGCATCTGTTGCAGCGACTTGTCCTCGTCAGCCCTTTGCTGTCGGTGGACAATCAGAAGGCTGATCTGTGCAGATTAATTTGGCTGTGATGGCACTGAATAAAATCAGTAACTGCTCAATCGTCCAATGACATTTTCTCTCTTAGAATTATCCAGTGGAATTGCCACAGAGCCGTTTGTTTTAGGGCTTAGCTCCTGTAGGTCTCTGTTGTCTTGTGTAGACTGCTTAGCCCCTGCGTCATGACACATTTAGGGCAACGCTTCTCTGAGAGCGAGCCCGGTTCCATGGGCTGTTCTGGTGAATTGTCTGGGGCAGCTTTGGGCTGACTCTGGGAGAGATCAATTGTGAGATCAATTGTTTTTTTACACTAACTTTCTATCAACCTTGTTTACGATGCTCCTCTTCCTCTTGTGCCCTTTGATCACAGGTGTCTAGTGTTTTTCTCCTATCCTAGGCTCTGCCTGTCACCTTGTACCAAGGACTCACACTTTACTCCGGCCCTGTCCTGCTGTTTCAACTCTTCTTGGCAACATTTATCTTTTAACTGTGGCTTCTGGAGAAAAAAATCTTAAGCCAAAGAAGTGAATGTAATGGTAGCAGTTTTATCCACTGCAGGAGAACAATAGGTGTTGTCTTTTTGAGAAGATGACCCTCTTGGACTCTGAAATTAAACAATTTTTTCATCCTCACCTGAGGACATGCTTATTTATTTTAGAGAGAGGGGAAGGGAGGAAGGGGGGTTGAGAAACATTGACGTGAGACCGAAACATCCATCAGCTGGTTCTCACATGTGCTGAGACTGGGGACCGAACCCTGACCAGGAACTGTACCTGTGACCTTCTGGTCTACTAGACGACTCTCCAACCAACCGAGCCACACCAGCCAGGGCTAAAATTAATTATTTTTAATGGATGCTCATTTGTTCACAGGTCTTGGTATCATGCTTCCTCTCATTTCTCTCTGTTCCCTTTGTCCTGTGCATTGTCAGCACGTTTGTTGTTGGCACCTGATTCTCACTATTTACGTGTTTGGAAGAAAGTTGCAGTACTTCTTCCATGTGACAGCTGAGCTGGGTGCACCTCTGTTCGTCCCCAAGGGAGGGAGGACCAGGCTCTTCAGGTCGGGGAAGGAACCTGGATAATTCACCGTGTGTCCAACATTGTCACTGTTGTGAATTGTTTGTAGTCAGCATGTTCAGTTTATGTTTCAACTTCAGACCTTATTAATTAAGAGGGCATTTGGTTTATTAAAATGGCTCTTGGGTTTAAAAAGGTAAAAATCTCATTTAAAACTGTGACATTAAGTGATTTTTTTTTAAGTTCTGGAAGCACTTGCACTTTAATGTGGAGTTTTCCCCAGTGGAGCTGAGAAATGGCATGACGTTCCTCGTAGTAGGTGTTCTGTGTGTGATCTGAACAAGTTTTTGTAGTTTATTTGGAAATACAGTTTCTTCCTTCACTATTAATTCTTTTTTCTCAGATAAAGTACCCCGGAGCCGACATGGATATCACTTTATCTGCTCCATCATTTTGCCGTCAAATCAGTCCAGAGGAATTTGAGTACCAAAGAGCGTATGGCTCTCAGGAACCTCTGGCAGATTTGTTGGAGGAAGTTATAACAGATGCCAAACTCTCTAGCAAAGAGAAGAAGAAGAAACTGAAGCAGGTAAAAAGGATATTCTTTATTAGTCCTGTCTTCTTCCTATTTTTCTTATGTGTTTTTAAATTCTCTATTGTAATAGGCTTTGTACGAATCTCATCTTCTGCAATAACAGTTTTGAAAATATATTGTTTAGTTCATGTATTCCAGAAGTCTCACTGATTTACACAGTTGTCAATTTCTCATATTTTTATTCTCCAGTGTAGATTTTATATCATTATTGAACTCTTCATTTATTCTCTAATATTTGTCTTTTATTCTGATATGTGGCTTATGATATGAGTTAGTGGAATAATTACTTTAAATTTAGGGAAGCTATGAAATGAGGACAGATTTCTTTGGAAGGCAAATCAGACTGAATTTACAAATATAAAATGTCTAGAAATTAAAAGCCTTTGGTGTTAGATATCCAGAGTCAAATTGGTTTCTTGCACCAGGCATCACTAAGTTTTTAGTTGCTACCGAACAACATGAGTTAGGGTTTCAGAGAATAGTTTTCAGCTCAAAACAGGTTTACTATGACCATTCTTAAACTATCGACCCAAGACTAAGTGAATGGTTCTTATTTTTGAAGACTGAGTCCTGCATAGCTCAGTTCCTGATCACGCCGTGCATACAGGGTTATACACAGAGCACCAGGGTGCTGGATTCCCTGTCATATTTTCCTCAGTGATGCTGAAGAAGCGTTCAGCGGTGAGGAACAACTTATTGCCTCTTTTTAAGCTTTTTGTAGTAATGTATAAAGCAAAATGTCTTCATTTGGGCAGAATCAGGTGGGGCTAAGTTGGAGATACAGAGAAAGGTTGAAATGTGGTTGGACCAAATTTTTCTTTTGTTTGGAATGTAAGTTATTTTCAAGTCAGATTACTTGTGCCTATTTTAAAAGTAAGCTTTACATATTGTTGGCAGTGGGGCAAGTTTTAAGAAATGTTACTTAAACAAGAAGTTTATTTGAAGATTGGACCAAATTGAAGATGTGTTAGATACATAGAAAATGGAATCAAATGATTTAACAAACAGAAATGGATTTGTGTTGAAGTAAATTTGATTGTGATCTGTTTTCTTTTTTTTTTAATATTTTATTTATTTATTTTTAGAGAGAGGGGAAGGGAAGGAGAAAGAGTGGGAGAGAAACATCAATGTGTGGTTGCCTCTCATGGGTCCCCCACTGGGAACCTGGCCTGCAACCCAGGCATGTGCCCTGACTGGGAATCGAACCTGCGACCCTTTGCTTCACAGGCCCGCGCTCAATCCACTGAGCTACACCAGCCAGGGCTCTTTTTTTTTTTTTTAAGATTTTATTTATTTGTCTTTAGAGAGGAAGGAAAGGAGAGAAGGAGAGAAATATCAATGTATGGTTGCTTCTTGTTAGTCCCCTGCTGGGAACCCCTGTTAGTCCCCTGCTGGGAACCCAGGCATGTGGCCTGACTGGGAATCGAACCGCGATTGTGTGGTTCGCAGGCCCACGCTCAATCCACTGAGCTACACCAGCCAGGCCGTGTGATCTGTTTTCTTTGTTCTCTTTTCTGATGGAAAACAATAAACATTAAAGCAAAGCAAAAATAGGAAATTAGAGGATCAGAAGCTTTTAAAATTAGATTGTCCAATTTTATTGGCTCTTATCTGTGATGGATTCAATGTGGATCATTGCTTTTTTTTTTTTGTAGTTTCAAAAATCCTACCCTGAAGTCTACCAAGAACGCTTTCCAACACCAGAAAGTGAAGCACTTCTGTTTCCTGAAAAACCAAAACCAAAACCACAGCTCCTAATGTGGGCACTGAAAAACCCCTTCCAGCCGTTTCAAAGAACGCGAAGTTTTCGGATGTGACACTTCCACAGCTGGCAGAAATCTCTGATGCCATTTCGAGTAAATGAGGGATTGGAGAGCAAGATTTTGGAAGAAAGAACAGAAAATAAAGACTACTGAAATATCGATATGAGCCGACCTCACAAAATTTCATTTGAGCCATTCCCAGTGTTTTTCTAAAACTCAGTGCTATTTTGAAAGTGTACAAATCAGTTAAACATGAAATGAATATATAGTGGTCATGTTAACATGTTTATAAGTATTTGAAAAGTCAAGGATATTTTTATTTGCTATTTCTCACGGTGTTTATGAAATATTTGTGTATTCATTTCCATGTGTAGTTCTTGTTGTCTTTGTTGTAAGCAAGTCTTAGAAATGGTGCACACTCTTGAATACAGCGCTGGGCGCTGTTACCATGGTCACTGTGGTGCTGTTGACTTAATAGTCAGTCATGATGTTTCCTGTGTAAATTTTGTTTCTCATTGTTGCAGAAAGATTTTTAAATGTTCTGTGTTATGATGGCTGTGTGTTTCATTGGTGATCTGTTGGGTGCTGTGACAGATTTGACAAAAGCTGGTTCTTTTATGACACATGCATTAATTGGTGTTCACCTGTGAGCTGAGTAGATTTCCACGTGTCTGCAGTGCTTCAGTCTTGGCTAGAGATAGAAAACTGAATGTGTCCCTTTAGACATGTGATTCTAAGTCAAATCTTTATTCATGAAAACCACAAATGGGTTAAGTAAAATGAGAATGGCTTCTTTATACATGTGTGCATATTTTCCCCAACTTCTTCATCCTTTTCAAAGTAAGTAGAATGTAAATAAATACTGTTTTAAAAAATATTGTACATGGTGTTTCTTTTGGGGGGAGGCATTTATTTAAGTTAGAGAATGTTCTTGGATGCTTAATATCACATTGCCTTGCTCCCTGTTCTCAGATTAGTCACTTCTTTCTATGATAGAAGAAGTGAGATTTGGGGTTTGTACAGCCTTTGGGAGGGTGCTTTGTCCGTTTCTTTTGCTTTGCTTTGTGCTTTTGCAAATAGTGGAACACTTGGATTATGTACTATCTCAAAGGCTTCTGAGAGCAACTATCCAAAAATAAGAGTGAACTCACCGATGGACCTGCTCTGCTCTTTGTGGTTTTTCCTGAGTGGGGATTTGCCCATGCTCTTCTGCAGCAAGATGCCTCCGACAACTGACTCAGATTTCGCTTGCATACAAATGGACAAAAGTATTTGTACTAGTTTGGATCCTGCCTTACTTTGCAAATATATAAAGTAACAGGAGTTTTTAGTGTTTCCGTATTCTCAAAACTTGGAATTCTGTAGAGCAAAGAACAAGTGTACTGTTACTCAGTTTGCTCTCCAATGTCAAATTTACTGTCCAGAGTCTCCTCTCCTGGTTTATCTTTGGAAATATATGTTAGTTTTCTCTTTTCTTCTTAATGTTACTTTTCTTTTAAGTATAACATACTTATGGAGATATCATAAAACATTACCATCACCTAAGTGTGAAATTGAAAAATGGATAAAACCAATTTTTCAAAGTGGTTGTACCAATTAACACTCCGTCAGCAGCGTATGAGTTTTTTTCCCTTAACATCTGCACCAAAACTCACCATTGTCAAGAGTTTGAATTGTCCCTGTGGTGGGTGAATCTCATTATGGTTTTACTTTTCATTGTTAATAACAGTTAAAGACTATTTCTGAATGTTGTTTTACTTTTTCCACTTTTGTTGAAATTTAGATATCAGATTATCAAACTAAACATACACACAAACACACGGCTTAAGATTTTGACTTTGATTGTATTGAATTTATAAATCAACTTGGAGAGACTTGCTATCTTTACAGTATTAGGTCTTGAAGTCCATGAACATAGTTTATACCTTCATTTATTTAGAATAATTGATAATATTTAAATTTATTTGTATAGTTTGCAAATGTTTTTTAGACTTTCTAGGTATTAGATATGTTTAAAAAGGTAAGTATTAAAATTTTCAAGTATATATAAAAATAAAGGTAATAAAGGTAATACCCTCAGGTGTATTACTAATACCCTAATACCTTTATAATAATAAAGGTAATAAAGGTAATAGTACTCATCCCTAGCTTCGACAGTTATTAACTGATAGGAGCCTTGATGTTTGATTCTATTATAAATAAGGTTATTTTAAAATTCCCGTTCTCTGTTTGTTGTGTAGAGTGTATGTGTGTAGTATATTTTATGTACTGATTTTTGTCCCCAACGACTTTGCTAGACTCCTATTTTAAGCATCTGGTATTATACTTTTGAATTTTCTACATTTATTACGTATAAGCAGATAAAGACTTTGGATTTTATTTCTGTGGTTGACAGTATCTAAAATGTCCCCAAATCCCTGCCTCTTGTACTTATGCTGTTGTGTCATCTCTCTGAGTGTGGTGTGGGTTGGATCTAGTGACACGTAACAAATTTAATATGACAAAAAGTGATGGCATGTCACTTCTGAGAATAGACTGCCAAAAGGCTCTGGCTTCCATCTTGCTTGCCCTCTCCCACTCTCTCCCTGGGCTGCTCTGAGGAAAGCCAGCTGATCTGTCGGGAGCTGCCCAATGGAGAGGCCCGTCAGGCAGGGAACTGATGTCTCTTCCCAATAGCCAGTGAAGATGTGAGGCCTACCAACGGCTGTGCGAGTGGTCTTGGAGGTGGATCTTCTGAGGTTTGCCAACAGCCACATGAGTGACCTTAGAAGTGGGATCTCCTTTGGTCAGGCCTTGAGATAAAGTTAGCTGACACCTTAATTGCAGCCTGGGTAAGGCCCTAGGCCAGAGCCGTGGCTGGATTTCAGACCCACAGAAACTATGCGATAATAAATATTTGTTGTTTTAAACCACTTCATTTCTGGGGTTATTTGTTTCAAGCAGTAGGGCAACATATATGATATCCTTTCCAATTCTTATTTCTTCTCTCCCTCCTTGCCACCTTTATTTTATTATTTTATCGTTATGAAATGTCACTATCTTTTGTATTTGTTTGCAATCTTCCTTTATACTTGTATTTTAATTGTGTCCCTTATAAACAGCATGCAGCTGGATTATTTTTTAAAGAAGCCAACTAAACAATCTTTAAATTTAGACAAATTTTATATCTTCACCTGAGGGTATAATTACTGATTTTAGAGAGAGGAAGGGAGACAGGGGAGAGAGAGAGAAAGAGACATCAATTAGTTGCCTCCCATACACTCCCTGACTGGAGATTGGATCTACAACCTAGGTCTATGCCTTGACTGGGGATTGAACCCATAACCTTTTGGTTCTCGGGATGACTCTACAACCAGCTGAGCAACCGGCCATGACTAGACAAAGTTCGTGTAATATAATTAGTCTGTATTTGGGTACAAGTCTTTATTAATACTCTCTCTTTGTCTTCACTTTCTTGCCTTTGTTCACATTTAAAAATAATTTCATATTTTCTACTAATTGAAACTTAAGCACTCTTTAATCTTGTTGAGATACTAGAAATTATATCTTGCATACTAATTTATCAAAGTTAAGTTAGTACTTTTTACTCTCGGACTACTCAGGGACCTTATAAAACACTAAGCGCATTAAGCACTCGAAAGAAGTGAGATACTATGGTAATGCATTTTAATTTCATTTTTTAAAGTTCCTACTATATTGTTATTATAAACAGTCCTTGTTTATTAGACTTACCCCCATGTATTTTACCACTTTTTTTCCTAAAATGCATTCTTTAGAATTTATCTTTAGTAAGGGTATTTGAAAACTTTTTTTTTATTTTGCCGATATTCTTTTTGTAACAGTTTTATTGAGATAATTAACATACCACACACTCAACTCACGGTTTTTGGTATGTTACAGTTTTAATTTTTTTAAATTGGTGGCAAAATATACATAACATAAAATTTACCATTTTAATCATCTTCAACTGTAAAGAATGTCCTCATTCTTTAACAATATTTCTGTGGTGTATAGAATTCTGGATTGATAGTTATTTCAATATATTGTAGTTACCATTCTTTTGTTGGCTGACCTCCATTGTTAGTGTTGAGAAGTCAGCTGCCATTCTCATTGTCACTTACTTATAGATATGCCTTTTTTTGCAGGCTGCTGTTCAGGATTTCTTCTGTGTCTTTGGTAGTCTTCAGTTTGCATGACACACTTTTTAAACAATTATTTTGCTTGGGACTTGGGGGCTTTTAAGATAAGATCAAAGTCCTTCATCACTTCAAATACTGCTTTTGTCACAGTCTCTCTGCTTTTGCATCTCTTTTGAGAATATTTTAGATATTCTCACTCTGCTCTGTTCTTTCATGAGACTGTCTTTCTGTGCTGCATTTCTTCCATTTTGGCCCTTGTTAAATTCCTATATTCACTGGTATGGAATTTGTAAGCATTTTATAGCTCAGGAGAGGGAAACTCAGTGAGGTTGGGTAACTTCCCTAAGATTACAGTTTGTGAGAAACATAGTAGCCAGTTGTAGCTAGCTCTGTCTGATTGCAGAGCCCAGGCTCCTGACTAATATCTTATTATCTCCCAGTTAGCACAACTTTATGGTTTTTATGAACACTTTTTAGTTCCTTGTGCATAAGCTCATGTTATTTTTTCAGCCTATACTTTCCAAACCTCAAATTTTTCTTTGATTTGCAATGTTTTCATTGTTCTAACTTAGCTTTGTCAAATTCATTTCCAGTCTCTTTTGATCACTTTCTTTTGATAACTTGGTGATGATTTTTTACTGAGTTTCCCACAAATTCCCATGAAGAGTACCACAATAGTGATGAAAAACAAGTATTCCTTTGGAGCTCTGTGAATACAATCATGTATTTTTTTTTATTTGTAGGTATGATTTTTAAAGTAGTTTCATCTTCATGTATAATTGCTTTTATTTTTAGGTTGATATAAGTAGAAAATGACAGTGATTATCATGATCACAGAGACTGTAATAAGGAATTTATCAAGTGAGTGTTCTGTATGGAACATTTGAGAGTGGCGCTGCATATTTTTAAGGTTGAAATACCTGCTGTGTGCACAGGGCGATGGAACTCAGCCATTCATCATTCTGACTTCTCACGCCTCTAGGTGTACCTTCAGGGAAGTCTTATCTGGGGTCTAGCAAGTGTAAGGGACATATGGGTCATTACTTAGCATTTGTGGTGTCCAGGAGCTGGATTCTGATTCTAGAAGAGAGTTTCTGTACATTTTTATAGGCAATGTAACTGGAAAAGAGCCAGCATTTATTAAATTGCTTACATACAAGAAGAGGAAACTAAATATCCCTATGTTTGAAATGTCATAAAAATCTTTTATTGTGATTGAGAGGGGAATCAATTAAAATGGCTTTTTACTGTATGGGTGTGGCTTAATTAAATTATATCTTTACTTTCATCCCGTAGAACAAGAAACTTTAAACATTAAAGGCCTGGAGTGAAGTGAGACTATTAAGAGGCAATTCAACTGTTTCTATTCATCTTTAATAGTATTAGCCTAAGTTTGAAGTATTCACTTTGGAATGAGACATCGGAAATTCTAATCTTAGGGCATTGGAATCATTCATGTGTTTCCTTGCTTAAGACAACATAACCTGCAAAAAGTATAATACCTTGACGTCTTTGCATGTTGGGTCTTAACAGGCAAACAATCTAAATATAAACTATGATTATTGGGCCTTTAAAATTATTTGTTCCTAGGTATCCAAGAGATTTTGAAAGTTGGGATCTAGGACTACGTTAGTAAATAGAATTCACTTCTTTGTGTCAACTTGGAAATGCATTTATTATTTAATCTTGTAGAACAAATGGAATAACTTGAGGATGTATTCACTAACAGTATAATGAGTAACGCCTGATGAATTTCTTGGTGTTCCACTGTCTAGTTAATAAAACAAAAGCTTAATATTAAAGCCTTTAATTTGAAGAAATAAATAGAAACAATAATAAGACAGTAGGGTCAATTTTTCAAAAGGTCACTTTTGGTTGTTTTGTGCATATTTGTGTTGCTATGTAAGTTTTATAATTTCCTAATGAATGTAAGATTTAATTAAAAATGTGCAGTTTTTCAAAATTGTACCTTTGAGTATTGTTAAGTGAATTGCTTGCTTCACTTGAGGATCTGGAATAAATTGTTTTCCATAAACCATGCCTATCAAACTAAAAATGCGCATATGTATTTGGCTAGGTCTGCTCAATCTCTATTATGTCCTTTGGGGGCTCTTGTCAAAACTGAGAATACGTGGTCTCCAGAGCCTTTTCTGTGAAAGTACAGCAAGTTACACTTCCTTCTTCGGCCCCTGCAAGCTTCACACACTGCGGTCAGCCTGTCTAGTAGCGATGACAAGGGTCTTCTTGAGTATTCGAGTGAAACAGATGCAGCCCTGTTTCAAAGAAAAGACACCAGAGGACTAGACGGTATTTTAGTTTCGTGACAAATAAGTATACTAAAATTGATGCTTAAAATTGAAGTACTTTTGTTTTGATTAGTTGTGGGCTAATCCGACATGGGAATGAAAGAAGCCTTTTGCTCACTGTTTCCACTAAGAACTTGTGACCTATTGAAGAGAGCTGGCAACAAACATTTGAGCCAGGAGCTATGCAATCTCTGATATCCTGAGAGCCGGTTTATCTCTGGTTACTTGATATTTACACCAATATTTTAAAATCAGGTGTATTTTAGACTTGGCTACGTATTCAAAAAAGTGAAGTCAAATGGGAAAGATGTTTGGAAGATTAGAATCAATGTGGCTAAAATCAACTTCGCACGAGATCTTAAATCAGACCATAATGCAAGTCACGAAGGAAAACAACCAAATTCAGTCATTTGCCTAGTATGTTGTATATAAGTTTTTATTAAATCTGTTTTTTTTCATATGCAAGTTTGTCCTAAAGATTCTAGTCTTCAAAAAGCTTTTCGATACTTATGCCTGGGTGGTCAAATGTGATTGGATAATACTGCGTCAGTGTTCTGACTCAAGTCATCAAAGTGATAATTGACATTTAAAACATACAGTGACACCATTTGTGAATTCCTTAAAATTTTCTACTTATCAAAATACCAAGTACAGCCCTGGCTGGTGTAGCTCAGTGGATTGAGCGTGGGCCTGCGAACCACACGATTGTGGTTCGATTCCCAGTCAGGGCACATGCCTGGGTTGCAGGCCAGTTCTCAGCAGGGAATGCACGAGAGGCAACCATACACTGATATTTCCTCTCTTTCCCTTCCCCTCAAAGATAAATAAATAAAATCTTAAAAAAAAATACCAAGTACAATTAGACACAATTACTGCTTAAATACAATGAAGGCTCTGATTTCAGGAAGTTCCTCTTACCTTTTCATGGAGAATTAAACCATGTTAAGGCGCTAGGAGGCAGGTGTCTGGCTTAGGCTCTTTGACTTTCCACAAGTCACGATCCACCTGACAAGGACAGATGTTCCCAGACTGGCTGGTCTTGTGCTGGTAATGATGGTACCATAAAGGACAAATGAGGGATTTTATTTAAAAGTCCAGTATACTTTACACGATTACTAAGTCATTAATTGTAGAAAGAATAAACTTAAAAACCAATTATCACTGTGGTAACAAAAGTAACTGGGTAATATTTTGGCTCCTCTATTATGTTTTTCCCTAAAGTCTCAGAAGGCTAAACTGCTTGCTGTGTACTCTCCAAAAGTCAGCTATAAATGGTAAAAATGAGCAGTTATCTAAATTCAGCAGCATATGATTTGGGATAAATGTTGTATTATTAGGTTTTAAAGTGAAAAACATTGCCTGCAAAATTCAGTTCGAAGGGAAAAAAACATAAGATAATTTTGTGCAAATCAGCCCCTTGTTTAGTTGTGATCTGCAATGTGGAATAATTGCCTGCTCTTTTTCCTTAAAATAAATCTGTTTTACTCTCATTCCTCAGACTAAGCTAATATTTTGCTCTCCAAACCAAACACTTTATAATAAATACAGAGATGGAAATAAGATAAAACATGAATTTACTAATAATGCCTTTGGACTTGTCTTATAGTTGTCAACATACTGTATGCAGTCAAGCAAGCATAGTCCAGAAAATATTCTTTTATTTTAATTTTGTGTCCTTATTTTTTTTCATTGCTTTTAGAGAGAGAGGAAGGGAGAAAGAGAAACCTCTATGCGAGCGAGAAGCCTCGATCAGTTGCCTCCTGCACATGCCTGGGCCAGGGATCATACATATCAGGACTAGACCAAACCCACAACTTAGGTATGTGCCCCAACAAAATTGAGCCACCAACCTTTGGCTATGGGATGGTATTCCAACTAACTGAGCCACGCTGGCCAGGGCCAGAAAATGTTTTGAAGGTTCCTGGGAGAAGTGACTTTACTGGAGGTGGACCGGGCCCTGCAAAGAGCAGTGTGTCGGCAGCAGCAGAGATGCCTCTGGATACCTCAGGAAGGCTTCCATCTCCCACACCTTAAAGGTGCTGAAGTAAACACCCTGTATTTGCCATTCAAGGGCAACCTTGAGGCAAGACTCTGAGACCCTTCTTCCTGACTAAATTATTATCCAAGGGTCTTTTGTAGCAGCACCAGTTTTGGTTAGAAGTCAGACTATTTGGACTTTAAGTTGTAGTACTGCCTGCCAGTAAAGAGTTGAGCAAATGTCCCTGACTGAGGCCCAGCCTCTGTGGGCTTTGGTTTCCTCCTCAGTAAAGCGAAGGATTCGGATTTCAGAGGTCACAAAGTCCATCTTCCAGGGACAGGAAGAGATAAGTTGCTGAGACTGGTGGGGCTGGAGGAGTGTGCAGTTCCTGCGACAAAGTTTCAATGCAGTAGTGCGTCACATGCCCCATGCCGGCCGAACCAATCCTGTGTACAGGTGATGATCTGTGGATTAGATGGTTCGTGAGGCCACTTCCAGTGCTAATGTTTTGTGATGTTTTTCAACCATTATGCACACTGGGCCCCTTACGGCCTTGTGCTTATTTTCCTATCTGTATCTTTTCTCCCCTGTTTCTGAGGGAAACAGTTGTATCAGCAAATTCGGTTCGGTATCAGATAGAAGAAAGCTGGTCAGGGTAAGTTTAAAGTCAATGCTAATGCATCATGAAACCTTTTTTTCCTGAAAGAAGTTTTATCCTCATCCTTTGGCTTATCATAATGTGCCTAACTTAACTTGAATTAGCATTTGTCTTTGTTTATATTAATATGCCAGTTGGTTGAACCCATAATAGCTAACAAAAGCTTTCTTTCATTCATTTCAATACTTGTGTTATATGTCTGTATCTGTTTCATCAAAGTTGTTGGTAGAATCAAGAGTTTTTGATAGTCACTGAGCCAACCTATAATATCCTTACATATGGTAGGTTTATTTTCACTAACAGGTGGCTTTTTAACTTTATTGGCTTGTTATTTGGTCAAATATAGACCAAAACAAATAATACGTTTTGTTCCTAGGGGACTTTGCACAGCGATTTCATGTATATTTTCTGACTTAGTCCTTTCGAATCCTAGTAGGCAACCAGAATAAAATGAGGAGACAGGTTCAGAGAGGGACCCGGTTACAAGTGCGGACCTTCAACTCCGGTCTTCTCTGTGATGGTGGGAACCCTCACCAAGTCCCCACTCAGGTGGGATGTGGACTCGATCCAAGCAAACCTCTGAAGGAGGGGCTTGTATTCGTTTTCCTGTACCCTCCACCTGTGCCCATTTTTCGTGGGGGGGTCTTTTTCTCTTCGCCCTCTACCTCTGAGTCCCTGCTCACGTGTTTATTTTGTATGGGATCCGTGGAGGAGCTGGCAGAACAGCCCGGTGCCCCCATGGGATCGCCCTCTCGCGCGGGGCCACCACCATGATGCCAGCCTTTGTCCTCGCCCTAAATTGCCCTGACCGCACTACACTTCTTGAGATCAGATCGTCATCCAGATGCTTAGAACTCTTTCGCTCATTCGTTTTATTTTTAGAGCCTGACTAGGTCAGGCTCTTGGCTGGGCAGCGCCGGAGGAAGAAAGACAGCTTGAACTCCAAAGGGAATTAGCCAGTCGAAAAGTGAACATGTCTACAGGGAACTGCAGCCGGTGTGACCTTGGTGCTACGGAGCCCTTTAGAGTGCAGAGGACACAGGGGAGAGAAAGGCAATTTTTCCAGGGCAGTCGGAGAGATAAGGGAGGTTTCACTGAGGAGTTCGTTTGAGCTGAGCCCTGAAGAATGTGTTCGGCAACCAGGGAAGCAAGGCAAAAGGCGTTTCCTTGGCAGAACCAGCATGAAATAAGGCACGAGTGGCAACTAGCAATGATTTGCCCTTCCGTATTGTCCAAATAATACTAGGACTTTAATACAGAGTCTTCAACGGCTTTATGTGAAAGTTATAAGAGGATTTCATGAACTGTGGCCTAGCAGGCAGGGAATTATTTTAACTAAAGAGTTTTATAGTGTCTCTTGAACAACATCTCCAAGGTAGCTTCCTTTTATTCCAGCTCAGTGGGTTCAGATCCAAGTGCTTTTTGGAATTGACTTTTGCATCTGATTTAGGCTGCTGCTATCTCATGGTTTCTATTTCAGAGTTTTCACAGGGCATGCCAGTGTTTGTTTGTAACAATAGGTTTACAAAGCTTGCAAAAAATGGTTGGTGTTGATGAACCTTGCACTTTGTTGAAAAGAGTGATCCTTTTATTTGCCTGCCTCTCTTTTTCCATCCACAGTGTGCGATTCCATGCCTCTGGGTCTGCACTGTTTTATTTCATGACATTTAATGAATGTTAGAGCTGGCTCTGCAAATGCATTGCCTTAATCTTGTTGCCTGCAGTGAGATGCTTTTAATATTTTCTCCACATGTGAGCTCAGTGTTTTCCTTCAGCTTTTCTTTAATTTCCATGTGGTTAATCCCCTTCTACTGCAGGGAGCCTAGATATTTATAGATTTCCCCCTTCCACTCTATCTTCCATAATTTGCTTTTTACATTCAGTGAACACATCCATCACAATAAATGGTCTTTTCCCTATTAGTATTGACTTGCATTTATATAACCCAGACTCTCTTTTTATATTGTTATTAACATTCACGGTAATTTTCAGTGGCTTGGGAGGCTGGGTATGAGAGCTGGCGCAGAGATCAAATGATTTATGTTATGATGCCTGGTTTCAAGTTTTATTGCTAAGTCAAAACCAAGGTTATCTGTTTTTTTCCCCCTTAATTGAGCCAATATAAAATGAGAGTATTAAGTAAGCATCTCTAAATTATTCCTCAACCTCATTTCATTAAATGTCCTTGACTTGATAGCCCTTTTTTGCACCAAAAGATGCAAAGTATTCCCATTACTAGTGTTGAACATTTTCATAATTGTAAACCCATTTTATAAGCTTTTATAGCCCCTAGTAGCTTTAAATAGGCGACTGAGTTAAAAGTAGTTAACATTGGCCAAACTTAACTGTTATGGCTGTCTGCTTTCTCGATGTAGTTTAACAGAATCTAGAATGATGTAGTTTTAAAATTCTTACATTCTTTTTATACTTCATTTATACCGTTCTACTACAGGGTAATCTTTTTTCTCACTGTGCATCTCAGCAGTCTGCAGACGTAGGAAAGGGTCGAATGGGCAGGACTCGTGCTGCTGTTTATCATATTTACTGCTTTTACAGCTTGTGCAGATTTCTCAGAAACCATCTGAGAAAGTAGCACTGTGTGCTTCTGAGAGCCTCCCAAACCTGTCATTTTGCTGCAAACCAGAGTCCCGTGCTAACCATTCTGACTGCCCGGGACCCGCGTCAGACGTTAATGGTGTTTCCATGATTCCGGTTGTATGTGCTTTTTGTTTCATAACTGAACTGTTTGAATATTGTGACGTTAGGAGCACTTAATATTTGTTTCAAAAATCCTGTGTCTTTGTTAAATTTTTCTGTAGTAAATTCTGTATGTTGAAACTATTTCTTTTTGATTATTCCAGAAGTTCTTGTTTCTAGTTATGACCTTTATAGCTTTTCTTTGCATCTCCAATATAGTTTTAAATAATCAGTTAATTTTTTGCTTTAGGGTTCAATGGTCTCCACTACCATACTTCATTAAATTATGGATTGTAAACCTAATTTCCCTATCAATTTTAAAGTGTCCCTGGGGTCCCTGCGACCTCTGCTGCACCTGGGCTCACGATATGCTGCACACCAGGAAGGCAGTGATGAGACCGGTTTTAATTTACAAATTTTAATTCAGATTAACTCCATCCTTTTAAAAAGTGAAATTAAGACACATTCAAGTCCACTCATCTTAATTAACAGGTTTCCATTGTTCAAGACATTTTTGGCACTCTTTGCTTTGTCTTTGCCAAAACTTCACAATGATGTCTCACCTGTGTGTGTGTGTGTGTGTGTGTGTCAGGGCGTGTCCGCATAGAGTGTGGACTAAGTGTCATCACCTATTTCTAAATGCTTCTTGGCTGTTTTAAAGTTTACATCTACTCTTAAAGGAAAAAAAAATCACCACTATTAAGAATATTCCAAAGATTTGGCCAAATGAGGCTCATAGAACTGGTTGGCAGATGAAGACTGAAGAAGAACTTGGCTCAGGACTGTGTCCGAGAGTGTGGCAGTAAAGGACACAAACACAGTGGGGTCACATTGCAGAGCAGTGTGGTTTAGGATGTCCCCACAAGCATGGCCTCCGTTAGACTTACACCCACTGGTGCCAGTTGTCCACGGAGTCTTGTGTCACTTCCTTCTGATGCAGTTGTCCCAGGTGTGAGTGTTGGTGCAAGACAAGCTGATGTGCCTTGCACCAGGCACCTGCGAGTGAGGATGTGTGAATTCTTTAGGAAGCATAGCAGTTTCTTACCCAAATTTACACAACAGAAGATTTCCCCACAATTGTGTATTGCAAATTTGTTTACATTAAACATTGATATTATAGGTGCATCTTTGGAATGTTTTAGTTACTTAAAATGAGCATGAATTACTTCTGTAGTTTAAAAAGCAGACTACAGAATTATTATTAAAAAATAGATGTTTTTCTTTTGAGTTCCAGGCAGAGTTAACACCGGCACTAGGATAGGGGGTAGATATGGACATGGCCGATGCTCCCCCAGTTCTCTGCCCCTTTCTCCCTGCAGGAGACTTGGTGCAGTAACTTATACACAGTGTGAGTTGGTGGGAGAAATCAGGTAAGCAGGGCAAAGAAATGGTAGTGAAACGTGCACACGTTCCCCGCCCCCCGCCCCCGCCCCCATCATCAGTAAAACCGCACTAAGATCTTCAGTTTCTTCTCTTGTCTGATCTGGAAGGGCGAAAGCACACTGAGAGTAATCAAAACAAAGCAACAGCGACGAGAAAACCTGGGAAGGCGCGCGCACTGCTCTGTGCGACAACTCACCAGCAGCCCCTCCTGGCCGTGTGACCACTGTTAGCTGGAAAAGTGTGAGCTTAGGGATATTAAGAGGAAACATTTTTCTTCATTTTCTTCTCAGAGTAAAAAGGAGCAATAAGGCAAGGGAAAATATAGATGGGTCAATATAGTCACTGTCCCCTTAGGAAAATTGGTGATAAAGTGCTGATGCATCTTTTTATTCTATCGAGTCGTTTTCTAATTGGCTGTTCTTGAAATAGTGGTTTTTTTCCGTTTGCTCATTCACTTCTATTTTTCTATTAGTGTTCTTTTTAGGAGAAGGGCCAACTCCACTCTGGTGAATGATCAAATGTTCAGCTAGTATATCTTGGTGTAATAAGCTCGTTAAATTCCTTGCCTTTCCTTGCCGTAAGTGGGGGAGTGCTGCTTGCGGCCCATTTCTGCAACTCAGAACCTGTCTTCTGTGAGAGTCCCAGAAGCTCCTCTTTGATGATTAGTCTCCTGTCTTACTCAGAGCTGTTAGCAACTCCAGTCACCGCCAACACATGCCCGTGTGCCGAGCCCCGTGAGCTTCCTATGGCTGCTGCTGCAGGTGACATTTTGCGAGGCTTCTGGAAGTGTTCCTCAACTTTGGAAGCACTGGTTCTCAAACTTCAGGGCCTATTTAAACCACAGATTTCTGGGCCCCGCTTGGACAGGGTGATTCAGCGTGAGATGCAGCCTGACAATTTGCATATCTAACAAGCTTCCAGGTGCTGCTAATGCTGATGCTGCTGGTCCCGTGACCATACACTGAGAGCCAGTGGGATTTTTAGCTGCAGCAGGTATGTAAACAGCCTACGCGAAATGGGGGAAACCGGTGCAGTGAGGAATTGAGTTAATATTTGTTAACTACCACGGGGTGCAGAGCATTATGGGAGGAGTCGGGGAACTATTTCAGGTAAGTGTGTACAACTCCTGCTCCCTAGGATCTTAATAGCAACTATAAAACAGTGTTTTGGTTTTCTAAGTAATTTGAATAATCTCATAGAGAATGCTATTTGACAAATATCTTCTCCCTTTCCTTTAACATAATACTCTAGCAGTTTTTGTTCGATACATAAATGCAAAATTACTTCACATAAGCAGCAATTGACTATTTCTGAAGGCTTTTCCCCTATAAAATAATTTGAGAAAGTTATTTTAAAGTAGAAAAGCTTCAAAAAAACTTTGTAAATATGTTGCATTACTAAAAATGATTCCATTGTTGAAGTCCATTTGATTTGTAAAAGCAGACTTTGTTTGTGTGTTGGACCCATCTTCTAGAAGTGGTTGCTTTTATTAAGGTTCTGCAGGTCAGGGGCCTCTGGACCAGAGGTAGGTTATAGCAGCATTTTAGACCTGGTTTTGCTTTGGGGAGCCAAAGAGCTTTGGGTCATCTCAGCCCTGCCATTTAGGCAAGTTGTGTATCCTATGTGATGAACCAGTCAACTTGTCAACCCTGTCATATGTATGTTTCCTATTTCTTTACCTGGTATTCTTTATTATTCTTCACTCTACTTATTTGACTTAAATCTGCTATTTTTTTCTGAACTTTGTGTGAGATAAAATCTTAGATTATTTATTGTCAGAATTTTGTCTTTTCTAATACATGCATATAAGTCTATACATTGCCCTCTAAGCACAGCTTTAGTAGCCTCCAATGAGTTTTGATATGTGTGATTTTTATTATAAGTCAGTTTGAAGTGTATTCTATTTCTGTTGTGATTTCTTGCATTTATGAGTTATGTAAAGTGTATGTCTTATTAGGTAAACAATTGGGGGTTATTTAATGTCCTGAACCTAAGGTTCTTTATAATATAACAGAGTTCCTGGGAGGACAACCTAAGCTAATGTTACCAAAATATCTAGTATAATATCTGGCAGTCAATATTCAACAAACAGTACTGTTGCTATTATTATTATGTTTTTGTGTGACCCAGGGGTCCAAGGTAGAAAACATAGATCACTTACATTTCTGTACACTACTTTGGGTTTTTAAAAAAACCCAGTTTTCATCCACAGCATATCCGAACCATCTGCAAGGTTTGTACTTTATGGATTTACCTGATAGAAATTTTTAGACTGATGGATTCAGCTATTCCTTTTTCAGGGCTCACTTTCCTGCTGATGTTATTGTATAGAAAAAGCCATGAAAAAGTCTGATGCTAGTTTTTATTCAAGTGACTTTATATCCTCAAATCTAAGATACACATTTTCACTTTTGAAAATTAAGATGCATTTAAATCATATATATATTTAATGTATTATTTTATCAAAGCTTTGAAAAATTAATGTTGCATCTTAACATTTGTCAGTGTGTTGTAATTGAAGAAATATAAATATAGCTTTTATTGTTGGTTTTGACCTACCAAATTGATTTTACAACTCACAAATGGATCATATTCTGTAGCTTGGAAATGCTATATCGTAGTTTATTTCCTGGGTTTGGCAAGTTGCTGTAAAGGGTTCTTGAGCCAGGAAGGTGGACAGATGGTTGTTAGGCATGTATTCAGCCAGAGTCACAATGTCGTCAATTGATTTGTTTTTGACTTCTTTGTTCTGCTTCCAGTAACTCTCTCCTACCACTGTCTTCTATGCCTCCTGCTACTATAAGATCCTTAATATGACTAGCGTTTAGTAATTATAATTTTAGTTCAAAGGTTTATAGCACACTTAAACCTTTTGCATTGGTGAGCAATGCCAATGGTTCTGAGTAGTTTCAAACACTTTTCTTCAGGACTGCCCCATGTACAATCTTCTCAGAGCCGGAGGATATGCCGCACGTAGGCCAGGGCTGACTCTCTCCCAGTACCACCAACTACGAGCAAGGCCTCGGTCAGGGTGGTGCATCTTTACTCAAACATGGTGCAGAAGATGTTTGGTGCAATAATTGGTTTCCCAAGTTTTTCCAAAATGATTGCTATTTGGTAAAAAATTACCCAGCTGATTCTTCTGTACAGCCAGGGTTGAGGGCCACTTGGGACATTTCATTTTTCTACTTAGCTTTCTTGGATAACCTCTCCCCTAAGATGATTCTACCCTACATGACTAGCTTAAGAGAAATTGCTTTATATTTCAATATGAAAAGTTGACAGAAGTGGAGCCATTTTAAAATATAGCTAGGGCAGCCATTTGGGGGAAACTGCCTTGCACGTCTTATTCCTGAAACCTTTGGAATCTTTGAACAGGCAAAACAAAACAAAACAAAACCTTTGGACTGGGCCAAACCATCATTGTATTTCAAACAGTTGTTTGTAAAGCTAACAAGAAAGCAGACATTCTGGCTACCAGGCTGAAAGTATAAGACATTCTTCAGGATTAGCACCACCATGTATAGCTAAAGAATAACTTAGTCTATTTGTTCCTGCAGGAATTCCTCCCTTCTATTCAAGTAAATATTTCCTTTCCCTTTTTCATAAAACCCCTTTGCCTTCATTCCCTAATTTGAACTAGTTTTGGTTTCTGCTTGAATCACTATTCCCAAATAACTGTTTTTTAAATCTCAAACACTGGTTTCCTCTTACTTTGGCCTTTTATTTTTAGATTAACGCCACTCTAAGGGACAAGTCTTAAATTGCAACCCCACCCACCTGGGATTTCCTTAAAAAGTTACACATAAAGTTATTATGTGAACCAGAAATTCTACTCCTAGTTATATACCCAAATAAATTAAAAATAAGTGTTCAACCAACACCTCTGCACAAATGTGATATTGTGATTTATAGTAAGAAAAGTGTATTTAGTCTTCATCTCTGTGGCACAGAGCTCAAGCCTCTGGAATTTCCTAAGTAATGAGAGCAACAAGATTGTCTTTCGTTATGTTAGTAAGGTGACTATTGGAAAGCACCTAAGGCTGGGTCTGGTTGCCAGGAGAATTAACCACCCCATGGCCTCCTGGGAGGGTGGAAGGGCTGGAGATTGAATCAATCACCTGTGGCCAATGGTTTAATCAATCATACCCATGTAATGAAGCTTCCATTAGAAATCCAAAAGAAGAGGGCTCACAGAGCTTCCAGGTTATTGAACACACAGAGATTTGGGGAGAGTGGCATGCTGGGAGACTGACCATACCTTACCATATGCATCTCTTCCATCTGGCTGTTCTGAGTTATATCCTTTTTAGTAAGTAAAACATTTCTCTGAGTTCTGTGAGCTGCTTTAGCAGTGTAATCCAACCCATGGAGGGGTCATTAGAACCTGCACTCCGTTGTCAGTTGGTCAGAAGCACAGGTGATACCCTGAACTTCCGAGTGGCATTTGAAGTGTTTGTGCATGCTATGGAATATGCTATCCCCGAGTAGATTGTGTTAGAATTATGTTGAATTGTAATCACCCAGTTGCTGTTGGAGAATTGGTTGGTGATGTGGGGAAGAAAACCCACACACTGGAATTGGGTGTAGAATCCTTACAATGTTTGTAAGAATAGTAGCCAAAAGGTGGAAACAACTCAAATGTCTGATAAGTAGATAAACAAAATGTGTTATACTCATACAATGGAATATTGTTCAGTCGGAAAAAAGGACAAAGTACTGATACCTACAACAACATGGATGAACCTTGAAAACGTGCTAAGTGAAAAAACCAACATGAAAGGCTGCATATAGTATGATTTTTATTTACATGAAATATCCAGAATAGGTAAATCCGCAGAGACGGAAAACAGGTTATTGGTTGCCAGGGACTGAAAGGAGGGAAGGATGGGAAGTGATTGCTTAATGAGTCCAGAGTTTTCTTTTAGGGGCTGGAAACGTGTTGCAACTAGACAGAACCAATGTTTGCGTAGCACTGCGGATGTACTAAAAGTAACTGGATTTTGGACTCATTAAAGTGGTTAATTTTAGGTTGTGTGAATTTTAACCTCAATTAAGAAAAATGCAACAGACCACAGAAAACAGTACTGAAAATCTGCATAGAGATGCCTTTAACCCAAAAGTCAGCCTTTCCCATTTACTACCAAGAAAATGAAAACAAAAACAAAAACCTTAGGAGAGGTAAGTAATGGGTCAGAGAAAAATTTACCTGAAACCACTGAAGCTTTAGTTGGAGGGTCTTTCATGGGCATGGCCCCATTTTAAGTTAATTTGGGGGCCCTTACAATGTCTTTGAAACTAAGGAACTTTAGCTCTAAAACTTAATCGGGTTGTATTCATTGAGTTGGTACAACAAAGTCCTAGATTCTGTAAAATTTACCAAAGTAATATATTCCAAGTTCAATTAGTTAAGACTAATTGTATGTAGAAGACTTTGGTACTGTGATGGGCTGTGTAATGGTCCCCAATGATATCCAGGTCATGAGCACTGGAACCTATGAGTGTCTCCTTGTGTGGCAAAGGAGACTGCAGATGTGATTAAGTATCCTAAGATAGGGAGGTTATCCTGCATTATCTGGGCAGGCCTTAAAGGAATCAAAAGTATCTTTTTTGAGAAGGAAGCAGAGGTATATGTGACTCAAAAAAAACAGGGGGGCAAAGTGACCACTGGTGCAAGGTGCTACCTTGCAGGCTTTGGAGATGACGAAGGGTCCCGCAAGGCAAGGAGTGCTGGCAAAGGTAAGGAGACCATTTTTCCTCTGAAGCCTCCAGAGGGAGTGTGGCCACACTGACACCTTGAATTTAGCCCAGTGAAACTGACTTCCCGTTTCTGATTTCCAGAATGCTAAGAGAATAAATGGGTGTTGTTTAAGCCCCCATGTACGTGGTCATCATTACAGCAGCCCCAGGAAACAGAGACAGGTTGACAGCCGAGGTAGTGCTGGCTATGCTGCTATGAGAATGGCGGCCAGGGGTACTCCTGTTGCCCACTGCATCAGCCCACACGGTGAGGCAGGAACATGGCAGGGCAGAACCAGAGTTTTATCAAGATCTGAATGGGTCCCACCACATCTAGCAGCAGAAGCAAGTAGGGCATGTAGCAAGGTTTGAAAGGTAGAGAACCGGAAGTTGGTCTGGGGAAACGACTATTCTAATTTCCAGATTTGTAAAATTATTTACATTGATTTCTAGTCAAAATAAAAATTCTCTCCTATCAGCAATGTGTTCAATAATGCCTCATGCCAATTACAGATACATCCTATGTATATATTTCTCTTTTGATGGGAAATGTGCAAAATAGAATTGATCAGCATTTCCATGTAGACCCAAACCTGTTGCCACACTACAAGCAGTGCATGTGTGTGAAGTCATTTTTTAAATGTTTCCCTGTGGATTGGACTGTTTCAGCATTTCAGATGCACCTTGTCCTGCTGAAATCCTGTGGTTCCAGATAAGGAAATGGCATGCCTGGTGCCAGCAGGGTAGTAAAACGGCCCGAAGTAGGAAGTGTCCATGTGACGGACTCATAGCATTCACTAATGAGTCAATGTATGCAGCATAGGAGTTACTGTAAGAGCAGGCAATAGGAGTAATTGTGTAGCTCCATACACTCTAGCAGCGTTCTGAGAATGCATTTCAATTGCCCTTGGACAGGGGTTGGCAAACTGTGCTCTGGGGCTCAAATCCAGCTAGCTGCCTTATTTGTGTATGTTTTACTGGAGTGCATTCACACCCATTTATTTACATATGACCCATAGCTGTTAGTGCTATAAAAGCAGAGTTCCAGAGTTGAGACAAACCTGAAGACTCCCAATATCAAGAGTATTTATTATCTGACCCCTTACTAAAGAACTTGCCAGCTCCTACTCTTGTGTGTGCCTCTATTTCAGATGAATTATGCTGTGTAAGCTATATGACATTGCATGCCAATTACATATTATGCATGTTATTGAAGAATTATTCACTACACAAAAATATAAATATGAATGAAGTATCCCCGGGGGAAGCCAAAAATAAAAATTGAAGAAAGGAGGCTATCGGCAGTTTCAACCTATCAAAGACTCTCTTATTGGATCACAATATAAACTAAAAGCTTGGATGCTCAAAATCATGAAGGTAAGAAAAAGAATTAAGAGCACCAAAAATGATAAAGAATAATAAAGACAGAAGACATGAAGACGTTTAGGAGAGCCAGGACCTTCTTAAGTAGAAAGGGGACAAGCAGAAGGAGGGCAGGAGCGAGAGTAAAGGCAGCCTCAGCACCTACAGCAGAGGGGCGCGGAGGCCAGCGTGGCTGCGCTGTGACACGTCCCCGATTTAGATAGACAGCCAGCTTCTGTTATCACTTGTTTTTTGAGCAATATTTCATCCGACAACATTTAATTCTTTTTTCTGACACATGATCTCATGATATTTACAGCACAGAACCAAAGAGAATATACACTGGACAAAAGAGATGCTTCTTAATTAAATATTTTGGGAAAAAACCCCATTATCACATGACGGGGCGACCAAATAGTATTCAGCCAACACTGTAGGGATAAAGCCATTCTAGAAATGTGTCAGGCAGTTAATTAATGACATTATTTTCTAGATTTTGTGGCATTTATGATTTTTATCACCTTTAAAGGTTTGTAATTTGTTGTAATTTTTTTATTTTAAATATTTATTTTGGGCTTAATATTATATATCTATATCTAAATAGTATATAATATTCTATATCAAATATTCTATATGTACATTTACATTTGTTTTATATTTCATAAGAATATATTTATATTTTATAATTGCATTCATTTTATATTAATTTATATTTTATATTCATCAGTAAAGGCTAAGTCTCTAGTTTCCTTTGTATTTTGTGGGTAGAAGGTTCTCATTCACTGAATATCTGACTATTTTACTTACCTAGTAAATTAAATCAGGTAATATTTGAGGGAATCAATTTTATTTTAAAAGTCTTTGAGCAACATCTAGCTTATAATTCATTCAAGTAAACGGAAATGGCGCAAGCAGCTTTCAACATCTTGATAAAATGTCATAAAAATGACTTAAATGTGGTATTAGCTGATGTAAGTAGCAACTAGAACTAGATTTAACTTGTACGCTTGGAATTGTATGATGGAAGGCTCTTATGGGGACTCTTACTGTACACAAAAAGAAATATGAGAAGGGAAAAGGACTTGTGTTTTTCTTTGTTTTTCCTGAGGTGCCTTGCTTTGCAAGATCCTTGGGGAGGAAGAGGATAGCTGAGTGATGGGAAAGGAAAGTAACAGGGGTGTCCCACCTGTGACCTGCCTGCATGAGGCCAGGATGGCTGTGAACGCGGTGCAACACAATATCATGAATTTACTTACAGCATCATGAGATTACGTGTTGCAATGTATTTAGTGTGTGGCCCAAGACAAGTCTTCTGGTGTGGCCCAGGGATGCCACAAGTCTGGACACCCTTGAGAAAATTTAATTATTTCAAAATTGCCCCATTTTTAAAAAAAATTAGGAATAACTACAGAAGATTTTATTTAAAAAAGAAATGATTACTTTTCTTAGGGGAAATGGCGATAAATATAGCAAATAACTGTAATAAATAATGTTTAAACCTCATCAGGGACTTCTTATTGTGAAGAGTCAGGTTTTGTTTTTATTTCCATCTAGCATCTGATTTGCTGTTTGTTTGCCTGGTTCCCTAAGGAAAGGTAACCTGAGTGGTTTAGAGCGACTCTGTTCCAGGCAAATTTGAGTCATCTAGGCCATGGTACTTCAGTATTTAACATAAAAAATTTACTTCCATTTGCCAAATTTGCTTAGATCTCACCACACTTATATTTGGCTTCTATCATTGATGAAAGAATATGAATTTCTACAGAGCAGAATCTCAAACCCACAGAAATTAGAGACAGAGAGATCCTTGGGGACCATCTCTTTTCAACACTCTCAGTTTGCAGATTGGAAGAGATCTGTCCCCACTCCCACACGCCCGCCAGAGAGAAGAAGGCTCCTTCCACAGCTGTCGCCTCCTTTGAAGAGGCGAAACCAGCAGGACACCCCCTGGCATTTCCCCTTGCACTTTCCCGCTTATCATCTCTTACGAGCTGGTCTTTAACATTGATTTAGAACGGGTGCACTTTAAATCACACTCACAGAGCATACCCTTCGGGCAGTCTGATGAAATGGCCTATTATAAAACATCTGAAAAAAATCATCCAATATCCTCTCAGACGTTTCTCAAAACACGTTTATTGAAACTGAATACAATGAAGCAGCAAAAAAAAAAAAAAAAAAAAAAAAAAAAGCCAGATACACTTTAAAATAAAGATTTTGTGATTTACTGAGTTTAATTCTTGGTTTTATTGTAGTCTCACTTTGAAATATTTCATGAACTATAGTGGCAGAACTAAAGCCATGACTTAAAAAAAAAATTAATCTTTATTGTATTTTTCCATTACCATTTAGTCCTTTTATACTGTTTAAAAGGCAAATTTTCAAAATAGCTTTATTAAGACCTACTGTACATATATTTAAATTTATCTACTTAAAGTGTATAGTTTACTGTTTTTATGATAGTCACAGAGCTGTAAAAAACATCCCTACAATCCAATTTTAGAATATTTTCATCAGCCCCCAAAGAAACCCCATTTCCATTAGTGGTCATTCTCTATTCCTGCCCATTCCCCTCCCCCAGCCCTAGGCAACCAGTAATGAACTTTGTGTCCGTGTAGCTTTGTCTGTTCTAGATATTTCATACAAATGGAATCTTACCATATGTGGTCTTTTATGACTGGCTCTGGTTTCTTTCACTTAGCATACCACTTTCAAGGTTCATCCATGTTATTGCACACACAATACATTCATTACCTTTTATGGCTGACTCATTCCATTGTTATGCATGTGTCACATTTTAGTTACCCATGTATTGGTAAATATTTGGACGGTTTCCACCTTTTAGCTATTAAATTAATGCTGCACATACATTCATGAACACGTTTTTATGTGGCATGTGTTTTCATTTCTCTCAAGTCTAGACCCAGAAGTGGAATTGCTGGATGGTCCAGCAGTAACTGCGAGTTTACTATTCGAGGAGCTGGCTGCCACTCTGTTTTCCCAAGTGAATGCCTGCACTGCTTCATGATCTCCAGCAGTCTATGAAGGTTCCCATTTCCCCACATTTTGTGAAAGGCAAATTTTGCAATTCTAGTGAGCAAAAATTCAGTTATTTATCGAGCATCTCCTAGGCGAAAGGTCCTGTTTTATGTGTTGTATTTTTTAATGGTATCAATTCATATGTGGAAAGAAATCAGATCTTTCCTAAGGGGATTTTGTCTTGAAGGAAGGGGACTATATCTATCAGTGTCCAGTGAGGAGAAAGGAATCACACCAGTAATCTGAGCAGAAAACTTTTTAAATCAAATTTATTGGGGCATTATTGTTAATATATAATTTTCAACTGTACAAGGTTATAATTTGACATCTGTGTACTACATTGTGTGTTCCCCACCCTAAGTCTTCTGTTACTATGTATGCGTGGGGGCCCCCCCAGAACATGGAATTACCTTCTGGTGGCCAGGCCCCCTGTAGTACAGACTTCCACTGCTAAGTGAGTGTTCCAGGAACCCATCTGTATCGGTGTACAGGCCGTGTTGTTGTGAGGGGCTGTGTTCAGCTTCGGTGAATTTTTTTTTTAAAGATTGTTTCAACATGTTTGCCCATTTCATGATGGGTGATTTAGGAGTGCTCCTGCACACACTGCGGTGACTGTCCAGAAGTTTTTAACCAAAAACGGCATGACCCCCACACCCCACCCTCCCTATTCACCTGATCTTTCCCTGAGCAACTATTTTTTTGTTTCCCTGGATGAAAAAGTCCCCAAAGGGAAGCGTTTTGCTGGTGAGAAAGAGGTGAGACAAAAAACCGCAGAAACACTAACAGGCATCAAAATCAATGAGTTCAAAAACTGTTCTGAGCCGTGGGAAAAAGTCTTGGTAGGTGTATTGCATCAGATGGAGAGTACTTTGAAGGTGACTAAAGTTTCAACATGTAAGAATAAATACACAATTTTTATAAATACACATTTATTCATAAATACATTCCATTTTGCGAGGGCGACCCTCGGTGTTTTTGATCTCCTTTATGCACTCTGCCCCACGCGCCCCCGCTCCCCCTGTAACCACCATTTTGTTGTCTGTATCTACGAGTTGATTGTTGCTTGTTTTGTTCGTTTACTTTTGGTTCCGTATCCTACACATGAGGAAAATCATATGGTTTTTGTTTTTTCCATCTGACTTCCTTCACTTACCATAATGCTCTCAAGATCCATCCATGTTGTTACGAATGGCAATATATCATCTTTTTTGAATGCCTGAGTCGTGGTCCATTGCATGGCCACATCGTCTTCATCCAGTCATCTACTAAAGGGCACTTAGGGCGTTCCCATGTCTTGGCTCTTGTCAACAACACTACAGTGAACATCGGGGTACAGAAAACTTTACAAAAACATGCTTTCATGTTTTTGAGTAACTATCCAGTTCTATTTCTAATTTTTGAGAAACCTCCACAGTTTCCCATTAACATTTACTGTTGGCCCTCCAGAGGGCCCCTGCATTCCAGACACAGTCCTGGCCTCCATTGGGTAGTAGATCCCTAAGTTCCCCTTGGTGACCAGAGTCAATCACTCCCTCCAGCAGAGTGACCTTTTTTTTCTGTCTGCGAGTTCAGTGGCACATAGAGTGTAAGATGGCCAGCTGGCATTTTCTTTCTACAGTTCAGGGGAACCCTTGTTAGGTCCCTTGGTGGAAGCACTGCCCCCCTCGATGACTTAATATCTAAACCAGCCGAGGTAAGTGTTACTGGGAAGGGAAGCAAAAATCCTACAAATGGATGAGTATTCGTACAGGGTGGGGCAAAACTAGGTCTGCAGTTGTTCATGGGAAGAATAACCCAGTAATTATAAATTATAATACAAGAACAAACTGGCATATTCACAACTGTAAACCTACTTTTGCCTCATCCTGGATGATGAGAAGAACCACTGTTATTTGCATCCCTTGATTCCAGATCCATGTTTTCTGGCTATGGGGAAGATAACACCGCATAAAATATCTGATTCAAGACATACACGTTATCCTGTAAAATGGAACCGCATGCTTTCAGAGTACTGTCTCCAACTGGTGCTGGACCTGACTCTTCAGTCAGCCATTCAATATTTCATTAGCCCAGTTGCTTCTGGGTGATGAGACATGTGATGACATTAATTCCTCGTGAGTTAATTAATTCACTGAAATTAATTCACTGCTCAGAAGCAGTGCTGTGTGAAATACAATAACGTTGGATGAGGCACTCTTTAAGTTCATGAATGGTGGTTCTGACAGAAGCATTATGGGCAGAAAGACGAATCCACATCCAGATATTATGTGTAGTGCAGTGAAGACAAGTTTCCATCCCCCCACGATGAAAGTGGTCCGACACAATCAAACTGCCGCCAGGTGGCTGGCTGGTGCCCCTGGTAAATGGTGCCATATCAGGGGCTCGGTGTTTGTCTCCACTGTTGGCCAATTGGAAAAATTTTAAATGAGAATATCTATGCAGATAATTAGCCTGCTATTAATGGAAATGGAATATACAGATAAACTTATTATTTAGTTGCTTAAGCACGGGAGAGTCATTCTAAATGAGTGATGCATATATTACTCACTGCTTGCTCTGAAAAGGAAACTTTTTCTTTCCATTATGTTCAAATACATTCCTGTGTGAAAAAAAAAAGAAAAATCAGCAGCAGTGGTGGCCAGGGCAGCCTTATTAAGCACGAGTCTGTGTTGCTGAGCCTACGCAGGGTCTCTGTCTGGCACTCTGGCCCCTTTGCTCATGGGTCCTCTGAGCAGCTCGGCAAAGTGTCTGACTGACATCAGAAAGCATGATTTGAAAGGGCCTCTTCTGTAGTGAGTGTCCCTTGGTAAGCACTCACATACAACCCAAACATCTTTATACTACGCTCATTCTGAGAATTCTATCCAAAGACCTCTTCTCGTTCTTTGTTGCAACTCAAGCAAAGTATTTGGCCACTAGACCTAGAGTTTTCTTTCCTATTAAATCCCATTTTCAGATAACCATTACATCCTTAGTGCCCTTATGGTAAATGGGTCTATGCGGTGGTCTTTGGTGGTAAATTGCTGCCTCATGGCTTCTGCTCCCCTGGAATCCCATCATCCCATTGAAATCAGGGGTCATATTTCAATAGAAGCTCCTATCCTGGTCATACTTGGCCTACCCAGTGAATAACAACAGAGCTTTTCAAGGACACAGGTGCTCCACCCAATTTTGTATGTATTGATGCCTCAGCAGAGGAAATGTGTTCTGGGCCTTCCTGGGGAATGTAATTGGGAGGTGGGTGTTCAGGTCATACATAACAAAGCTTCTCCAGCACTCTTGTCTCCCTAAGTGTTTGTATTCCCTGACATCTCAAGCTCCTTAAATGTAGACTACTGTTGGGACCAAGTTTCAGTCGGCCATCCACGTAAATTGTTAGAGCCACTTCTGGCTGCATGAACTAACATGTTAAATCCGTAATTCTAGTATGTTGAGTGGTGTCCACCTGTGTCAGTGAGTTTGGCCCAAACATTATACTCCAAACATTATACTCCTTATTCTATTAATCTTAGAATCTACTTCCACATATTCCCAGGTTCATGACAATGAATTTAGCAAAATGTTGCAATTCTTTTGGAGAATGAGGTATTTCCTTCCATGTTATAGTGCGTGCCTGGTGCCCTGCGGCATGCTGAGAGTTAGCCTTTGGTGTTGGTTAAGTGGCCATGAGAGACAGTCTGCTGTGGTGGGTCTTGAGACGAATGATCGTCCTTTTTCCAGCCATCCTTCTGGGTAATGTAATCATAGGCTTTTCAAGCCAAGAAAGGCTAGTGTCCTCAGACAAGAGAGGGCAAGTTACTCCATGGGTAAGGAAGCTCTAGGGTGACTTGGTGGTTTCAGGATTGTCACTTTCATTCCAATGCAACCAAGTGTCCTCATTCCACATATTAGGGCTCCATTCTTACTGAATCAGTGCCCTCACCTTCACCAGAGAAACTTGGTGAGATTGTGAATTCAACTGATGTTGAAAATTCAGCAACCTGCACTATTAAATTTTATGTTTGAACTTTAGTAGTATCAGCCCTGTGGCTACAATAAGCAAGTAAATGTCTGGGTTTTCTGATGCTGTACGGTTAAATAATATTTATTTTAGCCATTATGATGTTGTATGTTATGATATAGTAGTTAGAATATTTTCTGAGGACCACAGGGCCCTCATTGTTAAAAATGAAACAAGACTGCATTTAGTTCGATTGATAACCTGCTGGTTTGATATTTATGTCTTGGTGTTTTTATGTGCAATACATTAGACTTTTCCACCTGACCTCCAAGTACAGGGCATTGTGATTGCAGCAACATTTGTAGATGTTCAAGCTTCCTCACAATGTGCTGCTTTCATAATGCAATAAAAACAGATAGGCTCAATGAAATAAAGACCATAAATGTCTCTGCTTAGTTGGAAAACTTGCTATAGAAGATTAAATATCACCTTCATAGTGAGTATGAATCTCAGCCCACAAATATTGGTGTTTTTCCTACAATCCATCTTCATCTCTGTTACAATTTCCATTCCGCTATTGCAGTGGAAATAGTCTTGATCAGGCCTGAGGCTGCCTTTTCTCTCATTCCCTTCTTGGCATCCGGGTCCTAGGGCATGTCGCTGCTGTTGCAGACAAGCCATCTGGTCCTGTGCAATTGTTTGAACTGTTTTCCTATGTGGTCCTGGGTCTTCGGGCCTTGTGGGTTGCTGCCAAGTCATTTCTGATGCCTGTCTGTGCCACTGTAGGTCCCACCATGAATGTTCATGCCGTACTTCAGGGCGCTGTCATTACAGTCTGCTCTGCTCTGAGGTGCTGGGGGTCCAGAATCCCTGCACAGATGCAGCCACTCTCTTTCTGGACACTTGGTACCCAGGGTCCCTCTTTGTAGGAAACCCCTCTCCTGAGTCTCTGTTCTCTAGTCCATGGAAACCATTTTTTTTTTAAATGTGAGCTGGTGGAAAGGTGAGGTAAGAGGTTATTCTCCCTTCTTGTTTGTCTCAGACACTTTGTAAAGACTTCAGTCTTTATTTTCTTAGCCTTACAGGTTTAGTTCTCACACCTTCCTCAGGAATCAATGCCAGGAAATTCCATAGGCCTTGCCTGCTTTCTGCCTCAGTTTATTCCTTTCCTAAAACAATGAACACAGAGCTGATCTTCTGCTTGTAAAGGGAGAGTATAGTACAAAATGAACCAAATGTAACATCTTACAACTCTTTCCACAGTTTAATAAAAATACATAGATTTTAAAAATAGCCACCTATTTGAAAGTTATCAAGTAATTACATCCTACTGATTATAGATTATATATTTATATATAATAGACCGCATATATTATAAATGTCATTATCTGTGGCATAGATATATACTGTGACCTATTCCCTCTAAGCATTCTCTCTTTACCTTTTTTAAAAAAAATTGCATTGATTGTGGTGACATTGGTTCCCCAAACCATACAGATTTCAAGTGTACAGCATTTTCTCTTGAGCTCTTAGCGTTTGAATTGGATTCAGAGTAGAGAACAAGCACAACTCTTAAAAGTGTCAGACACGCCAGATTTCTTTCTCGGCTCCCATGGAAAAGGTAAACACAACATAAAACACCCATTACATTTTAGACATTAAGAATGTGCTTTATGTAATTTAAGCTAAAAAAATTCTTGAGTTATACAAACTTGTAGATGATAAATGAGCTATCGTCCTTTGGAGATGGCACAGAGCAGGGGCAGGTTAAAGAATTTAGACACAAAGGTGAAAACCTTCTTGAAACAACCAGTTTCCTCTTTTCAAGTCTAACTTCCTAGGTAATATATCTGGAAAATCTTTAAATATCATGCAGGAAGACTTTCAGAATATGTGAAATTATTCAAATTTCCCTAATCAATGTGGTTTGATTATGTTGAATTGGAAGACAGGTCAAGAATATAACCAATGCAGATACAGGGGGAAATGAAACGAGCTCATTGCGGGCATGACCTTTTACCAGTTAAAAAGATGATAGTTTATGTTATTTTGACAATTGTGGAGTGGGAAAAGCAGATAAGTCTTTCACATCTCTGAAACAGATTTTTCCTGGCCCCACATCTCCCTCGTTACTTGCCCCCAATTCTTTTAAAAGGAAAAAAAAAACAAAACAAAAAACACTTCTTAGCCCTGGCTGGTATAGCTCAGTGGGTTGAGCATGGGCTTTGAACCAAAGGGTCGCCAGTTCGATTCCCAGTCAGGGCACACGCCTGGGTTACAGGCTAGGTCCCCAGTGGGGGCTGTGTAGGAGACAACCACACATTGATGTTTCTCTAACTCTCTCCCTTTCCCTGTCTAAAACAAACAAACAAACAAACAAAACCCTTCCTACTTTTTCTTTTGGAATAATCTTATAGTTATATTTACCACATCTTTGAACTTGCATGTGATGTGATAAATAGTGCAAATAACTTATTCTGTGGTGGAATGAAATGATTGAGAACATAACTGTCTTTTATAATTTTTTCCCTCTCCTCATTCTCTACCCCTGTTGGTTGAGGGCAGCTAGGAGGTTCTGTGTGGAAGTCTGAGTTGCCCTTTCTCCCCAAGGGAGCCAGCTCCAGGAGCTGTTGCACTGTCTTGATGCTGAGGTGGTACTAGAAAGCTCAGGGGAGAGGTTGAACCCAGAGGAAGGGTGTTGGAATGCAGAGGGCCCTGGTGGGGGTGCCTGCGGACTGCGGGAGAGACACTGTGGTTTTCAGAGGCAGGGCAAACGTGCCAGTGGTGAGTGGATCCTGCGAATCACGGAATCACCCACCATGGGATGAGTCACTTGGGTTGGACAATATACTTCAAGATTATGGCACCAGGATAGACAGAGTATTGGACCACAGACACTTCCCCAAATGGATTACAAAAGCCCCTGCATTCTTATGTTGGTGGTGGGATATATGGTGACTTGAAAATGGCTGAGATCGAATTGCCTCTCACTCCTAGTGGGAGAGTTCTCATCCAGTGAGAATTAGATTTAGAAAAGTAAAGAAACATGGCATTTTGTAGACCTGGAGTTGTGGAACCAGTCCAAACCTGTTACGTTTGTTTCAAAAGCATGAAGAGCAGATCCCGCCCTCTCCTTTTACCTACTTTACGCATAGAGCCAAGGCAAGACCAGTTCAGGTCGTCTCTTGGGTCAGAAGGTTATAAAGAGTCAGAAAAAGTCAACAGTTTAACACAGGAAATGCTACTAGCCACTCTGCTAGTCAGGCAGGCACCACCTGCTGCGCCATGTGTTTGAGGGGAACATGGGGTGCCAGCTCTTGAGGGAGCAGGAACAATCCAAAGAACTTACAAATTAAGTCTCTAATGTCTTAATGATGTGATTAAAATATTTGTGTAATGGATCAGACCAGAGTTGGAGCTGAAATGTCCACCTGAAAAAGCAGGGCAAAAAACTAGTGTTTAGCCGTATTTCATGGGGAGAAGAGGACGTGTTTAGGCCCAAGGAGCTGGAAGGGAATGGTTGGAGGTCTTATGTCTGTTCATCGACAGTGTCAGTTTCCTTGTTATAAAAAACACAGTCATGTAAGAAGCAGTTTAATAGACAGGAATCAGCAAGATTATTTATTATGAAAGTGTGGAGATTTAAGATCCAGATGAGGCTGATATTCTGAAGCTCACAGAATTTGCTAACATATTATTTTGCAACCGCCCCCCCCAAAAAAAACCAGAAGATTATAACTTGAAAAAAATATATATATATATTACCTTAGAAAGAAAATGAGACCAGAAATCTTGAGCACTCCTTTAAGGAAAATCAGATCTGTAGTTCATACCCAGAGTCAATTAATACTGCTTGAGAATGTTCATATGCTCTGTGCTCGAGACACAAATGAACATCAACATTTCCGAGGAGAATGCAAAGAATGATTCTCTGGTTATCTTCAAATGAAAAAATAAATTTAATAACCTTTGCTATTCAACATCTAAAAATCCCAAAGAGAGATTTTCTTTTTCTGAAAGTTTTGTTAGTAAATGGATTGCTTTTGATAGAAGTCCAGGCAGGAGCACAAATAGTCAGACCTAATGAGCCCAGTGTAAACAGAGACTGCAGTGTTTAAGAATTATCTGTGTATGCCATTCCAAGAGACCAAGAGCAGAATAGTGGGGAGGCCCTGTGCCATGCATCTGGAGCAAAAGACAGAACTCTGTAAAGCCTCGGCAAGTAAACTGAAGAAGATGAATGCAGGAAAGAGCCCTGCCCTGCTGATGTCAGAGCCCGGTCTGGTCCTGCACTGCCTGCTCTGAGCCCTTGGGCCAACCACGTACCTCGGTAAGCAATCATTCTCTCATTAAACCTCAGGACATTGGCTTAGGCCTTTCTTCAAGTCCTAAGATTTTTGAAACTCAAGAACAGGCACCTATCATGATACCAAGCAGTCTTTGTCCTACACTGAACTGTAGGTATAATTTATGAATATTTGAGTCTAGTCCAGAGGTTTGCATATTCACTAAGGAAGAATTGGTTAAGGGCCAGATTTGAGGGATTCAGATCTACAGCATCTGTTCTTTGATATCTGACAACTCTTAGCCAGAAGAGGGAGAAACTCATCTAGAAACTCTGCCTTCCGGTGTCCATGTGGGTGTTGTACTAGCGGCACTGGAGAGAGGAGGGTGTCCCAGGAGACCAGGTGAGGGGGTTGCTGTAATATGTGAACCTGCTGAAGAGCCTTAGAGGCAAAGTGATGCCTCTTTTCTTCACAGGGCCGTGATTTTCTCTTGCTCTTCAAAAGCCATGAATTGGACCATATATTTTTTCCTGTGAAAAAAGAAAATTAAGTGAAAATGCTTTACAGAATATCTTACAGCAACACACATCTCAGCACTAATGAGTATTTTTAGAAAATAGAGGCAAAGGAGACCTTGCCTGTATAGAGGGTTGAAGATACACATGTCATTTTGGGAGGAAAGTGGCTGTTACTTTGTCATATCCACACACAGTTTTGCGATAAAGATAATTGAAATTTCATCTTTCAAAAATCAAATGCATGGGCACTGGTGATAAAGTCACATATAAGCAGAATCTGAATTTCTGTTCCAGCTAAGATGTCTTCCCTCAGGTCCTAGGAGAACCAAGAGGCAATGGTGGGCTGGTGGGCTGAAAGCCAGTGAGTGAAGTGTGAAGATTTTCAAGAAGGTAGTGATGAGTCATATCACATGCGGCTGATATGGCTGGGGATTGACTAGTGGATCAAGCAACATGACGAATATCGTGACCTCAAGACAAACTTTTTCCATGGTAGGAGTGGTTTAGAAGTAGAAACCAAGTGCATTCAACTCTTCCCAGGAGGCTTGTTGATCATTTGTTGTTACGTCAGGCGAATTGCGAAGGAGAATTTTATGAGTGGGGAACAGCCTTCCTTGAGGTCTGAATGTAATTACCTTTGAGCCTGTGGAGAGTCAAGGCCATTTTTTTATTTCATCATTCAGGGAAGCAGCTTCCTAGAAAGTTTACACTTTCTTCAGAGGGAATCTCTCATTTGAATGTCTCTCCTTGCAAACAAAATGCATTTTGGAGTACAATACAGAGCAACTTAGTGAAAATTCCTCCCCCTGTGAACTTGAGTTTTGCATGTATTGATTATACATAACAAGGGCTGGTCGGCTTGATTTGGCGCTGGGCAGGATCTCACAGAGAGAGCAGGTCAGCCTCACAACCTCTCCTCCCTCAATTTTCTACCATCAGTTTCCTGAAAGTATCTTGGAATGTCCAGTAACAGCTCCGTCTTCTTCCCTGCCTTGTGGGGACCCTCGTCTTGGAACAAATTGGCTCACAGGGCCGGGGGTGGTGGGCAGGAGGGATGAAAACGTTGTTTTGCTTCCATGTCCGCTTTTCCTGAGAGGACTTTCACAGGAAGGGAGTCTATATTTTTAGAATTAGCATGTTCTGTTTCAGTCTTGTGAACGTTCATTTAAACCTGCTATATTTAGTGAAGGTTTAATTATCCAAGCAGGGGAACCAGTTTCAAGCTGTCACCTTTCTTTCTTTGCTCATCAAAACAGCCCCGGTAGCTGAGAATGGCAGTTGCAGCTATACCCCGTGAGGGCAATGGGCAAGAAAACCTCCCCTGCTGGAATTCCCTGTGAGCCCTTTTGCAGGGAAGTCTTTCCCGCCTCTTCCCTGTCCTGTGCACTGGGGCCTCACTGCTGCACACACACCCTCTGTGGGTGGGGCTGGTGGGGTTGTGTCCACTCCCATGGGTGGGGACTGGATTCCCCCCCCCCAATATCGTGATGAGATTTTCCAAAATAATATCCAAGTAACAGGATCTCTCTGTACCATTTACAAGTATGTAAGATGTTGGGGAGCTGTGCTCTGTGCGATGGGATTTCTTGGAATGTTCAGTGCCGCTGTCGATTCCTTGAATTCCTCACTTCTTTTGGCCTTCTCCAAAGGCACGCCTGGGCATTCAGTTGGGCCAGTCAGAGTTGAGGAGCTCCAGGCTGCTGCAGGTGGCTGAGTTCGGGGAGGGAGGCTGCTGGTAGGAGAATGGGCAGGGGCCATCCAACTGGTGCTAAAAACGCCAGAGACACAAATACAGTATTGTGCATGTTCACTCACTCATTCAGTAAATATTTATTGATTAGCTGGTGGAGAGTTGGGAAGCCTGGCACTAGTGTGGTTGGGGAGATAGTGGTGAACGGGAAAAATCATCCTGGTGTGAAATTACAGAGTGAGAGCTCAAAGGAAAAGGGACGCTTTATGAGTGTTTGACGAAGAGGCCTGTGGTGACTGGATTAGCAAGGGGAAGGGATGCTTGAGTTGAGATCCACAGCACATCTTCTAAAGTTGTTTTGTTCTAACGTTGATGAGGGAAAAAATTATCCTCAGCTGAGGCCACTGTCACTGTGGGGTTTTCACATTCTTTCCACGTCTGTCTGGGTTTTCTTGGGGTACCCCGGTTTCCTGCCACATCCCAAAGACGCATAAGTGAAATGAATTGGCATGTCTACGTAGTCCCGGTGTGAGCGAGTGTGGGTGGGTGTGAGTGTGCCCTGCAATGGGAGGGGTCCTGTCCAGAGTGGGTGCCCACCTTGTGCCCTCCTGGGCTGCTGGGATAGGCGCCAGCCACCCTTGACCCAGGACTGGAATAAGCAGGTTGGAGAATTTAGTATAACAACTAAATTCTCTTAGTTGTTATACATTTCCTTAAATGTACATATAGCTCACCTTTATCTTAATGTTATCTTAATATTAGAAGTGTTTGGGGTCTTTATTTAGAAGCTTGGTGATATTTTTGTGACTAGAAACATGCTGTAGGGACTTAATTCCTGCTTATATTAATTAGCCTGTGGTGAAATCAGGTTCAATGTGTTATTTAGCTAAGATTGCTGTTTCCAAGAACCCATTGACAATGCTAAGTGAGCAATTACTGTACACTGGTGCTTGCCAGTGTGCATATGAGTCCCATGGGGATCTTGTTAAAATGAAGATTCCTATTTTGGTTCTGGGGTCTGGGAGGGGGGCTGAGATTCTGCATCTCTAGTCAGCTCCATGTGTGCTGATGCTTCTGTGGACCACAGTTTGAGTACCAAGGACTCTAAAGGGAGAGAGAAGGCAGAGCAGTGGGGAGGGGGTTACATTTCATGGGGAGGGACTGGAATATACAGCCTGCATGTTGGTCTTCTTAGCCCCACTCAGGCACGGGTAACGTCGTTGTTACCTTCCCTTCCAAGTTCAGTTCTCAGGATGTGCGTATTCCTGCCAGGACATTGCCCCCCATCAAGGCCACTTTGAGTTTACTTTAAACTTTATTTTACCTTTTGCAAATACTGGGGCGTCCTTTTAAAAGGGCAGATTAAATAAATGTTTTCAATTATTTTCCTCAGGATTTGCCACAAGAAAATGAACAGAAATATGAATGTCACTTTTCATAAAACTTGAAGACTAACCCTCAGAAGATAATATCTGCAAAAGGGTGCCAATGCAACGAAGGTCAAGTGTGGGTGCAAAAAGAGTCCCAATGGGGGTGGTTGAGGACACAGACCTCCCAGAAACCTGGCAGGAAACCATGTTCTTCAATAGATGACACTCTGAGGGGCAGAATCAATGATCCTTCCTTTGGGATCTCGGGGATGTTGTCTACCTATGTGTGGGCATGTGAGTGTGTGTGTCGGGGGGGGTGTTTCTGGGGCATCCCTGAACCCTATTTGATCCCATAGAAAAGTGGAGAAAACAGCTGAGGTTTAAAAAGGTACGTGTAGCAAGACCACATTTGGTCTGCCCCTGGTGAGGCAGGGTGCCTCAGGAAAAACACGGTGCCGGAGTTACAGGAACAGACAGAAATGCTTTAAGAGTAGAAAACTTTAATTCTTATCTCTCCACTACTGGCAAAGTTAAAAAAAAAAGTGAATAAGGATGTGAACTGTCTGAATCACATTCGGTAAGATAGCTCTAACAGACACATATCAGCTTTCCACTCTGAAAGCTTTATGCTTTCCTATGACATAACAGTGGAGCAGTCACACAAATTAACTACACATGAAACCACAGAGAAAACTGTAATATATTCTCCCAAGTAAAAATAGGCAGGATATTCTGATGACTGCAGTAAAATCAGAAATTAAAAATAAAGGCAGAAAAACAAAGCCTAGAAATTATTTAAATTAATTTAATTCTTTAAATAATTACTGAAACTACAGAATATTTAAAAAAACAACAGTTGGTAACAAATTACAAAGCAAGAAGGAGTCCTTTATATGCTCAGAAAGACTGATTCTAAAGTTTGTATGGAAAACTGAAGGAGGAGGCACTGCCAGAACAGAACCCCTGAGTCAGAACTGCACTGAGAATCGCAGAAGCGCCACCGGACACGTACCATGAAGCTGAGTGAGGGAGGTGCTCCGGTACAGGGCCCAGAGAGCGACATCAGTGGAGCAGACAGAAAAGTGCCTTTCTTTTTTTTTTTTACATTTTTTATTTTTTTAAATATATTTTATTGATTATACCATTACAGTTGTTCTATTCCCCCCCTTCATTCCCCTCCACCCTGCACACCCCTCCCCCACCATTCCCCCCTTTAGTTTATGACCACGTGTCTCAAGTTCTTTAGATTCTGTATTTCCCCCACTATTCTTGCCCTCCCCCTATCTATTTTCTACCTACTGTCTATGCTGTTTTCTGTACCTTCTTCCCCCTTCTCCTCTTCCCACTCCCCTGTTGCTAACCACTCCATGTTGCTAACCCTCCCTTCATTTCTATGGTTCTGCTCCTGATCTAGCTGTCCTCTTGGTTTGCTTTTGTTTTAGGTGTGGTTGTTAATAACTGTGAGTTTCCTGTCCTTTCATTGTTCATATTTTTCATCTTCTTTTTCTTATATAAGTCCCTTTAATATTCCATATAATAAGGGCGTGGTGATGATGAACTCCTTGAATTTGATTTTATCTGAGAAGCACTTTATCTGCCCTTCCATTCTAAATGAAAGTTTTGCTGGATAAAGCAATCTTGGATGTAGGTCTTTGGATTTCATGACTTGGAATACTTCTTTCCAGCTCCTTCTTGCCTGTAAGGTCTCTTTTGAGAAATCAGCTGACAGCCTGATGGGAACTCCTTTGTAGGTGACTGTCCCTTTATCTCTTGCTGCTTCTAGGATTCTCTCCTTCATTTTAATCTTGGGCAATGTAATTATGATGTGCCTTGGTGTGTTCCTCCCTGGGTCCAACTTCTTTGAGACTCTCTGAGCTTCCTGGATTTCCTGGAAGTCTATTTCCTTTGCCAGATTGGGGGAGTTCTCCTTTATTATTTGTTAAAATAAGTTTTCCACTTGTGGCTGTTTCTTTTCCCCCTCTGGTACCCCTATAATTTGGATGTTGGAATGTTTAAAGATATCCTGGAGGTTCCTAAGCCTCTCCTCATTTTTTTGAATTCTTGTTTCTTCATTCTTTTGTGGTTGGATCTTTCGTTCTTCCTTCTGGTCCACTTGATTTATTTTAGTCCCAGTTTCCTTTCCATCACTATTGGTTTCCTGTGCATTTCCCTTCATTTCAGTTAGGTTAGCCTTCATATGTTCCTCTAATTTGTGGCTAAAATCAACCAGTTCTGTGAGCATCCTGATCACCAGTTTCTTGAATTGTGCATCTGAGAGATTTGCTATTTCTTTTTCGCTTAGAGTTATCGGCTCTGGGGCTTTGAGTTTTCTCGAGCCATATTTTGGACTGTTTGTGCCTGTTACGTATGAGGAGCAGAGCCCTAGGTGTTCACCAGGGCCAGGCCACTCAGTCGCTGGGTAGTGACGCTGTATGTGGGGGCGGGGCCAAAGGAAAGCAATGGTGGGCCCCCTCTGCTGCCTCCTGCCGCCACTGCGGGCTGCACGGTCCGTCCCACTGTGCGGGAATGAGTGACCATGGTTAGTCCGCTGCTGGGTTCGCTGCTGGGGGCTGCGCCGTCCATCTCACTGCTCACTCCCCTTCTGGTTTATCTGCACGTGAATGTGTGACCGCAGCCAGCCCACTGCCCCGAGCCCTCAGTGGGTCAGCCCGAGGCGGGGCTGCCTGCGTGCCTGGGTCGGGGATCTTTCTTGCCTGTACCCGCTCCGCTGCTGGCTCCACCCCTCTTACCTGTCCCGGTTGAACGGTTTGCTGTTGTCATCGGACTTCCATATAGTTCAATTTTCTGTTCTTTGGCAGCGTCTTTGTTCTCCAATCCTTTGTTGTGTTCAAACTTGGTTGTGGGAGAAGGCACAGTGTTTCCACCTACGCCTCCATCTTGGCGGAAGTCGGAAAGTACCTTTCTTTTTGTGGATCACAGTAAAAAAAATTGAAAACTACTCTTATGTGCAAGTCATGTAAATTTTCTATAAAATACACATATACTTGTGTTTGTGTAGAACAGCTTTTGAAGTATATTAAAAAAACTAACAGTTGTGAGTAGCTAAGAGATAAAAATAGGGGAGGGATGTTACATTTGACAGTATTTTCTTGTATAACTTTGGAAATTTGTACCATTTATAGTATCTCTCTTCAGAAAACCCATTTTTTGGTCAAACCCAACACAGGATAGGGTTACAGAAGAACAAGCTGAGGGGCGGTGTGGCACGACCTACTCATGTGGCCCCAGTAAGGGCTCTAACTCCTCAGTGGCCTGGGTCTGGGAGCTTCCCAGGACCTGAGCAGCTTGAGAGTTGCTCATACCAGAGTAGACACTCCAACGTTAGAGTTTCACCATTTTCCAAGATTTTCTCCTCTCTGGCCTTTCGCCTCTTCACTCACTCTCCAGCAGGAAGCCAGGGACTGGCTGGGATGCAGGCTGTCCCCACCAGCTCCATCAGTGATAAAACCCAAGAAGCTGTCCAGTAAACCTGTCATGCATGTAATGGCAGGGTGTTCACAGCACAGCTCCAAGCAAAGTCCCCCAGGTTCCTCCTCTTGGTAGCTTCCTGCTACGACCCCTTCCTGTACAGAAACTGTGGTGCCCCCAAACCCCTCCCTGTTTCCCACATCTCCAAGAGCAAAAGAACCTTTTTTTTTTTTTTTTAGAAACACTGCAGTTTATTGGCCAGCACATGGAATGTTACAAGTGTATTTGACTTTGGTTTCAGATGGCAACTCAAACATGGGTGTGTTTATGTTACCCTTTGTGAGTATTCCCATTGGCCAAGCCTTTGATAACTAGCTGGGGCAGTGGCGAAGTTGAAAAAATTCCAGTCTTAAAATTTGTTTTTATTCAGTCCCCTTTGAGAAAAGGCTGTGAAAGCTCAGGGAGGTGGCTGAGTCTTGAAGGCCAGGGTCCTCTTCAAACATTTGTTGGGGATCTACCAGGAACACAGGTCTGTACTCGGTCAATATGTACACAGTTGTCCTGGGAAGGAAAGAAAGGTTCAAAACATGAGGACGCTCTTGGGAAAGCACCCTGTCCCCACTTCCCTGGACTGAAAATCCGAGTTCCCTGGATTGCCAGGGCAAGAGCACGTCTCTACAGGGAGCAGGACTAACGCTCCACTTTTGACGTGGGGAGCACCCCAAAAAGTACAAGCTTCTGTGTGTTTAGCTTGTAATTTTCTGTCTTTAAAAAAATAGAAAACAGACTTTTCTTTCAGCTGCTTAGCCTTCAAGTTTGTGATAACGAACTGAGAAAAAATAATCATTTTAACTTCGTTGCTAAAGTGAGTTAAGTATGGATTGTAAAACTTCCTGGATAGAAAACTTCCTCAAATGAAAAAAATGACAACTGGATTTTCCCTTTAAATATATTTTGCTGACTTTCTTCATTCTAGGTCCTGTTGAGTTAAGGGATCTAGCATTGTTAATTATTTGTGCTGTGCGAACAGCAGCAAGAATGCTTTTCTTAAAAAGTCCTCTTGCTAAGTTCCTTTCTTGCTCAAAGCTAATTAGCTGCCCGCGTCATCTGCTTTTCCACAGCCTGCTGTTCTGAGCCCTTGCTGTCCTTTCTGTTTCCTCCTCTGAGTTTCCTCGCTTTTAGCCAAGCTCCTGTTTCTCTCCTTTGCCAACCAGTTGTGTGTCTGAGCTCAGTCACTTGAGTCTAACGGTCCCTTTGTCCCGGCCCCGTATGGGGTGAATCAGAGTCAGGGTGATGGTGTCCTATGACATTTGAAAATAAAGCAGCAAATAAATTTGACACTGAGAGTAACCTGCATGGGGTCCTGTTGCCCCGTCACTGAAGAGTGAAAAGATAGTGGTGAGCAAGCAGATTCTGTGCTCACATTGTTGTCACATGATGGAAGGAAGGAGTATGTATCTTTCAAGATCAAAAATATATATATTTTCAAAGATACTGTTGCATCCATCTATTTTCCCCCTTCATACTGAATTTATTTAAATGTTTCAAATAACACTAGAGGAAAGCATATGACTTTTTGTGGCTATCTAGTATGCCACAAGTGCCATTTTTGTGGCTTTTTATTTTTTTTGGTAACTTAAGGATTTCTAAGGCACTTTCTTGCTCTCAGAATCTCATGACCTGTGAACATGTGCCCTTCTCAGTCACTCAAGAAGCCATTTAGAGCAAACCGACAGACTTATCTGCTTTATGTGGGCTATGCTTCCTCCTTTCAACAGCCATCTCCTCCACCTAAAGTATTCTTCTGTGACGTTTCTGGCAAGCCATGACCCTCGTAAGTTCCCTGCCTGAGAGGGATTATTCCGTCTGCACTGGACCCCTCCCTGCAGCCTGGGATCCTCCTTGTCTTTAAGGTATGGGCAACGTGTAGAAGAGAGGAGCCACGGTGGTAGGCGGAATAGTAATAGTCGTACAAACAAAGTAATTTTAGGGTAAAAATAGCAGCTCACATCTGTCACACTTTTATGTGCTAAGCATTCTGTGTTCATTGTGTTACTAACTCTTCACAACAACCTAAAAGGTGGTGGTATTGTTATTATTTCTAATCCTCACCCAGAGATATGTTTTAGAGGAAGAGGGGGAGGCGAGGAGAGAGAGAGAGAGAAAGAAAGAGAGAGAAAGAAAGAGAAAGGAACGTTGATCAGTTGCCTCTTGCCAGGGTGAGGTGGGAATTATTATTGACTCAGTTTTCAGAAGTGGAAACTGAGGCTTAGTGAGGGTTGTAAAACTTGCTGCAGATGGTGACTAGTGAGCCAGGGTTCAAACCTCAGCCATTCGACTTCCACAACTTGTGGTTGTACCACCGTTCATAAATATTTACCTATGCATGTTCATATTCATATTGTTTTTATCTGAGTCGGTCTCGTTTTTCTCATGAGATTCCTGGAAGTCAGGGCATGTCTCCTTTCATTCCTTTACCCCATGTCTGAATGCTGTAACCATAAATGAGCAAAGAGCTTTACTGACATTACCTCTTAGGGGAAAAGAATTCCCAAGCAAGCTGTAACTCAGCTGGGTATCTGAATCGGAAGGAATTTTCCCCAATAGCAGGGTACATCCCACAGGCCATCCAAGCGGTGTCAAAGGTTTTGAAGACTTTGTTCAAGCTGTTCCCCCTTGTCATTTCTTGGCCATACTTCTGAGTGCTTAAATTGGCTGACAGGGATTTTGAGTTGAAGAGGTACAGGCAGCTCACTTAGAAGTTATGTTAATGGCTAGTAAAGATTTTAGAGTCATTTTCAAAATGATAAGATCAGTACCCTAGGACTGAGTTATTTTGCTACATTAATTTCAACTTGTTTTAATGGCTTTTGGCCTCCTGCTTAATGCCAGTTGAGGCAGCAGATTGATTCCCTGTAAATAGTGGCTTGTCATGTCTTGTTGCTTAATTCTAGGTTTTACGACATACCAAGATAGATATTTATCGATTAAACAAATTCCTCACTGTGTCCTCTAAAGCCCCAGGGGATAGTGTTTTACTCTAGCCTCTCCAAAACTTTTTATGCAATCAACTGATCAATAAATGTTATCTGTTATGACTCTTGAGTGTTAATTTTAGATGTCTTAAGACTTACAGTCTCAAGAGTAGCTTGGTTATTTAGTGACTTTTGGGTTGTATTAGGTCAGAGAAATAAACAGGAAGGAAGATTTTTAGCAGTATCAATTTATGAGATATTAAAGATACCCAGTTCTTTCTTTAACTCGAACTGCAACATGGTACTTTGTTTTTGCTCTCCATCTGAGTCAAGAAAAAGCTGTGACTCCTATTTATTCTTCACCTCTCCTATTCAGAAAAATTTGAGAATATCTGGGTTTCAATTCTCTCTTTTGATCTTCTACCATTTTTGGAAGATGATTTAATATCTGTCACCTTAGAATGAAGTGCCCAAAGGAAGGAAAGACAAGCTATGTGTGGGAGTTAACCATGGTCACTTCCTCTTCCTTGCCGTGGTCACTGGCCCACCACTCATTTCCTCTTCTGCTGCCCTGACTTCCTGTTACGCAGATCTGTTGGAGGGCAAGCAAGTACAGGAGTTTTGGAATCACACTATCTAGGCTGGAATCCTTTGTGTGACATTGGGTCTGCTTTTGGGACAATAGTACCTACTTTAGAAGGTTGACATGAAGATTCGTGTAAATCACCTTGGACAGTGGTGTCTAACTCCTAAGTCCTAGTGAGCGGTCCCTCGACATTAGTTATGATCCTTTTCTTCCCGAGGTTCTGGTTTCCTGGCCTACCACTTTTATCCTTTATGTTCTATCTAAGGTGGTTAGATGTGTCTACATACAATGTGTTTTGATCTTATTATTAGCTGGTGAAGAAAAAAGAAAACCTTCAGTAGTTCTTCATGGCTATGCAATCAAGTTCAAATTTTTCATTATGATGTTCTTCTGTGATCTCACCTGAACCTGTGGCTTTGACTGGTGCCCAATTCTTCTACTTCTTAGGATGCTTTGAGTCATAGTGAGTAGGTCAACAAGCATCCTGGTGATTCCAATAAAGTCTGTCTAGAGGACAATTTGGGAATTGTTGCTTTCCCAAATGTATGTGGGGGCAGGGTCAGAGAGGGGCAATGGCATTTCTGCTGTCTCTTGGATTTCCGTCCCCTCTGCTGCTTCCTGCAAGCAATTGGGCCTTCTGGTGCTGGTTCCCCGGGCGTGTGGGCCTGTGCACCTGTGCACCCTGCAGGAGGACCCTATGGGTCTCTCCAAGGAACTGAACTCTCTGTGAGCCTGGGAACCTCTCCTGGCACCTGGACCCTGAAAGTTTTTCCAATTGGTGCTTTTAGGCCTCAGTTCCTGGTGCTGGGGCCCTAGGTTGTGCGGTCTGTCTCACTGCTCTCTCCTTTGCCTGGTTTATTTGCACATGAATGTGTGACCACGGTCAGCCAGCCACCTTGCCCTCTCACTGGGTCTGCCCATTGCCACTCGACGCCTGGGATCTGCCAACTGCCGCTTCTGCGCCTGGGTTGGTCCGGTGACCTTTCCCTGCTGACCTGTCTCCGCCAGCTGCTGACTCCGCCCCTCTAACTGGTCTGGCTGAATGGTTTGTTGTTGTCAGACTTCTGTACAGTTCGATTTTCAGTTTGTGTTTGGCTGCATTTTTGTTACTAAAACTCTGTTGTCTTAGATTTAGTTGTGGGAGGAGGCGCAGTGTTTCCACCTACGCCTCCATCTTGGCTGGAAGTACAACAATTTGTACCTCTTAATTACTTCTCTTTTTCACCCGTTTCCCTAAGCCCCATCACATCTGGCAACTATGGGTCTGTTCTCTGTACCTATGAGGTGTTTCTGTTTTGCCTATTTATTTATTTTGTTTTTGAGATTCCACATATAATCGTATGGTATTTGTCTTTCTCTGTCTAGCTGATTTCACTGTAGCATAATACCTTCCAGGTTCACCCATGTTGTTGCAGATGGGAAGATTTCATTCTTTTTTTATGGCTGAGTAATTTTCCATTGTAGGTATGTACTATAGCTTATATATCCATTTTGCCATTTGTGGACACTTAGGTTGCTTCTATGCCCGGGCTATTGTAAATAATGCCCCGGTGAACAGAGTGCTCATTAGTGCTTTGGGTTTCTTCAGATGACTACCCAGAAGTGGAATTGCTGAGTGGAATTGCTGAGTCATATGGTAGTTCCAGTTTTCATTTTTTGAGAACCCCCCATACTGTTTCCCCAGTGGCTGCACCAATTTACAGTCCCACCAACAGTGCAGGAGTGTTGCCTTTTCTCCACCTCCTTGCCAACACTTTTTGGTTGATTAATTGATGACAGCCATTCTGACAGGTGTGAGGTGAGATCTCATTGAGGCTATAATGTATATTTACCTACTGATTAGTAATGTTGAACAGGTTTTCATATGTCTATTGGCCATTTGTATGTCCTCTTTGGAGAAATGTCTATTCATATTCTCTCAGTTTTCAATCAAATTGTTTTTTTCATTTTAAGTTATATGAGTTTCTTACATATTTTGGATGTAAACCTTTTATCAGGTGTCTCATTGGCAAGTATCTTCTCCCATTCAGTAGATTGTCACTTTATTTTGTTGATGGTTTCCTTCACTATGCAAAACCTTCATTTGATGTAGTTCTATTTGTTTGTTTTTTTCTTATGTTTCCTTTGCCCAAGGAAGCATATCCAGAAAACACCACTAAGAGTGATGTCAAAGAGTTTATACCTATATTTTGTTCTAGGAGTTTTGTGATTTTGGGGTCTTACATTTACATTTTTAATACATTTTGAGTTTAGTCTTGTATATGGTGTGAGAAATTAATCCAGTCTTACTCTTTTACATGCATCTGTCCGATTTTCCCAATACCATTTATTGATATTCTAGCCTCCTTTGTCAAAGATTAATTGACCATATAGGTGTGGTTTTATTTCTGGGCTCTCTATTCTGTTCCATTGATTTATGGGGCTGTTTTTAGGCCAGTACTACACTGTTCTGATTACTATGGAGGATAATGGGGGAACAAAGGGGAAGGGTCTGAGGAACATGTATAAAGGAACTGAGGACAAAGACGACAGGGCAAGGGGAGATTTGAATGTGGGGGGCAGGGGTGGGTAGGCCGGAGGAGAGTAATGGGGGATAATGGGGACAACTGTAATTGAACAACAATAAAAAAGAAAAATTGTAGTATATTTTAATATCAGGTAGCAGAGTGTCATAAGCCTCTTAAACATTATGAAAGCTTAAAAAATTTAAGTATTTTTTTCTTTGTATTATTTCCTAGTTATTTTGGCATCTTTAAACTGTACCTATATATGAACAGGCCATTATTTATAACATGATAATTTTGAAGTGCTTTTTTACTGCCTACAAAGAGTGGTTCTGGTTTTGTTTATTCATTTTTTCTACCTCTAAATTTCACACATGGTTTAATATTGCCAGGCCAGTTTTCTGGGCTTTTGTGAGGCAGAGTCGAAGGAAAGGACTAGAAAGGCATGAGGACTGGTTTGGAAGAGGTAATCTGGGCGGGGGGGGGGGGGTGTCTAAAGCAGAGAGGTGCGTGGAAAGGGCTTGAGTGGTGTGAAGAAACCACAGGAAAAGAGGAGGGTTTTGTGATTTGTTGCCATGGACTAAGATTCCCTTTCACAATGTCTGAGAACTGGAAAAAGAGACTTTGTCATTTTGAAATGACTTTGTTGTTGCTGAGTTGTTTTTCTTCGATAATGACCCATATCTAAGACCAAATCATGGCTCACAGTTCCAGTCTTCAATTTTTCATTGATTTTACTTGCGGACAGGAACCATATCATTTGTGGTTCTAAATTTAGCATGTTAAATCCTCAGTAAGTTTTTATGGTATTGACTGATTGCTTTATTCCCAAGCAGGTATTGAATGCCTTTGATATTCCCTGGTGCAGGGATAAGAAGGTGAACAAAAAGAAGTCCACATCACAGAGGGGAGGCTGACTTGGACACACACACAGTTCCAGTGCCCTGTGGTCACTACTAGTGGCACAGTGTGGGAGCCCAAGGGAGCACGGGATTGTTCACAGCTAGGCTCCCTGGTGCCCAGGGCAAAAGCAACCTAGTGCTTACCTAATTTAAGTACCAACTAGAAGAGTTTGAAGAAAGGGTACACGGCGTGTGTGATGGTCAAATAAGTCTCTAACAGAAGGGCACTCACTGTCTTTCTGGAGTTCCTGCAAGGGGCTTTTGCAGAAGAATTTCCCAGGTTCCAAGGTTTATACCTCAGTCTTTCAGGTGCAGAGACTTGATTTGGTGAGCCTTCTGAGAGGGCCTCTGCTTCCTGGAGGAGAATGCAATTAAGCAGCTAGTGAGAATGATGTGTCAATGATCATGATATGTTAACTTGTGATGACAAAGACAACTGTCTTCAAAAACGAAATACTCATCAGCTCGACCATCACATTCTACTGCAACTGACAAACCTTATAGCAAACCAATCAACAACCAGGCTTGATGAGCACAGAGTCAGAGCCATATGTCTTAGGCTGGGGTCAAGGAGGACATTCACTTTTGTCATTGGAATAGCCTTGGAAGAGAAATGTCAGACTCATTTCTGAGTCTGCTGGCCAAAAAAAATCTGCTGGGTAAGACTCTTTTCAAGTGGAAAGATCTGGGGTGAGCACTATCTATATTTGCCTCTGTGGTCTTACTTTTTTATGATTATATGAGTGATAACCCTCTTTGTTTTGAGTCCTTATTTTAATGATGTGTTTTCAGTGGTATTATAGGGCAACCATCTTTAAGATGACAAAACACATGGCTATTCTGGATATTAATGTTAAATAGTTTGGACCATGAGCCTTGGAGGGTGATCTAATTTCCTACCTTTGACGGAGGAGCGGCGTTGCACAGCATTGTTCACGCGTGTTCTGGAAAGGCAGCCCAGATGCACGTACCCTGCACCTCATGGTGCTGGCGAGTTTCTCATCCCAGCTTTGTCATTAACCAGCTGTGTGGCCTTGTGCATCACTTAGCATCTCTTAGACTCATCTGTCAAGTGGACTTGCTGCTGATCAAGCCCCAGCCATCTCCTCAGAACCGTAACCCTGGCTGCATCCCTCAGTTTGCGGCTACGGGCACGAGGATGGTGTGCACTCTTGTCCCATGACCACGAACAGCAGACTGGCAGCCAGGGTTGCCATTAAAAACCGTGATCTAGTGGTGCCGGTGAAGCACATACGATTTATTTTTCTCATTGTCTGATTATCAGTTTCAGTTGCTGGTTTTTTACCTTTCTTTGGTGGGTATATACTTAATTTCCCTAGAATTAATGAGCATTAATAATTTTTGCAGATATCTTGGCCCTTACTAAAATGGAAGGCCATCCATTGTCAGAGCAGGCCACACAGTGGTTGGAATCACTAATTCACAGATTGTCTATACATTTTAATTTCATAATTATCAACACTTACCTGACAGATTGAGTGATTTGTCCAAGCTCACAAACCTGATTGTGGTAGAACTTCCATAATTTTGCAATTTATATTATTTTGCTTATGTCTTATTTTATTTGTAGTCTGTGTCAGTCTCCCTGCTAGAGAATGTATGTTTATTTAGCTCAGGCCTTCGTGTCTTTGCTATTTTTGTACCTTCATTGCCTAGCATATTACCTAGGGATTAAAAATTGGGTGATAGTAATAAAAAAGAAAAAAGCTTGAGTTTCTTCTTGGGTCCTCATCAATGTTTCCACCATTATATTATATGCAAAAAATAGAGAGCATATTCATTATTTATTCAGCACATGCTATGCTTGAGGTATAACATAGGTGCTGTATTGAACAAAGATCATAAAGATGAAGGACTCTCCTAAAGATACAGAGACCATAAGATAAAACATACAAATGGCTATAATGCAAGATAGAGTTAAAGTGCCCTGAAGAAGATACAAATGCCTCATGGCAGCAAAATCAGAGAACAGAACTGTCACACACTGTGGGGAGTGAGAGAAGGTTTCATGGAGCAGGTGACTTGACCTGGACCTCGGAGGACCATCTGAGTTTCAGAGATAACAATGAGCTGATAGAGTGGGAGGGCAGGGTGGGCAAAGGAAACCATAGGAAGAAAGAAGGTGGATTATTTTTGGAGAAATGCAGGAAGTCTCTCTTAGCTGTGGTATGTGAGGGGACGTGTACATGTGTGGAGGGAAATGGAGCGAAGCAAGGATTAAAAGGCGAGTTTATTCTCAGGCAGCTTTGCCTATGAGTGACAACATGGGTTATTCTACTGCAGGGGGTGGGCTGGTTTTGGGGGGCAGGAGAATGAAGCAGGCAGTGAGAAGCTGGGAGGTGATGGCACCAGTTCAGGAACAAGGTAGGGAGCAAGTCAACCACAGGGTGGCAGCAGAGATGAAAAGGAAGGGGCAGTGTGACAGCCCTGGTGAGGGACAGACATGGGAAATTTCTAAGTGAGAAGAGCCAGAGGTGGAGGTGTCATTAACAGCATGTCTTTTGCACTTACCACAACTTATTAAAATTGGCCACATAACATAAGCACAATCTCCTCATCAGACTGTGAGCTCCTAGAGGACAGGGCCCATGCAATCTTCATCTACTGAAATGAACATGGTAGGCGATTGGTCAATGCTTGCTGGGTGAGAGAGTGGAAGTCAGGAGATCTGGCTGGGTAATGGCAGCTGGGCTGTCAGTGCAAATAATATGTTCCTTTGGGGATATCCTTGAATTGAGATGTGGTCTACTTTTCTGATGTAGTCTTTAGGAATAGACTACAGAAAACTGGAGAACAATTATAAGCTGATATATGAGTGAAGGCAAAGAGTAGAGAGATGGTATAGTTGAGTACAGAGAAAATGCAATACCTGCTTTTAAGACGTCAGGTGAGGCTGGAGAGAGAATGCAGCATGGCACACGCATCCGGGGAGACTGGAATGTGGAGCGGAGCCTGGATGGGTGGGGGGCATGTGGGCTGTGCCTGCTGGAGGAAAGGGGAAGGTGAAGGGGCGAGGAGTCGAGTGTGCAGGCTCTGGAGTCAGACTGCCTGAGTTCAAACACTGGTTCTCCTACTGAGTCATCGTGTGGTTTCACTGATTTCACTTTCCCTTGCCTCAATTTCCTCTTCTGTAAGATGAGGATAATAATACCTGTGTAAACACGGGTACACGTGCAGCAAGCAGAACAGAGCCTGGAATGCAGGAAGCACTCCACTAACATTAATTACCCCCTTTCATATTGAAACCCACTATGACCACTTTGTAAGCATTATCCCATTTAATCTCTATGCAGGTAGGTGTTACTATCTTCTTTCCATAAATGAGGAAACAAGTGCAGAGACGTTCCATAACTTGTTCAGATTCACACATCCACTTAAGTGATTAGGGATAGGCTAGGTCAGGATAGGTCTTTCCCCAGTGCATCTGGCACCCAGGCTCCGGCACTTGCTGCTGGAACATGCCGCTGAAGCACTAGATAGCTGCGGCGAAACCACTTGTGGACAATTTAGATTTGATTAATACTAGGGAGCTGTGGCAGACTTTGGAGTGAGGGGGGACAATGTGAGCAATCAGTATGCTGGGGAGACCTTTCTGGCCTTCTTGTGAAAGAGGGCAGGCAGGCAGGCAGATGGGTGCTAGGCATCCAGAGCAGAGACAGCTGAGGACAATGACAAGGTATGGCAAACCCGAGCCAAGCTGAAATAGGAAAATGAGCTGACTTTGTACCTGATGCAAATGAGATGCACCTGTTGGCGCAAGCGGGCCACTGACTGATCAATCATTCACAGGTGGGGACGGAGCTTGGCGTTTCGACCCGAAAGTTCATACCCTGGACTCTAAGGAAACAGTGATACCGTGAACAGTAATGAGACAGTTGGGAGGGGACTCATGTGAGTACTTGCCCTTTAAGAAAAGTTCCTTTAGAGGAACCAACTCAAAGAAGAGTGTCAGCATCCAAGTGGGCACTTGCTTATTTTTAGTGGCAGTTTGGGTATCCTTTCCTTCACTGTCAGTCCAGTCCTGCTTTCCTCTCTCATTTAGGAAGGAAGCTGATAGGTCGTTCCTTTCTTTTGGGAGTAGGCTGTTTACTGGACACAACTGGCAAATTGGTATGTTACCTCCTTTCAAGAGGGGGTTTACACCTCACTGCAGTTCCTACTCATAACAAGTGCAGTGATTTGCTTTGGGGGAGTTAGGAAAATCATTTCTGTTAACTTCCTGTTTTCTGTTTTGGGCTTCTCAGCAGAACTTCCCATTTGAGGGGGACCAAGCAGAAAACACAAAGCTGGAATTTTCTCCTGAAGTTGGTCTGCCAAGGGAATAACGTAAGTTCATGGTCTGGTGTTTGTCTCGCCCCACTCTCTAAGTCTGTCCTTCAGATGCTCTGGCCTCCATACTCCTGGGAATGAAATGAGAAAAGCATTTTGGTCTTTTGCTGCAGGTCGGTCTCAGAGAGCAGGCACGAAGTGCAGAACTCAGGGAGCTCAGGGGTGTAAGCGTGCTGCTCAGATTGAGTTCTTGATCAGCTTGGAGATTGTAGTGGTCTCTCCCTTTGAAAGTTCTGAGGGATATTATATTTTGAATTACCTTCTTTAGGTTTCCTGTCCGAACATTTTATTTTACCTTCTAGTGTCAAAGGATGAGGGAGGCAGATCTTTTTAGTTTTTCCTCTTCCCCCCTTTTCTTCTTTCTCTGTTTATAATTCAAAATTATGTTCACTTTCATGATGTCATTTGCTTCCTTGGTAGCGCCCTGGGAGGTGACAATTACAATCCCCATTTACAGAAGGTGAAACTGAGGTTTCAGTGACTTGGCCAGTCTCTCAGTTAATAACAACCCTGAGACCGAACCCTCAGTCTTCTGTCTTTGGGTCTTTCCTGTCTTCTTTTTCCCCATGACATTTCTGGTGGAAGTTGTCGTGTGCACGATGCTGAGAGAAAGGACAGAAGGTCGTAGCTGGTCTGAGAAACCTGAGCCAATCTCATTCACCACAGAATTGTGTACCCTGCCTAATAAAGTAGCAAGTGTTAACTAAATGTATTGCCACACAATTCTTCAAGCATATAGGGCTTTGAGCCTTTTTTGTGTGTCACAGACTTCAGGGTGATGTGACTGATGGAGTCATTCACTGCATGCAAGGAGAATAACTAGGAAAGTCAGGTGTGGGCCTAGGGGTAGTTCATACCTTGTCCTCCAGGGACATGAGCTTTTCTATTGGCATTTGAGCTGGGGATGGTAGCAAGGGGTTCACATCTGTTGTTCCCCAAATTTTCACAAGGCAAATGGGGGTACGAGGCAGGAGATCAGTTATGAGTTGTGGTCAATGATGAGAAGTTGGACTTTAAAATTGACTCAATCTGGAGGCGGGAAAATGGGATTGGAATTAGTGGCTGCTTAGAAGCCGTGAGGGAACTCTGCTTCTTAGGAATGAGTGAGAATTAGGTCGGGGCAATGAGCGAGGCCCGTGAGAGTCTTGGCTGCCTGTTATGCCTGACACATCTGTACAATGACCCCATCGATCCCTTTGATTGCAAAGGGGCCCTCAGAACTATGCATATGACCTCATTGTCCTGTTAAACAGTTAACCCCTCGGGCGGGCAGATGTTTTCCTCATAGCCTGTGAGCGGTCCCCACCACCCACCCTCCCAGCCGAGAGATCCTCTCTGTTCCTGAATCAAGCCTTTTCCTCCTCAGTCCCAAAGCAGAAGTGGCCGGTGGGTGATGATCTGGTCCCTGGCCTGAGGCACTGCTCACGTTGCTGTGAGACCTGACTGTTTTCTTTCTGTACTCAAATGTCGAGGAGTGAATGAAGGGAAGTCAAATATTGTGGCAGGGAGGGGCTGGCAAACATGGGCACTGCCAGCACATGCCTCTCACTGGAGCAAGAGGCTGAGGGAGAGGAGGATTCCAAGATTTGGGCAGGAACCTCGGAAGTCTCAGTCCAAAGGCAAAGGGTTAAGCAAAGAAAAAACACAATCAGCCAAGAATATGGTCTAAGTGTGGGGTGAATATTCCATGTAACTGGTTGACAGAAGTGGGTTGGGTGAGTCACAGAGGAGACCTGGAGGTGGAGAACTGGGGAAGTGATAAAGAGCACAAGCCTTTCAGTTAACCAGCGGCTGTCTGTCTGTCTGTCTGTCTGGCATAGTCCTGCAGGGAGGGCTCCTGTCTCTGTACATTACACCAAACAGCCAAGCAGTATGTTCTTCAGAAGTCTGTGACAGAATTTTGAAAACAGAATTGTTTGAAGACATGAAAGAATAATGGCACTTACAGAAGATTCATTGGAATTACTTTTGAAAAGCAAAGATTCATTGTAGGGAGTAGACACTGCCTACAGGACTGGTGTTGAATTTCGGGATTTTAATACATTTGTTCAGAGTGGGATTCAGCATTTTACCCTTTCAGTGTGAGGGGAATGTTTTCCTCTTATGGATATGGCCTGCAAAGTTCTTGACTGAGCATAGAAATTTTTTATTTCCCATCTATCCTTACTTCTGATGTACTAAAAGTTGGGGGAAACCATTTCACATAACAGAGTTTAAACAACACGAAAAAGTTATTTCCTGTAAGGAACTGTGCTTTTTCAAAAAAAAAAAAATGCCTTGTCCAACAGCACTTTTAGAGACAGTTAACCAAAGGACAAACCCATCAACAGAGACACTGAGCCTCTAAGGCTGGCTTTTGAAAAACGAACATTTATTCTTTTCTCTAAACAGGATGCTGTGAGCTCCATCATGTACACTATCAAAATAATTGGTGTGTGTTAGTACATCTTGTGCCGGATTTCATGCTTGTTGAAAGGTGATTGGATTCAAACCAGCATATTTAAAGGTCAACTGGTTGTCCTTAAGCAGTGCAGAATTTTAACTCTTTCATTGTCATGGATTTTAGCTAAATGGCCATTTTAGGAAGGAGGAGAGACTGCAAACTGAAATTTAACTTTGTGACCTTTTTGTCCTAAAATTTTTTTAAAGTTCTCAGGGCTTTCTTGTGGATGAACAGGGTCTGAGAAATGAGTTCTCAGCTGGCATTTGGAAATGGAGGGAGCAGAGACTTAGTTCTTTTTAAACGACTACATTTAGGTCAGGGCTCTAACGCGACAGTGCGTATCACATAAACAATGTCTAAAAGTCAAACTAAAGTTCTCTCTCTTTGTAGTAAGTACTTCAGATTTGCTAATAAGAGCTAGTAATAGTCCTGTGCTTCCCTCTTCCCTTCCCACATTTTAGTGATTTTCTTCTTATTCATTCCTTGGAAACCACTCTCTAATCACCAATACTTAGACTAGCTGTTGATGTTCATTTCTGGAGTGAGTATTTCACTGGTTTGGGGTCGGATGACTTTTCCCCTCCAGTGATTTTGGATGCATATGTTGAGTGGTTTGTTTGGTTGATCTTCAGAATACCTTTTGTCTACTGTTTGCTTGCTGTGTTTCCCGAAATGAGGTAGGGGACAGACTTGTTTCAAACAAGTAGAGTGAGCTTTATTCATCAGATGCTAAAGCTTCTTGCTTTGTAGTTTAGTGTCCTCGTGAGCTTGTAGAGTCTTTTCAATACTGTATTGAGAGGTCTAGAGTTTGAAAGTTACAAGAGCAGTATCTTCCGTAAGAAAAAAACTCTCTGAGATTGACATTGGCAATTTCCACAAATGCCACACAAAAGTTGACAGGTAAAGGCAGCTGGAACCCAAGCACCTACCTGCTTTGAGTGTTTGTGTGAACTCTTGTAGTTCTAACTAAAGAAAAACTAAAGTTACCCTGAAAAATCACAAATTCCCAGTTTGTCAAGCAGATAAGTCAATATTCTCTTTTTTTCTGGATTACTTCCTAGTTTGCTTTTACTTCTTTTACTGCTACACCCTCCACTACTTCTTAGCTGTGAGACTGTGTGCTGGTTGCTTAGAAACTCTGTGCTTCATTGGCCTGATCTGCAAAATGGGGATACCCTTAGCCACCTGTGCTACTGTGAAAAATGAATGAGTTAATTCATGTAAAATGCTTGGGACAATGTGTGGCACAGAATAGGTACTCAGTGTAAGAATGAACTCATCATCATCATCATCATCATAATTTTTGATATAATTCAAAATCTTTCTCACTAATTGCCATGCCATATGGAGATATTTGACCTATAGAGTTTCTTCTGGTTGGGGTAACACAAACCAGAGTTCACATTAAAGCTGCTCTCCTTCTCACGTCTCAACATCCCAATCTCTTTTGGGTGACACCATATGGGAGACAATGGTCCTGAACCAGAGAGCCTAGAGAACAAATTGCAGGGGTGGGTCTTGAGAGAAAAGAGGGAGAGCCAGACACGGTGGCAGGTGGCTGTTCAGCCGCTGACGGAGAGTCTGGAAGACCAAAGCACGTCGAAAGCAAAGGTGCAATACAGCGGTTGTCAGAAACGGGCCAGTACTCACGTGTTGGGTGTGTAGATATTTATGATTTTTATAGCTTCTTTTTGGATTGATCCCCTGATCATTGTGTAATGTGTCTCTCTGTTTTTTAAAAATATTTTTTGTTTTAAATTTTGCTTTCCTGATGTGAATATTGCTACCATTTCTATTTTCCTGGAACATGTTTTTCCATCCATCCACTTTCAGCCTGTGTATGCCTTTCAGTCTGAAGTGAGTCACCTTTAAGCAGTGGATCTTGTTTTTAGTCCATTTAGCCAGTCTGTGTCATTTTGTTTGAGCTATTAATCCATCTACATTTAGTAAGTACCAGGTAACGTAACATGTGATGGCAACTAGAGTTCTGATGAAAATAGTTTCCAGAGCATGGTTTCTCAAATATTTTTGATTGAGGTCAATAATAGAAAATAGATTTTTACATCACAATCTCTTTATACATGTGCATATATTTGTGTGTGGATATGTGTTACAACTTAAGCTAGTTCTATTTTTGTGAAATTCAAAGTTTAAAATGTTTAGTATAAATTAAAAAAATCTTCACCTCAAGTGCAGATACTCAAAGGAATCAAGTATGGTATTTGATTACTTTACATAAAGATCTTTGTTTAATATGGAGACTGAGGGCAGTCCAGGATTATTAAAACATATTCTAGAAAGTATTTGTATAACCTTCAAAAAGAGAAAGGGAGAACAAAATATATGTAAAGCTGGGTTAAAAGAAATAATGTAAAAGTCTGCAAAGATAATGCAGAAAAGCACATATGTAAATATGTTGGTTGAACTTTACTTTCACAGCCTCAGAGTAGAGTTTATTTTCTAAGAAACACATTTAATACTATTCTGTATCCTTTTCATTTATGAAGTCAGTCCAAAAGATTCTGCCTTGTTCTGTATTAGCTTTCCTGATCACTTATAATTTTATTTTTACACAGTTGTTGGTTAGCAGTGTTTCACTGAATAGTTTCATTTTTGGATATCAGTTTTTGGAGAAATAAATGTGATACCTCTCTGCTGAGCCTATTGATTGATGATTGTGTTATTTGACTGATGGCTATTTCTGTACATAGAAAAGTATTTTTGCTGCAATATTAAGTTCTTTTAGCATTCATATAGTGCTTAACATATGAACAAAACCATTTAAAATATTTTTACCTATACAAAAATCCACTACAGTATAATGTGGCAGTTAAAAATATGGGTTTCAGCCCTGGCTGGTGTGGCTCTGTGGATTGAGCACCAGACTGTGAACCAAAGGACTGCCAGTTCAATTCCCAGTCAGGGCACATGCTTGGACTGTGGGTCAGGTTCCCTGGTGTCAGGTTTCCTTGTGAGAGGCAAGCACACATTGATGTTTCTTTCCCTCTCTTTCTCCCTCCCTTCCCCTGTTTCTAAAAATAAATGAATAAAATCTGTAAAAAAATATGGGTTTTAGAGTAAGGCAAACTTGGACTCGAATAGGAGCTCTGTTACTTGTTAGTTGTGTATCCTTGAAAAAGTAACTCCAGCTCTTTAAGCCGTAGTTTTACTATCTGTATTTGGGGCAGTTTGGACCTAACAATGTTGTTTCAAGAATAAATGAAGTGGGAATGAGTATCATGCTGTATATGGTAGCCATTATAATCGTTATTAATTTGAAAATCTCTGCAGTGTAGTATTGCCTGCTAAGTTCATTTATAGAAGACTTTATCGCACTGGCAGATGATCTCTGGTAGAAGAATGGTTCCTTATGAAATACACAATTTAATAGCACTTTATTTTTTGGAGTTTATAAAGATACATGTTTGGTAAACATGTGAGCCTATGTATATACTAAATTCTGTGTTCTTATTTTAACAAGTGTGATGGTTAATTTTATGCACCAATTTCACTAGATCACAGGGTGTCCAGATATTTGGCCAAACAATATTTCCAGATGTGTCTGTGAGGATGTTTCTAGGTGAGATTAATATTAGTAGCTGTAAACTGATTAAAGCAGATCTCCACCAACCCCCAGGGGACGTAGGCATCTTTCAATATGCTGGGGCCTAAATAGAAAAAAAAAAGGTAGAAAACAGAAGAATTAACCCTCTTCTCCCGACTGCTGAACTGAAACACCAGTTTCCTGCCCTTGACTGGGACTCACACCACTGGCCCTCTAGTTCGCAGCATTATACCACCGGCCTTCCTGGGGTTCCAGCTCTGTGTGTGTGTGTGTGTGTGTGTGTATCTGCAGATATATATTGTATAAATCTCCTATGGATTCTGGTTCTCTGGAAAATCCTAATACAATAAGCACTTATTGAGTGTTTAACAAAGCAGTGTTCTCCCTTCTTGTTTCAGCTCTCAAGAAAATAAGGATCCTTTTCTTGGTATATTTAGTGCTGCATTTTTTGGTATTTCTGTGTTTTTTGATGATGATTTTGATAGCTCCCAAGTATAGTGCTAAAGTGTTGCCTAGTGTTCCTAGTGTGCCTAGTGCTCCTTGTCGAGTACAAGAAGGCTGCGATGTGCTTTAAGGAGAAAATACATGTTAAATAAGCTTCATTCAGGCATGAGTTACAGAGCTATTGGCCATGAGTTCAATGTTAATGAATTGACAATATATATTAAATTAGGTATCTTTAAACAGAAATACACATAATACAAGATTATATATCATTTGGTTGATAGAAGTGTTGCAACTAGAGGTTCATAGGAACCTAAACTTGTGTTTCCCCAGGAGCAATAAATTCACTAATTCTGAGTTCTCAGTGACGTAGTAAAATATAACTACTGTGAATACTAGAAATGAACTGTATAAACATTTTGTTTAAGCTGAAAATATGGCAAAGGACTATGCGTATTTAGACATTTTGTAGAATTATAGTCAACCCAAACAAAACAAAGCTACGTTTACTTAATTTTGGAAGACACTCTATTCTTTTGTTTAAGTTGGTTTACTTTAGCAGACATTTATTGGTGACTATGTCAAGTAATTCAGGCAGGTTGAGTTAAACACGTTTTGTGTCTTGAAGGAACTCCCAATCTACCATAAAATGCAATGAGATATAGGCAATCGACAGTATTGACATTAATTTGTATTCCTGGAACAGATGTCAAAGAGAATTGAGAAGGTCCTACCTGTTACTGAATATGTCAAAGAACCCAGCCTTGGTGTGAAAAATAACCACGAATGTCCACAGAGCAGTTGCCTACATCATGCCAGTGAGGGCTGACACTGTCTGAGAACTCCAGGGTTTTACAGATGGAAGGGATTCCAGAGGCCTGTGATAAAGACCTACGTATGTTTAGAGGCAGAGCTAGAATTAGAAACCAAGTCCTGTGGTTTCTAATTTAGAATCCTGTGGATTCTAAAAAGTATAAGTATTCTGTGCATCTTCAGAAGTTGATTGTAAATAGATAGTGTGCCTCAGTGCATTGTGTGGGTTCAATTTCAGGTCAGGGCCTGGAATCGAACACATGCCTATGTTGCGAGTCAGGCTGCTGGGTGTGGGTGCGTGAGAGGCAACCAGTCGATGTTTCTCTCATGCATCAATGTTTCTCTTCCTCTTTTTCTCCCTCCCTTTCCATTCGTCTACAAATAAATAAAATCTTCAAAAAAACCCAGCTTATTCTAAGGAAATAATTAGAAACTAGGACAAAAATTATGTATGAAAATATGTACAGCATTATTGCTTAGATTATAAAAAGAATCAAAGCAAATGTCTAAAAGTTTTTTTTAATGGTTAAATATAATGAAAAACCGTCTATTTTGAGGCACCATGTGAAAAAACCACCACATGTGCACCGTAATTACAAGTTGTAAACCTGTGACTCAAAGCATCTATGTGAACAACAGCTATCTCTTCATAGTGGGACTGTAGGTGTTTCTTTTCCTTCTTCACTCTTTTAAAAATGTTTTCCAATTTTTTAAATGACTATGTATTTTTATAACTAGAAAAACGGTGTTGAATTACATTTCTTCTTACTCAAAACTGTGAATTACTAAAAGGGAAGTCCTGTCCTTTTCTCTTAGTTTCTACGTTTCAAAATGCCTCCTCACTTGTTCTGGCCGTAAGGTAAAATGCAAACTCAGCTATTTCACGCCTATTCAGTTACAGCCCCTTTTCTTCCCACGGTATCCTTTCAGCTCAGACCTTTGTACTCAGGCCCTGTCTGACTCTGGCCTCTGTCCTCGCCTTTTTGTTCTTTCACTCTTCTTTTTTTCTTTTGAAATTTAAATTCTGCCTACTTTTCTTTGGCACAATTAGCCTTTTTCTCCTCTTATCTGTTGGGGAATCATCCCCCTTTCTCCCATTTTCCTTTTTTTTTAATTTCAGAAGGTAGAAGAAGCATTTATGGAATAATCCCTTCCAAACCTCAGAGCCTTGGTAGTATTTTTGTGTTGATTTAAATATTTTTATTCTTTTTGAGATTTCACAAGTATTTCCCCACTATCTCAGGAGCAAGTGTGCATGTGTGTGCAAGAGTGTGTGCATATGTGTGTGAATGAACATTCTGTTCTTCCAGGTCGGAGGGTCAGAGGGTCATCTCCTGTCTGCCTCACAGAAGCAGGCATTACAGTAATGTTCACAGCCTTGTTGGCCTGTCTCAGCTTAGAGACTATCAGAGCTTGGCACCTGGGCTCGGACTCTGTGCGAGGGAGGGGGGTGCCCTAATCCACTCTGGTACCAGTGGGCTGGTGTCCATACTCTGAAAGCTTTGATGAAGATGATGCAAATTAGATTGGCTCTGTGGTCTCTCCAGCTGCTGCCAGGCTATTTCTGAGCCAGGCAAGCTGACTTTCAATCTCTCCCAAAGCCTGGCAACTAGCAAAGAGTTACATATGTTAGACAAGACAGTGGAAGATGATTTATACATGTCTGAATGCAGGGCTGAATTAAAATGACACCTCAAGGAAGGAGCTAAGGACCAAATCAGAAGATGTTCTAACCAAGTCAAAAATCAAGGCCAGGCCTGGCTGGTGTAGCTCAGTGGATTGAGCACGGGCCTGCGAACCAGAGAATCGCGGTTCGATTCCCAGTCTGGGCACATGCCTGGGTTGCAGGCTGGTTTCCTGCAGGCCAACTCCCAGCAGGGGATGCAGGAAAGGCAACCATACATTGATGTTTCTCTCCTTCCCCTCTAAAGATAAATAAATAAATAAAATCTTAAAAAAAAAATCAAGGCCAGGATTTATAGGATGAACATTTCTACATGTAAATTGAAATTCAAAGTAGATATTTGTCACAGATGTACTATGCTTATTTCATTTCTATAAATCTAAGGTATGGCTTTGTAGTTGGCTCCAGGGTAGATCTATCATCATTGAGCTTTGAACATTTGCCTGATAAATCAAGCCTATGATGAAAAGAACTAGGGAAATGTGTTGATGTGCAAACACCCAGGGCTGTATTATAGAGTGCTCAGCTCAGTGTCTCCTGGAGAAAAATGTGCCTTGCTGTGCAGCCTGGGGCTGAGAGCTCTTCACTCCCATTCAAAAGACTGAGATGGATAGAGAAAGGGCTAGCCAGATGCTTTACCCCAGTGTTGTTTTTTGAATCCGAAGTCACATGGGTGAACAATACTTTTTATTAAATTACATGATTGGAAACAAGCATGCAAATTGTACAAGATCGTGTTGTGAGTGGAAGGTGGCATATAATGCTAATGCCATAATCGGCCCTTGATATGACTGGCATTGGGAAATAACATGAAAAAGTTGATCTTTTTATCTTGCTGCCTCAGTCTCCCATCTTATAGCACGTTCTTCCATTTTTCTCTTCCCAGGGGTTGTCAAACGCCCCCTTCACAAGAAATTCTAGATTTCAGGGATGATCAATCAAGCACACATATGTGCGAATGTAAGATTTATATAATTCCATTCAGACTTTTAAGTTTGACATTACATTTTTTATTTTGGAACAAAATGTGTTTTCTACCAGCAGAGGTGATGGATTTCATGCTTTTGGGTGGGGAGGACAGGTTCAAGGGCGCTCTCCTATCGGCAGCCCATATTTCAAACCGTATTTGGTATCAAGAATACAATTAGACAAAAACTCCTGTGGTATTAGAAGTCTGGCTTCTCATTTAAAAGCATACCCCCTTTTTTTCTTCCCGGGGTGAATTTTCATTTTCAAGTAAATGTCACTGCATCAAGTTTAATGTCCAATAAACTTGAAAAAGAAGGTGCAGCCTTTTGGAAAAGATAGTGGAAACAATTACATTCCAGGCCTGGAGCTTACTGAAGTCATCTACCAGATTCAGACTGAATTTAGATGCTTTTGGGCTGGCACCCCCATTTCAGTGTGGAGGAGGCTGTTTTTTTTTCACTTGATCTTTTTTGCAGAGGAATTGGAACTGAGGGGCAGTGGAGAGTGTTGGTGAGGGGCCCAGTACAGTCTCCGGGCTGCTGTGCTGCACCATGTACCTCGGACAGCAGTGTTACCAAGCTGCTTTTCAAAGTGCTGGCTCTTACATGTCATGCTAAAAATAAACTCTGAAAAAGACCTGAAAACTTGAAAGAACTAGAGAAGCACGCTGTGGTGATACAAAAGCGATATGCAAGATCATGGAAGTAAAATGCACACACAACAAAAAAACTGTATGAAGTAAGACATATTAGATCTTTCTTAAGTTCCAAAGCAGCTTTTGATGATATATTCAGAACAGAAGAAGGAAAGGCACCAGAAAACTGGATAGTCCCTAGGAGACTGCAAAAATTTATAGAAAAGGGTTTAATAACAGTGGTGGGTCAGAGAGAATAGCCACTCTTTCCCCGCCAAGATTTATCATCTCTTTCTTTTCCTTTTTGAAATCACCTTCAAAAACCTTACACAGCTACCCCTACCTGGCTAACTCAAACTTGCTCCTCTGTCTGAACTCTAGTTGTCCGCACATCTTACAGATGTCCCCCTGAGGTGCTCATTGTGTAGCTTGTCACTCTGTCCAGACTCTAAGCTTACTAAGGTCCAGTAACCTGTCTTTCTTATCTTTGGCGTTTCCTCTATGGTTACAGTACAATGATTGTATCTGAAGATGGCGTTTAACCAAGGTGGCCTAATTCATTGGATACTTCCAGAAGAAGAAAAAAATTAATAGAAAGATAGAAAGATATTCGAATTTACTCCTATTATTAATATTGATGTGGCATATTCTGAAAAATCTTTAAAGACCAGATAAGATAAAAGCTGGAGGAATAAGGTATAAGATACAGTTGTGAGTGACATTTAATGAAGTCTTGATATAAATAGTAAAGACAATAAGAGTAATTATGATACAACAGTTTTACATTTGTTTAGCTCTTGATTCTTCTGAAAGCACTTTCATGTAATAAGGAACAGAGGGCTAAAGGAAGGAATAGAAATAAATGCAAGGAATACTCTAGCAACACAGAGAGAGAGAGAGAGAAACAACAAAGGACAAAAGAAAGGCGAAGCAAAAAAGCCAAGAATAAAAAAAGGCGAATTTTCTAATAACTTGGAATAGTTGGCTAAACTACACACTGGGTAGTATTAAATAGTTACTTACAACATTGGTGACCTTTGCACAGGTAGGGTATGCTGACTGTAGAGCATGTTTCCTACCAGCTAGTGAGAGAGGCGGTGACCTGGGTTCTCCAACACCTTCTCCCGTGTTCACTCACTAGGATTTATATTGGTACTAGTGTGGCTAACTGCACTCCAGACGTTCTACCTGCATCATCAAAAATACGGAGTTCTGAGTGATACTAAACTTTAGTCATTTATTTCAGTGACTTCATAAAAGCTGTGTGAGGCTTGTTGCAGAAAGCACTACTAATTTTTGTTCTTTTTGTAAAGTTCAGAACATTTCTGAACCTTTGATACATTGAGGCCTGCGGTATGTCTCAAATTATCATCAATAATGCTGAATGTAATAACTTACAAAGAAGTTTCAAGACGAAGACATCCCAACTGTGCTGTAGAACTGAAAAAATGCAGATAAAAAACTTCTGCCAGACACATGTCAGAGGCCACAGCAGGTCTTCAAGTGACCTTTATTCCTGCTTCCGAGGGTTGAGCCATGTATTTTAAATGACGCTGAGGCGAGAGGGCCTCCAGCAGCATCCCTGAGACGGCAAGCTTCTCTCACTCTGTTGTCTGTTTTGTTCCGGAATCATATTCATTAACTGAAGGGCCAATGACCCACACTGAAATGTCAGGATTAGCAAAAACATTTTTTTGAGTGAGTAATCAAAATAGTCATATTTATTCAGGTTTAAAACTAAATTACTGCTTTCTGAATATGGAGGCGTAGAAGGTGCACAAAAGCTTATTTTGTCCACCATCCTGAGCCTACAGACGCGGAATCCGTCTGCAGCACGATCTCGTTGTGTTGTCATGTCGCCTTCTGCATGCCTCTGCAGCGTACTGAGAAATGTGAAGGTCTTCAAGCATCTCAGCCAGATTAATTTGAGGTGCTCCTTCATCATCTGCGTCACTTTCCGCAGGGATGGTTGAGTCTCTGTAAATGATTACATTGCTTTCTAATTGCCTCATCTTCTCCAAGATCTTCAAGGAAATCTTGGTATTGCCTTTCAACGTCTTTATCCACATTTTCTCTATCTCTTGCAAGCCCTTTCAGTTTCCAGTTCCTATGACGCGGATGTTCAGTACGATCAGAGCTCTTTTGATTAATACCACATTTGGGACTCTGACTTCATTTTATTGACATTATCATCATTTAAGTTACAGTTTGCCAAATCAACCACCAATACCAGGTCTCCAGGATTCAGAAGATGTCCCCAGTGAGTACGACAGAAATACTGTCTGTCTGTATTCATTTCAGATGTTTCCTGTACCCAGACTTCCCCAAGCGTATGCTTTTTTTGATGTCATTCTGGCACCTGCTTTGCATTTTAGATCTTGAACTACGCTGCGTCCCATCACAGTAAACTCCTCTAGCTGTTCGGGATGAGTTTAGTTAATTTTTGAAAGCAGATTGGAAGAAAAATACTGGCGATGGTAAAGATGAAACTCATTAGATTGTTAGAAAGTTCTGTCTATGTCGAAATGAGAAGTGAGGTTCTCCTAAATTAAATCTGCTCCCCGTTGACAACACCGGCACAGAGAGTGTTTTACTTTAATTGCCTTATTTGCTGTGGAATCATCTATCTTCGAGATTCAGAGATCAACACCCCTGTTTTGGCAGTAATTCTACTTTTCACCCTTCAGATTTTGAAACAGAGCAGAGAGCTCTGGGTCCTGGTCCTAGCGCTGGCCCTTAGCAGCTGTAGGAACTGGGTCAGATCATTTAATCTCTTTCAGCCTTAGTTGCCTTGATTGTCACAGGGGTTAATTCAATCAGTCTTGCTTTATAATAAAAATAATTTCCATTTCTAAATTCCCACATGTCAGATTCTCTGTTGTGCCTTTGGCATGTGTTATCTTTAAGTCTCTGATTAACTGTTCAAGGAAAGAATAGTTGCCATTCAGGTTTTACAGCTGAGAGAGCGAAGACTCAGATGCCTTCGGTGACCTGCCCAAGGTCACACAGGTAACGAGTGGCAAACCTGGGATACAAAGCTTCATGTGTATGTTCACAAAGCCCCTTCTCAGTACTCCAGGAGACCCTGAGGTTCATTTAAAATGACATTTTTAGGAAAGCATTTTGAAAATAACAAACTTTCTGGTAAATGCACATTATTATTATTATTATTCTAAAGAATATAAATTAATTAACATGCATTTACTGAATTTCTTGTAGGTATATAGTACCAAGTTGGATATCATTTTGAATAATCTAGGGATTTAGGTATTTTTCTCAATATTTTATTGTGTAAGGTATAAGTACATCTTCAATATTTCCAAATGGTGGCACTTCCATCCTTGGTATCATGTATTAGTTTCTTTTGGATCCTTTCTTAAGGAAAAAAGAATAGAAACAAACCTGTTAATCCAAATCGAATGAACGTTTCAAGAAACAAAATGTGATTGCAGTCCAGTCTCCAGAGCCAGAAAGTAAAGACCTGAGGAACTTTGCGAGTCAATAGGACACTTGAAAGGAGGTAAAAGAAATATACCATAGGGATCAAAAAATCTCTGCTGAAAATTAGTGTTCCCAAATGTGCTGGACCAACATAACTTCCCCCATCTGGTTCTTTGTTTACTATTTGAGTGTTTAATGATCCAAAATGTTGCCAAATTTTACTTGAGTCTATCTTTGATTCAGGAGTATCAAACTTCCTGTGTGAAGATGGCTGGAAATCTATACAACTCTCCTAAAATAAGGACTACGTTTTGGAAGATTTTTTGTGTGTAGGTGGGAAACCTCCTATTCCCAGTGAGAGCCACCAGCATGAGATCCTTTCTTTTTCCAGGGAGGGAGCTGAGGGGAACCAGTTGGTCCAGCAGCCAGGGATGAACCTTCAAGACAGGTTAACATTCGAGATAGACTCCTCCATTTTGGGGGGAGAACTGCTCAAAGTCACAATGAAAGTTCATGAAATTCTGTAGAAGTATCCGCTGAGTCCAGAAATGAGCGGTTTCTTACTGTTTCCTTTGTTTCCTGTGCAGCAAGTGCAGATTTAAAAAAAAGGCCCATCTTGGAGAGTCGTTGTGAGGATTAGATGGTCTAATGCCTGAGTGTCTCTTGGCATGAGACAGTCATCACTATTTAATCCTAGGCCATTCTCACAGGTCTGCTCATCCAGTTATTCTTTAAATTTAAATGTGAACTATTTATTTTGTTAGACCCCATGGTGTCTAAAGAGTTAAGAAAAATGCTTTTGAATTGAGAAAATTAGGAGGAGGCTGCCTTTCTAGGCTTTATCAGGCATCTGCATTGGGTGGAATACAGGGTGGGCAAACATAGGTTTATGGTTGTTCATATGGGAAATAGTTCAATGATAAATAATAATACAAGAGTAAACTCTGTTTTGCATGCTCACAGCAGTAAACCTACTTTTGCCACACCCTGTGTAGTCTTTATTTCTGTTTGGTAGGAGCTTCATCATGGAACTAGCCTGAGTACTATAGAGAAGATGCTCATGCCACTGGTGAGCTGGTTGGCTGCTTGTCTTTGGTCATTTCAGTGGAATGCATGTGGGACCGCTGACCCATCCATTTTTCTACTGATGAGATGTGAGAGAGCAGCCCTTGTCCAGTTTGCCTGTCAGACCCTTTGGTCACCTTTGGGTCTCTGTTGGGATAAGGCAGAAGCACGTCTGGGAGAACAGTAATGGCCAGGCTTGGCTTACTTTGGTCCAGATCCTGCATTGGGCTAAATCTGGACAGATAGTCATGAACAAACTAAACTAATTATCCAAATACTTTTTATAAGACAGCCAGTTACCACAAAAGCTGGACGGCAGCCCTATTTTGCCATTGGGACTTGGTTATATTATTTCTGGAGTACAGAAAAAAGAGGGCAACCTAACATCATCCCTGTAGCCCTCTGGCCACAGCCAGTTAGAATGCTGCCCAATGCTAATAGCCAAGGTACTGGCCAAGCATGTGGTCCAGGCTTCCTGTGCACATGCCCCTGGGCCAGGCATGAGGGTACTCTTGTCATAATGTCTTTCAACATGATCCGGGAACTGTGGGAGGCAGGATCAGTGTTTTAAGCACTGGGGACTCATTTGGGGCTATGTTTTACTTCTGGTTAGTGACCTCTAGTGGAATGAGCTCTACTTAGGGAACTTAGGGACTGTCACTGGCCACTTGATTTCAGCCAAGTCACTTTATGTCTGTGGGCCACAGTTTCCTTGGAGTGAGGACATCTTTAACCTGGGTCTCAGAACAATCTATGGGTCTGTGGTCACTGCTCAGGGCATGCAAATGTGTGTGTGTGTTAAGGTCCTCCCTCTATTTCACCCTTGTTTCTAGGGATGTTCCTATAAACTATTCTTGCTCCTTCTTCCATTATCCAAATTTCTCTTTGTAAAAGAATAAGATTAAATTTGAATGGATCATTGTTTCTTGTAAGATAAGCAATCGCTGGTAAAGTCAGAGGATGGCCTATTTCTGAAGCAGATAATTGAGGAGAAGTTTATGGCTTTCTATTGTTTAGACTTAACTAGTTTTTCTTCTTGGAACATGTTTTATGGAACTTGAGTAATCACCCTGGCAATATGTTGCCAAACTTTTCTTGGCTAGACATCAAAGTCTCTGATACATCCGTACAGACGACGAGAAAGCAGCGAGAGTCAGGAGAAAGCATTTGCAATGAGTTTTGGAATCAGATTCTAATAGAAAAGTAGAAAAAGAATAGGGATAATTAATTTCTGGAAAAATTGCAAATGGCCAACACACAGATGTCTTACTCACCTAATGATGAAATAAAGGGAAATAAAAATAATGCTATCATTTCCCTGTATCATTTTGGCAGAAATATAAACGGTTGGTTCAACTGGATATGCCTGTGAGTGTGAAGAAATGAGCACATCATGTAGCTTATCTGGCAGCTGGGTGATGTGTACTAAAATGTAAAATGTGTAGTCTCTTTGCAATTTTCAGTCTAGACTTACCCTAAGGAGAGAACTACATGCAAAGGGTTTTCAGGAACAACTATAAAGGACAGATGGACAAAACCAAGGGAAGAGGGTTTGGCTGGGGTGGAGGGGGAGTGGTGGGGAGGAAAGGCAGACAACTGTAACTGAACAACAAAGAAATAATAAAAAAATGTTTGCGAAAGCACATTTATAGGGAAAACTGAAAATAACTTCCGTGGTCATCCGTAGGGGACTGGCAGAGTCAATTATGGTAAAAACCTTCCAAGAAATCCCATGTTGCCGATGAAATTGATGATGCAGAGTTTTACATATATGTGATGTGGAGAAATAGTGATACAAAGCAGATTACAAAACGAAATGATCACATTTATGTGAAATTATGTCAATAGAAACACGGGAGGTTTTTTATTTGAATCTTATCATGTAGGATTTAAGACTACTTTTACTTTCTTATTTAACTTGGCAGCTCTGCCACTTACCAGCTCTGTCCTTAGGGAAACTTATTTAACTTCTCCTACTCAGTAAAAATGGGGGTAATAAAGTCACCCTTTTAGAGGTCACTGAGGGAGTCAAGCCATAAAACAAATGTCAAGCACCTGGGTTGGAGTAAGAAAATACTTTGATTTTTTTTTGATCATTCACAGTTTCTACTTTCCTTTCATTATATGAACACAAACAGCTGTGTTTCTATGCCCCAGCTTCAAAGAGAGAAAGCTAAGTGGGCTTTGAATGGCTTCCATTGATTTAAAGGCAGGAAAGTATTTTCCTAAGGCTGCAGCCTGTCAGAAAAAGGCCATATTGAGTCATTGTTTTGCGAAGCCAGCAGAGGAGATTGAGTGACCGATGCTGTTGGGCAGCCCAAAATAATATTTCATTCTTGTCATCCTGACACATTTTAAGACCAAGTGATTTTGGATAGATGTACGGTTTTCCTCTTGGTTTGAAAGAACAAAGCTTTTGTTACTTACGGTCTTAAACAACAGAGCTTTGTTCTATACTCAGAAGCAAGGAAATTAAACAGAAGATTTCCCGAAGGGCCATCCTATTTATTATGAGGAATGATCCCAAGTGGTAAGTGGACACTGTTAGTTCCAGCCACCTGTGGAGCCCTCACATCATCAGCAGAGGAAAATAGCCAAAACTCACAGTAGCAGAGCAGCCAATCAGGTCTGGGATTTATGTCTATATTGTGCTAACGTTGGTGGACTCAGCCATTTAAAAATCTCCCGCATTACTTGGGGCCTGCTTTGCCCACAAAACAAATAACCTTGTATTGCTTGGGTGTCTGTGGCAGAAAAATTAAAATGCCAGTATTCTGAGTGTTTTTACTTTGGAAATTTCTGGTCCCTATGCAGTTATTTCAAATATTCCTGTATTATCTTTTCAAAGCAGTTGATACTGTGTAATGGGGGTGGTACTATGAGCTCAAGAATTTTCATCAAAGGCTCACAGATCATTAGAAGGACACAAGTTGGGCTGACTTTGTCCTGTACTCCTCTTCTCTAAAGAAGAGAAGTGCACTAAACCTTTCTTTGCACTAAGCCAGCGCCTGGCTTTCTACCACACTGCCACACCTATGTGCAATTTGCACTTAGCAAAAGGTCAAGTCTAAGTAGAATATTTGAAGTTGGGATGGATAATGATTCTTGATAATTACAGCTAGTAAGTATTGAACACTCTTAATGTGCTAGGCATTGTGTTAAGTGGTTTGCATGCACTATCTCGATGTTTCCCAAGGAGAATTCTGTGCAAAAGTGGCTATGCAAGCGGCAGAGGTGCTGATGGAAAATGTAGATTCCTAGGCTTCATTCCAGACCTACAGGATCAGCATCCTGTGGTAGAAGATAGGGACCTATCATTTTGACAAGCCGCTTTAGTAATCCTGGTGCATATGAAATTCAAGAGTCACTGAATTCTTTTATGTTGCTTGTAGGATTCAACTGCAGTCTGCTGCCTTCTACTCCTCTGATTTGTGCTTAAATTCTTAGGTCAAAAAAAAAAATCCTAAGAACTCTGAGACATGGAGCAACCTTCGCCTCCCTTAGTTGCTGGTGATTACAAATGTGTCTCCATAGCCAAATTGCTTTTGAGGTACCAAGTATTTTCCTAGGATTAAATAAGTGAGAAATCTTTTCATGATTGATGCTGTCTATGCCCTGGTTATAGAAAGTGAAGACTCAGGGAGCCTGGAGTGTGGGCTGGTGTGAGTGGTTGGTTGTGAAATGCCCAACTGTGTGTGGCAGCCTTGTGTGTGGGAGTGAACACTTAGTGTGCTTCTTGGTCCCGGGCTGTGCAGGTAGGGCTGGCCCTCTCCTGAAAGGAGAAGGTAGCTGATGTGCTGGTGTGGTTCCCAGGGCCCGGAAAGCCCTGCCTGTGTTCTGCATGTTTTTTTTTTTAATTTTCAAGAGGCCTCAATTATTCCACATGGTTGTTTATTTGGTTCTACTCTATTTTTAGAAAGTCCTTGTTAAAATGAGGTGCCACTTGGAAGATAACAGGAACATTTAATCATATTGGCACAGACTGGTTCAGCCAGGCTGTTTGGGCATTGGCACACAAAGGATTTATGTGATAGAGGACAGGCCCCTTTGTGGGCCACTGTGGTGGAAGAAGCCGGGGAGCATAGGGAAACTGATTTTTGGGGGGAGGCGGGGTGAAATGGGGAGGGGGCTAAAGACAAACTGGACTGCTGTCATAGTTCTGAAGGTAACCTTCCAACACACCATTTTCTAAAATCTTCTAGCCTGTCCGTCCTCCTCCTCTTTGGTGAATGTCCAGCACCAAGCAACTGTTCCCTCAATCACAGGTCTGGACTGCAGTGGTGGCACAGGACTTCAGTGGCACAAATGGGCCCTGGAGGGAGACCTCATGTCCAACTCTGCAGCTGAACCAGCGTAGGGGGAAGGGGAAGATACTTTCCTACTCCCAAGTCTGAGACCTCCTTCCTTTTCATTGCTCTGCCAGGAACAGGATAGTCAGAACACCGAGGCTTAGCTTAGCTCATTCAGCTCTCTGCCAGGCCCCCCATGAAGCTTCCACATATGCAGTCATTTCTAGCACCCATGGTGGGCTTCCTTGCATTTCTTTATCCACTTGTTGAGAAGGACCACAGATGATTCTCTAGCGAAGAAAGAGTCTGTCTAAGAGACTATTAAACCTTAATATTTGATTTCATTTGGGGTCTTGCAGAAAGTGCCCCAAATTTCATTTTTAAAACATTTTTTTGCTAAATTGAAAATGTCCCCAATTTTCCAACTTGTTACTTGTCTTTTAGTGCTAATTCATGCAGTGTTACTGATTCAATAATTTACCCAACATGAATAATCACTTTCCATGGATAGGTGATGGGTAAGAAGGGGTTCACTGTGAAGAAGAGACTTTTCCTTGGTCTCAATGGTGGGTGCCAGGGAAGAATGTGCAGATGGAGGGGTGCATCTATAGTAACGCGGCGTGTGAGAACGCAGCCTCCCTCAGGAACTATAAATGGTTAGGTGTGGCCGGTGGGAATTCGTGTGGAAGATAGGGACAAGACCATTCAGGAGTGAGTGAATGAATGAAGGAATGAATGCTGGAATGAATGAATGTGGAAGACCCTAGGCCTTCCCTAGGGCGGCTGTTGCCTCACCAAGCTGTTTTTCTCTGCGCTTTCTCAGAGAGCCAGAGTCTCAGTTAATATTCTCTTGCTTTGAGAGATCCCCATCACAGGGATGAAAGGAGATAATTAGTTTCAGTATTCTCTCCTATTTAAGCTGAGAAGTCAGCATGAATTCTAGACATGGTTCATGAGTTTGGATAATGAGCACAGCTGTTCAGGATAGGTAACTCTTTTTTTTCCTCCTTGAATCTTTTTTGGATTAGGGTAGCATGACTAAAGATGAATGGTTTCTATTATTATTATTATTATTATTATTGTTTTGCTTTCATACAGGAATCTTTGAACTTGTCTGGACTGTGCACCAACTACCACATGGATCTGGTCTACTGCAGTTACCCCATTCAGTGCCAGTCCTAGGTTAGAGTCCTTGAATGATCCGATAAATGCAGGGCAGGGTTAAAAGTGTCAAGTGATAACCAGGCAGAAGACTGACAATTAACAGTGGCTGACACACCTCCTTGAGCTGATATCTCATAGGCCTTAAGACAAAATCTTACTTATAAATATTACCTGAAATGAGATTTGTGATGCTAATAGATACATTTCACCATACCTGCCTGTTCAGTAATTCATCTCCACTTTGGATATTGTGTATATTTATTGAAATGAGCTTAATAATAATACTGACGGTTTTGTCTTAATGAATAGTCACCATATAATAGGCTCAGTTCTAAGCATACATTGCGCATTTGATCTTCATGCCAGCCCTGGAGGTAGTTACTGTGTGTGGCACTATTTTACATGAGGAAGCAGGCATAGAGCCCTTGAGTAGCTTGCTCAAAGGCCACAGTTAAAGACCAGAGCTGGGATTTGAACCCAGGCAGTCTGATTTAGAGTTTATGCTCTAACTCCTTGTTAAAATGCTCACACTCTGCTTGAAGCAAAGGAGTGGTTTTAGCCTCACACATTAGGAATGCACCCCCCTATTTTTATTAGAAAATATAAGTAATTGCCGGTTTTTTGTACATGTTATTATGTGTGTGTTGTATAGCTTCTGAGAAAGTTTGACAAAGGGTAAGGTCATAGAAAAATTGATCCTTCCATTTAGGTCTCATTATTTTTACTATATATGAGTGCAAAAGGTTGCTGGTTCATGTTAACTTGAAGTATAATATGTTTTAGAACCTTGTCAAGTCCATTATTAGTATGTTTTTATAAATTCATGTTCTTAGGAGAGAGTGAATTAAAAAACAAAAAACAAAAAAAACCAACAAAAATTCCTTCCGTATACTGAGAACAAATTTGAATTTGAGGTCTCTCCGTGCCCAGATAAATGTATCTGAACCAACAACATAAACTTAATCCCTACAATGACCACATACTCACATCTCTAGTACCTATGCCTTTTTATTTAAGTGGGAATAAAATTCTTGTTTTTGCTTCGTTAAAGTGAGGCAGGCCTTCTCACTGACATTTTTCTAAGCAACTATTTCTCTTTCGGTTTAAACCATACGGTGCTGGCTCTGAGTGTCAGCACTGGAGCTGTCAGCAGCTCCTACCAGCACACGGCCCAGGGTTTCCGCAGGCAGAGTACAGCACAGTGGAAATAATGGGGCTATTTATCCCCGTCACCTGGAACGGAGTTAATACCCTGCTGATCTTCGACACGCTAACAAGGTAGGTGGGAACGTTTCTTACACTTTTCTCAGGAGTCACTCCTTTGGCTACAGAAACTGCAGGGCCAGACAAATCAGTTTATGGGCCTGCAAATCATTCTTGGGCCAGGTTTCTAGACACTTTTCAGTCAACCATAGCTGTTCTGATACTTGAGATTGGTTGATAGTTCTTGGTTCAGCGAAAGGTTTGCATTCCTGAGCTACTTTTCTTTTATCGGAATAATCTTAATTCTTGTCTGGGGGTTTGAGATCAAGGAAATGAGTAAAAACTGAATTCAGCTGTTTGGGTGCTCATTGTATACCAAGAGTTTCTTAGACAGTGCCTGATGCCTGATGTGATATCCAACAAATATTAACTGATGGTGACAGGTGGCAATCTCTCAGGCTAGAACCTGCTAATACAAGCCCTTCTGAATTGACAGTGATGCCTGCTAGAAGCAGACTCATACATGGCTTTCACAATTTCAGGCAAAAAATTGTAGTATGATTACATATACTTAGTATCCTACTCTGTTGCATTGTTTTCAATAGGGCATTGAAAACAAATCTAAGCTGCATAATCCACTCAGAAAGGTCATATATCACTTGCTGTTTCAGAATGAGGTTTTTTTCTGCAATGTGACAGCTTCAGGTAAGAAACAACTAAATCAATCCCCCTCACATTGCCAAGTAACAGTAATATGTCTCAGGCTATCATGATTATGATTATAGGAGGGGAAGGCAGTGCTAATTGTTCACAAAGCTTTTTATCATGAATGTGTTTTGAGATGAACAGCTTAAAGGTGAGTCCAATAGGACATTTAAAATTTGTCAGGGCGCAGGAGCCAGAGGTCAGCTTGCTACCTAGCTACACATTAATGCAGAAACTGTACAGAAATCGTGAAAGCCTCTAACTCAAAGACCTGCCTCATGGTTGCTGGCCATTGTCTTGGGTGGTTGTCTTCTTAGTTGTTTGGGAGTTGCAGTCTTCCAGTGAGAAATTTCTGGACAACAATACATGTGAAATGACTTAAATGCCTTAAAGTATTCTTAGCCTTGACTGCTGACAAGTGGAGATTCAAACATGGGAATTCAAGGGGATTTTAATGGAATTTTATTAAGGGAATGAAAAACAAGGAGTTCTGTGTATTGAGAATTCAATGACAATATTACCTTAAGAGTTTGATTTCCATTTCAGACTAGATTATCCATGTTATCTCTGAGTAAAGGGAACAACAATTTTAACACCCTGGTTTCCTCAGAAGTTTCCATTCTCACATAGTCACCGTAGGCAACAGCACTGTCAAATAAACAAAGGCTTAATTAAATAAAAAAGTATTTAAACAGAGCAGAAATATTCTCCCCTGGCTACTCACAAATTGGACAATTCAAAGGACAAATCCTGGGGGAATTGCTGATGGATTACTTTTTCTGTTCCCTGTGTACTGCTATGTTTTTCTTTTTGGTGTCAAATCTCAGGTTGGATTCAGTCAATTATCTACAGCAAATAAAAAGTGCATAAAAGTCTCTTCTGTTACTGTTGTTTGTATTTCATCACTAAACAAAGCAAGTTTTCCTTCCCAGCTTCATCCTTTGGGAGCACATAAAACTGACATGATTTGAATATTGTGAAGGCTCTGTTGTCACTTTGAAAGTATAATGATCAATTTAAAAGTTTAAAAGTTTATTATAGATTTTTTTTTTGTTGCTAGTGTTATGCTTCCTATAAAATTTGGTGAAGAAACACACTATTTGCTGAGGATTTGAAAGGATCTGTTATTGGGTAAAGTGCGTCAAGGAGCTCAGGGTGTGGTGTTGGGTTATGGATATGTTAATTTCCATTGTTTTTCCTTTTCTGTTTTTGTTACCTCTTTTGACTTACAAATGTCTTACATAGATCCTTTAATAACTACAAATTCGGAGGTATGATATAACAGTGGTTGGTATAAGTAACACTTTAAAATGTGATGAAAAATATTTAAAATATTGCCAAGAAAACAAAACCAAACACACAAAAAACTGGGTCATGGGGGCTCTTGTCAACTCCTTCTGTTAATCTCTCCCCACAACAATCCCACGTGGTATGTTTTGGTACATTCTGATATGGCCTGGGTTCCCAGGGCCAGAGGAGCTAGACAATAACCTATCTTCTCAATTTCTTTTCTGAGCATAGCTATGTCCTTTAAGGTATGAAAAACATTTAATTGTTCTCATGAAAAGCCTTTCCTTTTCTCTCTGCTTCAGCGCCTTTATTTCTGTTTCTGTGGGTGGGCGAGAAGGGTGTACATCTGAGAAGGTGGCTCTAAAACAGTTCTGGAAAATGATCTCTTTTTCCTCCGCAAATGATCATGTTCGTTTCAAGTTCATTTCAAGTATGTTAAAAGCTTCCTCTACTCATGCTTAATAACAAATGATCTTACAAAAGATTGGAGTGGAAAATGATAAAATAAAATTGAAGGACACCTAGTTGCCCCAGCAACTTAATGCATATAATTCGACTCAGCATGACTCCTACTAAAAATAAAAAGATGAAAATTACCTGAGGTTTTTACTGCTGTCGTTGCCTTTCGGTTTCCAGGGATAACTCAGTCCTTTAATGCCGGCCCGATTGGGATTGCCAAGCCAGAAAAGGTCTTGCTCCAGGTGTAGTTGCATTTTCTCAGGTCACCTGTCCTGCCCTCAGACAATGAAGCTGTAATTTTTCTCTGGCCTCGTGAGGGAAAGTGATTCCAGATAAGCAGATTACTGTGTGCACTATCTCATTTTTGTTGTTCTAGTGCAGCCCTTTCAGCTTTCCAGAGCCAGTTAGACTTGTTATGAGGAGCTAAATGATTGGCTGGATCCGGGGCTGAGTTTCATAAATTATAGCCCGGCATACGAGAAGCACGAGTCCTATAGTTGCCGTAGTCCAGAGGCCTGCCAGCTCCTGCTTTAACGCATGTGTAGTCATAAGTGAGTTCTAACACGGCCTTGGATGTTTCTGTCCTAAATAGCTGACATTGCATCTTCAAGACTGTGTGAGTAACCCTGACTTTTTTTTTTTTAGCTCAGTAAATTAATTACATGCCCCAAGTGGGAGTGATTGTAATTAGAAAATACTGAATTAGTAGATGATTCATTTTCAAGGTGTTGTTTTATATATATCAAGTTCAGTGCAATTTATCTTAAAGCTTCTTAGACCTGGCAGGGTTACTACAGCCTTTTGCCATGAATCACAATCAAGCTGCATTTTGAAGGAGGCTGTTCAGTGTATTTGCAGCCCTATGTGTTTTATGGGGTCGGTTAAGTGATAAAGGGCCAACGTGAGCACATTGAAACAGGCTGCTGGTGTCAGGGCAATGGCTGAGAGAGCACTTGAGTCAGGGGTGTTTCAAGATTTCCTGCCCCCAACATCAAATGCTGGGAGGGGGCAGGTACACAGCAGTTAAAGTGCCAAAAAAAGGGGAAATGTAAAATGATGGCAACAATACTTCACTGTCATCTGAAGCTGAACTAAGAAAGATATACTCTGTAGATAGCTAGATAATTTTTACATGTATAAAAATGTTTTATAGTGGTTCTGTTAACATGGTAGAGAGCTGAATGAGAAACTACTAGCTTGTTTTTAAAAGCTTTATAAGAAGTGTACAAAACACACATAGACACAACCATAACAAAAGAAAGTATGTGGATTGGAATTTGTGGTTCAACAGATCAAATTATCCCAGGGAAGCCATTGTTAGGTTTGTGTGATTGTTGGAGGTGACTTTTGTAGCTAGCAAGGTTTAAGATAAAGCTGGAGCAGATTGAACTGAGAAACTAGAAAACATCAGCATTTTATTACCTTCTGTAGCATACATTTTGGGATAGAGTTAATACTGGGTATGACTGGTTAGTGTAAGCAGTNATGTTTTATAGTGGTTCTGTTAACATGGTAGAGAGCTGAATAAGAAACTACTAGCTTGTTTTTAAAAGCTTTATAAGAAGTGTACAAAACACACATAGACACAACCATAACAAAAGAAAGTATGTGGATTGGAATTTGTGGTTCTACAGATCAAATTATCCCAGGGAAGTCATTGTTAGGTTTGTGTGATTGTTGGAGGTGACTTTTGTAGCTAGCAAGGTTTAAGATAAAGCTGGAGCAGATTGAACTGAGAAACTAGAAAACATCAGCATTTTATTACCTTCTGTAGCATACATTTTGGGATAGAGTTAATACTGGGTATGACTGGTTAGTGTAAGCAGTTTACTTTTTACTTTAAAGTCATTATTGCTTTATCCTACTATCATTAAAAATGGGGCTTTTAAAAAATAGGGCTTTGCCTATGAAGTTAGTGCTTAAAAGTAGTTTTTCTTCCTTCCAAATAATTTTTATACTTTTTTTTTTTTTTACTACAGCCCAAACCTAGGTAATTGCTTATAATCCAGGGTTGTTTTCCAGTTTTCTTTTTTTCCTAGTTTTTTCTCTTTAGACTCATTGATATAAATGTATGTATTAGTGCTACATGTAAGCCTCATGCATAATTTGTTTGAACAGTTTTCCCAAATCACGGGTTCCTGTGGTAAATATAAACTTCTAATAGCCATAGTTATTACTTGTCAATTCCTATGAGAATATTATTTATATACTCAAGAGCAGTTTATTTTTGGTTGCACCTATTTAGATGATGTAATTTTGCTGGTAGGAGAGAAATATTAGTTGTGGCTTTGCAAAATTTTATGTTTAGATCCTACTGGAAATGCAAAGTTTCGTTATTAAAAAATAAAAAATATGACCCCCTTATAGCTCACACCCATGGATGAGGATTATAAAAGAAAAATAATCAACATAGAATTCTGTATCAACCAAATGTATCTAAAATCATTTTAAAGAAAAATAATTGTAATATATTCTTTGAGGAAACACATTTGCTTTATGAAGAAATAGTACAAGTCCTTTATTGAGTTAGAAAAGCGAGTTTATTTATTGAGTTTCCGTAGCCATAGACACTAAATAGTCACAGTGGATTCACCCGTCGGTCTGCATTCCTAACTGTGTTAGTGGAAGACAGTGGTGCATCTGTAAGAGGAACACAAACTCATCCCTGAAAGTGGTTCGAGGCCCATGTAGAGTAGGAAGTGGTGGGGGTGGAAGCTGCTTTATCTGAATTAGCTGCTGACTTCTAACCAGGCTTCTGTTCTTGTACAATTTGCATTTTTCTTGATTTAGTGATTACCTTCCCTTGCACCTTTTCCTGTCTTCATTCTTTGTATTAAATTGGTTGGGCTCTTACTGAGACAAATCGAATAAGATCGACTTAATATTCTTTGTCAGACTTTAATGAGCTACCCACAGATGTCAGAAGGTGTTACGAACCAGGTGTTTAGGGCTCAGGGAAATTCTGGTGGGTGGATCCTAGGAACATCTAGCATTGCTACTTACTACTTCCTCTAGGACCTTTCTCTTTGTAGTTTTCCCTGACACGCCAGGGTTGTATCTCTTTCCTGTGAATGGGCAGGATATTAAGAAAAGCAAGAATAGGGGGGTACCAGGTGCCCAGCGGGCAGAGAGCTGGGGGGAAAGGCGCTATGGGAGAAGGAAATACCTTGAAAATAGCTAATCTTTCTTTTCTCTATTTCCCTTTATTTTGTAAAGCCATTTTGTCTGACTGTGGAGGACTTTTGCAGATAAGGTTCTGTACAAATGTGTGTATCTGCCCTAGACAGATGAATTTGACATAAGATATATCCAAAAAGGAATGCATTACATCATGAACTTGCAAAGTGCTCATGAATACACATTGGCATTAGGAAACCATTAACACTACTTACTAAAGCAATGACATAAATCCAAATTGAAAAAAAATATTATTTCTCGATTGAATTACATTTTCCAGTGTTTTATTTGGTGAATTTTGCTGTTGGAAAGACTTACTCTTCTCTAAGACATTTTTTCCAGTATTATATATAATGGACTAATTTTATGGCTTAATCTTGCCCCCCTCAATTTAATTATTTCTAGCTAGCATTTTTAAAAAAAGTTGCTGTCTTACCTTGGGCATGTTTTAAAGAAAGCAGAGTAAAACCAGTGAAACAACCTCCCATCCCCACACAACACCGTACAGAGCTAAATGCTTTGCATTTTTTACCTCTCCCTTTTTTGGAGCTTGATATTACCTATTGGAGGAGGAGGAGCTTTCATTTAATTCAAAAATAATGAATTATTCTATTTTAATTACATAATGTATGTAGGTGATATAAGTTTCCATTATATTAGTCACTAGCCAGAATTGTGTGTCTTCAGCTTCCAATTTCAAGAAGCAGAGTGGCCCAGTGAATTAATCATGTTTAATAAGATTATGCTTAGGCCATTATATTTTTGTAAGCCTCAGTCTCTGTGTCTGTGAAATGAGAGTAATGATATATGTCCTGGTATTTTACTGCGTTAGTAAATATCAGCAGCACATTGAGAAAGTGCTTGTGAGAGAGCATTTTAATTCTTTATACATTGTAATGTACAACTATACACTATTATTACCATAGAAGCTCATAGCACTAAGTTAGCTTCCTTTACTTCTAAATGCATATTCCCAGTGATGAATCAATATTTTTTAAAACAAAGTAAGCCTTTGCTGTTTGATCTTGAAAAGTTACAAAGGCTGTTAGAGCCTCAGTCCTTATCTGCCTATTAATCTAAGTATTAAAAATACCAGTGGGGTTGCTGTAGCCAGTAAATGCGGTATCGTATGTGAAAACATTTAGCAAACTTCTGAGTGCCACATAAATGTTACTTATGACAACTATTTTCAGCATATTAATAAAAGTATAAGTGATCAATTTTTAAAGTAAAAATATCAGGTACATTTCTTATTGATTAGTTTGATTAACTTTCTAAGCTGTGTCTGCCTCCCTCAGACAGCAGGGATTTTCTTGTTGGTTAAGCTTGTGTTGGGACTTTTATTCCATTCAGATATAGCACTAAGCCAAAAGTCAGATACACATTCCTTCACAGTCTACATTTAGAACTGTTAATGACGAAGGTTTAGAGCATATAGTTTTCTGACAGGAAAAAGGGCTCCAAAAACTCAGACTGACAGATGTTCTCGGATTTAAAAACCATCTTTTAATAGTTTATTTTTTATTATATTTTTCCATTACCATTTATTCCCCGTATACCCTATTCTTAAATTTTTTTTATTCCGGCCTTGGCTGTATTAAATATCACTAATGGAATAATCATGTGGGTTTTAAGGTGATGCTTATTCCTAGGGCTTTTCATCTGAGGGATAAAAAGAATGGTCAAAATGATTTTGTGAATGATTCAGAAAGTTCAGTTGGCAGTGGTGAACCCCAGATTTTTAACTGATTCTTCTTCCGGAGATCATCATGGTTTTTTTGAATATTGGTCACAGCTGTGTCCTACATTTCAGGTGCTTGAATGCCCTGTTGTTAAGAATTTGATTATTTCTGAGTAGTAATATCGGTTAATTGGAATGAGTTCTATCTAGCACCTATAATACATTTTGTTTCCTTTTTAGATGAAATCATATAAGAGGAAGGTACAACAAGCAAAACAAAATAAATGAAATGGATCCTCTTCCCCATCCATAATTCATGAGGGAACTTTCTAGAAATGACAGAATTTTGTCTGCAATACAGTTTGGATACTGCCATCTATGACCATTGTCCTGACTTTTTTGTGCCTTTGGTCATTGGATCAGAGCACTGTTCAGTAATTTTAAATTGTAATGAAAGAATGCTTTAAAACTTCATTATTCTCCCAAGCTTTAGTGAGCTGTAATTGACATATAACCTTGTGTAAGTTTAAGGTGCAGGTATTGATTCGATACACTTACACATTACAAAATGACCAACACCCTATTGTTATCTAACACCTGCATCATATCATCACATAGTATCTATTTCTCTTTTTGTGCCAAGAACATTTATGATTTGTTCTCTTGGTAACTTTCAAGTATATAATACATTATTATTAACTATAATCATGATTCTACACATTCGATTGTTATAACTTACTCATCACTGAAAGTTTTTACTCTTTAACCAGCATCTCTCCATTTCCCTCAGTCTCTGGCCCCTGGCAGCTGCCATGCCATTCTGCTTCTACAAATTTAGCTTTTTCAGAGTCCACTTGTGAGTGAGATCATACAATATTTTTTCTCTGTGTGACTTATTTCACTTAGCATAATGTCATCAAGGTTCATCAATGGCATCATAAATGGCAGGATTTCCTTCTTTTTATATATGAATAATATCCCACTGTGAGTGTGTGTAACATTTTCTTTATCCATTTATCTATTGAAGGACACTTAGGTTGTTGCTATGTCTTGGCTTTTGTGAATGACACTGCAATAAACATGGGGCACAGATATATTTCTTTAAAATAGTGATTACATTTTCTTCATATGGATAACCAGAAGTGGGATATTTAGGTGTTATGGTAGTTGTACTTTTAATTTTTCTCAGGAACCTCTGTACTGTTTTCCACAGTGGCTATGCCAGTTTCCTAAGATGGGTATTTTTGATGGGCGTGTTCCTCTGGTTTAAGTGGCGTTCTTGTCATCACCTCATTACCACCAGTCCCCAGCTCCTTGGGCTTTGGCAAAGGGGACAACACTACAGGATTGTTCACATTCTGTTGGCCAAGTTTGGTCACATGGCCCCCACCCCGCTGAAAGGAGGCTGGGGCAGGTAGTGCTATTTGTGTCTAGGGAAAAATAGAAAGTTGGTTTGGTGATTAACCAACCAATTTCTGCCCTACCTTTTTACTTTTCTTTTTATTCCTTCTCTTCCTTTCTTTCCCTTTCCTTCGCATCTTCCCTTTTCTTTCTGTTCTCTAATATGTCCACATAGAATGTAGGCCTTGTAACTACCAAGCACAAATTAAATTAAAAAAATTATAATCTGCCCTGGCTGGTGTGGCTTGGTGGATTGAGCATGGGCCTGTGAACCAGAGGATCCCAGGTGGGGCACATACCTGGGCTGCGGTCTGGTTCCCGGCGGGGGACCCACGGGAGGCAACCATACATTGATATTCTCTCCCTCTCTCCTTCCCTTCTCCTCTCAAGATAAATAAATAGAACCTTTAAAAAATATAATCTTTGACATCTAGAAAAATTAGGAATATTATTTTACTTTTAAGTTCTTAATCTTACTTGTCAATGATTTTCCAAGGCTACTAAAGTAGAACTGAAAACTATGCTGATAGAGGTTACTATTGATTTAATACTTATGTCCTATAGCAAAGTAAGTGGTAATGGGATGTTTTTCTCTCTTCACCTCGTCCATTCTCCTCTATGCCAGGCATTTGCATACCTTGCTTTGTAGTTTTAGGACAGGATGGAGAAAAGAGTGAAAAGCTGGCAACAAAGAAAAAATAACTGTTCAAAACTTATTTGCCCTTCCCAGTTCCTTGAGTATTTTAGAAGTTTTGCAGTGAATGCCAGCTTATTGTTGGGGATATCTGCTGTGAAGAGAGCACACAACTTTTGGAGAATGTTTTTTTGCATGGAGTTGAGCAAAAGCGGAACTAGTATAAGCTTGGTTTACAGCCTCTCTATTTTCTAGAGGCTACAAGATTTCTCTCCACTGTGAACTTCCAGAGATTAGCAAAAATATTCATATCACAAATGAAAAAGAACACAGATGCCTACTCACTAACCAAAAATATTTTTCAGATCATTGCTATTTAAAAATCTCTCCACAAACTTTTAATAAAACATCATAAAAAGATTTTATTCTTTCATTCTGAATATATTAGGGTCAAATATTTGTGTTGGGTCATAAGCCAATAGTAACCTTAGTTATTTTTAAGAACCAGATTACTTTCCTTCTATATAAACCAAGTGAACAATTAAGCTATTTAAGAAATAAAGAAAACAAATAAAAATCTGTTTTAGTTTTCATATCCTGACCTAAGAAATAGAAACATGAACTCATTTCACATTCTCATGTTTATCTGACTGAACTAGGAGTGTCTAAAAAGAATTTTCCCATGACTTTATTTACTTGTTTATTTCCTATGCTATTCCAAAATCAATATTAAATGCAACCCTGAAAAGAATACAATCTTTGTAATCTAACATCCCAACTGTCTTTTTATTTTGGTGGAACTGAACAAAAATAATAGATGCTTACAGTCTTTAATCCGTGGCATTAAAAACCACTGACAGGTCTCAATCATTAGATTCTGAAGATTATATTATATTTAGCAGAGGTTGCACATGTATCTTATCATGTTTGTGGTTTTTGAAATAAGGCATCCCACATATATGTTAGGGTATTGCCATGGCAGAGTGCTGTGCTTGGAAATAATAATGTCCGGGACCAGAGGTCCGGCAATCAGACCTTAGCTCTGCTACTTAGTAACTGTGTTGTTCTGGGCAAGGTATTTAATCTCCCTGCATCTCAATTTTCTTATCTGGGACCTGGAATAATAATAGCCCCTGCCTGATTGGGTTGTTGTGAAGATTAAATAAATGAATGTACATAAAACACTTGAAATGATGCATGACTCAATGTAGGTGCCATTATAAATGTACTTCTTCCTTAATTATTATCAGGGGAATTGATTGTTTCATAAAACATATTGTAGATAACCAAAGTTTATTTAGTTAGTTTCTAAGCTTCTAGTAGGTAATTTTCAAGGTTCTTTTTAAAGTGGATCCTATGTGTCTATTTTTTTTGTCCTAAGATTAAATAGAATCTTTCTTTTGGTGATTCTGAGTCATAAACATTCAGAATCATCATTATGGCCATCAGAAATGGAACTTTGCTATACGTGAGTGATATTGAGTCAGGAGATATTGAAATGATTACAATGATATCAAATGGTTTGTTTAGGGAGAGTGTTTTGCCCCTAAATTAGCTGGTCCAGTCTGCTCTGCTGTTTCAGTCCTCTGGCTAGCTTCTGAAGGGTTTGGCCTTCACGCTACTGGCCCCTGCTAGCATCCCTGTGTTGAATTGAAATCCCTACTTCACTTTTGCTATCAGTTGTAAGCCAGAAAATAGTCATTTTAAAAAGTTGTGTATTAAGTGAAAGAATAGGCATCCAATCAGGGTGTCAGCTCTCCTCTGTGAGTACATAAAAACATGAGTGCATTCTTTTCCCTTCTCACTGAAGGTTATGTTCTAGAACAGGGGTTGGCAAACTACTGCCAGTGGCCCAAATCTGTTTGTGTAAATAACATTTTACTGAAAAAAAAAAAAGCCACACTCATTTCTTTACATGTTGTCTCCCATTGCTATCACACTGCATGGACAGACTGAGTAGCTGCTGCAGAGACTGTACGGTCCGCAAAGCCGAAAGTATTTACTATCCGAGCTTTTCCAGAAAAAGTTTGCCAAACCCTGTTTTAGAGCTTTAAACTTGGGCAGAGTCTGAAATAAATGAGATGCTACTATGTTTTGTGGTCTGTTAACCTGCACATTCAAATTCTCTAGCTCTGCCTCTGCTAAATATATTTTGGATAAACAAGAATTTTTTGAAGCAGCTTATGTCAGATGAAGAAAAACAGCCTATAATAGCACATTTAGAACATAAAGAGGAGGTGAAAATATGATTGTCAAACAAAGTTATGTGGTAATCTTCACTTTGGCATTTGTTGCTCTGCTGTTATCAGTTCATAATATGAGGCATAATTATGTTGCTTTCTGTTGTGTTCTGTAGAATGTTCTAGAAATGCTACGTTAGGAGCTGCTTTTCTTAACAGTTGTACAATGTAAATGTAAATGCCTCCTTTTCCCGTATACACCTATCAGTTCTTTATCTTGCTTCTTATATGTATCTTTGTTCTTTATCTTTTCTGTGAAAAAAATTGTTTTCAGTGTTCCAACATTGTTCAGAAACATAATGTATAGAAGAGGACTTTGAATTTGGGTTTGAATTTTGGTTTAGTGATGTTACAGAAGAGAAACCTCATGGGAGCTACACAATCACCCTCAGCCTGAGCTTGCTTGATTGTGAGGAGGAGATAAGAATCCCAGCTTGGCTCTGCTCACCACACTTTGGGTCCCAGCCCCCCAACTTCATATGCTGAAATCCTGATGTTCGACATTATGGTGTTAGGATGTGGGTCCTGCGAGAGATGACTACATCACAAGGGCAGAGCCTTAATGGGGTAAGCACCTTGTAAAAGAGACCCCACAGCCCCCCATAGCCCCTTCTATTATTTGAAGATATAGTGAAAAGTCTACGAACTGAAAGAAGGGACTTTCGCCCAACTATGCTGGCACCCTAATCTCACACCTCCAGGCTCCAAAACTGTGGGAAATAAATCTCTGTTGTTTATCGGCCGTACAATCTATGGTGTTTTGTTAGACATGGCATACAGAAGAGCAAGTAGACTACGCATAGAAAGACTCAACAGGTTAGTATTATTATCTGTATCCTTAACAATGTTCTCTGTTTGGCCCAGTTTCTTCTCATACAAAGATGTACATGTTTATGGAATAGAATACAAAAAGGATGCTGCATGAACTAACATTGTCGCCTGGGACTGGGATGAGGCTGTAAGTGTGAAGGAAATTGGGTGTGAAAGCCTCTTCAAACTCCATGTGTACTCCTCGGGTGTCTGCTTTGTTATTCACTTCTCTGATGTGAGAGTTTACACCTCAGTGCAGACCTCTGGGAAATACACAAACACAAAGAAAAAAGAAAGGATAACCTTGGAAGGGAAAGAAGGTAGTGCTTATGTCAGTACAGAAGGTTGAATAGAAGAAATTATTGCTGATTTATTTTAGTTACAGGTCTTTAAGTACATCTGGTCTATGGACAGGAAGGTGGTTAATATTTTTCAGACGAAAGGAGAGAGAGTTTCATTTAATGAAAATAGACTTAGTGCTGTGGAAATCAGAAGTCCCCTATGATGAGGTTGGGTAGAATTACTGAAAAATGAAGGGAACATATGTGGTTCTATTTTGTTTTCATTGGGACCCACAAAGAAACCAACAGTCTACTGGGTGTAAGGTATTTCTATTTGTAAAAGATCACCTCACTTTTATAATTTACAGAGACACTAATGATTCAGCATTGGACTACAATTATGATGATCATGTTTCCACATAATCTTGTTGTTTTCAAATGATTAAAAAAAATTGAACCTGAATAGTAAGACTGCTTTTGCTGAGGTAGCTTGTCATTTTAACTCTTTTGACTTTGAGAGAAAATATTTTAAAATCATGATACTGAATTTGAATTTAGAGAGACCCCCAACTTTACTTTTAATCTCTTGGTTATTATCCGAGCTATATTAGTTAGCACTTGCTGTGTAACAAATTACTCCAAAACATAGTGTCTTAACATGACAACTGTTTATTATTTTCACATGTGTACTTGTTAGCCAGGGGAATTCAGAATCCAAGCCAGATTCTGATGATTTTAGCTGTTCTTACTCACGCATTGGTGGTTAGCTGTCAGCCTGGGACAGTTTTGGTTGGGAAAACTCAGTACTCCCCCACTTGTCTCTTACCTCTGGTCTCATCCCTTCAACAGGCGAGTTCGGACGTGTTTTCATGGTTGGAGTTCAAAAATAGACACGCTCAATGGTAAAAGAGTGTAGGTAGTAACACACCTATGCTTTCCAAAGCCCTATTTGTGTTACATTTGCTAGTATCCCACCGGCCAAAGCAAGTCATGGAGGAACTCAGGGTCGGAGTGAAGGAATGCAAAGTGATTGGTCAAAGGGTATAGATGAAGGGAGGCCATGAATTGGGGTCTCAACATACTAGGTGCCATTTTACGTGTTTTCCTTTATCTCAGCAGCCTCTGTTTTGGCATTTTTACTGTTCATTAGCACTTCTACAGACTGGGCTGAAAAAAAACCCAACAAACACCCAATTCTGCCCAGTCACTTTTCTGCACTTGCTTTTAAAGCTTGGCGAGGGACTAGCTTCTCATTAAAGACTAAAATAAAATTTTTACTTTATTTATTTACTTATATACCATACCCCTCTTTTTAACCAAATTAAGCACCACACACTCTTGTATAATAAAGTAATTGTTTTCCAATTCTATCCATAGTCAACTATGAATGCTATTCTGTTTCCAACTAATTTCTGGTTTTGGGGGTCAATACTTCAGCAGCATTTGGAGGACTTTGGTGGTGGAGTTCATGCATCTTCACTTTTGCTTTCATATGTTCTTGCTCTTTGCTTTCTTCTCTCCTAAACTCCGGGATTTTATTTCTTACTGTCTACTCTACAAGTCCTGGAGAAACTTCACACTGAAACTGTTTCAGATAATACTCATTTTTCACCATTTGTACACCTACTCATGCCTTCAATCAACACACATTCGTTGAATGTCTTTCATGCTATTTTAGGCATTAGTAATACAGTAGGGTACAATATAGACAAAATATATTGTACAATGTACTATATGTTGACAACGTATACAAGCTCCTGGAGCTTACCGTCTAATGGGGCTCAACAGACAGTAAACAAATACATGAATAGCTCATTTTAATGACTATTGGTAATTAAAATTGGTATTGGTAATTGTTATGGAGAAAATAAAGCAAAGTGAGCAGACAGGCAGTGATGGAGGAATGAGCTGGTGTTCAGGGGAGGCCTCCTAAGGGAGGGAGTGAGCTGTGATGCTCTGGGAAGGATGCTGTAAGCAGAGGCAAAGGCTGCCTGACAATTCAATATGGCTGCAATCATACATCTGCTGGGAAGAGTGTTAGGAAACGTGCTGGAAAGACAAGCAGGGGCCAGATCATGTAGGGCTTTTGTAGAGTACAGTCAGGTCTTTCCATTTATTCTAAGTGAGGCAGGAATTCCCTGGTGGATTCAGGGCAGGGGAGAGACATGATATGATTTTATGGGTAGAAGCTGGGGGACTTTGGTGGTGGTATTGGAGAGAGATGCTGAGGAGCTCTCTTAGGAGAGAAGCAGAGAAGGATGGCAGACGTGAAAGCTCTCCAAAATGTGCTTCATTTAAATAAACCAAGTTTAGGTATTGAGATCAGCTCTGCAAATTTGAGCATGTGGAAAAGGGTTCCCCCAAGTAGACCGAGTGTACTTTCAGTGATCCCTGAGTTAATTTTAGGAGTTATGTCACATGAATGAAACTTTTAACTTTTAATAACTACTTATAATTTGATATGTATTGGGCAAGATATAAAATATAAATATAAAACCCATGACTCTATAGTCATTGCTTGCAGTGAGGATAAAGTACTGAGTACACTACAGAGTTGAATGCAGAAATAGAAAACCCAAATATCATGAGGGTTGTATCTGAATGACTAGACTTAGGACATGGTGACAGGGTTATTTATAAGGTTTAGTTCTGAGGGATATGTAAATGACTCTGATTTTAGGGTAGTGTGTAATTATAATTATATATTAGCATTTAGTGATTATCTGTGAATGCAAGGCTGTATACTAGACACTTTATAGATGGTATTTCATCCAATTCTTACTGCAGTCTATGTGATATAGGTGGTCATGTTTTGATATTCTCGTTAAGAGATGAGGAAAGTGAACTTCATAGGGAATAAATAATTTGTTCTAGGAAATCTCTAAGTTTTCAGATATTGCAGAAGTACAAATGTAATCTGTAGTTCTGATAAATTCTCTGCCAACAGGGACTTAAACTGTTTGGTAAACTTATGTATCTCAGCTCCTAGAAGAGTTTCTGATATATATGAGTCATTCAATAAATATTTGCCGAGTGAATGAAAGAAGAGAGAGCTTAGGTCTTCTCTTTTTCTTAAATTCATTAATTTATTCTTAGAGAGGGGAAGGGAAGGAGAAAGAGTGAGAGAGAAATATCAATGTGTGGTTGCCTCTTATGTGTCCCCTATTTGGGACCTGGCTTGCAACCCAGGCATGTACACTGATTGGGAATTGAACCAGCAACCTTTTGCTTCACGGGCCCATGCTCAATCCACTAAGCTACACCATCCAGGGTGAGAATAGGTCTTTCATTTAGGTCCAATTCAAGACTGGAGAACTCTCGTGCTCCTCACAATAGAATGGCCCTTAGGAAGAAATCATTTGGAGTTTTAATGGAAAGGCCGTATTTGGGAACTATAAGATGATTTACTGTACCTTCTAAATAGAGGCTTCCCAATGTGCCATCCTTGGCTTGATATATTTTTTCTTATTCTCTTTTAAAAGTCTTCTCCACTCTCCTGGCTATAACTAAATGTGCAACTCTCCGATTGCAGACTTTGGTCCTAAACTCCAGTCATAGAACAAATAAACCCACCAGCAAACTTAGAGCCAATTGGGGCCAAGTCATTTAACCTCCCTTGAGATTCAGTGTCTGTCAGTAAAAGGAAGAGAATAAAGCTAGAGCTGAGTCCTGATCTGGCCCAAATCCACATGCCCCAGAAGAAGGGGAAGGACCAGATGCTTAGGGAGAATGACATTAGGGGAAAGATGACTTGAAAGGCAAATGGAATTCAATTTCCACTCCTCTTGAGCACCTTTATTTTGCCTTTTACATAGAATTTCTAGATGTTATGTGCAGCATAACAGTGACTTGGTAAACAGCAGCAGACTGTGTATGTGATAGTGGACTTGTAATAATATTTTAATGGAGCTGAAAAATTTCTATTGCCTGCTGATGTGGCAGTCGTCACAACATCATAGTACAACACATTACTCATATGTTTGTGGAGATGCTGCTATAAATAAACCTACCGTGCTGCCTCGCGTGCAACAGCATAGCATATTCAATTACAGTAGTAGGCATCTAGGGTTAGTTCTGCACTGTATGAAGTTTGCAGAGCTAAATCACCTAATGACACATTTCTGAGAACATACGCCTCTTGTTAAGTGACACATAACTGTAATCCTTTTAGATAATATTTCCTTTTTATATTTCAATTGCAGTTGACGTTCAGCATTATTTGCATTAGCTTCAGATGTACAGAGTAGTGGTTAGACATTCATATAGTTTACAAAGAGATCCTGTAAGCCTAGTATGTACCTGGCAATCATACATAGTTAATAGAATATTATTGAGTACTATATTTTCTATGCTGTACCGTACATTCTGTTAAAAAGCCTGATTTTTCCCTTAAAAAATTAAAAGGCAAAGCAGCGAAATCAGTCACTCAGGCACTTAGACTCTTGGGTGTGGCTCTGACTTGCACTGAGGGAATGCTCCCTCTGCTGCTTCCCCTCCAATTCTTTCTCTGATGGCAGACTGAGGGTCAGCGATGGCTAGAGCATGCTGGGAGGTTTGTGTGAGACAGGGGGTAGACTGAACTGGATAAAGGGACTCCCGGAAAGGGGCAGAAGCTCTCTAAAGGAACATTGTTGTAGAGTAAGGCAAGCCTGGGGAGGATGTAACTGAGTGCAGTAACATCATGTTTCTGTAATGACATAGAAAAAAACAAATAAAAGGCCTGTATTATTTTTATAAAGAAGATTGAAAATCCTAAAGTCTTGAGTTTTATATTTAAAATTCCTTTATAGATCTGTATTTGTGTGTTTTAATTTTTGCTTAATCTATTTATTATTGAGTAAAATAAATAGCTAAAAAGTATTTGTTATGTGTTTTCCTGACTGGACCCTATTATATAGGGATGAGAATGGGGAGGTACATCCTTGTTTAAAAAGCCTGGGAAGAAAACAAAAAAGAAAAAGCAGAACCAGCTGGAGAGGCCAATGGAGGGGCAGGATTAATTGAATAGAAGGCGAGTGGCAGGGAAGACTTGAGATGAGAGCCAGAGAGGGGGATGCAAAATGTCAGATCTTGAAGACAAGACAATTGTAAGTGATCATGGACCTAAAGTGTGATTGAAGAATCCACAGAGCAATTGAGATGAAGAGATGGAGAAGGCCGTCGTGGTGATTTCCATCTTGTTGAGTTGTCTCTCACTTAGAACCCAAAGACAAAATTTCTCTCTTGTGGTGCACAGAAGAAAAATTAATGTTTAAAGAGGAGCTTTTATAAAATGTTAAACCAGACATTTAGTTTTCAACATTGTCTTGAAGTCAGAGAGAGATTAATAGAGCCAATTTAAATCCCCTTAGGGGGCATTTGGTATCTGCCTCTTGCCTTATAGCCTCTATTAAAAGTGGAAGCAAGAAGAACTATATAACTGAAATGTCAGTTGTGATACTAATTTTTGAATGTATGCATTTTAATGTGTTGATAGGAGATATCTTATTTCCTTTATGGGAGAGGGTCTTTGTCTTGAATAACAAGCAGATAATTTGTGCAATTAATGGCTATTTTAGGAGCACAGGTAAGTTGTCCTTTGTGCCTCTTTTGTCCCTGTGTTTCAAAACAAGGGTGCAGGCAAGGTTGGTGGCACTCAAACTAGCAGATGGACCTTGGCCATTGCTGATAACAAGAGGAGTGATATGGTGCCTAGAGTTTTGGAGTAATTAATTATAACGTCTGACATTGATAATTGCCATTGTTATATAACTTCAATATTTCCCACCTCCTTTTTTAAAGCTTGAAAAGCATATGAGCCATAAATGTTTATAGTAGAAAGTTCAGTAACCAGAACAGAAAGCTTGGATTGTCCCAAACTGACCAGTGGGCATGTCTCTGTGCACATTCTCTCAAACTTTGTCTCACGCTCTTTCATAACAAGTTTATATTAATACAAATGGCATATCTTCTGTCTTATGATTTATGTCAGGTGAGCCTTTAGCTTCACTTATAAATCTTAAGAAAATTGCCTAAGGCTTAGTGAAGAGAACAAGAAAGCAGAGTAATGAGGCATAAGTTAGTAAAATATATTGAGTATTTCTTCAGCTTTGCATGCATCCAAGAAGTATGTGGATTCATTTTCCACATTTTGGGTCTAGTCCTTTTATTTTTAACTTTTACAGCTCTGTACCCTCCAAAGCCATAGCAGCATGAGGGGTGGGAACGGGGAGTCCATGCTTAGCATGGACTTGCTTCCTTGTGCCATGTTGAGATTTTCAGCTCTCAGGATGGGGGGACTCTCTTGTAAAGGCTCTGTTTCCAAGATTGGTGGGGACATCCCTAGAGACCAGCAGTAGCTGCCCCCAGGGGAAGGGGCAGCACTGAACCTTAGAACTGTGGCAGGGAAGTAGGGCTCTCTTTACCTCCTCTGCTCTGAAAACAGCAGACCTATGTGTGGGTTTGCCTGTGGTGCTAATAGCCAGACCTGTGACTGAATTCCCATGGTCAGTCCTTCCACTGACAAGAAGGCATTTCTACCTGATAGCATTTCTCTAATTTTACTTATAAACTTAGGCTTATTCTGATTACATTAAGCTATTTGTAAAACACAAAATTCAAGTTGCTTGATTACTGTAATTTCCTCCCATCCATATTCTGGATGAATCAAAAGATAAAGAGGCAAGCAGCATTTCTTACCCTTTGAAAACATTTAGTCCATTTCCACAAATAAAAAACTTACATGGCTTCCTGGAAATGTTGATGTGTTCTAGAAGCATCAGTCTTCCATTCATTGAGAATCATTAATGTAACAAAGCTCAGAGATCACAGTGTAGGTGTGTGTGGGATGGGGGAGAGGAGGGAGAGAAGGTAAGAGGGGAGGGAATATCAGGGGAAATAGAGGAGGGATTTAGAGGAACATATATAAAGGATACATGGACAGCAACTGAGAAGGGTGGAAATGGGAGGGAGGGGGGAGCACAGAGGGGGATGGGATGGGAGTAATAGAAAACTGTACTTGAAAAAGAATTAAATAAAAAAATTGAAAAAAATGCATTAATGACAAACAGCAAAAAAAAAAAAAAAGAAATGGATTAAAATTTCATCCAAAGGAACAGCTGTATCATCGAATCACCAACTAAAGGTCATCAATAAAATATGGATCATTCTGAAGTTTTTATAAACTTGCTGTACTATGTACTTTTATTTCTGAATGAAGCTCAGATAATTTCTCACATAAGGGAACAACTACAGAAACCTTCCTGTACGTGTTGGAATTATCCGTTGGTTGGAGCTTGGCTGTGGCAGGAAAGGACAGCTGTCATTGTGGTGCCTTGCGCCAGGGTGTTGGGCAGAATATCTTCACTTCTCTTTAGGAAGACCCCATCGTGGGAACAGGGTGGGAAAAACAGCATGCAGGCGTGGCTGATGTCCCGGTCAGACATCATCCTGGTCTGCGTTCTTCTAGCTGAGCTTCTCCAGGGGTTGGAGTGTTTTGCTTTCATCGTTGTCTGGATTGTTTACTGAGTGTAGAAATGCCCTAGTTTCACCTCTTCCTACAATTGCTGATTCAGTCTCTGGGGTGCTGCTTGGGAACCTGTACATGAGAGGAGCTTTCAGGGGTAATTGTGATATATGGTTGTGTTTAAGATCTGCTTATGTAAATTACAGTACACAGTAGGACAAACTGACTAGAAGCAAATGTGTGTGTGGGGCGGGACAGCAGCTGTGAGATGAAATCAGGCTACTGGAATTTGCCAAGAGAGACACATTAGCTACATGCCAAGGATGTGGCCTTAGGCCTTACCAGAAACTCCCTCCTCTAGGGTGTGAGCTTCTGGAAAACACTGACTGGTTCTGATTAAACCCTGCATTCCCAGACCTAGCACAGGGTTGGCTCCAGGAACAGCCATCACAATATTTTCCTTTAAAGTTCTATTTACTATCTAGCTCTGATTTTCTACCTCGTGCAGGAATGTTAGTTTCCAACTTTCTTTAGTGTGTTTGTGAATGTCCGACAGTTCTCCGATGTCTTAGGCCTCCCTTTTCTCACCAACTCTTTTATTAGGATGCCAATCAACAATTTAACAGAAAGAAGCTCCTTTGCAGATAAACAACAAAAGCTAAAACTATAGATGATGCTTTTTATCATATATACATGTTGTATGTGATAAGAATGAAGTTTTATTTACTTCTTGGATGTGCCCAGCATAAACACTCTCTCATGAGTGGTATAAAAGAGCCTGACGGGGAAGAAGAATGCAGGATGTCAATGACTAGCTATTATTTATGAAATTTGGGGCTCAGGGTCACTGGAGGATCTGTATGTGGGAAACCACCACCTGCAGGTTGATGTACTTGGGATGACTTTATAGTCCAGTTTTCAGAGCAGCTTTGGCTTCACCAGTTGAGCTGGAATCCCATTTGGTTAGGGTCCCTTTCATACTCAGTAATAAGCCACACAGTCACCATGAGTATAGCACTGAATAGCATTCATCACATTCTGTAATTTTATCACATTCCAGACCCACCCTAACATTTGTGGGCCTGAGACAAGAGGCCCTCCCAGCCTTACCCCTTCTCTTCCTGTCCTGGATCTGCTATGCAACTGGAGGAGCCTTGCAGGAATGTGTATGGAGAAGCCAGTCTGCTCACTCACACTCTACTCACACCCACTGTCCAACAGCCACTCAACTGCTGCCCAGGGTCACCTTTTAGTCCTAGGGGTATGTGCACCAGCCATGGCGTAGCCTGCTCTTGGAGAAGGTAAAGACTCATACAGTCTATGGAGGCTGGCTTTGGATCATTTGGGGGAGGGAATTCCAGGGTCATGGGTACCTAGGGAATGGTCCCCAGGTGGGTGTGTCCCCCAACCCTGCAGACTCCTAGTCCTGTGGGGAGGAGGCATGGTCAGAGGAGGTCAGGAGAGGAGTGCTCTGAAGCACAAACCCCATGTTAGAGTTACCTGGGCTGCTTCTAACACACCCTTAGGCATCCCAGGAAATCAGGCTTACTATGCACTTCTGAAGTATTTGGGGTAAGACCACTTTAGACAGAATAACACTTGGTCACCTCACTGAGGTCCAGGGATATTCTTCGTCTGGCCGGATAGAAATCCCTTGTCCTGACCTCATGGATTGTCCTTAAATGCCATGAATTTATGAGAACAGCTTCATTTTTCAGGTTGAAACAAAAACTTGAACTCCATGGTTTAATGTTTTTAAAGTTAGCCAAAGAGAAGGCACTTCTCCCCAGTAAGTTTTATTAATGGAAATTTGGTGAATGTTTTCTTCGCTTGTTGTTATGTTCCACCAGGTGTGCAGATGTGAAGATAAGAAAACTGTTTGCTCAATCATTCCCACTGTGGATTTGCTTACGTGAGGATCAGTCAGATGGAAAGACTTTCCTGTTTTAGGTGATTACAGAATCAAATTTACAATTTCAGATAATCCTTCTGCATCTATTTGTGGAACTTATTGAGTAATTAATTATTAAACTTTATGAACAATTTCTCTGTTTTCTCCATATCTCATTAGGACCAAGCTAACTCATAGGGCAGTATTTCCTTAGACGAGGAGCACTTTCCTCTTGGTGGAAAATAGGGCGATTGTACGTAGCACGGAGATTGTGTACCGCTCAATCCTGGAGGTAAATTTCATAAAGCGAACGGAGCGGTCGTGCAAACTGGCAGCGCTGCTTATGTGCCTTTTAGTCAGGAATTTCTCCCAACAGGCCAGTGTTTCTCCTCTTTCATAACACGAAAAAGATGAGTGTTTGAAAAGAGAGGGTGAAGATTGTGTTATTTCCTACACTTTTCTCTATTTTTTGGGAAGGCACTCATTCTCCCTCTAAGTAATGTAGAGGTGGGGAAACAGAAGCTACTAATGATACACAGAAGGGATTTTTATTATCAATCATTTTGGTCAAAAATTACACCAAAAATATGTTTTCAAACCTCTGCTCTATCCTGGTAGTTATGTTAATTAACGTTCATGGGGTCTAAACAGCTATGGCTTTTGCATTTTAACAGATGGTTCAGTGTGTGACTTCCCCGGAATTAACAGTGTAAAGCATGCTTCAGATAACCTTGTGTCATTGCGCATTTGTAACCAATAAAACTTGTACCAGGTCACACTGCTTTGCATTGTTAATTGTTCGGTAGGAAAGTGTTCTTTGTATCCAAGCTTTAAAGAAGCTAGTCTGCCTTTATTTGACCATAACTATGGACTCAACTGAGCAGGGATTATAATTCAGATTTTTCTTGCTACATTGTGGTTTTCAGTGGTGGTAGGAAGGGGAGGGGCACAATCCATGTAGACTGTGGAGTCAGTATCAGACGGTCTGGTGAGCAGTGTGCGTGTTTATCATTATCTTTGTGTGCTGCTTGTTACCACTTCTATTCTTTGATTGTTTGGAGGCTTCCATTTTTAATAATTTAATTTATCCCTACCAATTCCAGTCTCTCATGGCAGCCTGAAAGCCAGGCTTGATAAAATCCAAATATATGTTAATTCTCTATTATTAAACCTAAGAGAGAATTTCTTGGACACTGTGCTGATTTGTGTGTCTTGAAAAAAATACGCCCTGTGGGAATTTCGATGTATAATGAAGCCCAGGGGAGAATGGGCTTCATTAAAAAATGTTGCAAATAGATATAATTTAAGCAAACAAACATTTGCTTACATTAAATACATTCTTAACTATTCCCCAAAATACTAGAAAAGACATAATTTGAAAATGGGAACTCCCCAATACCAGTGGATGGCTCATAGCTCCAGCGGTTCTCACAAGTGCTTAGTGAAGGTTCTGATACACATTAGGTGCCTAACAAAGTGTGTGTTAACACAATGGATGAGTGGGTCTGATCTTGGTCTGAGAAATTCCACAGCAGAAAAGACCTGGTGTGAATGTTCACATCAGCCACACCTATTGAGCACTGTTGTGTTGCGTGGTCTTCAACATGTGTGTGCTGCTTGATGTGGTCTTTGCTAAAAAAAGTCCCCATTTTATATGCGACACCAAAGCTCAGAGAAGAGTTGAACAACTTCCTCATGGTGAGTAAGCACTAGGACTGCAATGAAAATGTGTACCTTCTGGCTCCAAATCCAGGGTTCTAGGATTTCAAGGATTACCCACCTATTTATGGTCACAGGTCAGAGCAATATGTTCATAGTAGCATAATTTACAATAGGCAAGATCTGGAAATAGCCCAAGTGCCCATCAGCAGATTGGTGACTAAAAAAGTTGTGGTATGTTTATGCAATGGAATACTACATAACTGTGAAAAGGGAGATCTTATCCTTTGTGACAGCATGGATGGACCTAGAGATTATTATGCTGAGGGAAATAAGTCAATGATGAACTGATGAACTAAATAGGACCAGAGGCATGGACACATGGGACAGACTGACAGTTGTCAAAGGGGGAAGGGGAGGAGGGACCAGAAGAGATTAGCCAAAGAACTTGGACATGTGGACACAGACAACAATGTGGTGAAGGCCAGGGTGGGGCAGGGACTGTGTAGAGGGGGGTGTAATGGGGGAAAATGAGGGACTTTTATAATAGTGTCAATAATTAAAAAATAAAAGCAGCAGGAAAAACTGAAGTGGAATCACTGTTCACCCTTAAATAGGGAAGATTAAAACTAACACTTGAAGACCTTGATACCTTAATAGAAGTATAACTTAAAAAATAAAGAAACATACAATATAAATGAAAATCTTCCAAGGGCCCAAGTTCTGGGGATCAGAAAAATGAGGTAGCAGAGAAGAAAGGAGAAGTATCTAAATTCTTCTAAGCTGTTTCTTTTGCTCTTCAATCCAAGTCTTCTGTCTCTTACTCAAAATTTCAGGGAAAGCTTATGGCAGAGGAGACCTTGGAAGAGCATTAGAAATTAGAAGGGAAAACGCCTTGCAACTCCATTTGCATCCTTGGATCCGTTTACATCCTTGTGTTAGTTTGTACTGTTGTTAAGGCTTTTTTATTTTACATAGATTCTGTCTCTTCAGCGGAACCACAAACCTGATAGGACACGTTTCTTCTCTCTCTTAGGTCTTCTTTGTGCCCTATCCATATAATAGGCTTCGCAGAGGGGCAGGCAGTTGCCTGCACGATATATTCGTGGCATTTCAAGAAGCCTCAGTGCCCCCATTGGCCTGATCCCATGTTTGTAACATATACACCTTCTATTGGAGTCATTTCTACATATTAAGGAATGACGTGTTCTGGAGGCCCTGTTTATCATGTTAATTAACTTGAACAATGCCTCATTCCACAGGTAACACTCACTAGCCTATTGGTACATGGTAATAGTTTATTCTATTACAGTGATTTTCAACCTTTTTCATCTCATGGCACACATAAATTAATTACTAAAATTTTGTGATGTACCACAAAATGTACTTTTTGCTAATCTGGCAAAAGTATAATTTTGATTGATTTACAAAAAATAAAAATAACCACCTATCCTTTTCGTTCCAAAGTGACTTTTTAAAAAATCAGGTGCCTATACTTGCATATGAGAATTTTTAGTACCAAGAATTAACCAATCAGACACAACCAAATTATGCAGTGTGACCAATAAGATGCAACACTATTATATGACCTTATATTTATGGTTCAAGACAGGGCATCAATACCAGACAGTTATTGTTCTGTTGGTTGGTCTTATTTTTTAACTTGACAATCTAAGGAAAAAGGGAGAAGTGTCTCTCTGGTTAAATAGTCAGGTATTGCACCTTTTAAAAATTCTTGAAGCATATTGGTTAAAAATCACTGTTCTATTAGTTAGTTAACTACCACCAGATAAAACCCTGAAAGTATGAGGACAAATTGTTTGATGGTAGAAAGGGGGAAAGCAGATCTTCTGGTGTTCCCATGGAAACAGCTCAGGCGTGTCAGGTTGAGGCATTACAAGAAGGGAGAACATGAGGGAAAGTTCATCATTAAATTTGACTTCTTGCCTTGGACTAGCCTTGGCTGCCGATGCTCTGTAGACAGAGAGTAAGGAAGGAGAAATTGAGAAAAAGACTTTGCCCTCTGCTTGGTCACTGTCTGACAGCTCACCACACCTCCCTTTGTGCTCACCTGTGCTTTAGCAGTATGTACGTTTTATCTAGGGTTTTCTTGCTGAAGGAAATGCATCCTCTTTTACTAACTGTGGGCTCTGTGGTATTCAAATCAAAATCATCACTTTACCTGAGCTGAAGTAGTTTTAGTACTTAGGTTTGTTATTTTCACTATATAATACAACCAATTCTGTCCAGTTTGGCTGCTAGGAATATGAAATACATCCAATTAGATTTTCTGGCTAACCCAGATTAAGGTGGAAATAGATCAACAGTGGTAACATCCTTTGACCTTAGTGAAGAGGGACTCTTTTTCCCCAAGACCCTTGTTTTAAAGGGCCCCACTGTGGCCTTTGGCTGTGTATGTCCCATGAGGTGAAGCTTTTACAGGGGCCAAAGGGACACTGTCCTTCCAAAACACCCTTACCCTCACTTCTAACACACTCAGGACCTTATTATTCCTTACCTAAGTGATCCCAAGATTATTTTCAGGGCCTCTGCGAGTCTCTTTTAAGGTTCAAATCTTTCGAGGGTGAACTGCACCGCTTGCATGTGATCACTTCTAGGACCAGAGTGTGGGACTGAGTATGCATCTGAGATGTGCAGCTAGAGTGTCCTCCTGAGTGTGCGCAGGGCTTCTCACACTGTAGAACAGAACTGAAGTTGGGGAAGAGGAGGAGAGCGGGGTTACTAGCTTGGGGCTTTTGGCTCCACTGATTTTATGAATGGGCTGGATTTCAGACTCTCTTTGTAGTGGGCAACCATTTAAAAGTCCATTCAGCTTGACCATGAAGCCCACTACTTGGAGAAAGTGGGCTTTAATTGATCACTAAGGTCCTTGCACGGCTTCCTGGTCTGCACGTGGAGCCACAGGGCTTAATGTACTGTGGTTATTAAAGATGTAAGAGCTAGGAATGGCTGTCCTCTAGAGACTGCCCTCTGGGGAGCCACTACTGGCGGTGGTGGTGATCGCTGTCAGGATTTTGTGAGCAGTGAAATTTTTCATTTTCTTGTGAATTTGTCTCTATTCTTGAACACTGAGCTGTAAAGGTGTGTGTATGTACTTTTAAGTTGTTGAGTTCAGGTTACTTAAATGTTTAAATGTTTATTGTAATTTGTACCTGCAGCTTGTTTGAAGTCTTCAACTTACACAGGCATATTTTATCCTTTTGTCCTTTCTCCATTATAACGTCTGGTCCCTGAGCCCAGGAAGATGATTTATATGTCACTTTAAAATATAGCCTTTCTTTCTCTGTCCTTCCTTCTTCTTTCCCTCTGAGTTATATTTGTGCCTACTACCTCCCAGGCCCTGTGCTAGAATTTCTCTTGTGCTTATTTTTTAATGATAAAATACCCTTTTTAAAAATGTCATCATCTAGTGTTTAGTAAATCCATAACAGAAATAAGTTGGTTCTTTTACAAATATTTACAGCAATTTACAGTTATTTCAATATCCAAATATTTTGTCTTTGTTTTCTTTCCGGAGAGTAACAAATGACTGTGGGTGTTTGTTACCATAGGAAAAAATGCAGGTAATAATTTTTCAAATTTTATGCTCTGTAATTAGAGTCGCATACTGTTATTTAGACCACTTCTTTAGTTCACGGAACTGTATATAACTTTGTTGTGTCTCCTCTCTTCCTCTAAATACTTTGTCCTGCTCCCCACTCTTACTCCCCCACGTCTCTAGACTTTTGCCACTTTTCTCATTATTCTTTCTTCCTCTCTCGCGCCTCTCCTTCCGATGTTCCTTGCACAGACACCTCTCTGCCTGCTTCTTTCTTGTTTACACTCTCTCTTTGTGTATGTTCCCTTTGTCTTTGTCTAGGTTTATATCCACCAGGAGAAGGGCCAACCATCTTTTATTATAACAAATGGCATCCAGGTGTGAGTTTCCAAATCAAACAGCTAGCGAGTCATTTGGTTTCAGGGTTGTCAGAGCCTTTGAAATAGATCAGCTAGCTGGGTCCTCCTCATCTTGTGCCGGAGAAGACAGGTCCAGTGAATTCTGAAACTGATCCAAGGCTAAACAGCGAACAGGTCCCATGTGTCTTATTTTCCAGTCTAGTCCTTTACTTAAAAATAGCTTCTGGATTAATTCAAATGAAAACAAATAAGCCACCATAAGTTATAGGCTCACTTATGTTTACTCCTGTGATGCCAAGAAAGGAAAACAAAGGGTAGGGCCATGAACACAAAAGAACATACAAGATGCCACGATAAGTTACTTCCTCAAAAGATCACCAAAAGATAACTTAGAATTTTCAGTAGGGACTTTGGACAAACAACTTCAGACAAGTTACTACGGAGAAGAGTGTATTTAAGTTAGAGGGCAGGAGAAGAACATTTGTCAACATGTGCAGAGAAAGAGGCATTGTAGACCTTACAATTGGGAAAAAATAAAGGAGTTGGTTATTTTCCTTATTTTGTGACAAAATGAGCAACAAACCTATTTTACTGCATAAATTAAAATCAGGATACTGTAATCTACTTAGGTTAATATAAATTTAAAACTCTTCAGACTAGACCAGCTGTAATCATATTCCCAAAGATCTTCATTTCATCATTATTTACAGCTAACAGGACATTTATGATATCTTTTTGGTTGTCTCCAGTGGAACATTGTTGGCAGTGCTTTCCTGACTTGAAATTCTCATATGCATGGAAATCTAGTTAGGAAAATGAGTAAGTCAGTAATGCTTCCTCAGAGTATAATCTCTCCTTTGTGACATAAATTAGATATCCATTCACATCTATGGAATAATTCCCAGTTTTGCGATTAAATAATCTGATATGCACAAGCGAACACGCCAATCTCTTTTTAGTCCAGGAGCATTCAGTCAACTTTCTACTTGAACAAAGAAGCTATGTTTTTAAGTAGATGCATCATTTTCTCAAAATTGGATTATAAAGAGCTGATCTGAGCTGCAATCAGATGGATAATTAAACAGCAAAGGTAAGAGGCTTCTGACTGGGCATGTTTACAGTGTTAATTGAAAAACTAAATTGCAATTTTTAATCCTAAGGGTAATTTGACTAACACACAAGTATAATTATGTGAAGTTATCTCTCTTCGCATTTTAATCTTGAAATTGTGCATTTGAAACAAACTTTCTCAGAGAGAATGGATAAAGTTTGCTCAGAGAAATTTGATCTCATTTTATTTGATTTTTTTGAAGTGTATGTATTTGAATGAAAAAATGAAGATGCTACTTTAAAAGTTTTAAAATTTTGTTTTTTTCTTCTTTAGCCACGATCCTTTGTTTTCTTAGATCTGTTTAATAATCTTGAATGTTTCCTTGAGTGGCTTTTAAAATTCTGGAAAAATTTCCCTCTTTTTCAATGTAGCTAAGGTCTCTCAAATATTATAGATGTTTGGTTTTTTTTTAAACAGTGTTTATGGCAGTTATTACTTTTTACTTCATGTTATAGTAATTTAGCATGAAAATATGTCTTCCATACCAAATTATAAGTTCTTTGAAGGCAGGGTCTATATCTTCTTCTTCTCTACCCAGGGCCTTTCATTTGGTTGGTGAAATGTTTGTGGAGTCGGTGAATGAAGATAAGATGCACATTGCTCTCTGAGAGTGTGGAGATGTATGGCTGGCTGTGGGCTGGATAACAGGCTGAGCAGTTTACATCCAGCCACATAGTCAGAGGTGATATGCTAATAATGTCCTGTAGATTATGTTGTTGCTTTGGGCAAAATGAAGTGAAAGTGTGGATTTGTGGTCCAACCTTTATTTAGTGTGATAGGAAATGTACCATATTTTTGGACTATAAGATACACTTTTCCCCCAGATTTGGGAGGAAAGGTGGGCTGTGTCTTCTAGTCCGAATGTAGCTTCCCTGGCTTGCTGTGGTTGAGGGCGGGGAGGTGGCGGCAGTGGGACAGGGTCACAGGTTATTAAATATTTTGCCACATTTTTGCTTCAAAAACTTTTTTCCTATTTTCCTTCTCTAAAACCTAGGTGCGTCTTATGATCCAGTGCATCTTATAGTCCTAAAATATGGTAGTTCAATATGATTGATCACACTGAAAATGAATGGGAAATGAGACTTACGTTAGTTGGAGAGAATATAGATTTTGCTCTTGGTTCTTTGGACAATAAACTGTTCAGTACTTTCTCAGATATGCAAATCCTTAGGGCTGAATATTCTCTAATATAGAACATCCAAGTCCTGAGGCATTCTTTTTATTATTTCTCATTTAACTTTCCAAAAGAAGGAATAAGAAATATGATTGTATTTTTGCTGTTAATTAAAACTTCCCATGAAACTATTTATACTTTCTTTTTGGGCCAATGAGACAAAAAACTACTGGACACTTTTCCTCAGCTTTTGATATTTGTGAGAGTTCTTTATTATTGTCATTAGATATTTAATAATAATAATTCTAATTTCATTTCACTTTCATGCAGCTTTAATTTTGCACCAAACTTAGCAAGACATCACCCACATATTGTGACCAATAATATGCTGTTGTCAGTGATGCTGCAGAATATTACTTAACTGACACTGCGATAGGCCCAGCTCCCGCTTCTGTCTTTGTAGAGAGTTTAGTAGTGAGTCCCATAGAATTATGGGTAAAAGGAAACTTTCTTCGGCTTTTCCAAATCTCTTAACAAAATTAAACTCCTAGGTGTTTTCCCCCTTGGGAGAAATAGGGTGTTTCCAATATCCTTAAGATCAACAGATTGTTGCTCAAATTCATCCTTTAATCCTTCTGTGGACAGGGAAATAAAGACATATATTATGATTTCTCTGAGGCTGACAATTTTGGGGAGAACTGGGAAGATTAGGTTCAGAACTTAGGTCTCTCACAATTATATTACCTTGTGAACTCACTTGAAGCAGACTTGGGTTGTCCCGAGGCAGCAAAAAGACCAAAAAGAGAGACAAAGGCAAAAAAGATGGTCAATGGTGATAGCAGAAATATGTACCTCATTTTCAGTTTTTTAAATAGTTTTTTAATTGTATTTTTTCCCATTACCATTTATTGCCCCTATATCCTCTTCCAGCTCTACCCACCCAACTCCCCCCTAATTTTCATTTTACATGAAATGGAAATTTCATGTAAAGCGGTCTCGGTAAGGTCTGGGGCTTGTCCACTGTAGGGTGTTTGGAGAGCCTGGTGATCTACTGTAGTGTGAAGTGGCAGTTTAGTCATTTCTTTTACAAATGTGTGTTAAGTGCTTACTAAATGCAGAGCACTATCTTCAATAGTTCAAATCCCACTTTTACACTTACCTTCTATGTGAGGCAGCTTGTTTTTATGATTTCTGCTGTTTCTTTTTCATATATAGGTAGGAGATAGTAATGGTAACCTCACAGAATCTTCTGACTGAGTAGTAGGTGAGCATCTTATTCCAATAAATCCGAATGAAGGCATGATGACAGCATTTATATATTTGTAGTCAAATCAATGATCAGTTTCATTTTCTCCAGGAGAGATAGACAATCACCATGTGTATGGCCAATTATTTTTATTCAGCTCAGTTGACCAGGTGTGTGAACATGTGTTTATATAATAATTTTTAATTGTGAGACATAGAGGAAGCATAATAGTTCCCCTATTTTACATTAGGTAAAATTGAGGATAAGTGATTTCCCCAAATTTATGCCGATGTAAAGTAAATTATCAATACAGACTTTTCAGTTCCTAACCTTGTGTTTTCATTTAATTGTTCTACCTAGAAACTATGCATATTAGAGTTATTTCTTTAAATAGCTCACTCAGTCTTCTTGTCCTTTTCTCCCCCAAGTAAAATAAATAACCCTTATTCTTTACTTACTATAAATTAAATTTGTCCAACATAGGCTTGCGGATAATTATAATTTATTATATATGGTGATTGACATGGTTAGACTTTATATCAAATTGGGCAAAACATTTTCAAATAATTAGAAAATAATAAAGTGTAGTTAATACTAACATTTTCATAGGAACATGGACCACAACTTTGGAATGTTTTTGAAATGTATGAGACTGAATATCCACTAATCAAATCCTAAGAGTTGCTTTTAAAAATAAGTTCCTGAACCAGCTGGCTTATATTTCATTCATCTCTTTTGCATGAAAAGTGACTTAATAAAATAAAAAGTTGTGTGAGTTGATGATTGTTTAGTTCCAGTCAGACAGGAATTTACTTTAGTTTATTATGACCGAGGTGGGGATGGTTTCTTATTTTTTGGTTCCGATTGTGGGGGATTTGTCTACTTCAAAATACCTCCTGAAGCCTTTTTACTTTTCTCTCTAGCGTCTCTGCACTGAACTCTCTCTTTTTGAAGTCAGAATACCTTAACTTTTCTTTAATTTTAACTCTTGTCATGTTTAAATATATCTAGAGTATTTCACAATAATTAACATGCTGAAGAAAAATTCAGTGAAGAAATACATTATTATAAAGATGATCTGAAAGAAAAAGTATCATCATTTATCTTATTGTTATTATGAAGTTAGAACTTCTACTTCATAACAACACAAATTGATAGTTGAGATGAATAACCTATCTTATTAACTCTGCTTTATTGAATTTGGGCATTTTATAAAATCTGCTAAGATTTTTCCAGGTATCTTTAAAAATAAATTTCAGGGGGATTTTAACAATCAAATAAATGATTTCTGTGTTAAACTCTTCTAAAACCTTTTCATCCTCCAGAGTGGGGAAAACAAATAAAAAAATGGCTTTTCCCCCAACCTATTTGATAATAACTATTCACACAATTTTATGTAGGCTTTATAAAAATTCTAGAAGCTTTTCCATTTCAGGCTTAATATATCTGGATCATATATAAATATCAGGTACCTTTAGGAGGCATAAGAAACTAAACATTATGCACAGTCTACCCTCTGTTGCCTCAGGAGCTTGGATTGTTTTCATTCAAATACCTGCTATGGAAGTGCTGAGATTAGGTAGATGTTAGCTGCCCCTTACTCTTTTCCTGCTACCGAATATCAGAGGTTTGTATTGTTGGTAGGAATTGAGATTTCACTTTCCCTGGCCACATTCTCACTCTGGCTCTACTGCACTACTCTCCTGCTTCAGATTTTGATGCCCAAGGTAAGTCAGAAAAGGAATTTCAGGAGTGAAGCGTAGGTTTGTCGATGGAGAGTCGGGCAAACCAAATAAGAATCTTCAGGAAGGTCATGAACATCTTTATCGACTTGGATGTGTGAGAAAGGGAAAACCCTTTACACAGCCTATACCTCCCACTGGTCTGATTATCAAGTAGTGTTTATGGTCAAATATGACTGGAGGTGTTTCTGAAGGAAAATGTTTCATGTTATGTGTGGGGTAGGCATCTGTGCCCCTACATTAAATTTATGAACTAGTATCATGCTGTTCCATGAAATACTGCTGGGTTTCATAACACGGTGGCTTTGTTCTGAGTTATTCTGGTAAATAGATGATTTTGCTTTTAAATAATCATTCCTGGAATTTCCAAATATAAAGGAAAAGTCACATATAATTTAATTTATGGGGAGGGTGCCTTTTTGATCAATGCAAACTTTGAGAAATGACTAATAATCACATTTTTTCTTAACAAAGTATTCATTACTCTATACTTTTTGGAATGATTGTAAATGTCATCAAAATAAATTCAAGCAAATTTTATGAGATTCCAAACAAATGGCCATAAGCAAAATCATGAGCTAAATCAACCAAAACAATTGAGCTAAAATGTACTATAAATAAATAAAATAAGATAAATTAAAAATTATATCCCTAAAGAACCTTTGAGAGTAAAATAGAAATCCTATGAGAGTAGAAATTCTCCAGGGTAGAAACGGGATTTCTGCTGAAACCAGTCAGGTACTGGTGAGAGCAACTTCTTGCTGGTGAGTAAGGCAACTGGACCCTGTAGTTTGGTGTCCTCAGCTCTCCCCTGCTAACGCACCCTGGCCTTAAATAAAATAGAATGGCAAATATTTAGAGTGAGTTTAATACATCTTTGAGATTTTTTCCCTCCCTGCCATTGGTAAATAGCTTATTTCCTCTGCCAATCTGTGACCTTTCGAGATAACTATCCTTGTTAAACACCTACTAATTTGTGTAAGTGTTTGTTTTCTTTCTCTCTTCCCCCTCCCACCCTCATTTCAAAAGCTAGTTCTTTTTTCCACCTCATATTCAACTGTGTTCAGCATAGAGTAAAGTCTTTTGATGAACCTTGTGCCTGTAGTTTTGGAAGGAGGGAATCAGAAGCAAAGGAATTAGCTTACAAAGATAAGTCTGCAAGTGAGAACTACATAGAAATATACTCTATCCATTGTAAATTATGCTTAAATATTATTGGTTGTAATGTCCATGCTCACATATCTCAAAATGAAAACAGGTCAGTAGAGAGACTATTCTCAAGTATATGATATGGTTTTATTACTTGTTAAACTGATCTGCATGATACTTGTATATTTTCAGGAGCCCTGTGTGGACTTTTGAAATAAAAACACTTTATCAAAAACAGATGAAAACATGCCACTTGCAATGCTACATCCAAACTGGAATACTTAGAATTCAGCACATGTTAATGAGTTGGAGGCCACGGGATGGTATCCAGTTACTCCTATGCTAAGTTATACCAGGGCCATCATCATACAGCATCATCCCATGAATCTGGGGCAGTGGTTTCCAACTCCAGTGAATCCACTCCTGGGGAACTTGCTGAGGCACCCGGGGGATGCTCCAAACCTTGTTTTCTGTCCCTTCATAGTTTCTGTGTCCACCTGCATGTAATTTCCTTGTGTTCTTCCCTCTGATTTCTGGGCCAACATTTGCCCGAGAGGGGGGATAGAATCAGGATGAAGAGACCAGTATGAGGAGACATAACAAGGTCCATCATGCTACGCTAGAGGTGTTACACCACCCCAGGGAAGTGGCTATAGAAGCCTGACCCTCAGCAGTATTCTGTCACTGACACGTTTCCTATGATTCAGCCTGCCATTTGCTTAGTGTCATGTATTGGTTCTGTTACTACTTTTATTACTGCTGCTTCCAATATTACAATAGCTATCATTTGTTGAACCAGTGCAACTCAACTGGACCCTAAATCGTCAGTTTTCAGCCTTTTTAAAATCTCATGGCACACACAAACTACTACAATTCTATGGCCCACCAAAAATATATTTTTTGCTGATCTGACAAAAAGTAACAATAATTTTGATTCATTTGAACCAAATGGCTATTGTTGCATTGTCTGTTGTCATTTATTTATTTGACAATCTAAGGGAAAAGAAGTCAGTGCTCTTGGGTAAATCGTCAGGTATTGTATGTTTTAAAAGTCTTTATGGCACAGCAATGGGAACTGCTGCTTTAAATTAATGTCTGCAATAATCTGTATTCTCTTGTTTAGGCATGGTAGTGTGGTGGGGGACGGTAGTCGGGTGGTACCAGGCTAGTGTATGATAACACAATTTTATAACCTATTTTTGTTTTGTTTCATTTAATAAGCTGTTATGGACATCTATCATGCCTCTAAATATTGTACTGTGTAATTTTTTATATGTAGATAATTTGGTAGAGTTAGACAGCATTCACATATCCAATCAAAGTTAATTTTTTCCTACTGTAAAAATTGATATGTATTGCCTTGTAGCAAAATAGGAATTATTTTCCTAGGATACATTAAACAGAGTTGATAGATTAAAGAGTGTATTTATTTATACATATTTGATTATTTTTGTCTAATTGGCCTCCAGAAAGTTTCTTTCCTTTAATTTATTCTCCCACAGCAGAACACGAGAGAGTGTACTTTCCCATCTCCTAAGTGCTATTGTTTTAAAACCACTTCGCCAATCTGATATGGGGGAAATGAGATCTCACTGTGGCTTTTTTTGCATTTCTTAAAATACTAGTGAGGTTTGACATTTTTCCTTTGCCTGTTAGTTCCTTGCTTATTTTTCTTTTGGGATGCTTATTTTCCAATTAATTTTATTGAAATTCCTTGTATAGTGCAGATAGTATTCCACTTGTCTATGGGGTTTCTATAATGTAAATCTTTTTCCCAGTTTCTTAACCACCTTTTGACTTTTCTCCTTTGGAATATTTTTACATAAGACTTTTTTGTGCGTGTGGTTGAGTCTTTACGTGCCTACTTATAAAGTTCCTGTTTCTGGTATTGTATTTAGAAAGGAGTTCCCGTCTCAAATTACACACACTTTTCCTACATTTTCTTCCAGTACTCTCTTGGTTTCTTATTTTACATTCAAATTTTAATCTAGTTAGAATTAGTTTTGTTGTATGGAAATGTGAGAATTTAACTTTGTATTTTTTCAAATAGTTTTCCACTTGTTCTGATGATTTATTGAATGCACCCTTTACCTTTCCATTTTTCCATGAAAAACATAATGCAAAATTCTGCATCTAGATTTTTGTTTTCACCGATATCTCTATGTTTTTTGTAGATCATCATCACATTATTTAACTATTATAATCCGTTTAAATATCCAAGGGCTTGAATCATGTTTATCTTTTTCAGAAATGTCTTGGCAATTTCTTTCATCGTCTCCTGACCAGATGGTTGTCATGTGTCTTAATTGTTCGTTCTGCCATTGGTCTCACTTATTTCTGATCTGTTCACAGTGGAATTGGCTATTGTTCTAAAACACAAATTGGATCATATTGCTCTCCTGCTTGTTGTGTATACTTCTAGCTATTTTTAAAGATGAAATTTGGCATGTTGCCCATGGCAGGATTTTAAACCTGAAGCCCAAGCAATTTCTGGACTTCAGAGTGTTTGTGGACACTGGACACACTATTTTGGTAAATGTACTTTTATTTATTTTTTTCCTGAGAAGAGGGTTCATACTGTCCCTAGGTTTTAAAGAGCTATGACCTCAAGGAATTAATAACCATTGGGCTACAGGGAGGTAGTCAGATTCTTCTGAGTGGCTCGTAGGAGCAGGCTCTCCATGGTGGACTTTGCTTACCTCCCCTACCACTCTCCTACATCCTTCCTGCTGCCCACCCCTCTGAACTTCTGGCAGTTTACCAAACAGTCTGCTGATTCATGCCTCAGTGCCTCTGTACTTGCTATTCCTGCTGCCCAAGTGCTCTCCCCCTCATACCTCACCCATCCGGAAAATTACTACTCGTCCGTCAAGAAATGATCAAAGGTCTTCTCCTTTGCAAAATCTTGCCTGATCTCCTAATGCAGAACGAACTACCTTCTCCATGTTTTAAAACTACTGTACTTAGTTTATATTTTGCTATTACTCTTGTATTACCAGTGGGTTCTTGGGGAAAAGTTAGAGAAAGTTTGGGTACAAAAGGGAGCAGGAGGGTGAGTGAAAGCAGAGAGAACATGCAATCTCACCTGACTGTTGTGGCCTGAGCGCAAGTGACAGCAGTAGAGATGGAAAGTGAGAATGGAGTGGAGATTCGGTCTGAGAGTAGAGTGGACGGGATTGGCCGACTAACTGCTGTGGGCGAAAGAAAAGGAACAATCTGATGTGACCCCTAAGTTTCTGAGCCAAACACCTGGCTATAGTGTGGCCATCATTTTTGTTGGTTAGCTTATGGACTCAATAGGTTTCATCCAGGGGATGGTTTCCTTAGACACCAGTTTTCCTGACTGCTGTAAACGTCTGACTGCCTCCGGGACAGGATGAGCAGTTCTCACTGCCCGCTGAGACCCAGGCACTGGACTTGGCATGCGGTAGGCCCAGAGGTGCAGGGAGACTTCATACAGAAGATGGATGTTGAAATGGATCTGGAATGAGTAACAAGGTCAAATTAAAATTTTCAGGGGTGGAGCACAGTTCATGTCCAATATCCCTAATCTATTTTTGTTAATTTTCTGGAATGTTTGTGCTCTTAAATAAAACAGGTATTTTCCCAGTTATAAAACCTTTGTAAAGGAATAAAGATAATGTTGACTAGTTAAGTTATGGAGTAGCCTGTGAACTCAAAAGAAATGTTTGGTATTTATCTACTACAAACTCCTGAGAGGTAAAATATATCAAGTTGCTTATTCTTATTTAAAGGCTGAATGGTGTTTTGCAGCTTGTATGTCATATCACTGATACAGCCAGTTTCCTCCTAGACACTGAGGTTGTTTTAGCATTTTCCTGTTTTCAGCAGTGCACACATGTGCGAGTATTCAATATATCTTGGTGGGACAAAGTGTTAAGAGTAAGATTATTAGATAAAAGCCATGCCCAATTTCTTATGGTGCATCACCATAAAAGATACACTAATCTACTCTTCCTTACAGTGTCTGACTCATTACTTCTCCTACTAACCCACCACCGTAAGTGTGGGATAGGGAAAAACGATACCTCATTGGTATTTTGTTAATGTGTCTTTTATTAGGAGTACAGTCCAACACTTCTCATGTTAACATTTTTATTTCCATTTCTTAGTGTCCCTACTCTTAAACCCCCAATATGAGAAAATGGTGAGTATCAAAAGGAAAATTTGCTAATTTTTCCTGACATTTTTCTCAGTATGGAATAGAAGCTCCAATTTCTACTCCTGTGGAGACTGACTTAGGTCTGTATTTCTTCCTTGAACATATTTTTTAAATTTAAATTTTAGTTTTCAATTACAGTTTACATTCAATATTATTTTGTATTAGTATCAGACATACAGCATAGTGGTTAGACAGTCATATACAATACTTTACAAGGTGTTCCCCTGATATTTCCAGCATCCACCTGGCACTGTACAGAGTTATTACAGTATCATTGACTGTATTTGCTCTGCTGTACTTGTACATCCCTGTAACTAATTTGTACCTACCAGTTTTTACTTTTGTAAATTGTTATTCTATTGTAGTTGTCCCAATTTTCCCCTCTGCCCTCCTCCGCCCAGCCCATCCCTTGTAAACTTGTAGTTCTTAATCTCTTCACCTTTTTCACCTAGTCCCCCAACCACCCTGCCTTCTGGCAATCATGAGTTTCATAAATATGTTTATTGAATACATACTCTATGCCAGATTCTGTTGTAGGCCTTGGAGGAGTATAGTCAATGAACAAATCAGGCACAAAATCCTGCCTTCCTAGAGCTTACATTCTAAAATGGAAAGCATAATACAAATTAATTAGCTAAAAAAATACAGATGTCAGGAGGCGATAATACCTGAAGCATAAAGCAGAGAGAGGGTTTAGAAGTGAGGATGAAGGGAGGTGCTGTTTTGCATAAGGTTGGCAGGAAAGGCATTCCCAAGCTCCTCCACCTACTCCATTCTCATCTGTGTGCTCTAACTGTATCCTCTCCTTGTTTTACTCTCTGTGAAGTGTGATGTTGCCAGAGCAGAATTTGACAGAGCTTTGTTGAGACATTCCCACAACGATGGCAATAAAATGATTTCTCGTCAGTATGAATTCTCTGGTATTTTGAAACAAACGGATAATACCCAAAGGCCTTTTAAGACTGGTTACATTTATAGGGTGACAAGGAGCACTGATATCTGACCTAGGAAAGATGTAGAGTGGTCCGGCATCACTGAGGGGCAGCACTTCATTCTCAGACAGTCTCACAAATGCTGGTGTCAGCCACAAAACAGATATCTTCTCAGTAGGACTGGTTTTTGTCTTTTGTCCTCATGACAAAGGTAGCCTTCATTTGAAAAAAAAATTGTCCTAATAAGGGAAAATGGGCATGAAGATTTATCATAGCCTCCATGCCTACTGAACGCAAAATGTCTGCAACACGGTTGGTAGGGAAAGAAAAGTTTTTATTAATTTGTGCATCTGGATGCCTCAGAGCTAAAAAGAAATGCTCCAAGAATTTTCATGCTGGAAGAATATTCTCAATTTACATATTCTCTCTGAGTTTATGTTCAAAGAAGGGTATTACTATAAATTAACATAAGGAAAAACCTAAGTGTATTAAGAATATTCAAGATCTTTTGGCAAATGGTGTACAGGGCTACCAGTGTGCTCAAAGTCAGAAAAAAATTTTGGGTTCAAAATTAAGAAAGTTTATCCACCACCAACTTTCAGTGGACCCACAAGGCCACTTAGCTTTTCTTCTGGTCAAGAGTCAATGTAAAATAATAATAGTTGCCTTTTTTTTTTATTGAACACTTTGTGTAAAACACTGTGTTAAGCCCTTTATATATTATCTCTCATCCTCATAGCACATCTGAAAGGTAGATAATTCCACGACACCTTGTAGATAAAGAAACTTAGGCTTAGAGAGACAGGTTCATTGACTTGCCAAAATCAAACAGTTAATAAATACTAGAATGGGGATTTGAGCCACATTTGTTTGATTCCAAAGCTTGTCCCAACTAATGTTTACTGAGCACCTCCAAAGGGCCAAGCAACAGCTTAAGGTGAATTCATGTTTAATGGTGAGCTCAACCATCACAACAACCAGGTGGAGTAGGCATTCTGTGGAACATGAGAAGATGAAGAGTAGAGAGATAAAGTGACCATTGTGGTCACACCTTTTAGAGTGGTCAAGCCAGGCCTCTGTTCCCAAACCCCATGGTTTTGTAAAAACTGCATCACAGCCTGTGCTCTGTCTGCAGTAGGATCAAGGTATTATTCTTACAGCTGTCTGCTCCTCAGAGGTAAAGTGATAATTAGCAGAGATTCCTAGGAGAAAGGTGTCAAATATCTGCAGTGAATTTTTCCCTCATTTATCCCATTACCTTGTTGAATCTAATTTGGTATTTCTAGAAACAGCATGAGTTTTGTGGGGGGTGCTCAGCATGCTTCAGTGAACTAAATGGCATCCTGGTCACCCAGGAAGCCTCCTGCTGCTTCCGCGCATGTACGAGTTGTGGGTGCCACCTTCAAGTTGCTTAGGCAGTGGGAAATCAGACTTCATTCTGAAGGACTTGGGATGGATGGGTATTTTCTGATTTCCCCTTTCCCCAAGCTGTATGGAGGTGCACTTGACAAATAAAATATAAGACATTCAAAGTACACAACATGGTGATATATGCACACATTATGAAAGGATTCTTCCTTTATTGAGTTAATTTTTCACCTCATATATTTGCCTTTTCCCTTTTTCTTTTGTTGGGGAGAGAAGAGAATGTTTGTTCTATCCTGTATCAACTTTCAATCATACAACATAGTGTTATCAACTATAGTCACAGTTTATACACAGTTTATACACCAGCCTTATTCATTTTACAACTGAAAATTTTTACCCTTTAACCAATCCCTTTCTATTCTGCCCCCCACCCCCTGGCAACCAATTTCATACTTTGTTTCTATGAGTTCAATTTTTTTAAAGATTCCACCTTAGGTATTACAGTGAGGTATTTGTCTTTCTGTCTGGTTTATTCCATTTAGCATAATACCCTCCAGGCTCATTCATGCTGTTGTAAATGACAAGGTTCCCTTCTTTAAAGGCTGAATAATATTCTATTATATACCCATTCATCTGTTGGTAGACACTTAGGTGGTTTTCATACCTTCGCTATTATGCATGATGCTGCTCTAAATATGGAAGTATAGGATATTTTTGATAATAATGTCATTTTCTTTTGATGCATGCTTGGAAGTATGAATTATACCATGCAGAAGTGGGTTCTGCCATAGGACAATGGTCCTACGAATGGTGCATTATTTTTACCAGTAATTTCTTAAGAAATTTTAGTTGATCATGACTGCCATGCTCTACTTGACTTCAGCTCTCTGTTTCATGGTCAAGAAAAGGTCCTTAATCAGAGAGGTGAAAAACCCTGGGCCTTACCTTGTGAGTTTGCCTTTTCTCGGGGATTGCACTCCTGGACTGGCCTATTGTCTACTGTCTGAAACAGTTACTCCATGCATTTTATCCAGTTTTAAAAGTGTTTTCTTTTTTTATTTTTTAAAATATATTTTATTGATTATGCCATTACAGTTGTCCCATTTCTCCCCTTCATTCCCCTCCACCCTCCCCCACCATCCCTCCCTTTAGTTTATGTCCATGTGTCACAAGTTCTTTAGATTCTATATTTCCCATACTATTCTTGCCCTCCCCCCTGTCTATTTTCTACCTACCGTCTATGCTACTTATTCTCTGTACTTTCTCTCCCCTTCTCCTTCTCCCACTCCCCTGTTGCTAACCCTCCATGTGATCTCCATTTCTGTGGTTCCGCTCCTGGTCTAGCTGTCCTCTTAGATTGCTTTTGCTTTAGGTGTGGTTGTTAATAACTGTGAGTTTGCTGTCCTTTCACTGTTCATTTTTTTTATCCTCTTTTTCTTAGATAAGTCCCTTTAGCATTTCATATAAGTGATGATGAACTTGGTGATGATGAACTCCTTGAACTTGACCTTATCTGAGAAGTACTTTATCTGCCCTTCCATTCTAAATGAAAGCTTTGCTGGATAGAGCAATCTTGGCTGTAGGTCTTTGAATTTCATGACTTGGAATATTTCTTTCCAGCCCCTTCTTGCCTGTAAGGTCTCTTTTGAGAAATTCGCTGACAGTCTGATGGGCACTCCTTTGTAGGTGACTCTCCACTTATCTTTTGCTGCTTCTAGGATTCTCTCCTTCATTTTTATCTTGGCTAAGGTAATTATGACGTGCCTTGGTGTATTCCTCTTTGGGTCCAAGTTCTTTGGGACTCTCTGAGCTTCCTGAACTTCCTGGAAGTCTATTTCTTTTGCCAGATTGGGGAAGTTCTCCTTTATTATTTGTTTAAATAAGTTTTCCTCTTGTTGCTCTTCCTCTTCTCCTTCTGGTACCCCTATAATTCAGATGTTGGAATGTTTAAAGATGTCCTGGAGGTTCCTAAGCCTCTCCTCATTTTTTGAATTCTTGTTTCTTTATTCTTTTCTGTTTGGTCATTTTTTTTTCTTCCTTCTGGTCCACTCCCTTGATTTGAGTCCCAGTTTCCTTTCTATCACTATTGGTTTCCTGTGCATTTCCCTTCATTTCAATTAGTTTAGCCTTCATTTGTTCCTCTAATTTGTGACTAAAATCAACCAGTTCTGTGAGCATCCTGATCACCAGTGTTTTGAATTATGCATCTAATAGGTTGGCTATCTCTTTGTCACTTAGAATTATTGGCTCTGGGGCTTTGAGCTGTTCTTGAGCCATAATGTTTTGGTCTGTTTGTGCCTGTTACAGATCAGGGGCAGAGCCCTAGGTGTTCACCAGGATGGGGCAACCCAGGTAGCTGGGTTGTGATGCTGTATGTGGGGGCGGGGTCAGAGAGGGGCAATGGCATTTGTTTTGCTCTCTCTCGGATTTCGGTCCCCTCTGCTGCTTCCCACAAGCAAACTGGGCCCTTCTGGTGCTGGTTCGTGGGTGTGTGGGCTTGTGCATCCTCCAGGACCCTGTGGGTCTCTCCAATGAACTCTCTGCGAGCCTGGGAGCTTCTCCTGGCACCTCCACTGTGAAAGTTTTTGCATTTGGTGCTTTCATGCTCTAATTCCTGTTGCTGGGGCCCTAGCCTGCGTGGTCTGTCTCAGTGCTGGCTTCTTCACCTGGTTTATCTGTGTGTGAATGTGTGACTGAGGTCAGCCACCCACCTTGCACCCTCCCTGGTTCTGCCCATTGCCACCCACGCCTGGGATCCGCCAATTACTGCCTGTGCTCCTGGGTCGGTCCAGCCAATTATTCCTGTCTGATCCCACTCCACCAGCTGCTGACTCTGCCCCTCTTACTGGTCTGGCTGAATGGTTCCTTGTTGTCGGACTTCAGTACAGTTCAATTTTCAGTGTTTTGGTTGCGTTTTTGTTACTAAAACTTTGTTGTCTTTAAACTTGGTTGTGCGAGGAGACACAGTGTTTCCACCTACACCTCTATCTTGGCTGGAAGTCCACTGGTTGATTCCTATGTTTTATTTCTTTAAAAAAAATGCTATTGGGATTTTGATGGGGGTTGCATTAAATATGTATATTGCTTTGGATAATATGACCATTTTAACAATGTTGATTCTTCTAATCCATGAACACAGAATATCTTTCCATTTCTTTGTTTCTCCTTCAATTTCTTTTACTAATGCCTTATAATTTTTGGTTATTATAAACAATGCTCCATGAACTATCTTGAGCACATCATTTAATACATTTTGCTCTACTCTACGATAAATTCATAAAAGCACAGTGGCTCCCTCAAAATGTGTGTACACTTGTTATTTAGTTAAGTGTTGTCAAATTACCCTCCACAGCGCCTGTAGTCCCACAAACTCTGTCAAAGGGGTGCTGACGTGTTCGCTGTGCCTCCAGTGCTTGTTGTTTTCGATGGTACAGCTATGAAACTGGCATCTGCTTTTTATTCCTCTATTTTATTCAGAATGAATCAGTTAGTCTTTCCCCGATCAACTTACACGTTTCCTGTTATAACACACGAGGTGAGTGGCAATGCTTTAGACACTTTAGACAGATCAGTGGTGGTATTATTACTGTTAGTGTTGCTGCTGTTGTGGGTCATTCCCTAGTAACCCAGACCACAGACTAGCTGGTCATTTCCATCTTGAAAGTGTAATTTTATTTCCACTTCTGTCAGTAATTGAAAAAATTTTCCCTCTTTTGTGCTTTAAAAATATGGGGGTAGAGCATATGATAGTCTGCTTATCATTTTGATAATCATTTGATTTTGTCTTTCAAATGCACAGTCTAATGTTATTAACTCTTTATAGAATGATGTCCTTTGAAAATTGTAGCTTGGTTTTTTTTTACTCCTCCTTTACCTGAGTTGTTCTGAATTTGAAAAGCTAAGGGTGTCTAGTACAAGGTTTGGCTACTCACTGAACATTTTGAATTGATCCCTTTGTGTGGAAGCAGGGACTATGTTAGCAACTCGCTACTTCCTAGAACATAAAGGTGTCTTTAGGTCATCAAGAGTCTCTGAATTCTCAGGTTCTTGTCTCTTGTCTGAATTCTCACGTTCTTTTGCTGTGTGCCAAAGAGCAGATTATGAGTTCATTGCTGTGAAATATGAGAGTATCTATCTTTAATAGTAGTATTTTTAATAAATAAATGCTGATATCATGATATTTCTCCCCTAGCCTTCATGTTAAACCCAATCCATTTAAATATCACAGACAAGGAAATGTCTCATTTGTTTATCTTTCCCTATATCTGTTAGTATTTCAGTACTGTGAGGTCTCATCACTGAGTCGTAATGGAATGTTTCAAGAAAGGAACACTGAAAAGAACCCATTAAAATAATTTTTTCTTGGTAACTGGTTTTTAATTATTTTTCCTTTTTGTATTCCAAAGCTTGCTCCCTCTCCTGCATGTTGAGATTCATGTTGCCCACACTTTTGACTCTGTATGTTCCCATCAAATATCCTTGCTAACCTATTGAATAAGGTTATTACGCAAGACTGGAACTGAATGACTTGAAAAGATCTTGCAAATACAGCTGATTTTTCCACTGAGAAAGAACTGTGTTACTGACTTTGAAGAATGCATTAACTCATACTACTGGCATTTATTAAGCTCTGGGCTTAGAGCTGTTTCTAGTTCAGGGGAACTAGAAACAAGATATAAAAAATTAAGAAGTCTGGTTTTTGCCCTGAAGCAATGGCTCAGAAAACAGGATTTGAAGTCAAGAGGACATCAAACGCCAAGAGGTGTGGGCTAGACAATGTCTCTCATCTGTGAAATGATTATATTTAATTAAATGAGGTAAATCTGTGGGGAGAATTGTCCCCAGAACCCAGAGAGGATGGGCACACTTGCTTTTTGTGGTCTTTTCAATGGTTATCAATCTCTAAAATTCAGCTGCCGGACACCAGTGTGGCTATCACCAGGGCCACTTCACATTGTACCAGTAAAAGGGATCTGGACACTTTCTCCTTCGGGTAGACCAAACGCTTGGTCAATTAGCATCCATATCAGCTGTTTATAGATGGAGACACGTAATGTGCTTAGTCAAGGCAGCATAAAGATTATACTGCCAGCTGGCTTCATCTGGCCTGACCGAAATCGAACGACTGTTCGAAGATCCACACTTGGTTTTCCTTCTCCTTGCACCTTAACCAAGGAGAGATTTTGAAACATGTTGCCAAAGGCACACAGGCACCATGGATTTGGATTTGTGTGTGTGGGTCCATCCAGGTGTAGAAGTGATCTCAGGCAGGTACATGCAGGCTGTCCCTGGAATGGCTCCTGACTTGGATTTAATGCAATCAGATTACATCTAGGTTCTTATAAAAATCACCCACTTCGTTTCTTGGTTATTCCTTATCATCAGGATTTATAGCACTTAAAACGGAGTGCTAAAAATGGCTAGGGCTGGTTGACACTGGCTGCCTGGAGTGTTGGGTGAGCTGTGACTGCTTGACAGTTTCGCTTGTAATAACAGAAGCAGGTTCTAGATTATGTCTTGTTTTCCTCCTTAAAAACACTTCCTTCACTGATACTTAAATATGTATCTGATTACTTCAGAAAATTTTTATAATAAGCTCAGGCTATAGTTGCCCATCTTTGTGTGTATACTTTTTTTAAGTGTCTTTCTTTCTGGAGGGACATCTATTTCAATAGTGTATAAGTTCAGACCCATAAAAATACTCAATGAAGCCAAAATTTTTTATGACTGTTATTTCTAACCTTATTTAGGGAGACAGATTAACATACAAGAACTACCTAAGGAATATACAGTAAAAGTGACTGATAAACAATATGCCATAAATGACACATAATTGATATGGAGAAGGAAGCCAGGACTGCTCAGTGTGCTAAAGCTTGGGCTTGGAATGTTTCTCTGAGGAGATCTTAGCCTTAACAGTGGGTCCTGGTGCATGTGATCGATAAGCTGTCAGCCTGGAATGTGCTGTGGACACGTGACTCCTTCTCCTTAATGTCCGAAGGGGAGAAATTGTAACTGTTAAGAAATCTGGTAGAAAAAAACAAGAGTACACAAGATTAGTTAAGTTGAAATTGTGCAACAAAGGTCATAGTTCAATTTTCCTCCAGAACTGTGTAAAACAAAACTGACAAAGTAAACCTGAACTCCTTAACTTCAATACACAGCTAGAAAAATCTGTTATCAGGGTTGTTTGTTATGCTGGTATCTAATGCAGGGATGAAACGATCCAACGTAAGTACTCATATTTTTACTGACTTGAAGTTCTTCATTTTTTTTCCTCAAAAAAAAAATTAAACCATTCCTAAATTTTCTTATATTTTTGGCTCTCAGAGTTTTATAAGAAAAGGCTAATACTTTTGGCCCCTTTGGAGTCTGGTTTCAGGAAGGTGGGAGAAATGATTAGGCTTCATGCAAAGTATAAAAGGTACATCGTGTCCCTTGTACCAAATGAGTGCTGCTGTGTGCCTGATTCTGTGTAGTCTCCCTTTCTCCTAAGTCCTCCCTGACTTCGCTTTTCTTGTGTAATTACTGTCATCTTCAGAAAACGAAAGGCTCTGGTGCCATTATATATCGATACCTTGGGGGCCAATATAAAACACAGAGCAATATGAATGCAAGGATGCTTTCCTTTCAAAGTTGGTAGAAAGTGGATTTAAACAAAAATAGATCTGATGTATGAATTTTTTCTGTCTGTGGGTCCAATGATGTAATATAGTATATTGCTCTCTAAAAATCCTGAGAGTTTTGAATCGACTAATTGTAACAAACAGTCATGTAACAAAATAAGGTTATAGCAGTCATTAGGAATATTATCAAGGAAATGTGTCCAGGCGTACATCAAGTTGGGGATGGCATGAAAGTTTTGTGTTTGTGAGCTTAGCTGGGAAGGGGAAGAGGGTGATTGCATTTATTAAATGGATTGGTTAGATGGAATACACATACCTGAAGTTGTATTAATATGACACTCAAAAGCATGGTTTTGGAATCACAGTGAGGCGGGTTTCAATTTTGGTTTCACGACTTAATGGTAACAAAGGTTTCAGCAAACAACTCCATCTCTAGGTTCACCTCAGTTTCTTCATCCATTGAAAGCATTTTATAATTGTACCTCAGGATTTGTTGTAAGGACTAGATAAAATAATGCTATAGCCTTTGGTAAATACATTAATATATATAAACAGCAAACTGTTATTATACAGTAGATTACCTGCTTATTTTTTTAAAAGGGTATTTTTTCAGTGCTTTTTAAAATATTTTATTTATCTTTAGAGGGGAAGGGAAGGAGAGAGGGAGAGAAATATCAATATATGGTGGCCTCTCATGTGTCCCCTGCTGGGAACTGGCCTGCAACCCAGGCATGTGCCCTCACTGGAAATCAAACATGATCCTCTGGTTTGCAGGCCTGAGCTCAATCCACTGAGCTACACCAGCTAGGGCTACCTACTTATTTTTATATAACCAGGATAATTAACATGAATTTAATATAAAAACTTTTATTTGTTTTTTTGTTTTGAATTTTTCTTTTATTTTTAAAAATATATTTTACTTGTTATGCTATTATAGTTGTCCCATTTGTTTTCTCTCCTTTATTCCCCACTGCCCTGCACTCTGCCCCAGCATTCCACTCCCTTAAACCCTTAGATCATGTCCATGGGTCATACATGTAAGTTTTTTAGCTTCTCCATTTCCTATACTATTCGTAACCTCCCCTTTTCTATTTTGTACCTACCATTTATTCTTCTTATTCCCTGTACCTTTGCCCCCTTTCTCCCCCTCCCCATTCTTGCTGATAACCCTCCATGTGATCTTCAGTTCTGTGATTCTGTTCCTGTTCTATTTGTTTGCCTAGTTTGTTTTTGTTTTTGTTTTAGGTTCAGTTATTGATGGTTGTGAGTTTGTTGTTATTTTACTGTTCATATTTTTTATCTTCTTCTTTTTCTTGGATAAGTCCCTTTAACATTTCATTTAATAAGGGCTTGGTGATGATGAACTCCTTTAGCTTTGTCTGGGAAGCACTTTATCTGCCCTTCCATTCTAAATGATCGCTTTGCTGGATAGAGTAATCTTGGGTGTAGGCCCTTGCCTTTCCTGACTTGGAATACTTCTGTCCTGTCCCTTTTTGTCTGCAAGGTTTCTTTTGAGAAATCAGCTGATAGTTTTATGGGAACTCCTTTGTAGGTAACTCTTTCCTTTTCTCTTGCTGCTTTTAAGGTTCTCTTCTTATCTCTCATATTGAGTAATGTAATTATTTATTTTTTTTAAGATTTTATTTATTTATTTATCTTTAGAGGGGAAGGAGAGGGAAATAAACATCAATGTATGGTTGCCTTTCGTGCGTCCCCTGCTGGGAGTTGGCCTGCAGGGAACTGGCTTGCAACCCAGGCATGTGCCCTGACCGGGAATCGAACCTCGATCCTCTGGTTCGCAGGCCTGTGCTCAATTTATTGAGCTACACCAGCCAGGGCTTTGAGTAATGTAATTATGATGTGCCTTGGTGTATGCCTTGGTGTGCTTCCTTGGGTCCAACTTTTTTGGGACTCTCTGGGCTTTCTGGATTTCCTGGAAGTCTATTTCCTGTGCCAGATTGGAGAAGTTCTCCTTCATTATTTTTTCAAATAAGTTATCAATTTCTTGCCTTTTTGTGTTCTTCTTCTGGCATCTCTATGATTTGGATGTTGGGACATTTTTTCGTTGTCCTGGAGGTTACTAGGCCTCTCCCTATTTTTTTTTTTTTGAATTCTTATTTCTTTATTATGTTCTGGTTGAATGTTTATTTCTTCCTTGTGGTCCAAATCATTGATTTGAGTCCTGGTTTCCTTCTTTTTACTATCGGTTCCCTGTGTAGTTTTCTTTTTTTTTTTTAAGACTTTATTATTTATTTATTTATTTATTTATTTATCTTCAGAGGAGAAGGAGAGGGAGAGAAACATCAATGTATGGTTGCCTTTTCGTGTGTCCCCTGCTGGGAGTTGGCCTGCAGGGAACTGGCCTGCAACCCAGGCAATGTGCCCTGACTGGGAATCGAACCGTGATCCTCTGGTTCACAGGCCCACGCTCAATCCACTGAGCTACACCAGCCAGGGCTAGTTTTCTTAATTTCACTTTGCATAGTCTTCACTCTTCCTTCTATTTTGCAACTGTATTTAACCATTTCTGTGAGCATCCTGATTACCAGAGTTTTTAACTCTGCATCTGATAGGTTGGCTATCTCTTTGTGGCTTAGTTCTATTTTTTGGAGCTTTGATCTGTTCTTTAATTTGGGCCATAGTTCTTTGTCTCACTGCACCTATTATGTTGTAAGATGGGGAGCTTTGTGTATTTGCCAGGGTGGGGCAACCCACTCTGTTGCATTGTGGCCCTGTATGTTGCAGAGGGGTAAGAGAGGGAACATGCCACTTGCTTGACTCTCGGGGGCTTTTAGTCACTTCCCCTGCCACCCAACGGCAACTTGGGCTCTTCAGGTGCTTAGTCCCGGGTGGGTGGGTGGGTATGTGTATGTTCTAGGACCCCGTGAGTCTCTCCAACGAACTCTCCTGTGAGGCTGGGAGTTTCTTCTGCCCCCACAACCCCTGTAGATTTTTACAGCCAAAGGTTGGAGGTTTTATTTTGCCAGTGGAATACTGGGTCATGTGGTCAGTCTAGCTCCTCAGTTGTTCCTTCCAGTGTATCTACACACAAATGTGGGACTGCCTGGTCTGCCAGTCACCACCTTGCCTGCACTGGTCTGCCAGCTTCTGCCTTGCTGGGTGTCCTTTCCACCCCGGCTGCCCATCTCCACCCCTCCTACCACTATGAATGAATGTTTCCTCTTTAACTCCTTGGTTATTTGACTTCCATACCGTTCAGTTTTCTGGCAGTTCTGGTTATTTATTTGTTTAAAATTTGCTATTGTCCTTTTTTTGGTTGTGTGAGGAGCCAAAGTATATCTACCTATGTCTCTATCTTGGCTGGAGATCCAAAGCAGGTTTTTTTTTAAGTGATTCAGTATGTGCCTTATGATATTGGAGTGTCTAACAGTAGTCACTAGAGATATTATAATGACGATTGTGCTTTGCTAGAACCAGTAACAGAATTCCAGGTGATAGAATCTTTTGCTGTTAGTACCTGTGTCAATATGCAAAATATGCAGTGTTTGAACTAGTTATAATGGAGTCAGTGTGGTTTGGGAACAATTTCTCTTTTCCTAGAAATAATACAAATCATTCATTGTCCCTGGACAGTAATCCAGAAATGAAGAAAAAAGACAAATGGATGAATTGCATTGAAACACAGGCACCTAAATCAAATATTTGAGACCACCCAAACATATCCAGATGAAGTAAGACTTTCCAAAAGAGTGTTGACTGATTTTCCATCTCTTCTGGACTGTTCTTGAAAGTGCATGTGCAATTATGTCTGCTTTTTAAAGAGATGCAGCATGGGGTAATGGGAGCAAAATAACTGATCAGGGTCAGAGTCTTCTATTGGGGGCCTTTTCCTTAATTTCTGTGTCTTAGTTCTTTACTCGAAAGGTGGGAATAATGGCAGATCACCTTCCTATTGTTATTCTGAAGACATAACTATTTGTAGTTGTGTTTGTTATCAGTTGTGTGGTGGATCTAGCCATGAATGGAGAAAACCTCAGGGAAGAGGTTTGGATGGAAAAAGCAAGCCAGCTTTTATTCAAGCTTCTTCACTGGAAGAAAAAATACACAGCCCAAAAGAAATAGTTACTCCAAGAATTTTACTATTTCATGAAATCAGTGAGTTAAAAACGTTAACTCCTTTTAACATAATTTGCCTTGGAGAATCTTTAGACAGGCAGTAACCATGGCCATTGTTACCAGAGCTGGTATGTTCTTTCTTGGGCAGTTGGGTAAATGATGGTGGGATAAACTCTGTATTCATGTGGAGTGTTTTATGTAAGAAAGGTGGAAAATGTCCAGGTAATTTCTTAGAATTATGATTGTGGGTGAGAAAAAAAAAATATATATATTTTAAATATTTTATTTATTTATCTTTAGAGGGGAAGGGAAGGAGAGAGGGAGAGAAATATCAATGTATGGTTGCCTCTGCCGAGGACACACAATGTATTGTGTGTCCCCTGCCGGGAACTGGCCTGCAACCCAGGCATGTGCCCTGACTGGGAATCGAACCTCGATCCTCTGGTTCGCAGGCCCGTGCTCAATCCACTGAGCTACACCAGCCAGGGCTAGAAAAATATATTTCTAATTTTAGGATTAACTGCATTCACATTTTTTTTCATTTAGAGCTGGTCTTTAATTCACTGATTTAGAACCAAGCTTTAACAATGTCATTTTGCTCTTTTAGAATTAAATTGTTTAGATTGGAATTAAATGTTCAGAAATAACATCAAAATATGAAATTCTTTGTTTTTGGTATGGATATAAATGCTCCCATTGAAAAAATTCCCTTTGAAATAAGATTTACTTTGCTATGTTGTGATGTCTTGGTTTTACATAATTGCAATAATGATGCTAATAATAATGAAATTAGCTAACATTTATATGGCATCTCCTCTCATGGTCTTTCTTTTGTTAGCTTATGCAGCTCTAGTAATAATATATGTCAAAGTCCAGGGTAGTAGAAAGAAAAAGCTTTTCTTTCTACTTAAGCTAGCCTTTTATTCCATTTTTTAATTTTTAAAAATCATTATTGCATTTTTTCATTGCCATTTAGTTCCTTTATACCCCCCACGCCCCCAGCAATTACTGCACTGTTGTCCATGTTCATGAGTCCTTTTTCCTTTTTGCGCAATCCCTCCATCCCCTCACCTCCCTGACCCAGTAGCTGTGATCTGCTCCCCATCTATGAGTCTGCCCCCATTTTTCTTGTTGGCTCAGTTTGTTTATTAGGTTACACATGTGAGTGAAATCATATGGTATTTGTCTTTCTCGGACTGGCTTATTTTACTTAGCACAATGTTCTCCAGGTCCATCCATACTGTCACAAGTGTAAAATTTTCTTTTTTTTATGGCCAAGTAGAATTCCATTGTGTAAATGGTTGTTTTATTTACTCATCTATTGGTTCACACTTGCTTCCATATCTTGGTGATTGTAAATAATGCTGCAATTAACATAGGGGTGCTTATGTTCTTTTGAATTAGTGTTTTGGGTTTCTTCAGATAAATTCCCAGAAGTGGGATCACTGGGTCAAAAGGCCAATCCATTTTTAATTTTTTGAGATACCTCCATACTGCTTTTCATAGTGGCTACACCAGTCTACATTCCCACCAACACTTTTTAAACCTCATAATCTGGCAGCTAGCTACCAGTTATACCTCTTTTCAGATAGATTTTCACAGTGAAAAATAAACACTTCTGGAAAATTTCTTTCTTTTTATTAGCTATGAGGATGATATAATGACAGGTTTTTATTACAACCTAAAACTATTTGTGATTTGAAAAAGTTATAGTTTCCAAGGTTGTCTGACTCCCTCTCACCCAATGTAGTAATTAATCAATCACTTCTCATTCTCTGTGGTCTGGACACAAATATCAGTGCCTCCATGTATTAGCTCCAAAATTGACCTGAGGCAAATTATTTTGCTTTCTGAGCTCAGTGTTCCCATATGTAAAATGGGAATGATAATAATAGCTACCTCATATGATTGGTGAGAAGATTAAATGAGTTCATATTTGCATAGCAGTAAGAAGAGTGCCTTTCCCAGGGTAAGTGTCCTGTGTTTTGAAGTAAATAAACATAAACTTGTGATGGTCATTGTCATCATATTACTGGGAATCTTGGATGGGGAGGCAATATCTGCAGGGGTCAAGTACTTAAGCCTTTGGTGGTTCTGTCTCTTGAGAGCTAGCCATGGTCCTCCTTATAAAATGGGGAATAGAGACATAGCGACTGCTTCTTATGGTTGTTCTGAGGATTAAATGAGATGATATTTGTAAAACACTTGTGGTGAGTGATAAATTTCACTCCCACTACATCTGAATAGGCAGAGAACATTAGGCTCCTTAATTTTGATTTTAACTAATGTTCTCTCCCTACTTAGCAGACCCTTGATGTTTAGAAGTAAATTAATTAAATGTCCAAGTTGCTTTAAATCTTAATCTAATGCATTGATTTTAGATAAGGCTCTGTCTCTAGGGACAAAGTGCTCAGATATTCAGATCTCTCAGTGTTCCAGGCTTTTCTAGTCTCCTCTCCCACCTGAAATGTGAATATGTGGGGGAGGGGCTGGGCTTAGGCAGCCTTTTGGTGGGATGGGAGAGTCCGGAGCTCTAGACAGGATGTACACTGCTTCATCTGTTCTCCACTTGCTGTGTGGCCTGATGGTGTTCTTGGCTGACATCTGAGCCCATGTAACAGAGTCTGGTGTCTTTTGGGATTGGTTAGGGTCCAGCAGTCTCCCTGGCTCTCTGAGCATCATCTCACTCTCACTAGTATGTCTTGGGTCCTCTGAATCCCTGTCCCACATTACAAAGAGAGGCTGGGTGCTCTTGGATGGATTCTCTACCCCCAGCCTTCGCTAGGGCACCATCTCATTCCTCACCAGGCTGGCATACTGGCTCTCAGCTCAGCTACTTTCTTATTCCCCACCCACTTAGGGAATGATGAGACCCTAACCTCCAGCCTTACCACAGTGGTTCTCACTGGGTACCAGGAGGTGCTCAGAAAAGCTACACTCCAAGGTCTTTCTCTGTCTTCCTCTAAATGGGTCAGCCTGAGAGGTCATGTCTTTCTACATCACTAAACAGGAACAGGACCAAAACCGTTCATTCCTCTGTTTCCCCCATACCTACACAATACTCCTTAAGACATACTTCTGGCCACTTTACTCTTTTCCATTGTTTTTCTTCTTCCAATCCCTGGGGTGAGTATGAGACTGCAGCCCTCCCATACTCTTCTATGTCACCTCTTCGCTTCACTGTGGGAGAACTCTTTAAGTCCTTCTGAGATGTAAAATGTGATTCAGGGATTTAAAAATTATTTCTCAAGACAATATATTAATGAGACTTGCTTAAGCTCTATTTTGAAAGCCAGATACTACCATCAGCTTCTTCTTTTTCTTTCTATCCTAAGGATGGTTTTTACTTGAAAAGCAAGGAAAGACTACAGTGATGTTTTCCAAACTACTATTCCAAAATAAGCATATAGACTTTGTGAGGATAATGGTGATGGTAGTTAAGTAACTGTTAGCACAGGATATGGTTGCTAATTAGATGGCATTTACCCTTGGAGAGCTATGGTTTCAGAGACACAAAGATACCAGACAAAGGCACGTTACAATTTTCAGAGCACTAGCGTGCTTGGCATCATGGCACATATCAGCTCTTCCTCTCACAGCTCTACACCCTCCTTCTTTCTCCTCCAAGTCTCTGGCCAGGCACATGTTTCTGCTTCTGCCTTGGGCCTTTTGTAACTGATGTTCTGTCACTTGTAAATGTTTTCCCCCATATCTTCTCTCAGCTGACTTTTTTCTTTAGGACTTACCTCAAATACTACCACCTCACTTATTTTCCTGGGTCTTCCCTGACCACCTTAGCCATTTGGCTTCCACTTATTGTCCATACTACATTATTCTCCTTGTATGCTTTTCCTACAGAAGTCACCCCTTTCTAAATACATTTGTTATGTATATCCCCCATTAGAATGTAAGTTTGAAAAGACATGGACTGTGTCTGCCTTATTCCCTGGGGTATCCCTAGAGTTTGACATAGGGCCTGGCACGTGCAGAGAACTCAATAGATAGTGAGTGGATACATGAATGCTGTCTTATTTCAAATATAAGAAATAATAATTACTATTAACACTGATGACATGGATGTGCATGGAACAAAAATACTTTGTAAACACAGAAAGAGGATTATCTGTATTTTTATTATATAGCATGTAGTGGAGAGAAGGAATCCCCCTCTTTTTCTTATTTTATTCTCTAATGCTAGTGGGGGAGCCAGCCTTGCCTTCCATTGAAGATTAGGTTCCTTTGAAGGGAAATATCATGACTCACATTTCTCTTGTATCTTTTATGATGTCTAGTTGATCAACACATACATGTCAGTGTTTATTGGTGGTGGTAGTGGAGGATGAGGGACAGGCAATCCCAGGCCATCATCTTCTTTACCATTAAACTGGAAAGACTTTCAAAAGAAGGCAGACATTACTTGTTTGATCAAAGGAAAGCCACATATTTTCGGGAAGAAGGGTGATTGTCAAGTTGTGTGCTGAGCAGCCTCTGAACCTCTGTCCGTCATCGCTTACACAGAAATTTTCATTTGATTAAGGAGTTTTGGGGCTACCAACAAGTAGAAACTACAAGTAGAGATTGAAGATTGGAGCTTCCACAGAAAAAAGATCAGAGGTGAGAATGGAGCAAAGGGATTTTTTTAGAGACCACTGCTGTGTAACAAATCACCTCAAAACGGAGCCCCTCAGAAGGAGCAGCTCCCTATGCTCACGAGGGAGGCTCAGGTCAAGCACTTGGCGAGGGCACAGCAGGGACAGCTTGGTTCGCTCCACCTATGAAGATTGGAAGGCCAGGAAGACACTTGATGCTGGGGCTGCTAGGCTTCCCCACTCACGTGTCTGGTGACTAGAATGGCTCCATGTGATCTCTCCATGTGGCTTGGCATCCACGTACTGTCAGTGGCCACAGCATTGTCAGACACTGTAAGTGTTGCCCAGGGTCCCATGCATCCATGTTCCAGCAACGGTGACAATCTACCAACCTTGGAAGTCACACGGCCTCATTTCCATTGTCCTGTCTTGGTTGTAGCAGTCATAAAGCCCACTGAGGTTCAAGGGGAGGAGACATAGACCCCACTGCTTGATAAGAAGAGTGCCTAAGAATTTTACGGTCATGTTTTAAGCTACTTCAAAAATGAAAAAAGGAACTTGTGGGAGGGAGGTTTGGGGTCTGATACTTGGAAACAAGAGAGAGCCTATGAGTCTGCTCGTGATCCAGGTTATGTCTACTGTGCATGTGCTCTGATCTCTAAGGGTTTTTTGGGGGCTAAGTTAGTGCTCTTTGATCATCCTCTGGGAGAAAAGTTTCCTACCTCAATGCTAATGTGCTCAAGGGCCGAGAACTAGACAGTAAACAATTGCTTGATCCTTGATAGTAGTCACAATAGAATAGGTGCAGGTGCTCTTATGTATTATAGGATTCCCTTGTCCCCAAACAGTTGACCATCAAAACTTTTCCAAACACACACTCTCCTTTTCCACCTTCAGCCCACAATGCTTGCCCTCCTCTCTTTCTATCACATCTTTTCCCCTGGCTTTTTCATTCCGAATCCCCACCTTACTTCCAATTCCCGTCTGCATTTCACTTAGCACACTGCTCTTGGTTTGGAGAGTGAGAAAGCCTGATTATGCTGAGGTGATAGTTTTTTTTTTAACCAGCCACTGGGAAGCACATTGAAATCCCCTAACTCATGTTTACTGTCATTTATTTCAACATAATTTATAAGAAATAGAAGGAATGGATATTAGCTAATTATGCCACATAGTCCTATTTTCTCAAAAATACTTAGCATTTTTATTAACACAGCTGGTAGAAAGAAAAAGAAATTAATCTTTCTCAAACAACCTGCTAATGTTAAGCTGAGAGTATTGAGCAATCAAGAATGAAATAAAGAATTGCAATCATTTTATCATCATTTTGGGAGTTTTACATTAAGCTCCTACACAGTAATCAAATGTTAAAGTCAAAACATAAATTTTATCTAGAATTTAGGAATGTGGCAGTTGTTCTGGGGCATATTTACAGGAAAATCATGAGCTCAAATGGAATTTGTTGAAGACTATATATCAATTTGCCATTGGGGTAGACAGTATTAGAAACCCTAGACTCTATCATTAATCACTGTAGATGTGGCATCTAAAAGAGAAGAGAGTTATGACTGTTAGAAATAGCACATTGAGTTTTTACTTTAGATAGAAGAAACAATCAAAGGAGTTTGGGACAGCACATTCATATGGTTCCTCTTTCTTTTCCATTTAGTTTATAAATTAATTTTCCAGGTAAAAGTCTTATACTTTAAGTATTTAGATGTGGCGATTTTTTTTTACTTTATATATTTTTAATGTTCTTCAACTACAGTTGTCCCCATTTCCCCACCACCACTTTCCCCCACCCCAACCACCCCCACCTCCTATACTCAATCCAACCCCTCCCTTTGACTTGGTCCATGGGTCCTTTATCCAGGTCCCTTGATCACCCTTCCCCTTCCTTCCACCGTTATCTCCATCCCCCCTCCCCTCTGGTTACTGTCAGTTTGTTCTTTATCTCAGTATCTCTGGTTATATTTTGCTTGCTTGTTTGTTTTGTTGATTAGATTCCACTTATAAGTGAGATCATATGGTATTTGTCTTTCACTTCCTGGCTTATTCCACTTAGCATAATGCTCTCCACATCCATCCATGCTGTTGCAAAGGGTAGGAGCTCCTTCTTTCTTTCTGCTGTGTGGTATTCCATTGTGTAAGTGTGTCACAGTGTTTTGATCCACTCATTTACTGATGGGAACTTAGGTTGCTTCCAACACTTGGCTATTGTACATTGTGCTGCTATGATTGTTGGGGTACATAGGTTATTTTGAATTAATGTTTCAGGATTTTTAGGGCATAATTCCAGTAGTGGAATTGCTGGGTCAAAAGGAAGTTCCATTTTAGTTTTCTGAGGAAATTCCATACTCTTTTCCACAATGGTTTCACAGATATGCATTCCCAACAAGAGTGCACTAGGGTTCTCTTTTCTCTGCAACTTCACTGGCATTTGCTTGTTGATTTGTTTATGATGACCATTCTGACTGGTATCTCATTGTAGTTTTGATTTGCACATCTCTGATAGCTAGTGATGATGAGCATCCTTTCATGTGTCTCTGGGCCCTCTGTATGTCCTCCTTGGAGAAGTGTATGTTCAGGTCCTTTGCCCATTTTTTAATTGTATTGTCTGTCTTCCTGGAGTGGAGTCATGTGAAATGAGAATTAGACATGGTAATTGTGGAAAGAAGATATGTAGACCCATACATTTGACCCACTGTTGACAGGTGTCAGAAATGGGGTAAATTTGGATGGTGAGTGCTTTCAAATTATTTTGTCACTGCAGGTATTAAATTTTATTTTGTTGTTATTTTCACTTAGCAAAAATATTTCAATTTTTTCTCAGTAATGGTAATGGAATTTTTGTTATTTGTTAATGATGAGACTGTAATATAGGAAAGAAAACAAAAAGGGCAAGATGACTGTTGCACAGAGAGACACTCAGAGCCCATCTGTTGGAAAGAATAAGGAGCCTTGTGGGCGGGGCTGATGCAGTGGGAAGGGGTAGGATGTGGTGGAAAGCATTTAGGCTTTGGAACCCAACTTCCTTTTGAATCTGTTTTTCACTCCTTTCTCCCTTGTGTTCCTGAACAAGATACTTAACCTTAGGAGTATATGATCTATAAATTGGCAAGAATAATCACTACCTACTGAGGGTGTTTTAGAGATTAAAATATCATAATATTTTCTGCAAAATCCTTAGTGAAGTGTTTCACACTCAGCAAAATATTCCTTTTCCAATGGATATAGACTACTATGGTATAATTAATAAGTAGTACTATAAGCATTTGAGAGTCTCAAAACAATGAGTGACTTGCTGTCTTTTGTTTTCTTAGTACGTGTGGTGATATTCCTGGTTAGCTTTGGGTTGGATATAGTGGCAATCACTATGTAAAATGGTATCATTGTAGGACCAAGTGGCCTCATTTCCTCATAGTGCCCCAAATTCTGCCTGTTACAGATTTAGTCCTTTGAGCTCTAAAGAAATCTCCAAAATCCCAAGTTCTGTATTATAGCCTGGTAGTTGGGAAGTGGGAGAGTTACGGAGGTGAGGAGAAATAGCTTGAGCCAGAGGTGTCAAACTTGATTCCTTGCTTGAATTCTTGAATTCTTCCTGTGGGAAGACTTAATAACCAGGTAACATATTTTTTCATGGCCTGGTTGCAAGTGACAAGGGCCCAGTTTTTGTGGGATGGTCACTCCTGATAGGGATACAAGTCCCTACATCCTATTCTAGGCAACTTTTATATGTTTTGATTGTCCCCAAAACCTCTGAAACCCTATTTGCCCACAGTTTACTAGAGATGAGAGCTGGGATATGTCAGCTAAGTTTGGTTGAAAGATAGCAGATTATGTATCAGGAGGCTTCTGTATATGTGACCTGGGGCTGGTGGCTTCATCTTTGAACCCCAATTTCCNGGTAACATATTTTTTCATGGCTAACCCTGGTTGCAAGTGACAGGGGCCCAGTTTTTGTGGAATGGCCACTCCTGATAGGGATACAAGTCCCTACATCCTATTCTAGGCAACTTTTATATGTTTTGATTGTCCCCAAAACCTCTGAAACCCTATTTGCCCACAGTTTACTAGAGATGAGAGCTGGGATATGTTACCTAAGTTTGGTTGAAAGATAGCAGATTATGTATCAGGAGGCTTCTGTGTATGTGACCTGGGGCTGGTGGCTTCATCTTTGAACCCCAATTTCCTCCGCCTGTAAAAAGATGGCTCAGAGGTTCTAAAGTTCCTTTGTATTCTTTCTCTGGTTCCTGATGGTGGTCTGGATCCTGCCTGGGATTAGAAAGAGTAACAACATCACAGACAAGCTAGTCTCCTTCCAGCGTGGCACAGGCATTTTGGTGGTAGTGCTTCTGGGGAGTTAAGGATCTGCTAAGAAAATACAATGTTAACTCACGGAGCCCTCATTTTGTCCTTCATATATCAACTTTCCTGCCATCAAGTCTCCTAGGACTAATATGGTGGCCACCATACCTGTGGCTGTTCACATTAATTAAAATGAAATAAAATTAGAAATCCAGCCTTTCAGCCATACAAGTGTTTTCAAGCGCTCCATGGCCATATGAGGCCAGTGTCTGCGGTTCTTGGCAGAGGATACAGAACATTTCCATCACTGCAGAAAGTGCTATTGGGTAGTGCTGCTCTAGGCTCCGTGCCTCTGAAATTGTGTTCGGCGACTTGGTAGTCACTTTAGCAGAGGTATTGCAATCCTCGAATTTTAATTAAACTCAAGTTAACAAACCCATTGTTCCACGCTAAAGAATGGTTGCTCAACATTCCGTTCTCATGGCTCTTAGCCAGGCAGCTGACGTAGTTTTCTTGAGCACCACCCCCTCACTGTATACTGCATAGATGAAGAATGAATGTGGCCCTGTCTCTAGATTAATAAACATACAGAGACAAAAAAGAATTGGATTGATGGCTAGGGGTGTTGGCACAGGAAATATACCTTGGTCAGACTGGAGGGACCAGAAAATCACTAGATTTTTTTTTTACATCCATGGAAAATTTCAGACAGTTGTAACAAAATGATCAGTTTAGTGTAGAATGCTCTATGATTTATACATTAATATTGACATTACAAACCAGAGTGTCACTGAACTCCAAACTAAACAAAAGTTTTATAAGATGGTTTGTCCTGTCCAACTTTAAAAAGTAAAGCATGTACTATTTGCCAACCACTGTGTTAACTGTCTCACATGCTTTTTCTTATTTGAGTTTCCTCATACCCCTCCACCACGTGCTAACTGTGCATCCGTGGAGGGGGAGCACCAGGAAGGGGATAAAAGCACAAGCTCTGGAGGAAAGTGGGCCTGGTTTGAATCCCAGCTCCAGCTAATTACTAACTTCAGGATGTCAGGCATTAACTGAACTTCTATTAGCTCTAGTTTCCCTACCTCTGCAATGGATGATACAAAACTGAGCCAGAACTAAGGCAAATAAAGGGCTTAGTGCAGCACCTGGCACTTAGAATGTACATAAAGTGCGGGGGGGGGATTTTCTTTTCAGTTCCCATAACAATACCACTGATACATATTGGACACTCAGCAGATGTTGATAGAATAGATGGATGAACAGAAACATAGATCATATTTTCCTTCATCTGCAGAACATTTCCTGGTAGTGTAGGTGGTCACTTAAGTGAAATGATTTGGGGGAGGTCAAAAGGCTCTTATTCAACCCCGAATATCTTCCTACTGGCCCTGACTGCAGTTTTGAAATTTAAGCATTGCTCATCCCATTCAGCTAAAGGTCCCTGTTAAAAGCAAATATTACTGTAGAGCAGGAGTACACTAAGCCATTGTGTGTCACAGGTCTGATCTAGTTGCCTCTCCTCCCCTCAAAGGCAGTGCTGTGTAGTGGAAACAGCTCTTGCCTGGGTCTGGCCTCCAGACCTGGCCCTGACCTTCCCCAGCATCTGCCATCACTTCCCTGGGCCACAGGGCCATGGCTTTAATATTAATTAAGTGATCTCTTATAAGTGGTTTGATTTGTGATTCTATAAGTGGGATATTAAGCAGGTAAGTTTTTGAGATGAGACATGGGGCAGAGTCAGGTTTGGTGAGCCTTTGGAAGGTGCCACTGTAGATTTTGGAGCCCTGGAAGGACAGAGAGCATTTACTGAATTTGGTCATGGGGTGCCTGATGATGAGAGCCCAAGGAACATACCATAGGCTGAATTGGGATCAATAGTAACAATTTTAGGATTGCTTTATAGTTTTTTTCTGAAGCTAACCTGATTTATAAATATCACATAGGAGTTTTACTGGGTGTCAAGTGTCAACAAAAGATCATCAGCCCTGTGGGCCAGAAAGGAAGCCAGTTTATTGCTCTAAGTGTGATCTTCAACACCAGGTACCCATATGCAGCCAAGGCTTGTGCATATTGTAGGTCATCCATGTGTGACTGTGAACTTGATGGTACAACCATGGAGTGCCCAGGAGGTGATGGGCCTAGAGAGACCAGCTGGACCCATGGTAATGGAGGAGGATGCAGCTGTTTGTGGCTGTAGGTGATCCAGGGACCAGGAGTGGGGCCAACAATTATTGAGCATCTTCCACATGTCAGGCACCATGGTAGACATTTCACACACATCTCATGGGGATATCACCGCAGTTCCATGAAGTAGACGCTACTGTATTCATGACACAAGTGAGGAGGCTGAGACTTAGAGAGGAAAGCAGGAGGGCTGAGATTAGACTATAATATTGTTGGATGGCTGAACACATGCTTTTCTTTCAAGTACGTCACTCAACCTCCAGGATGTTCTGCAAATATTACTTGCTGTTATTGTTCAGTGTTCTTTGCCTGTGGGCATTGTGGGTGGAATTATTGCTCTCACAGTATTGCTATTTTTAGGTATTCCTGGTACAAAGAAATAATCACCACCAGTGGGCCCATAGTCACCACTCTGAGAGGCAACATTCAAAGTCATTAGTTGTGTATTTTAGCTGTCAGTGTTCCAATGTAAGTTTTTTGTTGGATATTTTTTTCAAAAGATCCATTTGTGTTAAATCCACTTGGTCCATTATGAGTTAAATTGTATTTCTTCCCCACTTTGGAAACTCATGTTTGGGTTTTATTGAGACTCGTTTCTAGTGTTTTAAAAGGTTAACAAAAACCTTTTAAAGCTCCAAGTTCTCTGGATTTCTTATTAAGATATTGCCGGGAGGAGGACAGAGTGTATCAGTTCATTGAGCTAGACATGTCTGTTGATTGAGGCAGACACTGCAAATACGTCCTGGGAACCCATTCAGTATTCTGTAATAAGCAGTGCATTAACCAAAGCTGGGCAAACTGGAGGGCATCTCTGCAGGGTTGGAGTTTCCTGGGAAGTTCCTGTTAAGACAGAGAATTAGCCAGTGCTCACGTTTCACATATGGATTCACATATGGGGCTGGTGTGAGATGGTGCAGAGAGCCCCTGAATCTCCTTTGATGAGGATCAATGCCAGGTGATCGCTTCTGCCTGTATGTGATAATCAGGTGCAGAGTCTTTATCTGCCTACTGGTCTCGCCACAAAAAGGATGTAGGTTCTGTCCTCATCTTCAGATAAGAGCAGCAGCGTGTGCCTTCTCCAGAGATGTGTGTTATTTAACAGTTTGGGGCTTCAACAGTTGAATAGACTGAAGACAGATGTTCTTGAAACATGGTGTTTTAGTTTTCTATCATTTGTCATTTATGTCTTTATGTTTTTCATTATTAACTATGTCACATATTCAGGAGTTTATATCATGTAGTTTAAAGGTTAATAATGATATAAATCCCTGTCAATCCACTGCTCACTTAAGGAATGTGATCCCTCCCTCCTCTGCATTCTTTTCCTCTGAATCAGTTTTTGAAATTGATGTTTATTGTGTCCTTGTTTTTTTGACAGTTTTACCACCTATGAAGTTTTGTTAAATAATTTTCCTCTATGAAAATGTGGCTTTTGTGCAAAAATTTCTATGTAATAAAAGCCCACAGCAGTTTTTCTCTTTACAAAGACTGCTTCTATTTAAAATAGCTTAGAAGGCCTTTGTTCCAAGTGCTGTGTTTTGATGTTGTCCTGATACACAATTAAATGAAGAACTTTGTGCATTAAGCAATCTTTATCTTTTTACTCCCAACACCACATAACCTTCACTTTTAGTTTTATTAATTAGTATATTTTCTAGTAGGATGTTAGGGCAAGGAATTTATATTATACATACACGTGGGGTTTGATAAGAATTTACATTAAAGTTTCAGGGCAAACTAATGAAAACCATTTGAACCATAGTCTCATTCATTTCTGCTTTGTCTTCTGTAGTCTGTAGAGAGTGAGGCAGTGGTCACTGAATGATATGGTAACGAAAAAAATATGAGAGTCTGGCCATCCTTGTAATTTTCCAGTTCTAAAGGTAGCACAAGCTTCATACACTGATATAGATTTAGTGGGAGCTCCTACTATGGCTTGATGTCATTGCAGTCATTCTGATTTAGCAAAAATATGTCCCTTTAAATAATATATCCTTCAGGAATATTAACTTCCTATCAACTTCAAGGCAAGAAATTGAAAGGATATCAGGCATATGGTAGAATCACTGTGAAATTTCAGGCACCAGACATAAAATATGGGTGGGGACAAAGAGAAGCCAGAGCCACTGTCAAAGTCACACCACAGAACCAGCCTGGTGAGCCGTCAGTGTTGCTCCTGCTGAACACAGCACAATAGCTTGCGTGTGCAGTGCTGGCGCTGGCCTTGGATCCTGCTGCTTGGTGCTGCTGACACTGTTGATCTGGCAACTGACGGCTGCCGTGGCAGTCAGCAGGATGAAGGCTCCCTGTTCTCCGAGTCCCTGGCCCTGAATTTGAAGCCCAAGGCTGGGTGTCTTTCTTGCTCAGGGCTAGCTCACAATTTGTGTCATAGTGGCAAGAGGAGCTAGAAAAGCAAGTATCTTGCATTTTGACTGCTATAGTGGAAGTGGCTTTGTTTCCCATGAACGCCCATATGGTGGGAAATTCACCAAATAGAGAAAGGGCCTATTATTCCTCATTTGAAAACAGGCAGTGATAATCCCTACTCCACAGTGTTGCTATACGGATTAAATAAATTCCTATATGTAAAGCCCATAATAAGCATTCAATAATGGTAGCTAATTATTGTACTTCCGATCTAGGAGAATACAGGAAAAGATAGTTCTCTCACCATGGAAAGAGGTTGGTTTTGGAGGAATGCCCCCTCATTAGAAATGTTCATGTGAAGGTCAGTTGATGTATGCAAGGGGTGTTGTACAGGGAATTCCTGCTCTGGAAACTAGGAGTGATGGACTAAGGGGCTTGCAAAGTGTCCTGCCACAGCTAATTCTATGGAACAGTAACTCTCTGGAGAACTCAGATAAGGGTTAATCCACTGAACTGGGCTACTCCTGCTCTGGATGACAAAATCCCATCCACTCAGGTATTGTTGACCAAAGTTAACACCCATCTGAAAATGGTCAGGCCAAGGTGAAAATTGGTTGATCTCCCATAAATGTGGCAGTCACCTTCACCTCTATGGCTGCAATTCTGACCACTTTCCTGACTTGTTTTAGACTTATCTTGAGTAACTTCCTCAGTGATAGTGATATACCTCTGGCATTTGCAAATCAGTCTCACAAATAGCAGGTCTTCCCAGTGGGTCACTAGAAGCTGATTCTCTTGGTAACTTGTGGACTGGGTTTCAGTTCTCAGTTGTCCCCTTCAGCTGGGTACCTTGTACAGTAAACAGCCTGTTCAAGTCTACACTGTGGCCCTGGCAGTGGCCCTGAGCAGGCCCAAGGAATATGATGTGGGGAAGGGCATTCTAACAACTCATAAAATGGGTATCCAGGTTTTGTAAAGGGATGCTGAGTCAGAAGGTGAAGGGTTCTGAGAGGAGTTTGGTTTGTTGGCCCGTCTTCCCCCCCTTAATCTTGATAACCTATATTAACAGGACTCAGTGTCTATCATGTACTATGTTTTGCGGATTTTAACAGAAGAGGAAAAAATGTGCATCTTTGCTCTTGAGAGGTTTGTAATGTCACTCAGCAATTCCATCCCCCATCCTTTATGTCTCACTACTTACTTCATTTTCTTCTAGTGCTCCCTGTTTAAATTGAGAGACAAAACCAGGCACCGAGATAATGGAATTTTATGTCGTGGTCTTTGATTACACTTCCCTTTCAAGCCTCAATATTTCACCTTGTGCATAATAATGCTCTTTGTGGGAAAAACACTTAATTTGAAAATGTTGCAGATGGCCTTTTATCAGGAAATATGGACTGTCAAAATAAATAGATCTAGTTATGAACCATTGTTGTGGAGTGGGCCATCTTAAATAATAGAAGCCAATCTCTAAAAATTTTAAAAAATGCCTTACATTCTTAAAGTACTTTGGAATAATCAGCTGCGTGTGGTTCATTGGTTTCCTACAAGTTATTTCAGCTGGACACTGTCAGCTTTCCACTGGTGCCGCTGTTCTTGTAACTGAAGTGGGAATTTCCTGGGACCTCACCATCACCTCTTCACTTGGACAGGGTTCAGTTTAGCAGAATCACACCGCGCTGGTGCGAGATGGAACCCAAAGAAAGGGCTTGGGACTGAGCCATTTGAAGAAAGCCTGGGTTCTTGCAGGTTACTTTAGGAGACTTAGTACAACCTTAAATAACATTGGGCTTTAAAACTACCCTGAAGGTGGAAGTAGGAGAGAGTTGATATTTCTCTGCAAGAATTCTTCGGTTTGCGGATTGGTTTTTGCTTTTAAGAAAACATTTGCCTCAAAGGAGTGTGTAGAAAACCACAGATTAGTGGATATTCAACTAGTCCCCTGACAGAGTTAAGATTCCTGGGCTTTGCCAAAGTGATGTCCTTGCCGCAGCTCCATCCCTGAAGAAAGATCTTAAATGTGTAGATAGCTAGGACAGCTCAGGAATTTGTAATTTTGTAGAATGGAAGTATTAGTTGGTTTGGTTTCCTGTGTTTGCTAAGGAACATTTAGGGGACTACAGATTTGAATTGATGTAAATAAGACAGAATAAAAATCTACATGGTGAAACTTATCTTACCTCTTGTTGATTAGAGTTCAAGTTAGCTCTTAAAACTGCAGAAAATAAGAGGCTACATGAGTTGGAAATATGCAAAGATATGGAAAATTTAGGTAAGTCTGTAGGTAATTGAAACAGCTTTTTTGGGGAAACATATACATTTTCATTTTAATGTATAAAATCTCCAAAGAATTCAAAGTTTGTTTTAAATAAAAACACAGTCGCTATATTAATTTTAAAATAAATTAACAGTGAGCATTATTGTCCTCATTTTATAAACAAACCCCCCAAGAAATGGAGAAAGATTTTGAAAGAAGACGAAGGAGCTGCTACTATAATTTAAAATGTATTGTTCTCTCTTCTTTCCATTTGTTTTTGAAACTAGCTCACTAAATACTCTTATGGTAGGAAAAACTCATGAATGCCAAACTATTCTTTGTGAGTGTGTCTGCGTGTGTGCATTTTGGAACAGTCATATTAAAATTACAAGAAACATCCTACTTGACAAAGGTGAATTTTGCTGAAAAATTTTGGGGAATACCGATTTGAATAAATGTAAATAAACTGAACAAAAATCCAGATGACTGAAATGTATTTCACCTTTTGCTGATTAAGGTTCCATTTAGCCCTTAAACTGCAATAAGTAAGGGTTGCATTAGTTGAAATACACATGGATTTAGAAAACTTAGGCAAATCTGTAGATAATAACCTCTCAGGGAGACAAACATTAATGATTCTCTTTTTGCAACATGTAAACTAGTCCCCTAACAGAGTTAAATTAATCTTTCGCTGTGGGTGGTTTTACCAGGTTGTGAGCTAAGCTGGTAAAGAAAGATGTAGTAGCCAGGCGTGACTGTGAGAGTTGGAGACTTGGCCTGGCCAGCTCAGGGTTTGGCAAGCGCCTGCAGAGGAAAGAGCTGGAAAGGCTGCCATGTAGTGTTAGGTTTGGTTGCATCCAGAGATGTTTGCTGCGATTCAGCAGCATGATTATTGTGGAATTAATTGCTCAATTGACATTTTCCGAAGCCAGCAAAAATTCACATCACCAATTTCTCTTTTCTTTTATCTTCTAATTTCAAAAGTATTTTAAGGGAAAATCAATAAAACATATCTTTTTCCTTTAACTGCTTGATCCAATTAGCAGTGCTTTCTAATTGCAGCGGGCTAGTCACAGGGTCTTTTTTCTTAAATCTTCCAGCTTTGAGGGGAAAATGAATGGAACCGACACCCTCGGTGTTGAGCACAGATGTGCGATGCTCAAAGGTTCTCAGCTGAGGAAAGACTTTCTTCCCTCTTGGCAAATCTGGCAGAGTGGAACATCAAGGGCCCAGCTCCTGCTGTCTTCTTGTGAAGTTGCTCCAGTGTGTGAAGAATCCACCCTGTGGAGGTTTAAATTGGTTTTAGCTTGTGCCCTCAAAAAGTAGGTTCTGGGATTTGTCTAAGCACCTGCCTGACTTACTGGAACATATATGATGCGATGTTGTTCTCTGACTCCTGTGATAAGAGCCCTCCTTCAGTCAAGGCCAATGAGAGGCCAGGAGGTTCACAGTCAGATCTTCATCCCTAAAAACGCTTCTCAGCCTCTATGAAATCTTCTCTATCCTCATAAAAGCAATAGTTACAAGTAGCCTGGGTGAAGTACCCAGTTAAACATATTATAGATCTTTACGCCTTTTACTTGAGTACAAAGTTCACAATATTCCCTGCGGTACCCTTCTCAGGGGAACTTCCGGAGGAAATATTTGGTCGTAAGTGTGCCAAATGGGAGCCTACTGGAGGCTGTTGTTCTCCATGTAAAGAAGTTATTCTAAAGAGAGACTTTTAGTGACTTTCTAGAGGTCAGACAAAGGCTGCTTTCTGCTTGATATTGAAAACCTCAATGTAGAGTTAATAAGAGACTGGAAAATAAAAATAGAGGGGGGATTTATAACTATATAACAGCAGCTTGGACAAGTTCCTAATATGCATCCCTTATTAACTAACTAATTCATCATTAATATAGTAATTCATTCACTGATTTAAGAAATATCCATTTATTTAAGGGCACAGACCCATTTCCCTCCTTAAGGAGCCTAGTAGGAAGCGTATTATAGAAAATAACTGCAGTGGTTTCTTCTCAGATCAAATAAAGCTGAAGGTCATCTGCTTCCCAATGTTATTGTTGAAGAACAATGTATGAAACTTCAAGTTGGAAAAACCAAATTCTTGTTCACAATTGGTTTGTCTGCACAATATTGTCATCACAAACTAGGTCATGGTAACGCAGGACTTGGACTGTGGGGGTGGTATTATCAATTTCAGTTCTGATTTGCCCAAAGTAATTTATGCCATTTCCATCAAGGAACAAAATGATCAAAACCACCACCAATACAAGCAGGGTATCCTTGGCTCTGGAGATCTCCATCGTAGCAGTGATTCCTCACCATGTGTGGAGGCTGATGTTTGCAGAATTTTTATAAACATTACCACATTTAGTCTTTGTAATAGCCCTGTCAAGAAATATTGTTTCCTTCTGTTAAAAGAAAAGAAAACGGGACCTTGGTGATTGTGACTGAGTTGGCCGTTCCAGGTTATAAGAGCAACAGTTTCTGAGAGGGCCTTGAATCGATGTCTTCTGCCTCTAACCTCAGGAAAGTTTATACTCTACTTTCACCAGGATTTATGAAAGAACCAGATGTAAGGACTGGTGGGGTCTGGAGAGGAGACATCGCGGCTATTGATGGGGAGGAATGACCACTCCTATGGCCCTTCTAGAGGATGCTGAGCTGGGGAGAACAGTGGCCCTCCGAAGAGTTCTACATCCTCATGGCATGGGTCTGCGAACTTGTTGGATCATAGGATGAAGAGAAATTAATGTTGCAGATGGATTCCAAGCTGCCACTCAGGTGCTTTAAAATAGGGATATTATTTTGGATTATCAAGTGGGTCCAGTGTAATCCTTAAAGATGGAGGCAGAAAAAGGGAGTCAGAGGAAGAGGGGACTAAGGACAAATAGTCAGAGGGGAGTGATCTTGCCGGTGTTGAGAATGCAGGAAAAGGCCACGAGTTCAGGAAAGTGGATGACCTCCAGAAATCGGAAAAAGCAAAGAGACAAATCTTCCCTTAAAATTTCCAGAAAGGGACAGAGCCCTGCCAGCACCTTATTTTAGCCCATTGAGACGCGGGTTGGTCTTCTGACCCACGGAGGTGTGAGACAGTACGTTTTCATTTTTTACCCCACTAAACCTGTGGCAGTTTGTTACAGCAGGAGTAGGAGACAGTACAGATGTACAGCTCTCCACTTTCAGAGCAGGGACTGAGGAATGCTCTGTAACCACCATTCAGGGGCAGTTAGAGGTTGGATTAGTAGTTCATTAAATTATTAGCAATTATGTCTTGCCCATCTACTTGATGCCCGTGCTATTCTAAGCCCAGCAGTAAACAAGAATAAAAAATCCTGTCTTCATGAAGCTATCATTGTAGAAGGAAAGACAGGAAGTAAATAAGATAAATAGGTAAAACACATCACGAACTAGACAGTGATAAGAAAATTACCTGGAGAGGAGGGTGATAGGAAGTGGGTGTGTGTGTGGTGTGTGTATCTCTGTGTGTAGGGGTTTGTAAATTTTAGGTGGGGCTTCCAGGGCAGATTCACTGAGAAGGTGATATAAATGCAGACTTGAAGACTTATGTCAGGAAAGAGGAGACACACCACGTGGCTTTCTGGGGAAAGATTGTCCAGAGCAAAGAGAAGGCAAAGGCCCTGAGGACAGAGCATAGTTCCAGGCATGGTGATGGATGGAAAGAGTGGAAAGTATGTAGGTAAAACTTTCAGGGTGCCTGGTTGATATTCTGAGTGGTGGCTTATAGCTCTCTTAGGCCTGGGGTTGGAACCTTTACTCCTCAGCTGGTGAAATTTTTTGAAAAATCACGTTTGCTGTAGCAAAAAAGCAGATCATTTCCAAAGGGCTGCCTGAGGAAGCCTGAGGCAGGTAGTATCAGAACATTTTTCCGTGCTGATAATCCAATTTTATGGATCAGTCATTTGAATTAATAAAGAGAATGGGGGAAAGTGATGCAAGTAATGTAAGTACTGGTTGGCATTTCCTTGGAAATTTGAGTGACTTAGTTTTCAAAGGGCAGTGCAGTTGGGTAGTCACTGGAAACAGGCAGAGATGAGAACGCTCTGAGCCCAGCCAGCAGTTCGCAGGGCGGCAGTGGAAAAGGTTAATCTCTTCTTCTCTCTTCACATCGCTCCCGTCCACTGTGAACCCTGCAGAGTAGCTTTCACCCCTCTGTCATCAGGAGAACTCAGAGCCAGTGTCCCCCTGAAGCTACTGCCTTTTGACGTAACTTGTTGTATGTAGCTAATTGCAACAAGGTACATTTTAGGAGAGGAAGGAGAAATGCCAGGTCTCATACATAATTGAGGATGCTTTGCTATTTCAATTGTTATATAAATCACATGATCAAAATAATATTTAACCATTTTGGAGTACCCTCTCCCTAGAAAAATGCACATACATCCATCTTTCAAGTACGGTTTCAGAAGTCTCAGGACCTCCTCATAACTTGATCCTTAGAGGTACGTAATGAATATTTGTTGAATTAATTGTTAGCTGTTACTCTCCACTGTGGATTGCCTGATTGGGTGGCTCAAACCTTTAAGGGCAAAGATTTGCCCTTAAAACAATTCTCGGACATGGATCCCAGGGAAACAGTGCCAGGGAGTGTGGGAATGGAAAGGGGAGTGGAGTACAGTCTCTTCCCTCCCCGGCCTGTGTTACTTTTCACTCTCTGTTGTCGTTGGTTTTGTAGTCAGTGGAGAGAAACTAGGAGAAACAATAGCCTGCAAAGAATGGTATCAGTTACACCAAAAAAACCCCTGCTTACCAGCATGAGGAATTAGAAGCAATATACACAAAAATATCACAAAACATAAAAGCACACAGACTTTGGCTTCAGCATTGGCGTCATTGGGTAGAAAGTCTATTTACATTGGTTCTTATGAGGTCAGCAAAACATTTTGAATAGCAATTTCTTGGCTGCCTGCAGTGGGTCTGAAAATATGAAATAAAACATAAACAGCAGACCTGAGTTATGAGCAGGGTATTCCAAGACTCCTTCTTTGCTTTCTGCTGTAACAAATTGCATTGTGACCGTATTTGTGGATTTCTGTCCTGTCAGATTAAAAAAATCCCATATTGTGTAGGGCAAACGCCAAACACAGGTGATGGAAGGCAACACCCAGTGTTAAAACCTTCAACAAGGAAGACCTGCAGTGACTGTTTGCCTTCCCATTGTGAACCTATAAGGAAGGATAGGAAGGGGCAGGTGCATAAAAGCCCAAGTCACATCTTCTTGGATTGAAGGCAATTTAGTTTCCATCCAACGTGGTGACAGTGATCAGTGAATTGCAAAATCTCAAACAGCAGTTGCTGAGCACAAACTGTGTCACAGGATCCCTGATCAAAGATATCCACAATATGCTTAGTTTTTTAATCAACGTAGAGTCAATGTTGGCTGAACTCAATGACCTTTAGAGACAGTTCGTCACTCATTTCTCCTTTCTATTCTCTAAAGTCTCAAAAATTAAAGCCCCAGAATCTGAATTTAATCTTTATTCAGCTTTGGATATATTTACATATAAATAAGTTGCTTATGACAAATCCAGTGAAAGTTGATGGGCAGGGCTACCACCCACCCCATACTGCATTGGCTTTCTGCCCATTAGCACTGAAGCTGGCAGAAATCCCCTGCAGGGACAGCTCATCAGGGGAGGCAGATGCAGGTGACTTTGAAGGGCCTGTAAAACAGGACTTAGGAGGGTAATTACATCACTCATTTCTTCTTTCTAAAGGGGTTCTGTCTAAATGGGTTCAGTGTAAAGGCAGCTCAGTGTCAGGCAAGGGAAAGAGCCTGAGTGTGAGAGGTTGAAATGCGGTCACAAAATATCCAGAGAGAATGAGTATGTAGTGAATTTATTCTCAGGGGCTCCCTGTCAAGGTCTCTTAAGTATTAGATTTCTTTTGGGGAAATCAGTGCCAATAAAAAGACACACAGCTAAAGAAGTTGAGGCAGAGTGAGCCCAATTGATTTATAGGCCATTCATAAGGGAAAGCATCCCTAATTAGCATTTTTATTTTATTTTTTTAGAAGAGCATGCATTAAAGGGAAAATTGCTATCCCCCCCAATTTTCCTTTTGGTCTAGGTTTTGTTTGCCATAATAATTGGAGACTTACTTATTCTCTATGCTGTATAGACCTTTTGGGAATGAGTTGTGTTTTTTTAGTTCTTTTTTGCATTGGGCTTGGTTCTGGGGAACATAAATCAAGCACAGTCCTTGCTTGTCAGAAGTTCACACTCCAGCAGGCTGGCCTCGCCACACAGACAGGTAACCACTGTGAAGTTTGATAAGTGAGACAGATACCAAGTAGGGCTGTGGTACAGGGGCAGGTGCTCAACTTGGGTGCAAAGAATGAAGGGAAGGCTTGAGATCTTAAGATGTATGTTGTTAAAAAGCTGGGGTATTCCAAGTAGATGAGAATGGGTGGGGAGGTAGCGATACATATTTCTAGAAGAAGGAATAGTAAGTACAATGGGTGGCAATAGCATAATGTGTTGTTGGAACCAATTGTAGGTTGGTGAGACTAGAGCTCATGAGTGCTAAGTCAGGAAGTCTGGGGAAGGTGAAAGATGGAAGCAGTGGGCAGATCATGGAATGTCTCATAGGCTGTGCAGTGGCCCTTGGATTTTATCTAAAGCCTCTGAAAACCCTGGAACAATTTTGTGGCAGGTGTACCCAGTGCTCCTCTCCTATTCCATTGGCAGTCACTGTTCCCGTATAAGCCAATAACTATGAGTCCCATCAACCTTGCAAGATGGCAAGGGGGTGAGCCCTAGTGCTGGGGGTCAACACACTTGGGAGAAGTCCGGAAAATTAATGGAGGGTGAACGGGGTGGGACAAATCCATAGCATGTTCTATAGCCTCCTAGAGGTCCCAGGGGATTGAACCCCAGTTCCTCACAGCAGTTATCTGATCAACACATCAGTACTGACTTCCTTCCCATCTCGCCATTCTTCTGTGCCCTCTACATTTTCTTTCTGGGATCATTTCACAAATAACTATTTGCACTTAAATTCATAGCTCAGAGTCTAGTTCTGGTAGAACCCAGCCTAAGACCAATTTTTTGCAAAAGGGAGAGACATGATGATGAAGGTGGCTCTAGGCGGTTTTCATGAAGATGGAAGTGAGAGGGAAAGATGCAAGAGCAATTTAGATAGTACAATTCATGGACATTACAGCCTAGATGCATGGGTTCTGGCAGGGAAGGCAGGAATCTCAGGTGATTAGGCTCATTGACTGAGGAAATCTATGGGACATGATAAGGAATACAAGGTTGAGAATACAGTTTCGGGTAAAAATAGAAGGGATTTGAATTTGACTATGCTCCATTTGAAATATTGAAACAAACACTGTGGAGCCTAGAGGAGAGAACGAGCTTGGAGACCCCAATTTGGAAGCCAGGTATCAGCCCCTATGTAGGACTGGAAACTGAGGTGTGAGTGCACAGCTAGTGCACAGACGGAGTTGGGGAGAACCCAGCAAGAACAGAACTCTGAAAGTCCCGACCTGTTTAGTAAGCAAATTTATGAGGAGGAGCCTGCTACAGAGGATTGAAGGACCAGGAAAGGGCCGAGAGAGTGATGCCACAGAAGCCAAGAGAGGGAACGTGTCAGGAGAGGGAGAAAACAGGTAAGATGTAACGTCTCCATTGGATCTGGAAATTGGCCAGTCACTGGTATCTTTAGGGAGTTTGTATTGATTTGGATCCATTAGAGAGGTAGGAGAGCTTTTTCTTTCATAAGAAATCTGATTTTATTACTTGGAAAATAGGCTCAAGAAGAACTGCCCCAAGGAGGGATTGCTTTAATGAATAGGTCAGACCAATTTTTAATTGTAGATAAGCATGATTTCAGTTAGCTTACTAAAGAACGCTGCCGTCTATTTAGATGACTTGTGTGAAACTGAGTCCATACAAAGCCTCAAGTTTATTCTACTAATTGGGTAAAGGTTTTCTTTTTAATTCAGTTTTCTTTTTATTTTAAGTCAATCCTACTTCTGTTTTAATTGTCCCAGCTTTCAATTTTATGTCACCTGAAGAACAAGGTTTAATCCTATAGTTGGAGCCCCTTTGGATTTTGAACAACAAGTCTACTTTCTGTACCCTATTAATGGTTAAGAATTTAATCCCTAGAGTTAGAGTGTTTAGCTAACTTAGAGCAGCTCCCCCAATTTCTGGAAGCAGTACTTTACTTGTCTGTGCTTCTGTTTTTCCCCTCTAATTGTGGCTTTAAACAAGAGAAATTTATTCCTTTTTTATTTTTCAAAGTATATTTTATTGATTATGATATTACATTGTCCCAGTTTTTATTATGATAAGAGTTGTCCCAATTTTTTCCTCCTCTTTGTTTCCCTCTGACCTGCAGACCTCCACCCTCCTGCATTCCCCCCACCCCAGTTCATGTCCATGGGTTGTACATATAAGGTCTTTGGCTTCTCCATTTCCTATGCTATTTGTTTTTTCTTTAAGTGAATGTAAAATTTATTTTTTAAAAATATATTTTATTGATTATGCTATTACAGTTGTCCCATTCTCCTTCACTCCCCTCCACCCTGCACACCCCTCCCCCACCAACCCCCCCTTTCCTTCATGTCCATGTGTCACAAGTTCTTTAGATTCTGTATTTCCCATAGTATTCCTGCCCTCCCCCTGTCTATTTTCTACCTACCATCTATGCTACTTACTCTCTGTACCTTCTCCCCCCGTTTCCTCCTCCCACTCCTGTTGCTAACCCTCCATGTGCTCTCCATTTCTGAGGTTCTGCTCCCAATCTAGCTGTCCTCTTAGTTTGCTTTTGTTTTAGGTGTGGTTGTTAGTAACTGTGAGTTTGCTGTCCTTTCACTGTTCATCTTTTTTATCCTCTTTTTCTTAGATAAGTCCCTTTAGCATTTCATATAATAAGGGCTTGGTGATGATGAACTCCTTGAATTTGACCTTATCTGAGAAGCACTTTATCTGCCCTTCCATTCTAAATGACAGCTTTGCTGCATAGAGCAATCTTGGCTGTAGGTCTTTGGCTTTCATGACTTGGGATACTTCTTTCCAGCCCCTTCTTGCCTGTAAGGTCTCTTTTGAGAAATCCACTGACAGTCTGATGGGCACTCCTTTGTAGGTGACTGTCCCCTTATCTCTTGCTGCTTCTAGGATTCTCTCCTTCATTTTAATCTTGGCTAATGTAATTATGATGTGCCTTGGTGTGTTCCTTCTTGGGTCCAAATTCTGTGGGACTCTCTGAGCTTCCTGGATTTCCTGGAAGTCTATTTCCTTTGCCAGACTGGGGAAATTTTCCTTCATTATTTGTTCAAATAAGTTTTCAATTTTTCGCTCTTCCTTGTCTCCTTCTGGCACCCATATGATTCAGATGTTGGACATTTAAAGATATCCTGGAGGTTCTGAAGCCTCTTGTCATTTTTCTGAATTCTTGTATCTTCATTCTGTTCCAGTTTGATGTTTATTTCTTCCTTTTGTTTCAAATATTGATTTGAGTCTGTTTCTTTCCCTTCCTGGTTGGTTCCCTGTATATTTTGCTTTATTTCACTTTGTGTAGCCTTTATTTCTCCCTTCATTTTGAGACTTAGCTCAGTCAATTCTGTGAGCATCCTGATTACAGCATTTTGAACTCTGCATCTGATTGGTTGTCTACATCATTGTTATTTAGCATCAATCTATTCTTTCATTTGGGCCACATTTCTTTGACTCAGTGCACCGTTGTAAGGGGGTGGAGCCTTAGGTCTTGGCTAGGACAGGGACAACCCTCTTTGCTGCGATGTGGTGCTGTCAGTGGGAGAGGGGTCAGAGAGGGAACAATGCTGCTTGCTTGGCTCTCATCCCACTTTCCTTCTCTTCCCCTGGTTCCCACAAGTGAATTGTGCCCTTTCAGGTGCTGACTCCCAGGTGGGTGGGCTTGTGTACCTTCTGGGGCTCTGTAGGTCTCTCCAATAGGCTGTCCTGTGAGGCTGGGAGTTTCTCCCTCCACAGCAACCCCCTCAGGTTTTAAAGCCAGAGGTTTCGAGGCTTTATTTCCCTTCCCTGGAACCTCGGGTTATATGGTCTGTCTTGCTCCCCGGTTGTTCCTCCTCACTAAACTGCGTGTAAATGTGGGACTGTCAGCTGCCTTCTCACCTGCCCACCCCTCCAGCCTTGCCACAGATCAGCTGATTTACACAGCTGATCTCACCCTGGCTGCCCATCTCCACCCTTCCTACTGGTCCAGATGAATGTTTCTTTAGCTCCTTTGTTGGACTTCTATGAAGTTTGGTTTTCTGGCAGTTCTGGTTATTTTTTGTTTTTACATGGATTGTTCTCCTTGTTTTGGTTGCACAAGGAAGCAAAGGGTTTCTACCTATGCTTCCATCTTGGCCAGAACTCCAGAAATTTATTCTGTTAACATTCCTGGAAACCAGGAGTCTGACCTGAGTCTTACAGAGTTAAAATCAGGATTGCAGTCCTGTTTCTTCATCTCTGAAATGGGGATAATATGACATCAGAAGATTCTTCTTAGTACCAAGTGAGTTGATTTATGCAATGTGTTTACACATATGTCTTATCTAGAGTAAATTCTCAGTACCTTCAAATATGAGAATTACTATTTATTTGTATTGTTGAAATTTATTAGTTGTTATCGTTATTAAAAAAATTGGGGACAGCCAGGTGCAAAGGGGTAATAATTGGACTAGAAAACACAAGACTACAGGTGTGCTGTGAGCTTTTCCATTGGCTTTGTGGGCTTAGCCAAGGCCACTGTTCTTGGAGCTCACTTTTTTTTTTATCTAAGTAAAATGTGGAGATTGGAATAGAAAGTCTTTGCCAGTCCTGATTTTAATTCTCTGAAAACCTACCTTTTGCAGGGAGCAGCTGATTTACACAGCAGTATTAGTTATAGTATGTTTTTCCCTAAGAGAACAATGAATGGGCAAAGGGGAAATCTGAAAACATTTTCACTGGGCAAATTCTCTGGGGAGTACAGCAAATATTTCAGCTTATTTTCACGTTAGTTTCTTATGTTATATTCAGGTGGCTTATCTTTCCTTTTTAGTGTACTTATAATTGGAAAAAATCCACTTATTTTTCCTTTTTTGCCCTTATTCATACTAGGTATAGAAAAATAAAAATGTTCTTGCACCCATTTCATTTGCTGATGCTGTAATCTGTACAAAACAGCCTACTTAAATCATTCTTTTAGGTTTTAAACATGGCATGTGTAAATGAAAGAATAATTATATAATGTGATGTTTTCTTGTATCTTAGCACATTTTGAGATCTGAAATTTTGTCCTTGTTTTTATTCTGCAATTATTCCAATGAACTTTTCCTCTAATGAGTTATTTTTTATGTGTCCACATGGGGGAGCTTTTGAGACACTGGTTTGAACCACTTTCTCAACAACTTGAATCTGAGAGGATGGAGTGGAATTCTCCATGGTAGTGTTAATAGGGCAAGCAAGACTCTTGTAGAACTGACTTAGATTTTCCCAGTGTGCACTGTCTAATATGAGGCCGTGGAACCAATGAATACTTCTCTTCTAAAAGAAGTGGTCTATGTATATTTTCTAGCAAAAAAAGGGTAAAGCCAAAAAGGAAAATGAAAAGAAAAAGGCAAATTTAAGCTAAGTTCAGTGCTTTCTGGTTGCCCCAGTAAGAAGTACTTGGGGTGTGAATGTGAGGATTGTCTCTTCAAGTGAAATAGGGGGAGCCTCTGAAATAATCCCAAATCTGTTCACCCACAGAAAACCAAAAACCTAGCGGTGCATTGGAATGGAAAACAATTTACACCTGGAGGGAGGAGAAGCAAGAGGAAAAAGCTGAGATTAGGCCTGATGTTCCTGGCTTCTAGCTCTGTTTGCTGTTTGAGGAAAATTCAGACAAATAGAAAATACTGTGTTGAGTGAAATGAAATCTGTTTCACAGGATCTTAACTGGCTCTATTGGGGTCTTTCTTCTGATGCTAGTTTTGGGGTGATTAAATAAACATATGGTTAAAATAATGGGATGGGAGTAATAGGAAACTGTACTTGAAAAATAATTAAATAAAAAAATTGGGGAAAAAATCCTCATCAGGCCATTTAAAAAAACATATGAAAACATAAAAATAACCCAGGGCAGTTTCATAGATGCATGAGGGAGTATCTTGAATGACTGCAGCTTTCCCCTGCCCTGGTTTATTTGAAAATATCAGTGGTTATTCCAGTCCTTTCTAAATGCTTTGCTCATGGGATAAGATTTTTAAATGCACTTAAAAATGAAGATTCTGTAAGAAAATCCATACTGTCTGATTTTTAGTGCTACTTATGTATTGACAAAAATGTTTAGCCATTATTTTCTTGTGTAAAGTCTATGGTACAACTGGATTAATATAAATTTATATAAAATTAAGCATACCAGCCTTTATAATGAATTGGAAAATAAGTAAATATTGTCTCCCTTCTCATCGAGTTTTCCTCCCTAGGCAGCCAAGTAACATTCTCTGTAGTTTGTATTCAACTCCTCACTGTTCCTTTTCTCTAATCTTTTTCTCATCATCATTAATTCTCATAGTTTCAACCATGAACTACGTTCCCATCCTGGGATGTCATCACACACTCCAGCTGTACGACATTTCCTCTTGTTCATTGCCCATTCCTCCTTGGCTATGAAAGTCGAATTTGATAAGTCAGCCACCAAACATCCTTTCCTTTTGCCCCTTCATTACCTCAGCTCATTACCAATTACTCATTACTTTCCCATTTCTGTTCTTGAACCACCAGTGTTTGAGACATCTGGGCTTAAAAGTTTGGGATCATCTTTGACACTCACCTAGTTCATATTCTCTGCTCTTTCTGAAGTCTCCGAGACCACTCTTAGGATCAAGGGCTTGCTAAAAGAATTCATGGGACTCAGAAACTATTATACTCATGGTTATGGTCTGTTGCAGTCAAAGGATACAAATAAAAATCAGAAAAAATGAAGTCCATTGGGCAAAGTCCAGGAGAAACCAGCTGCAAGCTTCCAAAAGTTCTTTTCCACATGGATGCACTTAATTCTCTGCACAATGATGGGTGACAACATGCACAAAGCATTGCCAACCAGGGAAGCTCCACTGAGCCTTGGGGTCCGGGATTTTTACTGGGAGTCAGTTATGTAGGTATGTGGTACCAGCATGACTTACCTTAGCGACTCAGACTCCAGATCCCCAGGGGGAAAAAACAGGCATTTGCCATAAATCACATTGTGAGCATAAATCATTTGACCCAACTGACACTGCATGGCCCAAGGCCTTAGTTATACTACACTTCTTACCAGGCAGACGATACTAAGGGCTCCAAGCTCCTCTCCCAGGACGACTACTGAAGAAAGGTCTCTTGAGAGAATGCACAGGTTTTGAGTGACCTACATCTGCTGAGTTTACCTTACCTGCACATACAATCTCCAAGCCATGTGGTTGTTGGGGGAAAATGCGTAAGAGCACATACTAAGGTATGTGTGTCTAGTTTTGTGAGGATTAAATGAGGTGTGGTTAACATATGCTGGATACATCAACACCAAAAGAAGGTTAGATGATGGTTTTTTATTGTTGTAGTTGTGGTTATTGTCGTCTCTGCCCTTTCCTATCCAACACCACTTCTACCTTTCTAGTCTAAGACCTCATTGCTTTCATTTTGTAGTGTATTAGCTTCCTATGATGTTATGCTGCACTAATAAACAATGCCCCAGTCTGTGTGGCTTACAAAAACGAAGAAGTATTTCTTGGTCCTGGTACTTGCTTGTTATGCGTTGACTGCAACTCTCCTTTGATTCCCATCATTCTGCGGTCCAGATGGGAGGAACAGCCCCGTTCTGGGACAGAGTGGCAAAGGTGAAAGAACACACAATGGAACCACACAGTGGCTCCCAAAGGTTTGCTTGGAAATGCCACCTATTTTATCTATTCCCATTTTATTGTCTGAAGAAAGTCACAGAGCCAGGCCTGAGGTTAATGAGTTAGGGTTATATCCTATTTTCTTGTGGTGAATATGTGAACACTGATATAATGTATCAACTATCCAAGTGGTTTCCCTGCCTCCAGGCTCAGTCTACCCTTAGCACACTCCAGTCTGGCTAGCCTGTTGGTTATCGCCAAGTGTACACCTTCAAGGCACAGCATTGACAAATTCTTCTTCTTCTATAAAACTGCTTTACTTCATGGTCTTCTATTGATTCATCACATAAGCCATTTGGTAAAGCTCAAACACCCATGACTCTCCTGTACTCCAGTGAAACCAGAATATTCACAACACTAGGCACATTTTATCTTAGCACCTCTACACTATGGCTCATGACATCCATTCACTACGGAGGGGAGTGCTCTTCAGAAGACTACCATTTCCTTTACCTTTAAATTCTCCATGGACCCCAAGTGCCTTACTCATAGTCATGTGTGACACATGTGTTGAATGAATGGAGAATAAATGTTGCCCCGGTATCACAAAGAAACCCGATGTTACTCAATGACCATGACAGATGAGGTAGGAGGGTGCAGGGGGGCTAGAATTGAACCCATGCTTTGCTTACACCCCAAACGTGGAGCAAGGTGTATTTTTGTAATTGACACAAATGCACTCAATGGAGTAGCAATGGCCTTTCTTCCAGGGTCTTTGTATATTAAAAGAAGACATCATGTAGGACCTTTGTGTCTAACTGTACATATGGAAATCATCACAGCGATGGGAGAAAAGTGTTGTTTTGGCCCCAATTTTCTGAAGTTTTCAAATTCTAGTCCATTAAGTTATCCACCTACTCAGTATCCTTTGAATGTCTGTGACTCAGGACATCTTCATGAGATTGGGATCTCATGCTGCTTTGGGCTTCATGAGAAGGGACCTATGTATGGACTTAGCTGTTTTCACCCACTTGAATTAATTATCTTGGGGGTAGCACATCTCTTCCTGGAGAAAATAACTCTTGGGGCCAAAAATAGACTGTGAGTGAGAATGAAACATACAGATCGATATGCTTGGTAAAAAGATGTACAGCCATGTTTCGTGAAAAGTCCTAAAAACGAACACTGTTTGCTGGCCATGCAGTTAAATAGCCAAAAAGACTTCTTTGGTTGAGTGATTTTGAAAGTTTTTTTCCTGGTTGCAAGGAGTACTCCAGAAGAAATGGGTTCCAAATTCACTACCAAAGGGGGACATTGCCTATCAGCCAGCACAACAGTTAGGAGAGCAAAGTCCCCAGGGCAGGGTGAGAGGTGTGAGACATCCACCGCTACCTGGGAAGCGCTTCAGCCCTGGGAGTAAAGTCTCAGTCGGTGTCTATGAGGTTTAGCTTTTTGTTTTTTTCCCCTTAATCCCTTCACTTTTTTCACCCAGCCCCACAGCTCCTCTGACAGCTGTCAGCCTGTTTCTGTCTCTGTGTCTGTTTCTAGTTTGTTTGTTAGTTTATTTTGTTCATTAGATTCCACATACAGGTGAAAAGAATTCTCAGTCAGGCTCGGAATAACAGCTTTAAGACAAATAAAACCACTGTGTGTCTTGTTAGCAACATGCTGCTTTTCCTTTTCTTTGTCCTAACTTAACATTTTACTTATGCTTCTATTTTGTGTCACAAGGGTTAGGTTCTTAGATTATTGAGGCAATAAACCAAGCAAAGAAAAATCAGTGTCATGCATGCTAAGGAATTAACTTCAGCACCAGTGAGATGCTGAACAGCAAGGCAGCTGTGATGGACCGAAGGTAAATTGAGTAGGTAAACTTTTACATTCTTAGGTTTAGAATCCTAGTGTTAGAAGCAGAGTGTGGAGCTAATTCGCCCGTGGCTGGGAAGAGAGACCTGGCTTTGAATTACAGAGAGGGTCAAGTTTGATCAACCCCAAACATGGCCCCTTCCCGAGTGCAAAAATGCAAGGGCATCTGCCTTGTCATGAAGTAGTCTTACTACTTTAATAAAATAGCAGTGTGTTAGTGGCATTTTGGGATCACTGTCATGAACAGGACACAACGATTCATGCTGCACATTTATGGGCTCCAAGACTGCTCTGAAGTTCTTTCACATACAACTTGGCAATCGTGGCTTGCCCAGTGGGCAAAACATTTCAGTCTTATAGAAGTGAAAGCATTTTAGCACTGTTTTCAAGTCTGAGCAGACTTTCTGGAAGCAGGTCAAAATAAGACATAATGTTGTCCCCACTGTGTATTCGGTATTAAAAAAAAAGACATATTTCTCATGAAGTAAATCGTCCTTTCCAGGAATGGCTTTTCCTCTATGGTCTTATAAGATGCTTGTAAGATGCTATTACGTAACATATTTTGCTTTGCTTTTGTCCTTTGGATTTGAATGCATGTTCCCCCTCCTTGTAAAATGATCAGTAGTCATCTAATCATCACTTTAGAGGGATTTGTGTCCTCCAGACTTTCCTTGGATGGGGAGGAATGTACTGTATATTGATGAGCATGACAGATACCCTCTAAGATAGTCCTTTGTAGTTGGGTGGCCTAGGTCTCCACAGGGTTTGGCCAGTAGATTCTGAATGTTTTGTTAGAGCAGTTCATCATTAGACTTTTGATTAAGCTGTCAGGTCATTTTTCCTGCAGGCCTGAGTTGGACCCCTGACTTCTGTGGCTGGTGAACAAGATTGGGTTAGATTGTGAAGCTGCTAGCTTTCTCTCAGTGCTCTATAGATTCTATTTCTTTAAAGTGGTTAAAGTAGAACAGTTTTTTTATTCATTGATGTTGGAATTTATAGGCCTGCACGAGGAAACTGTTTTGCTTTGCCATGGAATGTTATAATGCTAGCTATGAGTTGTTTGTATTTTAGAGACTTTTTTTTTTAACTGAAGGAAAACTTGTAGCAGCACTTAGGGAAATCAGCAATCATAGCTCAATGGTATTTTTCAAGGAAAGGAAGCCTTGATAATAGTGCTGAGGGCTATGGTACATAGAATAATGCTCCCCCCCCCCGTGCTTCCAAATAACTAAGTCCTGATCCCTGGAGCCTGCAAATATATCACCTGGGAAGGGGGTAATTAAGGGTGCAGATGGAGTTAAGGTTGCCAATCAGCTAACTTCGAGATGAGGAGATTATATTGGATTATCTGGGTGGGCCCAGTGTAATTGCAAGTGTCATTTAGAGTGGAAAAAGGAGACAGTGAGTGTCAGAATGACANAATGGTATTTTTCAAGGAAAGGAAGCCTTGAGCCTTGATAATAGTGCTGAGGGCTATGGTACATAGCCCTCAGCACTATTATCAAGGCTTCGTTTCNGCCCCCCCCCCCCCCCCCCCCCGTGCTTCCAAATAACTAAGTCCTGATCCCTGGAGCCTGCAAATATATCACCTGGGAAGGGGGTAATTAAGGGTGCAGATGGAGTTAAGGTTGCCAATCAGCTAACTTCGAGATGAGGAGATTATATTGGATTATCTGGGTGGGCCCAGTGTAATTGCAAGTGTCATTTAGAGTGGAAAAAGGAGACAGTGAGTGTCAGAATGACACAGCATGAGAAAGAATCAACTTGCTTTTATCATCTTTGAAGATGGAGAAAGTGGGCCATGAGACAAAGAATAAGGGCTGTCTCTAGAAGCTAGAAAAGGCAATTAAGTGGCTTTTCTTCTGGCATCTTCCAAAAGGAATGCCGCTCTGACAATTTCAATTTAAACCAATGAGACCCATTCTGGACCTTTGATGCCTGTAACTATAAGCCAATACATATTTTAAGTCACCAAGTTTTTGATAATTTGTTGTATAGTGGCAAACTAATGAGGCCTGACAAATGCAAGTTGTAAAAATCTAGAGAACAGGGAGCCTTTATCTGTAAAAGAAACAATGTTCAATACATTTACAGGTGTTCTGTAAATCCTAGGCAATTAGTCATTTAGTTCAATAGAAATCTAGGGAAGAGGTAGCAGAATAAAGTAACTTTCAAGGGAGGTGGTATAAATGAGGGACACTGGCCTGGTGGGAGAGAATAGGGAGGGGAGGGGAGTGTGGCAGACCAGGAAGTTTAGGGCCAGACATGGGAGGGCAAGGGATACTCAGCTCCTGCTGACTGTTGCCATGGGGATTATGAGCACTCCTGTTAGATCTCCCAGGCATTGAACCAGGGATTTTAAGCACATTAACCTTTAATTCTCTCAACAATTTCATGAGGCAAGCGATCATCTCATTTTTCAGGTGAGAAACTTGAGTCCCAGAGAGGTCAGGTAACTTGCACTTGCTCACATAGAAGGTAACTGACAAAGGAAACTGAAAAGAGCCCGTCCCTCCCACCCCAGTGGCTGACTGTTTTAGGGAGGAGGAACAATGCTTTATCTGGGGTGAGGGAGAGGAATGAAATGGAAAGGACTGCAAGGGAAGCATGCGGTTGCTCACACTGCAGGGACTTGTCTTTCTTGGTGGAAGTGAGAGGTAATGTTATTTTGTAAGCTTAGGGAAGAAGGTGTCAGATTGGCTACTTCAGGAGAGAATGTGCTTGCCACCAAAGTGACCTGAATAGGATACTGAGACATGGTGTAGAAATGATTGGTGGGAGTGACAGAGGCCAACACACAAGATGGCTGTTAGTGAAATGAGTAGTGTATACACCCTTTTTCTGATGGCGCGTCCTTCATAGGTGGTGATCAGAGAGGAACTGAAGGACCTATTGGCTTGGTGAAAGTTGAGAGGTTCAGAAGACTGGGTGGCTGAACTTCGTCAGTCTCTAGGAAATTCGAATTAAATTCATGGTACCAGACTGATGCTATACCTCGTCCATCAAAATGGCTAAATGAAAATGACTGATGTTACCACTGAGAATGTGGGATAGCTGAAATGCTTATCAATTGCTGGCGAGAGTGTAAGTTGTTAGATTTATGTTGGAAAACTGTTTTCAGTATCTGTGAAGGCTGAGCATATGTGATAACTGATGGCCTAGCATTTCCATCCCTAGGTATATGCCCAGAAAAAAGATATACATCTGAGTATCAAAAGATAGGTGCAAAAATGCTCAAAATAGTCTTATTTGTAATGGTGAGAAATAAAAACAAGTTGCTAATTTGTGGTCAAGTCTCAAAATAAAATGCTCTATAGCAATAATGAAGAATGGGGTATAATTGCACAATATGGATGAATCTCTAAAATATGAGGTTGAGAAAAGAAGCCAGACACCAAGCAGTTCATATAGTATGGCTTCATTCCTATGCAGCTGGAAATAGACCTTTGGTATTAGCATTCAGGACCGTGGTTAACTTTTCAGGAAGGAGGGGACTGAGATGGGACATAAGGGGGGCTTCTAGGCTGCCACAGGATTCTAATTTAAGAATTTTGTTGTATGGATGTGTTGACTTTGTGAAAATTCACTGCCCTTTTCTGTGCATATGTTGTGTTTCAATAGTGTTATGGACAAAATAAAGGAAGGCCTGGGTGGAAGACTAGTGTCATGACAGGTGGTATTGCAATTGTTGACAAGTGCAGCTGGGAGGAAAGATTGAATTATTGAACATGTCCCAGTCATAGTGGATGTTAGAGACCAGGGAAATTATGGACACAGAGTTTTGTAATGGGAGAGGTACCTGATGCAGAGTGATAACTGACTATGACAGTGTTACTATGTAACTGACAAGTGCAGCTATTGGACCTATGTAGCTGTTGTGGGACTGAAGATACGATATAGCATCAGCATTGTGGCTGTATCCAATCCTGTTTTATAAGTGAGCAAAGGCCATTCCCATAATACAACATGGGAAAGAGTTGGTTGTTTATGGTATACACGGAGGGGACCCCCGTAGCTCATTTTTTTATCTTGTTTAACTTTTGCCTTTTAACTAAGTAATAGAACTCTGTATGGGGAAATGGAAGGTTACATTATCTTATTAAGTAAATTATATGCAATGTAAACAAAGCTTTGGCTATATCTGCAAGCTTGAACCTGTCTTTTCCTGGTCTGTTGTCTCCTAGCAAGAGAAATGCAGCAGTTAGATGATATTGTAAACAGTTAAGTTCTCTGCATGACTTTGAAAGGAGGGAAGCAATTTATTCTTATGTATTCACCAAAAGCACCTTTTTTTTCTTTCTCAGAAAACTAGATTTGCAATCTTTGTCTTAATAATGCCTCTTTATTCACTAGGTATCTTGGTTAAAATAGAAAGGCCATTTGTCTTATGAATCAAAGGTTAAGGGAATGTTCTTAAATAATTGCATTAATTTTCAAGATTGCTTTTCAAATATCATGGCTGGCCTACTCTTAGCAGTTATTATTAATGAAAATGGTGGACAGTTAAGGTCAGGGCTACATTTTCTTTCCTCTTATTGCTTCCTTCTCTCCTGGGTTGATTTGTATTCTGTCTTTCCTTATATATTGCTCATCTCTAAAGTTTCATGAAGACAATTTCTAAATAACTTTTATTTATAGTTTTCCCCTAGTTCCAAAGATTCTGTTAAATGTAGTCTGATGTATTGTTATGGTACCTCTGATGGACTGTAAATAATCCATTATATAGCACATACATAAAGGGGCCTTATAATTGATTATGCAAATTGGGACTTTTTGAGAATTAAAAGGGATGTTATTAATAATTATGCCAGGCAACAGGTGTGAACTGTCTTGGGCCAGCTGGGGTGCGTGATTGCTCTACCCAGAGCTCTCCTGGCAGGAATAAGCCTGGTTCTCTTAGAGATGCTGCCTCCTGGGCCCTCCACTCTGGACTGAGTATTTCTCAGGCATTAACCCAACTCATCTCTTGAAATGAGAACTAGAAGGACTCATTACAAACAATATCAATGATACTACATGACTAGTTTTGGATATTACTTTTCAATTCCTCCCTATTGAAATCCTGATGAAAACCTATAATAAAATATCACTAATAGAATCGCCTCTACTTGTTTCTAGCTTGATTTTTCTTTTTTGTTTCTCTGACTTTCATCTTTCAGAGCATATGATAAAGAACAAACAAGTCTCAGTCTTATTAAACATAGGACTTTAAAAGAACACGACAAGGGTAAGAAGACCCTTTTCTATTTGTTCGTTGGTTTGTTATTTCTCATTTGTCACTGGGCCCCCATGTGAGTCCTGCATTGCCCTGTCTTGGCTCTCAGGTTAGCTGACTCTTCAGCTAACTCACTCTTCAGTCTGTGCACTCTGTTCTCATAGATGGGAATCATTGGGAATCTAAGGGCTTAATCTTACCCTATTCTCTTGTGGGTTCTGGACCAATGAAGAAATAAAGACATTTAAGACAGATGAGGATCAGAATCTCTTCTTTAATACTGGTGGCATCTTCATTGTGAGGCTGGGTCCATTGGGCTTTTCACCATTTCCTCTCTGTAGTGACTTACCTTCTTGGAGGCCAACAAAGCAGCTGGGCCTGCCCTTGTGGCTTTAACAAGGAGGGCAGAAGAACATCTGTGATTTCAGCATGGTAGTCCAGGATGGAAGGGTGAGTGAAAAAGAAGCAGGGAGGGAGAATTATACAGCTAGGAGGAGAAAGAAAAAGACACAGAGAGAGAAGAGAGCAGAGGAAAGAGAAGGAAATGGGAAGGGAGAAAGTGAATTCAAGCAATCAAAATACAAAGAGGGAGAAAGAGAGAGATGGAGGGACCCCTTGCCCTGTGTCCTGTCACCCCCAACACAGGACATGATATTCCCTGTAAAACTCCATAGGGTACCTCCTGAGACTGCAACTGCTAGAATATTCCTGTTCAACTATTTTGCGTGCAGTGTCCTAGGGGCCACAGGGAGAACAGCCACAGCATCTTTCCAACATTATCACTGAAGAATGTAAGGCTGCATCCTTATCACTTGTGAATTGCATTCTGTCTTTCCCTATACACATCACCTCTCAGTCTGCAGGAGAAGGGTACGATGCTTTATGGTTTAGATAAAGAAAACTTTATTATTATTGTTTTTTATTTTATAAAAGGGAAAACTGCATGAGCATAATGGATACCATTCTTTAAACTATTTGCAAATATTTTATCCTTGAATCAAATTAGGAAATGGTAGAGGATCAAAGATATTTCAAAAAAGCAAAACGAATCCTTTTTCCCATTTGTTTCTTTCATTCCCATTGTCTGTAAGATCTGAAAAAGAACTCTCAGTGATGAAATACGTAATTCAAAAGTGCTTTGTTTGGAGAGGGCAGGACTTCTCTGATCCTCCTTTTAAGGCAGGGTAGGGGCAGCTGTTCTAGTCCAAGTGGAACCACGGGGTCATGTGGAAGCCGGGGGCTTAGCCCTGGTGATTCCTCCAGAAGAGTCAAAGGGGCACTTGACATGTGTACTTCCAAAGGCCTAGGGAAAAATAGCACAGAACATTGTAATGAATAACATAATGACCCAAGGCATCGGGACTCCCACTGAAGCCCAGAGGAACCAGGTCCTAGCAGGGAGAATAAACACAAGATTGAACAGTAAGATAGGACAAGAGAAGTTTCAGGTAAGACTGGCAACGCTTGTTGAACCTCATTCCATTAAAGAGTAAGAAAGATGGCCTTTTTTTTCATTTAAGATGAAAAAAAAAAGAAAATGTAATTTCAAAGTTCCCATTTGGTGAAGAATTCTTATCAATGCAAAGATTTTTATAAATTACTTTTAGCCCCAACCCAGAATGAATTGGTTTTCTAAGTAGGCTGTGAATTAACCCATATGCAGGACATCTTCATCAGGACAGAATGCTCTCCAAAATTAGGTAGTGCGATTTGGGTTCGGATTAAATTTTCACCTGTCTTGGTCTGGTGAGGCATTCACTTATTTCTCTTTTTCAAAGGTTCTAGAATCCGTTTCATCTGCGAGATTAAAAAACTGGTCTGTCAATAAAAAAAGCACTGAAGTCTTCAAGTTCCTTTAATCTCTTAACTTGCCAGGCATACTTTCCTGGTTGAATTTCATGTGCACGTTGATTTTATTTGTGTTTTGTTTGAAGTCTGCTTCCAGGGCTGTGGTGCTGCATATATTTGTGCAGATTATTCACTGCCCAAGTGGTTGGGCTGCAGGTGGTGACAGTGGAAAGGCAGTCATACCCCGCATGCCAAGCCGTGTCATATGGTGTGGATCTATGTCAAGTCAGAGAAAGGCACTCTTTGCTCTTTTCCACAAAGGTGCCATATGGGCTAGCAAGTGGCCTGGATTGCCCCCATGATCTCCTGTTTTGTTGAAGAACAGGCTGACATGATAAGATCTAGACTTCCGAAAGTGGCTCGATTCTTAGATAACCTCAATTATTTAAGTCTATTATCTAAAGAATTCAATGTTCTAATTTTTAGGAGGCCAAGGAACCTCAGCACGCTTGGTACAAAAGACGGCTTCCTTTAAAATTTCAGGGAAACTTCATAATTTGGGGCTTGATCTGTGTCTTTATTACCAAAGAGAGCTTGCGCTGGTCAGGCAGGTGTTGTAAGTAAATGATGCAGGGAGGGATTACAAAACAGTAGAGTGTGGTGGAGATTGGCCAATACAGCATTTCCCCACCTATTAGAAGTGGCTACTACTCACCCTCAGGAGACTGTTTTCTTGCAGAAAAGCAAACATGCACCTCCAGGGACTTTAGATCTTCATATTTTTTCCCAAAAGAAGCTAGAAATCAAGATGTGAAATCTCCTGATCTTAAAATACTGACAGCAAATTCAAATGTGTTAAAAAGCAACATGCAAACATTGTGAAACTTGCCTCCACGTTGCTGCATACCAAATGAGGTAAAATGTATGGGTTGTTGGAGGTGTTGGGGTGTCAGTTTGTGACCTCTGCCTCTGTGGGAGGTATGTACACCTGTAGGAGGGTGTCCTGCAGTATCTTACAATCAAGTAGGAAGCTTTTCTGCTTTTAACCAGCTTTAAAGTGAAGGTATCGTCCATTTACCCCTCTACCTTTTGGAGGATAGACCGGTTATAACACTTGGATGATACAGAGTGAACGACGTTGGGGGATGTTTTAAAAAATGATTATTGACACAAGTACTTCCTGATCATCTGAAGCAAGTCTATCAAGTTTCCAGTGGGGTCCTCCAAAGGCTTTCAAAGAAGTTTAGGCTTGGTAGGGAGGGATGGGAAAGACACAGTCCTGCTTCGGGGGAATAGAGCCATTCTGTGTTTATTGGTTTAGAGAGTAGGGATTTTAAAGCAGCCACTTCAATCTACATTTCTAAGAAGAAATAGGAAACTTCTTGACAGAAATATCACCTGTTTTAATCGCTGAGCACCAATGGCACTTGGCCAAGTTGAAAGCAAATTTGGGAAAACTTAATCAAGTTGGCATGTCACAGAACTGGCACAAGCATGGTTCATCAATTTTATGTTTTTACTGGAGGAAAATAAAAGACATTTCCCTGATTTCAAGGCAGAAAACCTTTTAAGGTTTTATGAAAAACTATAAGGATCAGAATGAAACATTACAAATTTAATAATATTTTACGATGTGTTTGATGTTTTATATTTTCTGTTTTTGTACAAATAATTTAATCTTGTACAATGTAACTGATTATTTTTTCATAACCTTCTGAGGAAATTCTGTACAGGCCCATTTTATGCTAGACCAGGGATGATAAAGCATGCCGTGACTCTGGCTTCAGATTTTCCTCTCTTGTTCACCCTGCACACAGCAGCTGACTGTCATCTTCTGAAAGAGCCTGGCTTGGGTAACACACAGTGCTGGCGGAGAAAGAATTCAGGAAGGAGCTCAAATGGACACCCCAAGTTGGGTGGTCTTTCTGAAAAGGCTGGTCCATATTCCTTTTGGGTCTGTTGAGTGCCCTCAAATGTGGGCCTTAGGGCCTTAATGAGAAGCAGGACTTCAGGAATTCTCTGCCACAGACTTGGGGAAGATCCCCGTCCTTCCCTGTAGAACTGGTAGGACTAGCATTGCATTATGAAAGTTGAGAAGTTTGACAACTTTTTTAGATGTTTGGATAGATATTTGCATATCTACAACATAATGTCATTCTTGTACTTAATATTGTCCAGTGGCATCTCATTGGATTTGGAATAAAATCCAAGATGTTTACCTTGAATTATGTGGCTCATCTTGAGTTGGCCTCTGCTTTACTCTTCTTGTACCTCATTTCCAGCTAAACTGGCTTTCCTTCTCTTCTTTAAATAGGCTAAGCCCTTTCTCGCTTCAGGCTGTTTGTGGAACCTGCTGGTTCCTCTTTCTAGATGATTCTTTCCTCAGATCTTTGGGTTCTTTTCATTTGGGCTTTGACTCAAATATGACCTCCTTGGAGAGGTTTCCTTTGGTGACCTAATCCACCAGCACTTCCCATCACTCTTTTCATTTTTTCACACCTCTCATTTAAATTAACATTATTTGATATTTTTCTCTCTATTAAAAAGGAAGTCTCACAAAGTAGAACCTTCTCTATTATACTTTAGCGCTATATTTATAGAATCAAAGACTTTTTACAAGTTGAATTACAACTTTTCCCTTTCAGTGGCTTTTCTTGCAGGCGGAGTTATTCTTAATTGGAATATACTTTTACTATTTGACAGGGATGGGAGAAAACAAGGTTAGAGGGTGATGAGAAAGTGGAAATATATGGGAATGATGAATTTGGCTAATGACTTGAGCAGTGAATCACGAGCATTGCTTTAAAACAAAAAAAAAAAAGAGAAGAAAAAGAAGCAAACTCATAATGCTTGAAAGTCAGACTCTAATATAACCTTATAGAAGATGTAGTTGTGTAAATCATGCACACCCAAAGCTTCAGCTTCACAATTCTGGCATAAATGGGAAGCTGATGACATTTTTGCAGAGCAAGTCAGCCTCAAGTTTGCTTTGCGCTTACCTGCATGACACGTGAATGTTTGTTCTCTAGACAGAGAAAAGATGCATTCGAGATAATAAGTAGCCAGTGTTAGAGCCCATAGCTAGTGTCAGTTTTACAAGAGGAATCTTCCTCCCACCACCCTAAAACTCTGTGATGATCCATGAAGTTGTTTGCAAATGGGTCACCTGGGACCAGGGACAGCAGAATTAATCTTTTAAACATCAAATAGAAATAAAATAATATTTCTAATCTGTACCCTAAGACATGTTGGACAGATGTTTGATGAAGCCGATGAACATTTAACTAATATAGAACATAATCAAGATTTAACTCCCATCAATCATCATCCTTATTGTTACCGTGTGGCAGAAAAATGTAAATATGTAATTATAGAAAAGTGTAAATAGGAAAGTACAGCTGGAAATTCTCAGGTTCCCAAACAATGACTCATCTGATCCTCCTGTCATTTCCTGAAGACCTGAAACAAAAGAAATCCAAACAGTTTTCTGTGGTTAAAAGACTTTTATCAACACAAGTCCATAGCAGCAGACCAAACACAAGGGAGGGGGGACCATGACAACGTTTTGGTCTATTTCACATTTCTGGAGCAGACCTCTAATGTAATCTCATTGAGAATGTGTATTTCATTTCTGTAGGACATAAATTGCCTGTTCTTCTCTGTTTCCGGCACTGATTATAGTTTTCTGCAGGGAGCAGAATTTTAAATTCTTGTGGGATTAATAAGCAGATCAGAGTAAGGGTAGTAATGGAAGATCAGGAGATAGTCTGGGATAGAGCTAAGCAAAATCAGAAACAGTGAATCAGGGCAAAGACAGGGTCTTAGGTCACTGTTATGTTATGGAAGCATCTGGGTCTTGGAGTTTTATTCAGTTTATCAGTTGGGATAGGCTAAAATGTGCTGCTGTAGTCAGAGTGCAGTCAGGGATTAAACAACAAAGATTTATTTCTCATTGAGCACGGGCCTGTGAAACAAAGGGTCACCAGTTTGATTCCCAGCCAGGGCACATGCCTGGGTTGCAGGCCAGGTCCCCAGTAGGGGATACAAGAGAGGCAACCACACACTGACGTTTTTCTCCCACTAGGTCTCCTTCCCTTTCCCTCTCTCTAAAAATAAATAAATAAAATATTTAAAAAAATATTTATTTCTCGCTCAGGCTGTGTGTTCATCGTGGGTCAGCTGGGTGCTCTGCCCATCATTGTCACTCAGGGACATAGGTTAATGGAGGAGCCAACAGCTGACATGTTGGTGATTACCATGCTTGAAGGGAAGTGAACTCTAACTCTAGCTCACCCTTAAGTGGTTAAATGCTCTTCTACAGAAATCGCAGGAGACACTTCAATTTGGAACTTATTGAATAGAACTCCTGGCTTCACCAGAGGGATGAAAAGTGTTATTGTGATCAGAAGTAATAACATTCACTTAATATTTTACTCCTTGTATTTGGCACATATTGATTTATTAGAGAAGAGGGCGTAGGTTGGTTATCAGAGAAAGTATCATTTTCTCATTCAGAATTACCATTGATTCATGGAATCATGATGTCTTTCCTTAATATAGTTTAGATCATTTAATTGATTAATTTCACAGATGTCTTGAGTAACTATTATTGGTCTACTGATTAATGCATAGATCCTTGAATTCAGCCAACATTTGTGGAACACCTACTATGTGCTCAAACACCATACTAAATAGCATGTTGGATGACTTTGCTAAGATCTCTCAGTTATCACTCAGACTTAGACACATTTCAGCTCAGGCAGAGATGGTTTTTGTGAGGCGTTCTCACTTTCTGGCCTATTGTTGAACACCTGAGATGTTTTCAAGGTACCCATTATTGGTTGTAGAGATGATGATGTTGCAACTTGATCTATATCTTATAGTTCATTTCCTAAAATAATTCTTATTTAACTTGTAATTAAATTAATCTCTGCCCATGGAGCATTTAGTCATGATGTCAGGACTACCTCCTGGAACTCTCCATTCTCCACAGGTGGCCTGCCGAGTTGGGACACTTAAGTATGGTTCAGTCCTGGTGATAACCAGAGCACAGACACCACCACACATGCAATATCTTCTCTGAGAAGACTTGATACCTCAGCACTGTCCTTATGAGATGACTAGTGCACAGCTGGGTACAATGTTAGATATGGAGGAAGGTGCTTAATGTGAGTTTAATTAGGCGTGGACCCTTATCTCCTATCTTCCACTTTCTGGTCCTTGGTTGTTGAGGTTGGTCCTGTAGCTGTGCCTCCACCTAGCCTCAGGGATCCCTTCTGCTGACCACAGTTCTCCACATTTTCCCTTGACAAATAGCAGCTGTGCACTCAGTGACACGTTTGTTTTGTGCTGTTGTCTGTTAATGGCAGATCTTCTGCTGAGGATTGTGGTTACTTCTCGTAAAGTTGTGCACCCTTTCTTAGCTGTTTCCAAAAACAACTGCATTTCATTTGAGTGTGAAAGTTCTCTTTGTGATTTCCTCAGATTAATGCTGTTAAAAAAGGCTGACTGGGTGAGGCTTCCTTCTGTACCAATCCAAATTTGGGTCTTCTGGCTAGTGTTTCACCGGTTTGTCGGAGAGAGAAAGGGATACGAGTACAATTTGGATACAGGGCATCAAAAACCCAAGTCTGCTTCCCTTGATTTTCATGTGAGCAATCACGCTTGCTTCTTTACTTCAGTCCTCACTCTGCTTTCGGGTCACAGTTTGAAACTACTGATGGCAGAACCTTGTCCCCTAGAAACAAACCACATCCACTTTTGCCCGTATTGGAACCTTCCATTCACCCACTTGCTCTCAAATTAACTAAAGGTATTTGCAAAAGTGGAGAGGGTGAATATGAGGAATATGAGGAAGGAGGTGAATATGTTTTGTTAGATAAGAAAATATGGGACTATAAAGATGAGCAAAGGTGTGGGGTGTGTGTGTGTATGTACATGGGCAAGAGAGAGAATGGGTTGATAAGACAAAGGTGATTGTTTACCAAATAATTCTATAATATTTGTGTGTGGATAATGAGCACAAGAGTAGTTTTGGGAAATATAAGGTGGTTTTCTATAAAGGCCAGAAGATATATAATTAGGTGTGTTTTACTAAAAGGGTCATCCTTCCAACAGGTTTTGGACTAGTATTTTAAGAAGTCTTTAGGAACAATCAATTTTCTTCTTTGTTGTCCTTTCTAAGAATGGAATAGAAATAGGAAGTTCCATCCTTTTATTTGTTTTATCCATCTTTGCAGGAGAAAAATCAGATACTACTTCCTATAAGACTTCCCTTGAAACTAATTTTTTCAAGATGTCTTATTTTTATGACAATATTTTGTTTAGGCTACATTCTCAAAATATTAGTCTTGGATTGTATTTTTCCTTATATACCTTTGAAATTCTGACTTCCCTAATTAATGCCATGTATGTCCTAGTTTTAACAGAATGGAAGCCACCCAAAGACAGAGGTTATGTCTCCACTCTTGTTATTCCTACATAGTATGTGTCCATCTGATGTCTTTTAATTTATTGATGGACTGAATGAAGACAGACCCAGGACTCCCAATAAGAAGAGACTAAATAAAAGCCGGTTTCTGTTTGCTCTTTTCTTCAGTGAGGAGATGACCTAAATATCACATATGATATCATCTTATTTGCCAGTGATTTGATTTTGCTTCTTGTTTATTTAAATGCAAGAAAAATATGTAGATGATTATTTTTTGTCACATCTCAAAACTGAACTTGAGTGAAACCTTTTATCAAATAATGTGCAAAATTAATGCTATGTTAGGTGCCAAGGAGCTTTTGCATGTTGCTTGGGTAAATTTTTGAGCTGGTCTAGAAGGCTCAGGCTCTGGAATGGCAGGTGCACGCCACCATAGTGATATGGGTTGGAGGAGATGGATGCAAAGTGTCTACTGAATTCACTGTGCCAACAGCGGCGCTTGGTACCACCCAGGGAGTACTCTGTTAGAATAAGATATTTTCTTGGCTCAACATAATATACCATAATGTGTCTGACACAGTCAGCCAAAACATGACCATTTATCAGTGTCTCTGCCAGCTACCAGGGCTGACTAAGAGACCAAAAGCCAAATGCAGTGATTAAAAAGACTAGAGAAATAAAAGACAAAAGAATGAAGAAAAAACTGCCAGGAATCCACGTTTCTCTTAGTTATCTGTCTTGTTTCCTTAGAATCAGTAGTATGGGAACTTCTTCTGTAATCCATCTTCTCTGTGGGTAAAGGGCTACTCATTCCTGAATCTTCCCACTGCTGATCACATCAGTCACTGGGAAGCAGACAAGGGACCACCACAACGTAGGAGAGTAGAAATGAACAGGCTTTACTGGCAGACCGCCTGGGTTCAGATCCCCTGCTCTGTTGCTTACTAGGTGGGAAATGACTCACCTTTGGTGGTCCACTTGTTTTTAATCTCAACAATGGAGAAAGTAGTGAAAATAGTATTTTATAGGGTTATTGTTAAGATTAAGTGAAATAATACATATTTCTTGGCTAGCATGTTGTTATTAATAATGGTGGAATCAGGAAGACTACTTATGAATGGTGAATAAAGGTGTGTTTCACATCTTTATGTGATTCACCACCTGGGTTCAGTATATAAGGGTGTATCAGAAATACAAGTTGGAGAAAAGTATATTATTACTGTTATTTGTATTATTATCTATAGCAATACTGTTACCAAGGAGAGTAAAAATATTTCTGTATACATCATGAATCAAAGCTCTCAATTCCTGGTGCTTGAATTTTTAAAATGTTTCTGTTCTCATCTCAATGCTACTGAGAGGTAGCCACAGTTAAATAACAAGGCTCTGGTAAAATTTCCAAGTAGAGAGGCATATAAAATTCTTACCCTTTGAAATGTAATTGCTTTGGCATAAAGATAAGAATAAAACTTTAGTTCCAGGATGATATAATTTTTTAATGAACTGAAATTGCAGTTAATAGAACATTGAATACAAAGATTAGTGACTATGAAAGGAAGGCATGGCATGGATTATTCATAATCAGTGTTAAAAGAGCAATAGTGAAGTTTTATTTTTACAAAGATAACTGAGAAAAGCTGGGCAGTTTAAAAATGAATTCACTGCACAGCTTGATCCTGCATCCATCAGTATAATGAGGTTCAAACATATTATTTTTGAGGTGTATGAGAAGAGCCCACCCATATGAACTGTGGTTCTGTGGGACCCCATCTACCCCATGGGAGAGCTCCCCTGCCTCTCATTTCCATGAGCCCCATCTTTTCTTGTATTGCTGAGACACATCTGTCTTCTGGTGCCCTCTCTGCCTGTTTTCCACTGGGGCCGAAGCTCTGCTTTTCTCTATTTCTACCTGTAGTGGCTGTATTTTTTAAAAATCAAATTCATTTTTTTCCAACCTGTAAAAACATTACCAGTGAATTTCTGACATTGGCACTGGTGGCTGTGCTGCTGGACAGGGGTATTTAGTTCCACAGCTTTGATCCGGGTGCATAGCAGTGCACTAGAGCTTACAGACATTGATGACATGGTCGGGCAGCACACTCCAACCTGCCAATGTCCTTGTTTCTTGCCTCTCCAAGCCGTGGGAGTCCCTGGTAATGCACACTTTTAATCAAGCAAGTCCAGTGAATGCCAAGTCCAACAGATTTAATGTTGAGGTAGCAACAACACCAACATCCTTTATTCAGTCACTCATTATTGTTCAGTCATTTATTCAATAATGTTTATTTCTTTAGTAAGTGATGAGAGATTAAAGTGGGGGAAAAGGGAAAAACTAGAAAATTTCTCATAAGGAAAGTAGAAGTTAGAAGAAGGTAGAAGCCATAGCAAATGGCTTCCAGAGGGTATTTTAAAATCAGAGGCACATTTTGGAATATCCAGAGTGAAATAAAATACTTAGGAAAATTATTGTTCAAATATGTGTATGTAGACAAATGATATCATTATTTGGATTTTTAAAAATATATAAATTACATAAAAATAACTGTAGCTAAAGGCAGGCAGTCTTATTCCAGTGTAAGAAATGAGAAAGATGACACTTGAAGAAAAGCATTGACAGTCTTCATTAGGTACAGTGTCGAGTGTACATCCTGATAATAAAATGTCAAGGGTAATTATTTGGCCCATTCAATAAGCAAAGCTGCAGAGAATGTGATAATCATTCCTTCTTTTTAGTGAGAACAATGTTAATATCAATGGAATGTAACTCAAGGTCCTGGGTGTAGATAAAAGGGCAACTCTAGATTTATGAGACTTACATGTGGCTCTGAGGTCTCCTGACAAGTTAATTACAGCTCCTTTGCTCTCTTCGGGGCATTTCTTAGACCTCTCTTAAAGTCTCGCGTAGTACCTGACTTGGGGGAAGGTGGGAACGGGAAGACAGACTTTATTTTAGGATTCCTCTGAATTGAAAACCAGGTTAGAGGTAGGGATAAACACCAGGTGAGGAGAAGTAGTAGAATAAAAGGTGTTTCCTGGCCTGGATAATTTTCTTTCCCTGCGCTGATATAAAGAGCTTGGAGCCAACCTGAATTCCAAGGAGTCGAGGTACCTGTGCTTTGACTTTTATGAGTCCGTGGGCCTCTGCCAAGGGACTCTTGGGAGAGTGGATTATTATCTTACAGCTAGTTCAGTGTGCATCCAGATATCTTTGCTGGTAATGTAAATGTTTGCCCATGAATGCTATAGTACTATTGTAATATGCAATGAGATACATTTGTAAAGTGTAGAGAGACTCACAGTGGCTTTCTCTGGTCTCTGGACTATTGTTCGTTGAGTTTATTTTTATTTTTTATAGTATTTTCAAAGTATAGTTATAGCATTGTAATTCCTTGTTCTTGTATTTTTTAGCTGTGCTAAAAATGAAAACAAAAATAAATAACAATAACAAACAACAGCTTCCAGAAAACATATGAGTTATACCTGCCATGTCACATGGCATTTCCATAATTCTCATTTGTATTAATAATGAGAGTGTGCTGTGTGAATAGTAATTGCAGTGTATTGCCTTCACCACAAGTGCTGCCTTCTCCGCGTGATTTATTGCAAAGGTGATTACATAGGAGAGTGGATTCCGCCCAAAGGGCAGCCTAATCAGTGGTCAAACTGTTGTTTTCTCCAGCGATTATAGAAGGATGGATCCAGTACCAGGTGCATTCATTTCGGTGTCCAACAGAATGCAGTGAATGTACTGGACCATTCTTTTCAAAGCATCTCAGCATTGGTTTGAAAACCAATTCACAGTATTTAATAGTGTGCCTTGGTGTTTTCTGTAATATACTTTGATTCCTGCATGAACTTCTTTTCACTTTGCAGTACTCTATGTTTGCTACTTTGGATGGGAAGTGATCAATGGTGTTTCTTAAATAGTCAAATGGGGTGCTGATTCAAGTATAATTATTTTGCCCAATTTTCTTTCTGGATTATTTAACTCTAAAGAAATTATAACTAAATTTAGGGTTTGGTTTGGAACATTTTTTATAGTTCTGTAACTTTGTTCATAGATACTCATATTTGTACTGCATTCTTTTATTACATATTAAACTTCTTTAGAAAAAACATATCTTTTAATAGAGTTTTCCAGAGCACTTACCATGATCATCTTTCTTATCCAAAAGCATTCATGCAGTGGCTGCTTGCCTATGGTTCAGTAAATGCTGGTATAAAAAATGAAATAGCTTAGATACCATGTTGTCTAGTTAATGAAAACTAAGACACTGGCTTGGCTAATTTCTCAGCAAATGCTATGGACTGCCTAGACAATGTATTGTATTGCACGCCGAATGGGTATTTTGTATGTACTTAGTAATATGACATGTTAAAAGTAAACTTTTAAGATAAGCCTCTCAAGATCAATTTCAAGCTCCTACTAGTGGACCCTTGGGTCCTGCACAAGCTGAAAAGTTACAAAACAATCTCTAAGACTTCTTTTAAAATAAGGTGGTGAGTGGCCACTGGATGTTTTGTTCTCAGCATGGCACAGTCTCTGGGCCCTGTCACTAGCTGCATGGGCATTAAGAGGCAGAGTGTGGGGGATCAGTTGTGTTGATAAAGAACATAGGCACTGTTGGGGCCAGTAGCTTCCTAACTGGGAGGCCCCTGGATCACAGTGATTTCAAATCCATCTACCTCCCTGCTGGGGTCTCTGATTGTGGTGAGGCTCTGAGCTTATGGAACTGACAGTGTTCCAAGGTGGTAGGTAGCTGATCACAGAGGAGGTAGTGGTTTTTCTGCTGGTCCAGTTTTTTGGTGTGGCTTGGGAATTATTTCTGAAGGCTCAGCTTAGATGTGTTTCTTCAGCCTTCCCCAGTAATTCTCTAAGCCAATTAATTATCTGTATAAAATGCTTTTCTTTTTAAAATAGCCAGAGTACATTCTGTTCTCCTTAACTGTACCATGACCAATATCACAGTGGGCCATGTACTTCCTCTAAAATGTCCCAAGGTCAACTCATTCACCATTATATTATTTCATGGAAATTTGTGAAAGTACCACCAGAAATAATCACAAATACAATTATGTGATTTTTTCAAATATATTGCAAAATATTTACAATTAACATGTTTTGTCCCTCTAATCTATGATTTACATCGGTGATATCCTCAGTCCCATTAACTTGACTTATAAAATATCCATTGAACTGTACTTCGAGTCTCAAGAAAATTGAGTTGTTTGGGAGGGGCCGGGAAGATGGCCACAGAGTAGTATGGAGCGGATTCCAGCTCCCGTACACATGGGAGAAAATCCTGGCAGATCTACTGAGGAACAGAGCAATCAACCAATAGTTGCCCAGAATTTATGAAATTGGGAGACCAGAGATTGTGATAGATGCTGAGGGACTGGACAACAGCAGGTCAGTAGGGTCTCAGGGACTTGAGTGGAGACAGGAGCAGCGGCGGCGGTGGGGGCCAGCGCCCGAGGCCAGGCAGTCAGGGTCCAGAGGCATTGGTCTGAGACCATTGGTCAGGCATCTGCCATGGGAGCCCCGGCACCCAGCAGCCTTGGTAGGCGACCAGTGCCGGTCATCAGCTCCATCCCTCCCCATCTAAGCAAGACTGGGCAGCGCCAGGCAGAGACCTGTCTGCTTGAGTTTACAGAGAGGGTAACAAGGATAAAGTGCCGTGTTCAACTACAAACTCTGTGGTCGCCATCCCGGGAGAACTGAGAGGTGCATTGTTGTCACCGGCATTGTCCTCACTGGTTTGGCTGGGGATTGAGCTAGGATGAGAGGCAGGCTTTCTGGAGAAGTTTTTCTTGGAGAGTGGACTGAGGTGTTCTGCCACAGCAGCTTGGTTTGCTTCCCACCCAGCCTGGCAGCGATCCAGAGGAGGGGCGGAAGCATTTGAGTCCCGCCAGAGGACTGGGAAGGACCAAGCCAGATCCTGCGGGATCCAGGCAGCCTGGTGGGTGCCAGGGCACCCACACCCCAGTCTGGTAGCCTGGCTGGCGTGAGTGAGTGCACACATGCCCCTGCTTCCCAGCCCACAGAGAGGACCTGCTGCAACCAGAAAAACTGGTTTGCACAGTTTGAAACCAACAAGGGAAGGGGCTTTTCTGTTGTTGTTGTTGTTGTAAAATTTTTTTAGTAACTTTTTTTTAGTCATCTTATATTTTTTAATTTTATTATTGCTTTATCTTTCAATACTTTGTTCCTCTCCTTTCTTTTTTCCTGTTTTAGTCCTTCTTCCTTTCTTCTCAAACTTATTGCTTTTCCTCCCTTCTGCCTTTTTTGTTTGTTTGTTTATTTGTTGCTTTGTTTTCTTTTACCCACAAGAGACACAAACAACTGGGAACTGCGAAAAGATCGGGGTGGGACCAAAAGAGGGGGCATCTCAACAATAGAGACAGAGAGACAAACTTCACTTTGCTATAGCAGAGAAGCCACAAGTTGCTGCATATTTGTATTATTTTTTTCATTATTCTCACTTCTTTTATATTTTAATAGTATCTTTGTATTCCTCCTCTTTCTGTATAGGCGTCTTAGTCTTAGCTGGTTATATTGTATTATTTGACAGGTTTCCCCTGTTTTTTCCCTCACAGTGTATTGCTAATTTTCTATACTTCACACCACTTGTTGTCCTTTAGCACACTACCCAAAGCTCAGAATTCAGACAGATCACATAGAGTCTGTCATATGATTGTTGCTCTAATGTTATTGTAAATAATAGCTGTTCTATACAACTGTAAATACTTCACAATACATCTCCCAGACCTTAGCCCACTTTACAGGTTCCTGAATTCTATTACTGTAGTGATTAACTCTATTTGCTCACATGCCACACCTATTTACTATTCTTTACTCTCATCTTACCTCAAAATCTGACCACCCACAACCTTACTGCTTTCTAGATCCAACTCACAAGCCTTCCCTCCCCAACAAGAGACTTATCTTTGGTCTATACTTTCTTAAAAGTGGCAAGTTGGGTTGAAGATTATGGTTAACACTATATATAGCCTAAAGATCTTCTTTCTCTTCTCTACCGGTTGTGACTATATATATCATAAAATACTCTTCTGCTGTCATAAACCATTTTGCCTCCCCCTCCAACTGATCACACACACACACACACAAAAGGAGTAGGTGGAAGCAGAGAACATCAAGATACCTGCAGGAGACTGCACCACTGAATTTCACAGGTATTCTCCCACAGAAGTTCACACCATAAACCTAGGGAATCAGAATAGATCAATTTAAGAAGCTGAGGCTAACAAGAAGAGTCTCACAAACAATGGGAAGACAAAGAAACAATCCCTAAATGAAAGAAAAGGAGGAAGCCTCAGAAAGAATGTTAGATGAAATAGAGGCGAGTCAACTATCAGATATTGAATTCAAAGCACTGGTTATCAGGAAATTCAAAGAGTTCACAATGAGCTACCAGAAATTATAGGGGAGATACAATGAACTCACTGCAAACTATATGAACATGAAAAAAGAAATAGAAACTATCAGCAAAGGCCAAGAGGAAATGAATAATACAGTTTCTGAACTGAAGAACACAGTAGAAGAAATGAAAATCAGGATCGATGAAGCAGAAGATCAGATCAGCAAGTTGGAGGACAAAGTAGAAAAAACTCCCAGAAAGAGCAAGAAAAGGAAAAGAGACTCAGAAAGAATGAAGAGGGATTAAGAGAAATGCAGGACAATATGAAACATAATAATATCCAAATAATAGGAACACTAGAAGGAGAAGAAGAAGAAGAAGAAGAAGAAAAAGGGATAGAAAACCTATTTGAAAGAGTAACATTAGAAAATTTCCCTAATTTGATGAGAGAAAAAGTCACATGAATACAGGAATCACAGAGAGTCCCAATCAAGAGGAACCCAAAGAGGCCTATTGCAAGACACATCATCATTAAAATGGCAAAATTCCAAGATAGAGAATCTTAAAGGCAGCAAGGGAGAAAAAAGAAGTAACATACAAGGGATCCCCAATAAGGTTAGCTGTTGACTTCTCAATGGAAACAATTTAAAAAGTGGGGAAAGGACTTAAACAGACACTTCTGCAAGGAGGACATACAGAGGATCCAGAGACACATGAAAAGATGCTCAATATCGCTAGCTATCAGAGAGATGCAAATTAAAACCACAATGAGATACCACTTTACACCAGTCAGAATGGCTATCATAAACAAAGCAACAAACAACAAAATGTTGGAGAGGGTGTGGGGAAAAGGGGACTCTGGTCCACTGTTCGTGGGATTGCAGACTGGTACAACCATTATGGAAAACAGTATGGAATTTTCTCAGAAAACTAAAAATGGACCTGCCTTTTGACCCAGCAATTCCTCTGCTGGGATTATACCCTAAGAACCCTAAAACACCAATCCAAAAGAACCTACGCACCCCAATGTCCATAGCAGCACAATTTACAATAGCCAAGAGTTGGAAGCAACCTAGATGCCCGTCAGTAAATGAATGGATCCAAAAACTATGGTACATATGCACAATGGAATTCTATACCACAGAAAGAAAGAAGGAGCTCCTACCCTTTGCAACAGCATGGATAGAACTGGAAAGCATTATGCTGAGTGAAATAAGCCAGGTGTTGAAAGACAAATACCATATGATCTCACCTTTAACAGGAAGCTAAACAACAAAACAAACAAGCAAGAAAAATATAACCAAAGACACTGAAATAGAGAACAGGGGGACAGTGACCAGAGGGGCGAGGGGAGAGAATTTCAGGGGAAAAAAGGGAGGGATTTAGAGGAACTAGTATAAAGGACACATGGACAACAACTAAGGGGGGTGGAAATGGGAGGGAGGTGGGTGGGCTGGGATGGGAGTAAAGACAGAAAACTGTACTTGAGAAATAAATAAAAGGGAAAAAAGAAAATTGAGTTGTTTGAGCTAGAAAAGCAAAATCAGGCAAAAGTGCAAAATTTTCACAGGAAATGTTTGCCTCCAGGGTCCCGTCATTCAAACTAGAGATTGAAAATACCAGTATTCTAGTGAATGTCTAAGGCCGCTTATTTCTGTGGGTTAAGGCAAAGTGCCAATTAGAGGTCAAAACAGTGGGTCCTGTTGCTAGGTGAACCATTTAGTTTCATTCATTTATGGCTTCAGCTCTCACTGTCTACTGGTACTGCTTATCTTTGAGAACAGAGAGAGGTAAAAAGGTGGCAAAAACAAAATAAAACAAAAAATTTCTCAAGATGCTTTAGTGATGATGGGTGAGCAGCATCATTTTCATACCTGAGGGATTGTACATACCAGTTAGTCTCAGAGAGAGGAGAGAAATACAATCTATAAATAACTGTGCTCTTTGCTCAGCTGAACAGACAGGCAAAGAGGAAGCTCACTACCTTGTCTTGGGAGAAAATTTGTATTATCAGGGCAAATGGCATGTATAGATTAAAGAGGAAAGATGATAGAAATATTTTGAGCACATGGGAGAATTTAATTCATTGCAAATAGGAATTTAAAAGGGATAAAAAGAATTGGGTGAAAAAAAAGAATTGGGTGAAACAAAGATAGCTCAGGTAAGGAGACTATACTCCTTAAAAATTATATTCAGCTATGAATAATACATAGTTTCCTTTCCAATTTTGGCTTAAATACACACAGGTTTAATCTCATGGCATAACAATCCTAGAAGATCACCATGGACCTAATTTCTTTCTATTTAATTTTTTTAAAAAAATTATTTATATATTTTTTAATTACAGTTGGCATACAATATCAGTTTCAGGTGCACAACATAGTGCTTCTATTTCTGTTACCCATTTTGTAAACACATAGCTTTCACTTTCAAGGTCAATTCAAGACCCAGGATAACTGCCTGAGTTCTAGATAGCAACTCCCCATTCCAGCCAACAGGTAGTCCTTTCTTCCCCAGAAGCTCATACAGTCCTTCCTCTTGCATCTCATAGGATAGAATTCAGTCACTTGACCTTACTTAGCTGCAAGAGAGGCTGGTAAATCATCTTTTTTGCTAAGCAGCAATATGTGTAGCTAAAAATATTTGGATTCTGTTACTAAGGAAGAAGGAGAGAGTGGGTATTTGGTAAGCAACTCATGATCTTTGCCACAAAGGCTGAGCCAGACAGAGCTTAGAGACTATGCTCTATCACCAGAAACAGAGTTTCTTACTTTTACTTCAGGGTGATACAGAGAGCTAAAGTAGTTTCCAGAGAATAATGCCAAGAATGGCTGAGCACACACACAGCTGTATGAGATTGGCAATAGCAACTGAGGCCTTTTTATCTGCCTGTTATAGAGTTTAATTAACTGAAAATGATAGCAGGTGTACATAGAAATTCTTTGGCATTCCACCTGTACCTAGTCTAATGCCCTCAAACAATTGCCTGCATTGACTGAAGCTCTAGAAAGGTTCCAAGAAGAGGAAACAGAGTAGGAATCTTTTTGAGGTCATAGTCATTAAGAAGTATATTTAGGTCATTTTAGAGCTACAGAAACCTAAACCTGAATAAAGACAATTTGACTACTGTAAAAAGACCAAATTATAGTGTTTTATTTGTCCCACACAGTTTAAGAGGGAAAAAAAGGTCAGCATTTGCAAATTAGTTTACTTTATACATATTTGAAGAATCAGATCATTTGGCAACACCCATCCTGCGTTCCTGCATATTGACAACCTCCTGCAGCTGAGCAGTGACTGTCCCCTTTAGATGGGGCTGTATTTGCTGGCTCTCAACCAGCCACGTATTTTTGATATGTCTGGCCTGCCTTCCACTTGTTTATGTAATCTGCTGGACACCTGTAAGCATTTATGCTTTTGCCGCTTGCCAGGGATGGCTCAGAAGCCAGGGCATGGGCAGGTGGGATGGTTGTTGGCCTGCCTGCCTCAGTCACTGAGTGGGTGGCGTGTGTGGAGGACTCCTGGACTGGAGAGAGGAGAAGGATTTATGTGAAAGCTGGAATCCTACAAGAGAAGAGCCTGACAGGGAGGGCCTCAAGGCTCATCCAGTTGAAAGACTCCAGAGATTATCCCCGGGAAGACACATAATTGCACCCTCTGGGTATCTGTTATCTCAAGACTGAATGGGTTTGACCTGAGGTCAAACCATGGTTTACAAAGCTACAGCCAGAATATGACAGTGGGTTCTAGCCAAGTTGTTTCAACATAGATGGATTGAACTCCATGGTGTTTTGAAGTGATAATTGGCCAGGGTAGTATTTTCAGGTTGTGGTTCTAACAGATGGTGCTGTTGAAATTCTTCCCTGTAATCTCCAGGAATGACTCTGTAACCTACTTAGGAGGCTTATTCAAGTGGTTCATAACCCAAGCCTATATTCCAACTGGTTGGCAATCTTTTCTTGACATTGTTATTTGGGTGTGTGTAGTAGGCATTACATTCTTCTCAGAAAGAGATATGCACAATTTCTTCCCAAACCACCTTCACCCTAACACAGTACTGATGCTTGTATGTGCATTTTTGTAACCCTTGAGAATTCCCATGCAAATCACTTTAATTTTAGTGTGCTAAAGATGAAGAAGAAAGAACCATTAAAAAGCCACAGGATTCAGTTACTTCTTATTTATAAAAAGAAACATGGGTTCTTCAAACTATGTTGGACTGAATAATTGGAAGAAACATAATTTTTGTCATTTAAAGTTTTAGTTAGGGACCATGTTTGTAAATTTCAGATAGAATCTCCCTGCCTTCTCCCAGCCTAAGTAAGTCATTCAAATGGTATTTGAATCCTTGGACTTTACTTGAAATGAAATCTTTTAGCTCTAAATTAGACAGTAAATGTCAATCATCGAAAGTGACATCATTCTGATCTCTAAATCTGCCCACTGCTGAATGCTACAAATAGAAAAAATATAAAAATAAAAATATTTGCTACCTTGAGAAAAATGTGCAATCTGTGTTTTACTTTCCTTAGCTATGAAGTATGTAATTGTAAGATCTGATTTTATTCATTATAGTGGGAAATCTTTGTGGACATGGACAACAGTGTGGTGATTTCCAGGGCAGGGAGGGATATAAGGGGGTAAATGGTAGTGAAAAAAAGAATACAATAATCATGTATTTTAAAAATAACTGGGAAACTCACAGCATTTTAATTAACAATGGTGACATAAATAACATCAGTTTTATTTCAGGTCTTTGAGTTCTAATTTTTTTCTTGGGTATATTGATACGAAAACAGCCATACAGGGGTGTACTCAAGGTTAATTTTTCTAGTCCTTGCAATCAGATGCATTCAGTGGCTGAGGCGTAGTGTATTAAACTACAATCTGCACATTCGTGATGTGCGTTTTACTTGGTGCTGCCACTAGTATTTATCATGGCTACGCCCTAAACAATTCAACATTTTCCTACTGTGCCGTGCTCCACTCTATCCCATAGTTTATTTGTTTGATTCCAAATTTACTTTGCAGTATTAGGGTTTACTTTATTTATTGCCACATAGTTTGAGGAACTTACCTTAATGATACACTTTTATACTACTTGGAATATTTCTTTGATCTTCTCCAAATTTGAATCTTAGAAAAATAAAGTTATAGATTCTGCCCCAGATAGCAGGCACATATCTATTTGGAATTTCTTTTCATTCCAAATCCAATATAGGGCACTGAGGCTAATACCTACATTTTTTTATTATATATATATGGACATAGACATGTTTTGTCTTTCAAATGTATATTCAGTTACAAAATAATACAAGTTTCTTAAAGCTTTTAAAAAATAAAATAGAGACAAACTAGAAAAAAGAACAGAAAGAACAATATTTTAGAGATCCAATACATCATTGTATTGGAAATTGAATTTTAAGTAATTGGATTTAAAATTATTTTGTGAGAATTTTTATTCCTAATGTACATATAACTATTCCATCAAGGAATGTGTCATAGATCACTTAGGCTATTTCTAAGATTTATTTTTTTTACTAAGACTAATGCTGGAAACATTTCCTTATTATAGATTTTTAAAAATTAGAATTCCACAGGTAGATTTACTAGCTCCAGGGATGTATTTCATTTAATATTACTTTGCTGGGAGCACATGCATATTTCCCGATACACTGTGTGGGTTTTCTTTGTGTGTGGGCATCAGATAAGAAGTTGGGAGGAGAAACAATGGAAAAGGAAGAAGAAATGATAATGAGTGTTGCAGAGTTTTGTTACCCATATCTTATTTGCTAACTGAAAAGGAAGGTTTTGCTGGCACAAGAGGAGACAGTTTAAATGCTCTTGTCCCACATCTGTGTCTTTCCTTTCAGTCCTAATGGTCCAGAGACAACACCAAGACTTCTGAGGTTTTATTGAGACAAGCCGGTTAGCAAACATTTGAGAGTTTTCTGTGTACCTTGCAGGGCATGTGGGCACATCTTGCAGCAAAGCTGGCAGGTGCTCGTCTGGGGCTTGCCACTCAATGTGAAAGGTAGTTATTAATCTCTTGGGCTGATTGTGATTTCTCCAAAATAAATGGAAAACAACTGAGGAGGTAACTCAGAGTCCTGAGTACAGTTCTTTGGAGGTCTCAAATAATGCTGAATTTTCATTCTGCAATCTGGCTTCTTGACGGCTTTTGGTTTTCTTTCCTTTGTTTTACTTTTTCCAAGTATGGAAACTGTACTACTCAGGGGGCACGAAATTATTCCCCTGGGTGTGTCCATTCTTAAGCTCTTTTTTCCCATTTATTTATTTATTAATTTTATAACTTAAAAAAAAATTGTTCAAGTACAGTTTTCTGCCTTCCCCCCACCCCTCCCACCACCTCAGCCCTCCCCACCTCCCTCTCTTGTTTACATTCTTCAGTTCTTTAGGCAATGAAAATGAGTTAAATAAAATTTTGTGCATGTGTGAAGGGGAATTAAAGGAGGCTGTTGATGATAAAAAACAACTTTCATACTTGTGGAGGTTGAGAACCACCTCTCTATACTGTGGACAAACGAGGAGCAGGAAGAAGAGATGGTGCTTTGTGTATCCCAGGTCTCCTGGGGTGGTGGTGACCTCACAGATGTGTTCATTCTGCTCTAACCTCTTGTGCGGTTTGGCTCTTCTGCAATGGGTTCCCATTTTAGGTCCTCAGGGGGCCGATGCTACCCGGCTAGAGCCTGGCTTCAGAGGTGTATTTAGCTAGCTCTCTGGATTTGTGCTTCGTCATTGGTTTTGATATCTGATCATTTTCTTTCTGAATCACATCTGCATTTAAATATTTAAAAATATTCACCATTTTTTGTTGTTTTTCACCAAAACAAGTATTATTAATATGCCTGTGAGAGAATACGAGTCCTTTCGGTATTGCTGGAAATAAAACAAGCAATCCATTCTCTTCACAGCAGCCAGGGTGATCTTTTAAGATACAAAGCAGATCACATCAGTCCTCTGCTTAAAACCTTCATAGCTTTTCATTGATCTTAGATTAAAAGAAAATTCCTTACCATTTCCTACAACCGTCTACATCTTCTGGTTCCTACTGATCTTCTCTCTTAACCATTCTTTCTCCTGCTCATTGACTTCCAGCCACACTGGACTTTGGCCTTCTCCCTGTTTCATGAACTAGCCAAACTCAATTCCTGCCTGGGGATCAGTCAGGTTGCAGCTGAAATGTCCTCCTCAGAAAGACCTTTGCTTCGTGCTCTACTGAAAGTAGCACATTTCCCCCTCCTGCAGTCACTAATCCATTGCCCTAATTATCTGCCTGAAATAATTTTGTTTATTTGTTCACTCATTTACAATTCAGAATATAAACTCTATGGGAGAAGGGACCTCCTTTCTCTAGTTCCTTGCCTCAGGCCCAGGACTAACAGTGCCAAGAAATGCAGGTTTGGGGATGAATTAATGAATTAAATAATTATCTGTATCATGTCATTTCCAAAGTTGGCAGAATATCATTATTGAAATTTTATTGATAAGGGAAACGAATATAGAAAAATGACAGGGATACTTAATTAGCATTAAAAGTGCAATAGTTTCTTAGAACACATTAAAATCATGGGTTGTCAAGGAACATGTATAAAGGACACATGGGCAAAGCCAAAGGGGGGTCGGATTGAGGGTGGAAGGCGGGGATGGTTGGTGGGGGGGAGTGGGGGGGGAAATGGAGGCAACTGTACTTGAACAACAATTAAAAGAATAAAATCATGGTATGTTAGGACACAAAAGGATGTCTGTTTCCCTTAGCTTAGACTCCTATTTTACAGACATAAAAACGGAGACTGAGATTCTGTGAATGGTAGAGCCTGGTGATATACCCCTCGATTCCTGAGTGCTGCTTACTGTCTCTTGAGTCATAGCCACTACCCAGTGGTTTGGGCAAAGGAATGAATATTAGGGTGGCCGTTTGCTCTAGATTTTACAAAACCATGGGAAACAGACTGAATATAACTTCCTGTCCTTTGTTAAAGAGACAGCAAATAACATTACAACTATCCCTACCTTATTTGTGGTTTTGTTTTTGGCAGATTCGGTTACTCATGGTCCACAGTGGCTCCAAAATATTAAATAAAAAATCCAGAAACAATTCATAAGTTGTAAATTGTGCGCCCATCCTGAGTAGTGTGATGGAATATCAGGAGTCCTGCTCTGGCCTGTCCGAGATGTGAATCACCCCTCCACGCTGCATGCGCCCCCTGCTGGTTAGTCACTGAGTAGCCACCTTGGTTGTGGGATTGACTGTGGCAGGACTGCCGTGCTTGTGTTCAGGTCACCCTGGTTTTACTTAACAACAGCCCCAAAGTGCGAGTGTAGTGATGCTGGCAGTCAGGACATGCCAAAGACAAGCTGGAAAGTACTTCCTTTGAGTGGAAGGATGAATACAGTATAATAAGATATTTTTTGAGAGAGAGACCACATTCCTGTAACTTTTATTATAGTATATTGTTATAATTGTTCTATTCTGTTATTAGTTTTTGTTAATCTCTTACTGTGCCTAATTTATATATTAAACTTTATTATAGATATGTATGTGCAAGAAGAAACATAGTATGTATAAGGTTCGGTATGTCAATTAATGGTTATCGGCACCAATTCAACACCAACAGGAATCCCCAATTTGGGCGTCGTGGAGAAGGAAACTCAGTTTGATGCAGCATGGCTGTGAAAACAGCGCAATGGTGAGGCTGCCCTGGGGCTGAGTTTTTCTACAGCTGGGCACTCTGCTCAGCAATGGTCTGCTGTCTACTCCTGGGATATATCTTGGGTGTTTCAGCTCTAGCTGGGGACACTCAGTTTTCAGTTTTTTTGTGGAAAGTGCTCCTCAAGCCAGAGGGGAACTGGCTCATATGGACAGTGGTCTCCAACCCAGTTCTCACAGTTTGCTTGCTTCAAAAGGTGCTGCCCTGATGGGTCTGAATAGAGCCACTCTGGCCAGATCTACATAGCTCCAATTGGATGGGAAAGCTTCAGTTCTATTGGTTGAAATTGAATTCCAGGAACTTCTTTGTAAGGGCTGGTTCAGATGGCAGAAACACACTGTAAATGTAGCCAGTGTACTGTGTGGCTATTGTGATAAAAATGACTGAGTGATAGAACAAATCTGCATCGAATTTTGTGTCAAGCTTGAACATTTCTCCACAAATTCTATTTGGATGATTCAGAGGGCCGAAGCTGTGGGCAACTGGTGATTGGCACCTTTATCGTGATAACACACCCATTCATGCATCACATCTCGTGCAGAATTTTTCAGTGAAACATCAGATCACTCAGGTGACTCAGTCCCCCTTCAGCCCAGATTTGGTGCCCTGTGGCTTTCCCCAAACTATAATCACCTTTGTAATTTCAAGGAAGAGATTTCACACCATTGGTGAGATTCCAGAAAATATGGTGTGGCAGCTGATGGTGACTGGGAGAACTGTGTGAGGTCCCCAGGTACCTACTTTGGAGGGGACTGAGGCATCATTGTCCTGTGTACAGTGTTTTTTGTATTTTGTATCTTCTTCAATAAATATCTCTATTTTTCATATTACATGGCTAGATGCCTTCTGGACAGACCTTGTATATTGCAAGATAACTGTTTTGTAGAAAGAGTACTTTGTGGAAACTTGGAAGGGCTTTATAGTTTCTTCAGTGTGGTCGCTTAAACACCTTCACCCAATATACCGTGGATACAACCATAAGAGACTGGTATCTAGTTATGGAAGCGCACCTTATGTTCATGCTGTAACAATAAATTTTAGGTGCTCAGGACAAATCAAGAACCCAGACTTGTGAATGGAGGATTTTATTTTTATTGACTCAAGTGTAAACTTAGACCCCCAAGTAAAGCTCTCAGTCCAGAGCAAACCCCTGCCTATGGTCTTTGGCAAAGGACTGGGAGCAAGATATTAGGTAAGTGACAGCCATTGTTCATGAAGTAGGGGGTAGATAGGAGTCCCTTTACATACATCTATTTTTTACTGTTTCATTAAGAAATGACAGTGTAATCAGCAGTTGAGAGTGTTGACTTCAGAATTATTGGAGTCAAATTTGCAGTTTCTAATTATGCAGTCTTGAGCAAGCCAACTTGCCATTTTTTCACCTGTAAAATGAGAAGAGTAATGGTCCAAAAAAGACAAAAATCATTTTAAGTATCTGAACCAAAGGAAACGTGGTTGTGTGGGTGAGGGAAGAGCTGAGGGGCATTAGCCGGAGCAGCAGCCTCCCTGTGATGCACAGAGTTACATGGCTCTAGGGTGATCAAACATTCCTACTTCTGAGAGTTTATTGTGGGAATTACGTGACGTGTTGTATGTACAACACTTAGAACACTGTGCCTGGCAAATACATGCCCAGAAACACTACCACGGAGATTATCATCATTGGCAGTGCCATTTGCAGAATAACAACTTATTTTTGTGAATCTACTTCACCTAATATGGGGGTGCCAGGAGGTTATTTCATTTCTGGTGTAGCTTCCTCTTTCTGGGGCTCTGCTATGGTCAGGTTGCTAGTCATTTCAGCATTTACAGTGCCTGGTCAGGCAGAGGTGTGCCACATGCCTCCTTCAATCACCTGTTCCAATCCGCCTTGTGCTGAGTTCAGTTAGAGTGACAAAACCTAGCTCGTAGATGACCAGAACTGAGCCAAGGCCAGTTCTGATGAATCCAGGCAGTTCTGAGAGCATCATAGCATTCGTAAGCTTAAAAAAAGACACTTGCAAATCAACTTTAAAATTAATGATCTTCTCACATATTTTAATTCCTTTAGTATTGAGTTTAGCTGTGTCCTACAAGACTGAAAGAATACATTTTTATTTTTTTGGTGTTAGCCATAGCTTAATATTAAAATTTATGAAATTAAGAAAAGGATTTACATAGCTGCTTCTTTGAAGCATAGTCATCAAATAAAAAATGCCACCCAGATAATATCATGAGACTTTGCCAAAGTGTTCCCTTGAGTAGCTTGCCTTTTGAAATCACACTATTTATTGTAGCATTTTGCTAAGTCCTGGGAATTTCCTTCCTGAGAGATCTTTATCAGTATGAAAAATAGCAGCCTTTCTAGGTTTTAAAATATTGTTAGTCTTTTTCACATTGGCTTTTCAATTACATTCATTCTCAGAAAGAACATTTATTGATCTTAAAGGAGTTAACGGTTGTCTGGTTTTCTTCAATGCTGTATCCTTCCTGCCTGAAATCGGGTCTCAAATACGTGATAATAAAAAATAATAGCAGCTAATAGTTTTGAGTGCTTTCTCCATGTCACTTTCTGCTCCTGCATTTTGGGTTCATTTTCTTATTTTAATGCAGTGTCCGGACATACAGTGACCTCCTGAAACAGGTGCCCTCTTTTAAAGATGAGGAAATTGGAGCTTAAAAGTTAAGCATTTTCTCCAAATTCACATCACCATACTGCCAGATTCACACTCTCAATCACTGTGGTAATGTTAACACATTAACGTGAATATTAAACAATAACGCAAAAATGGAGGGAGGAAGAAGTGAATGCAAAACAAAGTGTGTGAATACTTCAGAATCACAGATTACTAAAATGGCAAAGCAGAAAATAATCTTAAAGCACATCTAGTTCGGCCTTCCCTTTCTACCTCTAAGAAAATTGACTTCCAGGAAAAGAAATGAGCCTTCTGATGATGAAGGAGACTAACCCTCAAGTACCAAGTCTCATATTCTCCGTTGCCTTCCAGGAACATGGAGTTATGACCACATTCCATGCCATTCACAAGCAGAGGTTGAAAATGTCATCTGTCCTTTACTTTGTTCAAAAAAAAAAGCAAATGCCTTCTTAAAGGTTGAAAATGTATTGCTTGTATTTGCTTTGTCTGCTAGAATCAGGAAACTAGTTACCTAAAGAGGAGCTAAGACCTGTGGGGTCCAGCAGTGGCTGCTTGGTGGTCTTCTCTGCCTCAGAATTCATGTTGACCAACTATTGTCATGGGGTAAAAGGCTTATGACTCTGTGTTTGGCTGGCAAGTTAACTTCAGAATGCCAACTTTTCTGCATTTTTCAAGGCAGTGTTTAGTTCTGAGTTTCACACATTTTTATCTGGTACTACCCTCTTTTAGGTTAGCTCTGGCCTTGGCTCTCTCAGTTTTCTTTCTTTAAAAGAAGTGGTGTTATTTTTCCCATTTATTAAATAACTTTATTTGAATTCCTATAATGTGCCAAAAATTTTTAATGGTTAACTTTCATATGTGAAAAACAAGACAGAAAAGAATACGGAGAAAAATAATATGAATGTGATTTTCTAAATAGATTCCATTTGTTTTACATTGGTATTGATTTTCCTATACAATTATTCAAAGAGATTTTATCCTTTCATTCAGAAAAGTTATTCAGAGGCAAGGTAATTGACTTTGCTTCACTAATGCTCAGTGCATGGGATTCTTCTGTTAGCTTTAAGGATTAGCAAGGTGGTAAAGATGGAAAGTGCTGTATTTTGAGTTTTTTAAGTATCCTTGACATTTGTTTTTTTGAAGGCTCTAGGAATTTTGACTTTACATTTGAGTCACAACACCTGGGGAGTGGCGATGAGCTATTCTAGACCTGAGGCCCATGGTGGGAGAAAAAGCGTGTGATGTGAATCCTAGACCTGGAGAGAATAGCAGGTACAAACGCTCTTCCTTATCCTTCTAGCTTCACCTTGGGGTTAGCATGAACTGACGCTGGAGACCCTGCTCTCAGGCACAAAGCAGCCTTCAGAATCCAGAGGCAGTCTTTTCTGGTAAAGGCAATGACCATAGTCACTGTGATGTGGATAGGAAACCACGGGCATGAGGAGGTGTCCTGGACTAGTGACATGAGGATGCCTCCCCAGCCCCGGAAGTATGCCCTTGGGTAGGTCATTTGACTACTTTAAGCCCCGCTTACTCTTCTGTAATACAACCAGAGTTCAGTGATCTCTGTAGCTCTAGAATTTTATGCTTGTTAAAGTTCTTTGAAGCATAATAATGAATTCAATAGAAGAAGTTATTTTCTTATCAGAACAGTTTAAAGATGCTGCTCTGACTCACTGGATGGTCAATCATAACATAAAGGGAAGCCCAGCTGTTTTCAGTTTTGCATTCCTTTCGGCCAGCATGGTGCTCTGTAGTGTACTTGATAACATAAAAACAGTTCTCTAGACCAGTGATTTCCACCAGTGTGCCCCAAGAATCTTTAAAACATGCAACGCCTGACGATTTAGTCAGGGGCACTGTCCCCTTTTCCTTAGACTGTCAAATACAAGTGTGACAACAGCCCTCACAGCAATAGCCGTCTGGTGTGAGTAAATCAACATTTTACTTTTTGCCAGATTGGCAAAAATGTATATTTTGGTGAGCAACAGAATTTTAGTAATTAGTTTATGTGCCACAAGATGAAAAATGTTGAAAATCACTGCCTTAGAGAGCACTTTCACATTGACTTATGAACTAGGTGATAACAGACCTATCAAATAAAAACTCACAGAAATGTCTAAGACTAGGAAAATATTTTCTTTTTTCTATTTTATACAGAACAAGGACTGATATTTATGTGTTTATGTCCCTTTCTGAGGAGAATTTCTGTGTCTATATTATTAGCATTTGTTTTTGTACACAATTGGATTGTTTCAACTTTTCTCTGAACTTTGTAACTTTTCATCATACTTCTTATCAGGAATATTTATAAAATTCCACTTAGTTACCTTCCGCTGCAAACTTCACTTGGTCAAAGCCCGCACTAGGCTGCAAACAAGGCTATTTTTGAGATACTTATTTGCTTTTTAAAAGATGATGTAATTGCTTTGTGAAGGGACATAATGGAGCTGTGTTCTATTCTCTTTCTCTTCAATAACTTAAGAAAGAAAGCTATTGTGATTTCCTGGAGAGGTGGGAGGGTTGAAACCTCCCCATGCGCTAATCACGGTGGAAAGGAGAAGCTATTGTCCGAGGTGAACATCTGAGGCTAGAGATAAAATTCCCATTATAACCTCTTTAAATATTTCTGCATTTATGTGGGGTAGTAAAACTATCCTCCCCAAAAGTGCAAATCCCTTTTCTCCCAGAGCCAAGTAAAACACATTGTGTTTTTCCTCTAGATTAGAAAAAAAATAATATGATGCTCCATGCATTCTTCCATTTGGCCTGTCAAACAACTGATAATTCAGACTCTTTGTTTCACGCAATGTCACAAAAGAGACCGTAAGGGAAGATCCCCTGGGCTTAACACTGAGGGCCCGAATCCCCGTTTGGCTTTCTTCAGAGAGCTCACTGGCAGCCTCAGCCATGCTTTGTGCCAGTTCTTAGGCAGATCCAAAGCCACATGCACATCAATATAATCTTTGGTGGTTTGGGCTGGTTTATAATCTGTCCTACTGAGGTTTAGTTCAAGGCTTTTAGGGCAAGGATCGCCTGTGAGCCGAAATAAAAGGGTCTGATTTGGAAGAGATTTGATCCTGCCGAATGAAAGTGGCACATTTCCAACTGCACATGCTGAGTTGCCTTGGAACACATCCATGTGGAGCACAAACGTGCATCAGGCAGCTCCTTTGTGGAAGGCCTGTGCTGAGCGCAAGGGAGAACTGAAAGACAGATGACTACCATGAAATATCAGCCCTCAAGAAGAACACCCCAGGTTCGAAAGAGAAGCCAGAGAGTATCATTCCATCTAAATGTGTTATCTTATAAGTGTGATGGTATGAGACCCACCGAGTTGGAGAAGGAGAAGAACTTTTCTTTCCAGCTGTGGGAAACAGGATTAGAAATATCAGTCGCATCCCATTATTAGAAGCTCAGAATGATAACTGTGCTAAAGAGAGTAGAGTTACCATGACAGGTGTCATTTTTTTGCATGCCCAGATTCAACCCCCTTTTCAAGTTTGGGTGGTTTGTTGTGTACAGCCTTGGAAGGAGGCCGTTCTTGCCTCTCTCTGCCTCAGACAGCCAGGTGGTACATATAGTCATGGACCCCCGGCTCAGCCAGTCAGGTTCTCCTGCTGGGATTGAGTCTGTAGCAAGTGGGTCAATGTCAAGGAACTGCTGAGTTGATTCGTGGTGTCCGTGGTGGTATCCATTGATTTTCAGCCATGGCAGCAACAACATCCCAGTCATTATTCCTGCTACAGGATGGCTCTTGTGTTTTTTGCTCCTTGGCATCCGGGGTACCCCAGGTTTGTTTGTGTCCATTTTCTGTACTTGGTGCTTTAGCCTTCCATTGATTCCGTGAACCAGCATGACCTTTCAGCAGAGTACACTTTTTCTGCTTCAGCTAGCTGCAGTCAGTTTGTGTTCCGACAGGCCAAGAGTTGTGACAGCAACTGAATGACAAGGGCTTGCATCATTTGTGCTGACCCACCTGTTCAGCTCATCTTCTGCTTCTTTTCCCTGGGTACTTGTTCTCCTCTATCCAACTGAATAACCCTCTAGTTTAAAGGCTGAGCTCAAGCATTTTGATTTTTTCCTGCGTTATCAAAGAGAGTTTTGTGCTTGCTATTCCTCTACCTTGTAATTATACAATTTTTAACTCTATGTCTTTTAAAACAAGTTAAATTAATGTATCTTTGTCTACTATCCAGTGAGTGATTTTTTTTTGGTAGGAACTCTATTTTCTTCTTTGTATTTCTAGAGGCTGGCATAGATCCAGTTAATACTAGATGCATATTGCATGAATGAACAAATCTGTTTTCAGAGGGGGATGTGCTGTTGGAAGTGTGCACTTAAGAAGAATTAAAACTGAAATAGCTGTTGTAGGACATTTACTCTGTTGATACCTTGGTTGAAATAAAATGATATAGGAAATGTGTAAGGTCCACCTGAAATTGANGTAATTATATAATTTTTAACTCTATGTCTTTTTAAAAAAGTTAAATTAATGTATCTTTGTCTACTATCCAGTGAGTGATTTTTTTTGGTAGGAACTCTATTTTCTTCTTTGTGTTTCTAGAGGCTGGCATAGATCCAGTTAATACTAGATGCATATTGCATGAATGAACAAATCTGTTTTCAGAGGGGGATGTGCTGTTGGAAGTGTGCACTTAAAAAGAATTAAAACTGAAATAGCTGTTGTAGGACATTTACTCTGTTGATACCTTGGTTGAAATAAAATGATATAGGAAATGTGTAACGTCCACCTGAAATTGAGTAGTATACATATATTTTCTACTATTTAGAGTCATATTTCCTTAGATGTTATTTAATTACAGTAAAATTACTCTTTTTACTGTACAATTCTATAATCACAATGAGTGCAGAGTCATGTCAACACCACCAGAATCATGATATTTGTGCAGTTGGATCACTCTCAATATTCCCTTGTGCCCCTTTGTAGCCAAAATGTCTTCACACTCCCAGCTCATAGAAACCACTGATCTATAAAATTTATATTTGAAGCAGTTAGCATATATTTTTACAACTTTTTTGAACAATGTTTTATTCCTGTGGAAATAGAAAAGTATGGGTAGTGCATTTTTGTGTAGCTATAGAGTTACCAGTATTTGAAAATCAGAATAGCACATACTTATACTAAAAATTATTAATCATTTATATGAAATTCTAATGTAACTGGGCATCCTGTATTTTATCTGGAAATCCTATTTCAGATGGTTATGGCCACTGTAGGCACTGTTGAAGTTGAGGTTAAGTGAGAAATTAGCATACAGAAAATGAAAAAAAGAGAAGGAAAATGCAAGAAAAAAGGTCATGCATCATCAGCAACATCAACCCACTATGAAGATACTCTGGGAAAACATAAAAGGAGATGAGGATGAGGTTTTTGTATGGAACAAGAAGTTCACTTGATTGTACATGAATGTTACATGCAAGACTGCTCTGAAGACCAAGGTTCTCAGTGTTCCAGTTTGTAAACCAATATAAGATTCTATCAAGGCAGCTTGCTGCCAAGCTGTGTTGTGGAGGAGTGCAACTCAGGAAGTCATTAGGCGCTCTGAAATACGTGAAATGTATGCCATGGAAACAGTGAAGCATATGCTAGATTTCCACCCTGAAGAACGTGAACTTCTTGTGAGTTATCAAAGAGAGTGCACACTGCTTGCTGTTTCTCTGGATGGCCATACAACAAAAACATATTTATAGTAAATTATTCTCCTGATTCAAGTTGATAATATATAAAATGACTGGCTTCTGTTTATTTTTATATTATTGCAGGGGTGTTAAACTCATTTTCACCTGGGGCCACATCAGCCTCCTGTTGCCTTCAAAGGGCCAAATATAATTTTAGGACTATACAAACGTAACTACTCCTTAACTGTTAAGGAGTTGAAATTATACTTGATTGGCTGCGCCAATCTTCATTCCTCAAAACAGTGCAAAAGTGTCCCTGTTTCTTCATATCCTTGCCAGCACTTGCTGTTTGTTGATTTATTGATGATAGCCACTTTGACAGGTATGAGGTGATACCTCACTGCAGTTTTAATTTGCATTTCTTTGACGATTAGTGACATGGAGCTTCTTTTCATATGTCAATTGGCCATGTATATGTTCTCTTTGGAGAAATGTCTATTCAGGTCCTTTGCCCATTTTTTTGATTGGATTGCTTTATTTTTTTTTTGGTGTTGAGTTTTGTAAGTTCTTTATAAATTTCGGCTATTAATCCCATGACCCAGTAATTTCACTTCTGGGAGTTTATTCGAAGAAAAATTAAACACTAATTTGAAAGAATATAAGCACTCCTGTATTCATTGCAGTGTTATTTACAATTGCCAAGATCTGGAAGCAGCCCAAGCGTCCATCAGTAGATGAGTGGATAAAACAACTATGGTACATTTACACAATGGGATACTACTTGGCTATAAAAAAAGGAGGAAACTTTACCTTTTGCAATAGCATGGATGAACTGGAGAACATTATGCTAAGTGAAACAAGCCAGTCAAAGAAAGACAAGTACCATGTGATTTCACTTGTATGTGGAATCTCATGAACAAACTGAACTAATAAGCAGAGTAGAGACAGACTCATGGATAGAGAGATGGCTTACAGCTCTAGCGGGTGGAAGGATTGTGCAAAAAAAGAAAAAGGACTCATGGACATGGACAGCAGTGTGGTGATTGTGGGTGAGGGAGTTTAAAGATGATAAATGGTCATGAAAAAAATATAGTAGCCCCCACCCCAGATGGTTTAGCATCTTAATTCTATCAGTTAATGATTTACAAATAGCATCTTTGTCCCCCTAGGTTTGGAGATGCAAATTATGGAAAAGAGGGGATTTGTGGTAGGGATCTTTGATTTCTTATCACAGAAGCATGGATGCCTGCTTATGCTCTCTGAACAGGCCCTTTGTGCATCTTGCTCTAAGATGCTGGGACTGGAAAGGACCTTGAAGGTCATCTTGTTTAGTGGTGTTTAACTTTTTATTTTGGTTTTCAGTGTAGACTTTAACTTTTGGTTAAAGTCTCATGGAATACATAGACATAAAGCAGACAGAAGCTGAACAGCTCTGATAAAAGAGTTAGGGAGTCCAGAGTGTTATCAATTCCTCCCCTTTTCTCTATGCTTATTTGGGAAGTGTCAGAATCACTGAAAACTAAAGCAGGAAAAGTCACTCATATGTTTGCAAAGAACCAGGTCCCTCTCCTTCAGAGTTCTTTCCAATTCCACCACCACAGCTGAGTTAGCTCAACAGCTCTCTGTGGGCAGTAACTTTGATAACCTGGGCATATGCCTCCTAAAACAGGAATCCACATGGGACATAGATCAAGGACTCTGCAGATGGGGCATGAGAAGACATGTCTTGTGTAAACCCAGTGACAGGGCTTGGCATAGATTCAGAGCAGGAGGTGATTCAGATATTTTGATGCTTAATGACATTACTGTGTAGTTGCTGACATACTTGCAATAAATCTTGCCTGAGATCTACAATGTGATTTATAATGACTATTCTATCCACCCCTCATAACCTGAGAAGATGAGCAAGTTAATACTGTTAGTTCTAAAATTGAAAGATGTTAATTATTAGGTGGGTTCACTGAGTTCTGGACTGTGGTGGGCTATTATCAGGTTGGAAGCAGTTATGAATAGGGTACTATTAATCAACTGGGATCACATATGAGGTATCGAAATTTGTCTTTTTATGATGAATAGAGGACATGTTTATATAACCAAGTCTTCAAGAAGATAAAATTGATGTTTAGGGAACAGAAAAATTTCAAGTGATCTTTCTGTTATATCAGACTTGGGGAAGAAAAAGCATATGGACAAATTCACATTGGAAAGGCATGACCACATTCAGTTATGATAACGTTGGCTGATGATATCAGTGTGAGGCAGTGGCTTGATACTGATACATGATACATGACTAGGGCAGGAAGGGTGACCCTGGTGGCATAACTCTCTTACCTGTAAAAGTCATGAGGGAATCATATCTGGACTGGATATTGGCCCACACTGCATTTTTGTATGTTCTCTCTTTTCTCCTCTTCCCATCCTCCCCTTCCCTCTTCTCCTCTCCATCATGATTGGTTTCAGCTAGACCATCCCCATTACATAGTGCTCTGGCCTACTTCAATTTCTTTGATAGAAATGCTCCTCACCCTCTGCTCTGTCTTTAACAGGGGTTTTCACCTGGAGAGTAAAGAAGAAATTTAGGGCATCAATGAAATTGGATGGGGAAAATTGTGTCATTATTATTGTGAATGTGTTACTGAAATTTAACATTTTCTTCAATTATCAACTGGTAGCAAACCATAGGAGTATTAGTAGTACCTACCTGTGGCTTTTTCACGAATGAAATCACAGTATTCTCATGTCATATTACAGGTATGAGTATCTCTACATGTCATTTATGTGCATATGTTTAAATTATGATAGTTTATTTGGCAAGCTACCGGGCCTTGTAATTCAATGTGTTGATTAAAAAAGCATATGTATTACTATTTTATACATTTGTTTTGAAAATATTAAAAATATACAGTCAGTTCTACTCTAGTGCAATATGCATGTTCCTAGGATCACCTTGCTATGCAAAATCACACTATGAAAGCCACAGGGTTCATGGGAAACATGGAGTTCGAGGCATAACACCCAAAACCTTGGTCAATAAAACACTTTTGTGAGGCTTCTTTTTTATGATAAAATGGTAGCACATTATATATGGTTTTATGTTGTGTTTAAGAAATACATAAATTCACCTTTATGAGTATGCTCAGGCTTCAGAAGAGGCTTACCTCTGGTGTCGTCTGCTGTGGCAAAAAGAAGGTCTTGTTGGACCCCAGTGAGACCAATGAAATTGCCAATGCCAGTTCCCGTCAGCAGATTTGGAAGCCGATCAAAGATGGGGTGGTCATCCAGAAGCCTGTGACTGTCCATTCCCAGGCTCCATGCCGAAAAAATACTCTGGTCCACAGGAAGGTCAGGCATACGGACATAGGTAAGCGGAAGGGTACTGCTCATGCTCGAATGCCCAAGAAAGTGGCCTGGATGAGGAGGATGGGGATTCCTTGCCGGTTATTCAGAAGATACCATGCATTGAAGAAGATTGACGGCTACGTGTACCACAGCCTGGACCTAAAAGTGAAGGGTAATGTGTTAAAACACAAGTGGATTCTCACGGAACACTTCCACAAGCTGAAGGCGGACCAGGCTAAGGCCTGCCTTGTCTGAGAGCAAGGAAGCGCCAGGGAGAGCGGTTCCAGGCCAGGAAAGAGGAAATCGTCAAAACTCTGTTCGAGGAGGAAGAGATCAAGCAATAAAGCTCCGCCGCTCTTACCCATACATAGTGGCCTTGGCAATTACATGGATCAGTCACTGAATAAAGTAGCCTTATCTACTACTACAGAAAAGAAATACATAGGTACTAGAATAAATACGGTACCTTACCTTGAAAAATACCTGAAATGTGCTGTGGTCACAAGTCTTGTGAGTTATCGTGAAACAGGGTGGTTTGAATGCAGATGGAAAATTGTAGCAGTAGCAACAAGTGGGACGGGTACAGCTGACAACATCTGTGGTGAACTGGGGAAGTTGGTAGAAGTTCGGGGTGTGCATGTTTGTGTGCTTTATGTACTCCTATGTGGCTAGGTTCCGAGGGCACTGATTTGGCATTCACTGTGTGCTTTTTGTGGATGGAATGATGCATAAGCAAACATACTGTGTGACTCCCCAATTGTTTCCTAATGGATCAATTGCATTGGAACAAATTCATGTTTTCAAGGCATTACAGAATAAATGGCTATAATTGATCTCCTCTGTGATCCAATGTATTTTATTTTCTGTATTTAAAAATGTTGTGAGAAGGTTGTGAAGACTTTAGGCTTACAAAGGAGACAAAAAAAGCTCAGAGACCCTTGCTCTGACAAACCTTCTCCTTTCACCCAGCTCATGCACCCACAACTGCTCTATGGGACTTGCTTCCACCCCTGCGTTGTTGCCCGCCCCCACCCCATCTATAGTTGTTTATTCCATCTTAGTGCTTGTGCTACTTGTTTAGACTCTGTGTGTCAGAAGTTAACTACAGTCTCTTTTATATTGTTATTTACATTTTTAATGTTCTTCCCCCTGAACTGTATTCTAAGCTTAAAATAGAAATGAATTTTTTTTGTTTTTTTCATTCCTTTTAGTGTTTTAGAAACTTATTCTGTAAGTTCTCATTGAGTGAATTAATGAAATAATATTCAGCCAAGAACAGTAAAGGGAAGTAGAAACTGTAATAATTAGTTGCTCAGTATTGTGAATTGTTAAAGATAGCAGAGTGGATGGGGGCAGAGCACCCTCATGTTCTAAGTGCTCAGGAGAGAAGCAAACAGACTGAAGGGCAGTGTGCATTGTGTTGAGAATATAAGTAATTCCTGACAAAGGTTTCAACTACCTAGGAGGGCTGCTGGGGGAGACTGAGGGAACCTTCTCTTTGGGGCAAAGGACTCTTGCCCTGAAGTCCTTTTCATCTAGGATAAACCTTCCTTTGGTTGGTTGAAAATATGGCCATGTCTAAAGGTAGCAGAGATATAGAATAGATGCTTTTGACAATTTAGATTTTTAAATAATACTTCCAAGTAATGCGTTCAAGCCACACATTAGTAAGTGAGCCACAGATTTGGAACTTTCTGAGCCCTCATGGAGGCTTGTTCTGCGTCCTTATGTTAGGGTGACGAGGTTTGGAGCTAAAACTAAAAAGGAGCCAACACTGCAGCAGAAGCCTCCCAGACCCACTGTGCTGGTTTGGAAATGAGGCATTTTCTGTCCACAGCCATATGCAGTGCGAACGAGCCACAGATGCACATCAAGTGAGTGGGTGAAATAACGTTTGGTGGGGAATAATGACAGTTTTATGGCATTAGTCCTTGGAGCCCCAGGTGCACTTACTCATCTTTCATGTATTTTAAGCTTTCAACCTTGGAATATTTCAGCAGGTTAGCATCTGTATTTCAGAGATGAGCCCTGCAGTGAATCAGCGAGGAGAGCGAGTCATACGTGAACTGGGAAAACCGATGAGAACACTCTTGTTGAGAGGTTGGTAAAACAATGCGACCCAGGAGAAGGCCGTGGCCATTTGTCTCTGCTTTCGACTTTGCCACTCACTGACCTTACTGCCCTGCCCCTGGAGGCAACCTCGGTTTGGGCAGCTTGTACCAAACATTGCATCCCAGAATGCCAGGATCCTCTACCTGGATTACCATGAATCAGAGCATGGGTACTCATTTCCGAGCATAGAGTATTCTAACCTTTGACTTTTGTGTGGGGGATCCTTACTTATCTTCTTCTGACTATTTCATGGTTAGTCAAAGGATTATTTTCTGTGAATCAGGGCTGTAGCTATATATGACCATTAAATTGGCTATTTAAAAATTTGTTTTTGTTTTTAGTTTGAATAAATATGTTTTAGACAATTATGTGGCCATAAAGATAGGTAAGAATCCATTAGTCTTGGCAGACATTGATTTTAGCTTATAGTTTTGTGGTAATTATTTCATGGACTTAGTCTTGGCTTTCTAGAACTTTTCTCACCTCTAAAATTATCATATAAAATATAATTAACAGTAGCTGAAATATTTATTTAAATCCATACACTGACTAATAGCAACCATCATGAACACAGTTTAGGTTAGATTTTATTTCTTTTATCCAAAGAATATTGTGGGATATACAGAGCAATCAGCAAATACCTCAAGACCTTAGACTTATTAAGAGATTCAGAGTGAGTTTCAAACCAGAAGAGGAAAGAACATAAGTAGCACTACCATAAAATAGCTATAAAGATGCAGATTGTTGTAGAAACACAGCAAGTGAAATAGTCTGCTAGAAAGATGGTTTCTTAAAAATTCCCATACTCCTATAGCATTTACTCCCAAATTGTACTGCCCTTTGAATTGGGCAAGAGCTGCCTGGCCCAGCACGTTAGGGAACCCTAATTTAGTCCTCCTCTGCTCACATTGTTTCCCACTGAGTAAAGATTTTGTGGGAGAAAGGAATCATGTCCTTCCCTTTTATAGCTCATGGTCAGGGCATCTGGACCCTGGATGGAATTTCCTGTCCAAATGGTCCTAAGCCAAGACATGGGTCTCTTCTTCAAAGCAGGTTGCACTCCACACAAATGGCGACCAAGGGGCAGCTGTTTGCAGGGGCAGGAAAGGCAGATGGCTGCCAAACTGTGGTGTCCCTATCTGTGCTTGCAAATCCCAGTGAGGGAGTGAGTCAGTGCAAAGAGGAATGGAGTGGACCACAGCCTGGAGGACCAGCTTTTTCTGAATCACTACACTCTGGCCTAAAACTTCTCCTAAGTGCTTTGCACACATTATCTTATTTAATCCTGCAGAACACTCCAGGGCAGTGTTTGATCATTATGGGAATCAGGCTAAGAGGAGTTAAGTTACTAACCCAAGTTAGTAACTTTCTTCAAAGAAGAAAAGGATTCTTGTTTGTAAGTAGTTGAGTCAGGATTTAAACATTAGTTTATTGGATTGCAAAGTGTGTGTTTTTTTCCACTTTTTAGGTTGCCCGTTTTCAGCATCTTTGCCTTTACATCTTCTCTCTTCTCCCCAGAACCTTGGCACACGATGATATGCATGAAGATTGGTTGAGTAACTAAGATTGTGGATCACATTATTTGTCTGCCTTTACTATTAATAGGATATAGAGTGTAACTGTGGTATAGGTGGGAAGTTCCATGTAAAATGTGATGAAGGGGACTTTTTGCTCTTGATCCATCATACTATTAAGTGTGCTGATCTCACCTAGATATTATGGCTTTCTGGGCTCATGCCACACTAGTCAGCCTGGTAAGTTGCTGCAATTTTTTTTAGCTAGCATAGACTCCAGTGTCCCAGAAGGAAATTTTATTCAGAGCAAATATTAACACACACATATTTGCTGCAGTTTTTTTCCCTTAAAATGACACAAACTTGGGGTATTAAGGTGATTCAAGAGGGGTTGTCAAAATGCCTGCCTTTCATGGGTTGGTTGGCACTTTGTTGGCATGGCCCCCTCCTTGGCCTTCCTGTGCTGTGGTTATTCTACACGTGTGGCCCGTTCCTGCTGCTCATCCAGGAACATTTGGCTGTGCTCTTCCTCAGCTTTGTCTCTCCTTGAGGTCCCTCCCCACTTATCTGAGATGCCCAGACCATTCTCTGCTGTTGGCAGAATGCCCTGGAACACTCTCCTAACTCCTGCTATAAACTAGTTTTGCAATTTCCCCCATGTGTTCTTATCTGTGCACTTGGAAGTTTTAGCTGATTTATCTGTTTTTCTTGCTGTACTGTAGCCCCATTTGAGGGCAGGTTTTTGTGTGTCTCCTGTTTATCATTGTATTGCTGCATCTAACACATGCCTAGCACATAAAAGATACTTAATAAATACTTATACAATGAGGGAATGAATTGCCATCATAACTGAATCATTAATTACTTTTTCAAAGCAGTTCTAGCATTAAGGTATCAGATTAATATTTCTTTCATGGAAAACTTAGTCTCTTCTTTATTGTAGTTACATCCATTTGCCTGGAGACTCACCCTTCAGGAGTGACATTCTGTTTCTAGGACACTCCCTTTATCCCCTGGAGAGACGGCAGAACTGGCTCTTCTCAGAAAGAGTGACTGAAACCTTATCAAACTTCAGAGAAGTTTTGTCTACTTAACCAGGTGCTGACAACAGAGCCCACATTGTGTCCCCTTCTGCCTCCATTTATTTACTCAGTCACTGCATGGAAGAGGGTCACTTTGCCTAAATCTCTCAGTGACTAGGGCTAGATGAACTGCCAGGTGAATTGTTTCCTAAAACCAGAACTTTGGATCGTAATGACCATTAAACAGGATTGAACTTTTGTACAAGAAGGCTGGAACCATTGCCTGCATTTGGAGAAAATATTGTTGAGAGTAATAGTAGTTTGTTTATTTTTATTGTTGTATAGTATTACATATTTTCTATATCACAGTTTATGAGTTCATTCTGTGGTTATGGAAATTTGGGTTATTTACACTTAGGAGCTATTACAAATAATGCTGCTATGCCCAGTTTTTGTAGGTTTTTTTTTATACACATGTACCCATGTCTATTGGGCATAAACCGGGGAGTGAAATAGGTGGGACATAGTAGGTATATGTTCAACTTTAGTAGGTTGTATCAAGCAGTTTCTGCAAATTTGCCTTAACAACAATTTTCCTGGAGTTGTTTTTAAATAATAGCTAATCCTTACACTTGATTTTGAGATCAAGTGGGAAAGAGTGAATCAATGAGTTCGACTATTGGGAATACCTAAAGAAAGTGTATAATATTAAGGAAACTTTTAAATTGGACTTTTGGGAGGGTTGATATGAACGATGGTAGGCCCTCTGTGGAGTCATGTTTCCTCTTCACATCTTAACTGGGTTGTTCCATTAAAGATTTACACCTGGAAAGGTGTGTGGTGGCATGCAGTGGCTTAGACTAGAGGGGATCTTAGTTTCGGTGTGCTTCCACAGGAAAGGCCCCTCGCATGCTGCCATCTTGGCTCGTCTCAGGAAGTTCTGCTGGCTCCCTTGTTATGGAGGATAAACCCTAGTGTTCACTCTGGGGCTGCATTGCCCTTTGATGGGGATGCTGGCGAGCAGGGCTATTCGAAGAGACCATGATGAACTCTTTCCCTCCCTCCTGTGTAGTCTTACAGGAGGCTCAAGGCAATCTTATGTTGTTTGTTTGAAAATAATAACCTCTGAGTATATCTTAGGTACACCCTGAGGTATTACTTTGGCTGCAAAACTAGATTTCATAAGGATTATCTCACTTAATTCACATAGTAACCTATGAGGTTAGGTATTACCACCCCCATTTTAGATCGGCTTAGTGAAACTAAGTAGTTTGTCCATGGTCACACAATTAGTGAACAATAAAATTTGAGTCTAGTGAGCCAGTCCACAGAGTACACACTGAGCCTCTTTATTTATACATATAAATATATATATATATATACACACACACACACACACACATACATGCATACATAATACAGGATCTTTGAGTGTAGCTTGACATTTCTTCCATTCTTTCAACACACAAGAAAGATAACTGATGAAAAGAGAAAGATTTTTAAAGAGATTTTTACTCCCCTTGCTATACTGTTTTGGTTAATTTTGGGGGCATAATTTGTGGGGACACTGTGAGTATTTCCTCTTTTCTAATGTAGTGTGAGGCATAGACAGTGGCAAATGAAGGACAGGGAAGGAAGGAAAGGGTGGATTAGTAGATACAGACACATTCGATGCGTATGTGCATATTCATAGTTCTGTTGGCAGTGTCAATGAGCTGTTTAATTTCAAATGATTTTGTCTGGCTCAGTTTGGAGGCTAACCTTCGGAACTTTGCTTCTCTCCTTATGACCTGAGTGCTTGCTAGACATGTGTATGCTAATTTCCTTAATAACTTGTGATTAACCTATACCTTCTTTAGTGATTTGAAATATCACATTTTCTTATGTTAAGATTTTATAGTGTACACATTTAGCACATGTATTTTTGGCGACTAATCTGGAGCTACTATCATATCATAATACTGGTTGAAGGTTTTCATCACTATAGGTTTCTAATATGCTTTATTAGCTAGAATGGTATAACTTTCATTGTATCTTTTTCCTTTGATATTAAAAAATTAATATGGAAAATAATAATTATGCCTCTTTCATTGTTTCAAGTATTTGTAATTTATTTAGTTGTGACATTTTTGTTTAAATATACAAGGACTCTTAGATTTATGTATTATACTTAGTGATGATTTCATTTTAGTAAGAGTGAGATATTTTTGTCAAATGCTTTTATTGTATATTTTATTTTGTTATTGTATATCACATCAATTGATTTGTAGATGCTGAAGTATCTTTGCATATTAGTTTTCTATTTTTCCATTCAGATCTGTTAGAATTTGGTTAATATTTTTAGAAGCTCCTATGCTAGGTACATATCCATTTACAGTTATTATGACCACTTTATCATTATATAATGACTTTTGTTGGCTTTTGTTACAGTTTTCTATTTAAAGTCTATTTTGCCTGATAGACTTTAGTGTAGCTATTCTGCCTTTTTGGAGTCTTCATTTTTATGGAATAACTTTCTTCATCCTTTCCGTTTGAGCCTATGTTTGTCCTTAAAACTGAGGTGAGTCTCTTGTAGGCAGTGTTTGGTTGCGTCTTATTTTTTTAATCTATTCAGTGACTCTATATTTTTTTGATTAAAGAACTTAACCCACTCACATTTAAAGTAACTATTGATAGGTAAGGACTTATACCATTATTGTTTTCTGGGTGTTTTACAGTTCCTGTTCCTTTCTTCCTCTCTTGCTGTCTTCCCTTGTGACTTGTTGATTATCTGTGGTAGTGTGCTTTGATGCCCTTCTCTTTTACTTTTGTGTGTCTATTCTAGGCTTTTGCCCTATGGTTATAATGAGGCTTACATAAAACATAATACATATATATATATGTATTTTAAGCCAATAAAACTTGAATTTGATACCACATAAAAACTTTACCCTTTTACTCCTGCTGCCCACATTTTATTGTTTTAAATCCTTATCCAAGAATATGTTTATTGATTTTAAGAGGGGAGAAGGGGAAGGGAGGGGAGGGGAGAGAGAGAGAGAGAGAGGAGCACTGATGTGAGAGAGAAACATCCGTAGGTTGCCTCCTAATGGGGGATCGACCCTGCAGTTCAGGTGTGTGTTCTGACTGGAAATTGATCTGGCAAGCTTCTGGTGCATGGATGGCTCTCCAACCAACTGAGTCACCTGGCCAGGGCTATATTTTATATTTTCAGTGTCACAATCTATCTCATTTTATTTTGTATATCTACTAACAAATTATTTTAGCTACAGTTATTTTTAATACTTACATTCTTTAACTGTTAAACTAGGGTTAGGTAATTAACACATTACTATATGACATTGTAAGAGTTTCTGAATTTGACTATATATAGATATATTGTTTTTATTTTTTCATGTTATTCATTAACATAATTTCATTTCAGTTCAAAGACCTTCTTTTAGTGTTTTTGTAAGATGAATCTCAGGGTGATGAACTCTCTCACCTTTTGTCCATTGGGTCTTTCTTTCTCCTTCATCTCTAAAGAATAACTTTGCTGGGTAAAGTATTTTTGGTTGGAAGTTTCATCTTTCAGCAATTTTAAAATATCATCCTACTCTTTCCCGGCCCGGAAGTTTTCTGCTGAGAAATCTGCTGGTAGCTTTATGGGAATCTTCGAGTACGTGAGACTTTTTTCTCGTTGTCTTTGATTTTAAGTAGTTTTATTGTAAAACGTCTTGAAGATTGTCATTTTGAATTGAGAATCTGGGAGGGCTTATGAGCTTCATGAATTTGCATACTCAGATCACTCCCTAGATCTGAGATGATCTCAAGCCATTATTTCTTTAAATAAGCTTTGTGTTTATTTCACCTCTCCCTCTTCTGAGATTCTCATAATGCATAGATTGTCTCTCCCTATAATATTCCTTAGTTCACATAGGCTTTCTTCAATTTTTAAAAATTGTTTTTTCTTTTTTCTCTCCTAACTAGATAATTTCAAATGATCTGTCTTCTACTTCACAGATTCTTTCTGCTTCATCAAATTTACTGTTCATGCTCATTATTATTTTTTTTATTTCACCCATTGTATTTTTCAGCTCCAGAATTTCTGGTTAGTTCTTGTTTTATGATTTTTCTTTGTTAACTTTTTAATTTGTATTATTGTATTCTTGTATTATTTCCTGATTTTGTTAAATGATTTTTCTGTTTTCTTATAGTTCACTGAACTCCCTTAAAACAACTATTTTGAATTCTCTATCAGGAAAACCACAGATCTTTATTTTTGGGGGGCAGTTACTGGAAAATTGTTTTCATTCTGTGGTGTCACATTTCCTTCTTTTTTTCTGCTCCTTGAAGCCTTGCACTGCTGTCTTCTTATTTGAAGAAGCAGCCAGCTCTCCATTCTTTACTGACTGGCTTGGAGAGAGAAGCACTTTCCTTTAGTCTTGTTTAGAATTCTGAGGTTTTCTCATTTTTTTCTATGATATACCTTTTCCACGTAGAACACCTTCTTATGAAGGAATTTTTCAGAGTGTATGCCTTTGTCAATCCTGAAAAGCCAGGCCATGTGCTGGCAGTTTCCTCATTGCTTCCCCTGGGGCGGTGCCGAATGCTTGGGTTTGTGTATCTTCTTTCACTCCTGCGGAGTCAGGCCAGCTTTCTGCCATGTTCACTAGAACCCTGCAAAGGCTCACTCTCACCCTCCTCACACTTGGGGACACAAAGAGTAAACCAGTCATGGGACAAGAGTGTGTGTCTGTATTATGCTTGTGGAGCATTGAGGGTACCAGTGGGTCAGTTTGGGGAATTCACAGATGAGGTGATTCAGTAGCTCATGGGTGGTCTTCCTGATGGAGTATTTTAAGTGTTATATTTGTAGGACCTATGCTTCTTTGACACATTCTGATTTGAGTCCTTACCTGTCATTTTGATCTTCTAGCCATTCACTGGCCCTCAGTTCGTGTCTCAGTGTTCTGAATGGAGTGTGAAAGAAGTGGCTCACTTGTCTTTAATAGTTTTAGTGATAAGCTGAGAGGGGCAACATAAAGGGTGCTGGCCAGAAGCTAGTTGAACCAGGATCTCCTATTATAAGGCTGAGAAAAAGAAACATTTTATTTAGAGATTGCATGCTAGTCATTTAATTTTCACATCTGTTTGTCTACCTAGAATTAAGATACAACCCTATGAGTAATATTAAAATATGAATAGTTTCCTGTCTGCCTTTCCTTTTTTGATGTAACAGTGCCACAAATGAGTAAAGTAAAATGGAGACCTAAAACTATGAAAATGTAACACAGTTGCACTGCATTTGAATCCATTGTAATACAGTTGAAATGTCTTTCATATATTTGGTTATGTTTTTCTTATTCTGATGGAAGATACAACTAAAGAACAAGAATTTCCCTTGGGTCATTGACTTGCAAAGGTACATGAGTAGAAAATGAAGGGTCAGCCCTGGTTGGTGTAGCTCAGTGGATTGAGCGTGGGCCTGTGAACCATACAATGGCAATTCGATTCCAAGTTGGGGCACAGGCCTGGGTTGTAGGCCAGTTCCCGGCAGGGGACCCATGAGAGGCAACTGTACATTGATATTTCTCTCCCTCTCTCCTTCCCTTCCCCTCTAAAGATAAATAAATAAATGAAATCTTAAAAATAATAATAATAATAAAATAAAATAAAAATGAAGGGTCATAACAGCTGCACAAATCATCCTCACTGTTACATTAATGAGAAAACATAATTGAACTGAATGTGTTATAGAGATGGGACCAGTCAACAAATTATTCTTAGTGGAGAAAAAAATGATATGGGGTTAAAATTGACATAGGGGACATAGGAAGAAATTGAGGAGTTGAAGTGGGAGGAAAAATGGTGGAGGTTAGTGAATGTCTATTTGAGTGTGCAATTGCATTTTTTAAATAGTCACCTAATTATGTATCCTTATGTAGTAATTCTTATTCCATACTTCTGACTTGTTTTAAGTATTCTCTGTATGTTATTTTCAGTTGTGTATTTTTTTAAATCAAATTTCAGAGGAATAATACATTTATTTGAAAATGTTTTAGGAATGTGTTTATACTCCATTTTGGAAAAAACGTGGATTTTTCTTCTAAATGGCTATGAAGGTAGATAATGTCTCTGATCTTTTAGGTAAACACATTTGTGTTAGTGGGATAGTAGGCAGTTACTCAATTACCTGCTCAGTTAATTGAGATTTTTCCCCATAATTTCCTTCTGTTTTGCTGGTAGATGTTTGTTGATCTGAAGGAAGGTACAACATAATTGTCAAATTACATATAAACCATGGCCAAATAAAAAATTCATAGTTTTTACTCAAGTAGATGAATTACTTGAAATATAATCACAAAAAGAACTGGATACCCTGGGAGTTCATTATTTTGAACGCACACTTGAACTAGCTAAAAACCCTGCTCTATAGTTGAATGCACTGGCAGTTTGTTAATCACAGCCATAAACATGAGTCATTTACAACTGGAGTGGGCTTCATACTTGGAACATCTTGAAGATGTTTCTTCTTTAGATATCCCAAATTAAGCATGTCCTGAAGCTATACTGTGTTAACATTTCCACAGTAAAATCTCATTATTGGAATTTCCTGCAAAAGTGGCTTAGAATTGAAATTCCCTTTTATAAATAAAAATGCTTTGGCTTCTTATGTGAAGGCAAACCTACTTACCTTTGGTTGTATAATAATACAATTAGTTATATCATAAAGTATATTTTAGCAATTGAAATCCTGTGTTTATTATGCAGTTGGAAGCACAATCTCATGGGAAGATAATTTCCTTACAAGATAGAATAATTAAAAACATCACTTTGGTGATAAAGTTGAAGTGATGTCCAGAATTATAACACATTTGGGCACTAGTGCACTTATAGATGTGTTAATTTTCATTTAACTGTTTATTTTTCTTTCTCCACATTTTAAGTTTCAGAGTGTGTTCCCATACCTATGTTAACCAGTTCCGTTCATAACGGATGTTAGAAAACTCTCTAATGAATCCTATTTCTCCATGCTCGTAACTTTCTTTACTTTGTATTTCTGCTTTTACCTAGCCCTCTTGTTCCCCACCTTTTCTAATGGTCATTTTGCAAACATTTGTGCAGGACACTAATTATCTTTAGTATCTATGAATTACAAAAGTATTTGATCAGAAAAAGTTCCTTTTATATTACTTTACATTTTATAAACATCAAAAATATTTGAAAAACTGAAATGTGTATATTTGAAACATGCAGTAAGTTTACTCAGTGTATGATAGACCTTGTGCAGTCCCATGTGTCAGAGATCGAGAAACATGGGCTCACTGCGAAGTTCACATAGTAGGGTTGGGTCTCTTAAAGTATGCTGAGTTTCTCAAAGTTTTTTTCCAAAGTGTTTTACCTTTGAAGAGCATTTATGATACTTATTAGAAAAAAGAGTGTATGTGTAAGGCTGTTTTAAAAAGCAAATTTAATGAGTCTTTTAAAAAAGTAGTAGCCTTTTACTTAATTGGACATGAGAAAATCTCTTAAGACCTTAGATCTAACTCTTCAGGAAAACCAAATAACGGAGATGAAGACAAGGCTGTCTTCATTCTGTGTGGTCTCTGACAGACATGGAAAGCCTGGAGGCCTGAAAATTCCTCCTCCCTAGGGCTATAATACAATATCCTGGAGGTGCTGGCTAATTCTTTGGGTTCACACTGTTCCTAAAATAATGAGCCAGAGCCCCTGAATGGACTAAGGGGTGTAAGTAGTTAGTGGAATTGAGCTAGTCAGGTTGCAGCTCAAGTGGTGACAGATAAATACCATATAATTTCACCTATAAGTGGAACCTATTTAACAAAATAAACAAATGGGCAAAATAGAACCAGAGACAGGGAAATAAAGAACAAATTGACAGTGATGAGAGGAGAGGGGAGAGGGAAATAATGGGAGAAAGATCAAGTGAAGTAACGTATAAATGACCCATGAACAGGGACAACAAGGGTGGGGGAGGATTAGATGTGGGAGAAGAGGGGTGGACAGGGCAGGGAAAAGTAATGGGGGAAAAAGGGGAGAAGTGTAACTGAAAAACAATAAAAAAATTAAAGAAAGGAATGGTCATCAAGAAACAGGTATAAAGAGATATGGACAGAGACAATAGGGTAGGTCTAAATATGGTAGGTGGGGGAGAGTAATGGGGAGGAAATGGGGACAACTATAATTGAACAACAATAAAAAAAGAAAGAAAATATGAGTCCCCACTCAGCAAGCTGCCTGAGGATATCTCTGATGATGTTAACTAGAATTTCTTGTGTGTTTTGACTACTGCCTATTGCCTCAGTGGTTCTCAAAGAAGGATAATTTTGGCCATAGGGTAAACGTCCAAAACATTTTTGGTTGTGACGAGTACAGGAAGGGTGGTCTTGCCATATGGTAGGTAGGAGCCAGGGATACTATTAAACATTCTACATTGCACAGGACAGTCCTTACCCCTAACCCAACAAGGTATCACCTGTAGGAATATTTGATAAATCCCATCTTCAAAAAAAAGGTCCAACCCTGTGGCTAACATTATATTTACAGGTAAGTACTTACCTAAGGTAAGTGCTTTCCTAAGATTGGGAAGAAGGCAATGATATCTTTTGCTATACCTTTATTCAGTATTTTCCTGGAAATTGTGTAAGAAAAAGAATTAAAAAGAATAGTTTGCAAAGGAATAAATGGCTTTTATTTATGGGTGATATGAGCATGTGTACAAGTAACCATCATAAATAATTTCAGTAAAAGTGACTTGAATCAGTAAGTGAGGTCAGTGTCGGAGTTAGTGCAAATTCAATTATATTTATAAATATTTTCAATGAGCAATTGAAAGTTAAGGTTTAAACTTACATTTACAAAAATATAAAATATAAAATATTTAGAAGTAAATTTAAAAAAATTGGAAAGAACCTCTGCATAGAAAACTACAAAACAGTACTGAAAATTAAAGAAGACTTAAATGAATAGAGAAATATATTATGTTCATGAATTGGAAGACTCAATATTGTTAAAATTTTAATTGTCTCTGAATTAATCTCTAGACTCAAATTAATTTTAATTTTCATCTCAGTGTGATTTTATACCATAAAATTGACAAGCTTATTCTAAAGTTTATATGAAAAAGCAAAGAATCTACAGTAATCAAAATCTTGAAAAGATTTTGGAAGATCAGTATAGGAAATGAAGTAGCCAAAGAATTTACATGGACATGAACTAGGGAGGAGATTGCCAGATGTAATGGGGAATACTGGGTGGAGGGAGTCAGGGAGGAAAAGTGGGACAATTGAAATACATGATTAATAAAATATATTTAAAAAGAATCTACACTCCTACTTCATACCATAAACAAAAATTAATTTACAGTCCATCACAGACCTGAAAGTAAAAGCTAAATCTCTAACACTGTTACAGAATGGACCAGGGCAAGGCAGGGGTACAAAATACTATTACTGAATGAACCCCCCACTCCTTCTCCCAGGATCTCCCTGTACTAGGTTAACCTTGCCTACTGCCAGGAAATTATATCTTTCAATGCCAGAGATTGATGAAAAGGAAAGGAATTATTTATTCAAAAGTTATACAGACTTAGAGTAATAACTTAATGTCTTCATTAAGATCCCACAGTCCCTTAGAATACCCACAAATGCACACAGTCCTTCCTTCCCCCCTCTGCCCAGTCCAGGCCACTGTATCTCAGGAAAAGAAATAGAAGTCCATGGCTCTGGTAGGCCCTGGTTCTTCCCAATAATCCACGGTTGACTGGTAGGCCTCTTTTGGTTCCCAGTACCATCAGCTGTGTTACCACTGTGCTCTCCAGTTCTTAATTCAAACCCACGTGGCACCTTCTCATGGCCCACCAGCAAGAGTCCTTTCACCCCTTTCCTTCCTGCAGCATCTCTCCTGCATTCTCCCAACTGCTAAGAGAGAGCTTGGCATTGCTGCTACATCTTGCTTTCCAGCTTCGTGAGCTGTGTGGTAAAGGGAGCCCCAAAGCTGCATGGTCGTGCCTTTTGCCAAAGTCTTATGTAGGCGCTGTAACCAGGGAGAGTTGCCTTCCAGTTACATCCTGTGTGGAAGTCACTCCCATCTTCCTGGCTCAAAGCATTGCCACAGCTATTTAATATATCCATGAAACCTGTCAAAAGCTATAGATATTTTAAATGATCATGCCTGAGGTTAGATGCAAAACCGTTGCTATGCAAAACAGCTCTCAATGGCCCTGCTCCATGTGTCCCACCCCCCACTTCAGACTTATGGGGGTGAGGACATCATATATATATTTTTCTCTAATATTTCCTGGATACACTGACTTCTTGATCCTGCTACGAATCCCTATTTGGTGGCCCTCTGGTTGTACCCTGTATCAATACTACTACGAAAAAACATAGGATAATATTTTTCAGATTGGTGGTTATGACAAACTGAATGTTTGTGCCCTCCTAAAATTTACATGTTAAAATTAACATGTAATATGATGATATTAGGAGATGGGGCCTCCTAATGATTAGTTCCTCATGAATGATATTTGTGACCTTGAAAGGGGCTTAAGAAACCAGAATTCTCCCCTTCTACCATGAGAGGACATAGCAAGAGACGACTGCCTATGAAAAAGAAAGTGGACAATTACTAGACACTGAATATTCTGGCACCTTGATCTTGAACTTCTCAGCTCTCAGAACTGTGAGAAGTAAATTTCTGTTGTTTAGAAACTTCCCAGTCTATGATATTTGTTACAGCAGCCTAATCAGACTAAGATAGTAGTAGATTAGTATTTCTTTATGAAATGGGAAAATAATAAGCATAAAACTCAATGAATTACACTTCAGCGAAAAGACATGATTAAGTAAATTAGGAAGCAAGCTGCTAACGTGTGGAAATACTTATAAAACATACTTTACACAGTACTTGAATCAATATCATATAAAGAAATTCTATATGCAATTTAAAAAAGACAAAGACTTTAAAAAATGGGAAAATACTTAAATGGACACTTTATAAAAGTACATATATGAATGGCTAGGAAACACAGTAAAGAATGCTCAATATTTTTAGTCTTCGGGGTAATGTATTTACACATGAGGTACCACTCATAATTACTGGAATAGCCAAAAATTAAAGATATTGACAACATCAAATATTGGTGAGGTTTGGGGCCACTGAACTATCATTCCTTGCTGATAGGCATATTGAATGTTTTATTACTTAGGACAAAGTATTTGCTCTTAAAAAATAAAGTTATATACACGTACCCTTTGGCCCAGCAATTTTACTCAGGTTATTTACCTGGAAGATACATATTTATGTACACATAATGACTGGTTTAGGATGTTCAGAGAAGCTTTCTTGCAGTAGCCCCAAACTGGAAACAGCTCATGTATTCATGAACAGGAGAATTAACAACCACATTTTGGTATAGTCATACAATGGTATACTACTCAGCACTAAAAATGAATGAACTCTAATATAGGCAAAAAGGTGAATGACTCCTACATACATAATGCTGAGCAAAACCTCCCCTGCAAAAAACGAAATAAAAACACATCTTATGATTTCATTTATAGGAAGTTCTAGGACAAAAGTAATGCAAGGCTGAAAAGAAAAACAATGATAATTGCTTCTGGGAAGGAAGATTGACTACAAAGAGACATGAGAGAATTTTCTAGGGAGATGGACATATTCTATATCATTATAAGGGTATGGGTTACATAGGTGTATGTATTTGTCAAATTTGTACCATTAGGATTTATGTAATTTCATGAATTAAATTTATTGAAATATTTTAACATGTGAAGAATAGCTACATGGGGTATAAGAATATGTCCCACTTTATAAAATTATATTCTTATTTGCTTTGTTTTCAATTTTCCTTGAAAAAATACTTATAAGTGAATAGATTGAAGAGTTTGAGAACTTGTCTTAATTTTTAAATAATGATGGAAATGTGGCAACATTTTAAAAATTCCTACTTGCCTAAGAACCAAAATTATGTAGTATTTTTGACAATTCAGTACATATTTATTAACGTATCTATGGTTTATTTATAGATTAGATGTAAGTAAGATCAAATGGAAATACTCAAATGGTTCTTAGTTCACCTTTTAAGTGTTTAAATCAGGTTTTCTAGGGTAAATTTAAAAATGATGAAAAGCAAGTAGCATTAGAGAATAAACACTAATTAGTAAATATGATAAATTAAAATTCTGCCAACTATAATATTTTAAAACAACTAACAATTTTTGTGGGAAAAGTTATTTGAATGACCTTAAAAGAATCTGTTCATAGATCCATGTTAATAGTACTACTCTGGGTTATAGTTCCAAAGTTGAAAATTGCCTTGGAAAGGAGGTAGAATCAAGCATCATTTAATTAAAGTTATATCCTGTAATTTTCATAGTCCTCCATAATATTGACCTTATTAATTTTTCTTCTCTATTTTGGAGAATTCTATTTGAATTTGATTGTTACTACATTTCCCAAAGCATCACTTAAATGTATTAGCATACAATTCCACAATAAAGGGGGTGTGGGCATTTCATTTCTATATGTTTAAAATTTCAAAAATAAGTATTTTAAGTAAACTGGTAGTTAATGCCCAGGAATCTTTTTAATTACTCTTTAATAGGGCTAGCTTAGGAAATAGTCCATCAGGTTTCCCGAAAAAAAAAATGAAAGAATGTTGTACACTTATAAATGAACATGACCAAAGTGAAAGAAAGAGTAAGTAGAGAAAATATCCCCCAAATCATTAAGAAACTTTAAAGTTTCTCAATATATATCGTAAGACAACCTGTTATCAATTTTGACTATGCCATAATAAAGAGTAGACATTTTAGAATTATTCTAAATGTGTTCCGATGACAACATGGTTATGGAAGCTAGTCATATAAATGAGAGGAGTTAAAGCCTTTCCATTCTTATTGGTGTTGATAAACATTAGTCCATCCATTAACAATACAAGTCTTTGAAATATTTGCTGAGCCAGGGGAATAGGACCTATTTACCTATTTAGGTATCTACATTTTAGAAATAAAATACTTTGTATATAGTTTTCTTTGTAATTGAATCTAAAAACTGTATAATTTGGAGAAGTAGCCTTCATAACCCTTGAAAGAAAAAGGCTAAGAATGTTTAACAGACTTAAATATTGACTAAATTTTAGCATCCCATGTAGCAATATTTTTTGCCAATATATTATTTAGCACCACTCAGAGTCTGTCAGGTTATTTTCAGTTATTTTAAGCTATTATTTTAGTCTTCAGTTATTTTAAGCTAAACTTATTAATTCCAAATGATAGTTATTGATACATAACATTATTGGAAAACAGGGAAATTTTATTTTTTTTAATTATGTGTTTTTATCATTAAAATAATGTGTTTTTATAGAAAGAGTTATTTAAGCATGTAGTCTTGTATATGTGGGTATGGACATAAGTACATAAACACAGTTTGACATCATAACTGATATAAAATTTTGAAACCTGCTTTTGTACTTCACAATTTATCATAAACATTTTCCTATGTAACTAAAACATCTGTTTGTGTAATATAGATTTGTTATAATTTACTTAACTGTTCTTTCATTGTTGGGCATTTTCTTGTATTATATACAAATTTCTGGGCAATTTCTGTGTGCATACATTATTATCTACATTTTGGATTAGATTCCCAGCTGTGAAACTGCCAGGTCAAAAGCTTTTCCTATATTGCTTTCCAAAAAGACAGTTTCACTGTATTCTATCAGTAGAGATACATAAATATGCTTGTCTCATTGTTCACTCACTAGACTTATGTATTACAATTTAAAAACATTTTAAATATGATGATTGGTTTTAGAGACAGAGGAAGGTGGGGGGAGGGTGGGAGCAGGGGCAGGGGAGAGAGAGAGAGAGATGTGAGAGAGAAACATCTATTGCTTACGTCCCATACATGCCATGACCAGGGATTAAACCTGCAACCTAGTTATGTGCCTTGAACCCCTAACCTTTTGGTGCATGGGATGATGCTACAACCAACTGAGCCACACTGGCAAATGCACATCTTATAACTTTAATTTTTGCTATTGATAAGTAGAATATTGTTTTAGTTTGTATTTCAAAAGTTATTATTGGGATTGATATTTAAAAACCTGTTTTTCATGTCCTTGTCTTTTAGGGTCTTAGGATTTCTTCATGATTAACATTATCTCTTCCTTCCCTAAGGATTTTATTCATGTCCATCACATTGTGACAAATATTTTTTACATTTAAGCATTTAATTTTTGGTTATTTTTTATTTTAATTTGGAGAAGTACATTTTTAATATAGTCAAACAATATTTTATGACTAACATTGCTTTAAAATTACAGCTAAAGGAAGACAGATTGTTTACTTGTTTTCTACTTCCCTGAAAATATCCGAGACGGGAACGAATAGTGTCAGTCTCTAATGGAGTTTGGCAATGTCAAGATGGTTTGGGGCAATGTCAAGGTGTTGAGTCAGTCCCCAGGTCACTGCTCATTAAAGATCCTGCCCTTTGGACCGGCGAGAGACCCAGCAACAGGATCCCAACAATTTCTGATGCTTCCTCATATCCCTTCATGACAGTGCAGAACATTTTTTTCTTCAGAGAACATTCAGGCCTCTTTCCTTCTGTTACAGCACTGGCTATTTCTCTATTTGTATTATTGGTCTGTGCTTTTAAAAAATAATATTTTTTGGGAAAAGATTATTTTACAAAATCATACATTTGCTTTATCTGTGTCTATATACTTAGTTATTGTATATTTATTTTTATATGAATGTATGGCTTTTCAAATATGGATTATTCTATTTTGACAAACCATTAATAATTCTTCATTCTTTTCCTGTCATTTCTTATTTGGTGTGTCCTTCTTATTTTTCACCAATCATTAATTTCTTATTTTCTTTCCTTATAATTTTTGTCTCCTTGTTTTTTTCAGAATGTGAATCAATCTCCAGTCTGTTTTGATTTATAATAATTTGCTTCTCAAATAATTTCCTCTTTGGTGCTATGTGCCTTCTGTTATACTCTTATGTCTATTGTTTTAATTTCACTTTTTCCCACCCCATCCACAGCATTGGCCACTATCATATGAAATGGCCAGCCATATGAACTAAGCATATATGTGTATGTACATATGTATACATTTTACTAAAGCCACTAGTAGACATCCCTCCTACTCACGCATATGAAATTGACAAATACCAATCACTTTGTGATGTAGCAATCATCTCTAAATATATCTAGAGACATGTTTCTTCCTCATCAGTAGATTACTGTAAATGCAAATAAAGTGAGCTTTATTTTTCCCAAGAGAACTTAGAGAGTCATGGTACATTAACAAACCCAGTCTAAATTCAGGAAAAGTCAATTCAGTGACATCAAATTAAAAGATGTACTGCCAAAATTGTAGTGTCTCAAAAGTGACATTTTTTGGACCAGACTGAAAACCCTAATCTGGCACAGTTTTAGCTGGAGTTTCCTGGTTTCTTTCCAGCCCATAAAAATTTCTGTAAAATGGAAGTAACTACACATTTAATTACAGTTTTAAAAATTTGCATTTTTGGATGAAACTGGCTTTTTCTCTTATAAGCTATAGCCATAATTGCTACATCATTTGCTGGAATTTGCATTTTAGTTGAGCTTTAAACATTTAGCTAGAGAATTGTTTAAGAGAAGATTCCATAACCATCTCAGTAATTGGTAGGCAAGAATTATATTTTATTGCTATTTATCGGTAGGAAAATCTGCCCTATAAGGGTTGGGAAAGGACTGACAACCTTCAAATCAAGCTCTTCACTCTGGGACTGTGATGAGAAAAACAGAGCAGAAGTTAGGAATGGAGAAATTAGAATAGACAGATGGTGAGAGATTATAATAATTTCTGGAATCACCCAAATTGTCTGCAACTTATGCTAGAAATTTTTATCAGTTGGGGCAAAACATCATGTTTACTTTGAGCTTTTGTTGACACTTATAGTACAGTTATACTGGACCTTGAGTTCTATTATGTTTCTTTGGGCCTTCAAGGAGTTTTAGGAGCAGCCTACGTTGGACTTGTCAGTATTTTCAGCAAATGAAAAATTTTAACATTATAAATGTTTTCTAAAGCATTTTCTTTTAAATGGCTCTGGGGAAAGACACGAAAGTAAGATGACTGATTCTTAGTTTATCTGCATGTAGAACAACGTTCTTTTACTTGCAAAAACATAGTGATGCTGTCTTCAATGTGAGACAGGGGGAAGATTTCAGTGGGTACAGCAGCTGTTGATTCAAATATAATTATACATATTCTTTCTATGGTTTCTCTTAGGTGAATCAGCACCTTCAGTTGATTATGAAAATTAGCTACCTATAAGATGATCCTATAGTAGTAATTCTCAGAAATGCAAGGTACATATGTGGGATAACCTGGTGAATATGAAGCACTCCACTGAAATACTCATCCCATTGTGATCCTTGATATTCCTGTTGCAATTACGATCATAGTGTCAATAATAAAACCGATATGACATTTGATTTGAAAGTAACAAAAATGCTTTATGTTCTCTGGAGAAAATGGAAATGATTCCTTGTAAATGAGAAACTTCAAAATGAAAGCACATAATACCAGCTATAATCTTCTCATCATGACTCTTAAACTTCATAAAATAAACATTTTTGGGAGTTGAGTTTTGAGGTCTCTGACTATACGAGATTTGTCAGTGTAACAAAATACCCAATAACATGCAAGATATTTTATTGTTAGAAATTGTTTTGTATGTTTTTGGTAAAAAAACCATTTAGCACCATCTTTCCTACGTGCCCAGTGATGTGCTAAAAGCTGCACACTTAATGCACTCTGTGTTTTTATTTTGTTTTATTTTCCTATGACTACAGTTATGAAAGACCAAACAAAAAGGCATGAAACTTTTGGAGGGGGGAAAGCTCATTTGCATTTTAATCCAGGAATCTCCTAGCCAGGGATTGAATAGAACTCAAAAATGTGCACTTGAGTTTTGGAGGTCAAAAATAGAAGCCGCCCACCATTTGGGGGTAAATGGCCATTTAACCTCTTACCCTAAGTATTTTATCCATGTAAAATAAGACATGGATGAATAGTCATTCATGTGTGTTACCTGTGATGTTATCCAGGAGGAAGATAAATTAGAGGAAAACAATGCTTGGAGGTTTGAAGGGGAAATATACTCGGAGTAGTTAGTGTCAGGACAGTTCTGCATGTCTACAGCTCCCGAACAAACAGCACAGCGGCGCTGGAGCAAAGAAAAGGTTGCAGAGGTTAAGAAGACCCCTCCTCCACTGGCATCTTTTAATCACTTCAAGAAATATAATTACATTAATCAAAATTTTAGTTAGCTTCAGGGTAAGTATTGATGCTAAACAATTTCTTGTTAAACTAAGAAATGGATGCTCCCTTGGGTTGCTGAAGGCATCACAAACGAAGTGTTAGAATCAGATAACTCCTTCTAGTAGTTTACAGATAAAAACAATGCTAGACAAATAGCAATGAGCACAGGAAACGCTGAGAGGGGCTGTAAGCATATAGGGACTATAGACAACAATTAATTTAAGAATTCAGCCATTTAAAATATTTGAAGAAAATAAATTATAGAAAAATCCAGGGAAAAAACAAAAACATTCTTCTGTTTTGGCTCAGAACATGAGGCAAGATTCGATATTGCTTTAAGGAAGAGGTGGCATTTGAGTTGGGTAGGATTTTTATATTCAGAAATGTGAATGTGTGTGTAGAGAATGGAGAGGAGAGGAATAGTGGCTCATTCCAGACTGAGAGAATTTAATTTAGTTTCCATTTGGCACTTATTGAGTACCTCTTACATACTAGGTATTACACTAAGTGCTAGGAACACAGGGTAAATAAGAACTTTAGTTATTACTTTTGAAGAGCTCCCCACGGGGGTGAAGCATATGTATAAGAGTTGTGCTAGGTGCAGGCTAGAGATTGGCCCTTGGTGTCCTAAGGCCTGAGGGGGTGCCTCTTCCACATAGCAGTGCCAGGGTGGGTGGGGTTCATTCTCAAGGCTCCTCGACTCACTGACAGTTAGGTGAAATGCATAATCCAACAGAGGGTGCATTTTGTTTGTTGCCTTTTTTATATTCTGCTTTGTGCTAAAGTTACTCATGCATTTATCTCCTCTCTAGACCTTAAGTTCGTGGAGGCCATATGGTTGATTTTATCATCTTTGTATTAACTTTGTGGAGTCTAGGAAAGTGCCTTGCACACGCAGTGGGCATTAAAGAGTTTGGGCATGTAATCAAGTTTTGCATTTCTTAGAAAATAAAACATCTCAAAGGGGGGCAAGGGGAGCATGGCTTTGAGACAAGGCGTCCTATTCCTTTATGTTGTCAGACTCACTAACAGCCTGTCTCCACTTTTACAGCTGTGTCATGTGGCTAGGCCAAAGATAACTACTGTTGTACTGACATCACCCTTGACCCTTGATATTATTTTTTAACAATGAAGACTGCAGGCACTTTCATGTTCTCATTGCTCTATGACTATGCCTTTTCTTATTAAGTGGGGGAAAGCTTATCATCAAGTAGCTGCTCTGCTCATTTATTTTTTAAGAAGTACTTGTTAAAAAGTCACTTTTTACCCCAATTTCACATTCAATTTGAGTTTATTTCTACCTACAAGATGCTAAGTCAATATACAGAGATTGTTTAGGAGACTTCTCGTTTTTCTCAGCTGTAAAGTCAATTACCTTTCAAATGATTTTATAGCTGACAGTAAATGGTCCTTGAAGTATATGAGTAAAAATGAAGGAAAACATTTCATGCTTAAGTAGCTGCAATGGTAGTTAGTGTAATGGACTGGAGTTTCAAAAATAACCGATGATGAATCACTTAGTGACCACGTGATATTTTGCTATGGTTTCTAGAACGATATCATTTGCAGGTGTTCTGGCACACCTCTTACCCTGGGGTTGCTAATTTGCAACATTTTATTTTATGTAAACATACCTTTGGAGTATGGAAGGCTGTGGAGAGTGAATATAAGAAGGAAGAGCTGTGACTTGATTTCATTGTTATCATAAATAGTCTTTTAGAATGTTATTTCTTTGGAAAATGTAACATAAATATCTACAATTGTTTATTACACTTCATGGAAATGGTATAACTGTATAGCTTTTTCCAGGGTGTGTGTAAATAAGTCTCTTCTGTCACTATGGAAACAGACTAATTCTACTAGTTCTTGAGTAGTTCCTTATGGAACTTTTAAGAATTATCCTGTTTTCTAGATTGTTATAACACCGATTAATTGTATCTAGGCCTTAACTCATGTTGAGCGGCATAAGCAAGTGTAGTGTTAAGTGAGCACCTTTTTAACTTGAAGTTGTTCAACCAAAATGTCTTCATCGACATCAGCTGTTTCTTCAAAGCTATATATTTGGTCAGAGACACTGAAATCACTCTGTTTCTTTTACATATGCTCTATGAGACTTTTCAGATGCTTTTCAAATAATGGAATCTGGTGATGGCATTTAAATGGTTTTATAAACATGTAAAGCCAGCCATGTGGTCTGCTGGCCTTTATTTATAAGTGCCATTCATTTGTCAAAGTTTGTACAAATAGACCAGAAAGGAACCCTCAAGGTCATTTTTTACTGCAATCTATCATTGATGGCACTCGGAAGTTATAGGTACCACATCATCACTCTATGAACTTTGTGGAAGTGAACTGGAGACAGGTAAATACTTCTGTGTTTTCACTATGTGATACGGTGTTTACACAGCTTTTCTTCCAGAGAAGTGGTGGGATGAAAGTCTTCTGCTTCTCCTCCTTTGCTGTCTCTATTTTCTGAAACTTTAATTTTCATATGCATAAACTCCAGACAGACTTTATTGTTTACTTCTCTGTATTTTTGCCTCTATAAGGCAATTTTTTAAAATTATATTTTATTGTTTATGCTATTACAGTTGTCCCAATTTCCCCCTCTTGCTCCCTTCTCTCCAGCCCCCACAACTGCCTCCAGCAATCCCACCATTGTCCATGTTCATGGGTCATGCATGTATGTTTTTTGGCTACTCTATTCCCTATGCTGTACTTTATATCCTCATGACTATTCTGTAACTACCAATTTGTACTTCTCAATCTCTTCACCTTTTTACCTATCCTCCGCAACATCCTCCCACTGGTAATGATCAAAATATTTTCTGTATCTATAACTCTGTTTCTGTTCAGCTTCTTTGTTTTGTTTTGTTTTTGTTGGTAGAGATGTATTTATTGCCATTTTATTGTTCATACTTTTGATCTTTTTCTTCTTCTTAAAGAAGACCCTTTGACATTTTATATAATATTGATTTGGTGGTGACAAACCCCTTTAGCCATTTTTGTCTGGGAAGCTCTTTATCTGCCCTTTGATTCTAAATGATAGCTTTGCTTGAGAGAGTAATCTTAATTTTAGGTACTAGCTTTTCATTACTTTGAATATTTCTTGCCAGTCCCTTCTCACCTATGAAGTTCTTTCAAGAAATCAGGTGACAGCTTATGGGAGCTCCCTTGTAGGCAACTAACTGTTTTTCTCTTGTTGCTTTTAAGATTGTCTCTTTGTCTTTAACCTTTGGCATTTTAATTATAATGTGTCTTGGAGTGGGTCTCTTTGTGTCTATCTTGTTTGGAATTCTCTGTGCTTCCTGAACTTGTATGTCTATTTCCTTCACCCAGTTAGGGAAGTTTTCCATCATTATTTTTTCAGAGAGGTTTCTGATCTCTTGCTCTCTCTCTCTTTCTTTTCCTTCTGGCACTCCCATGATGTGAACATTGATATGCTTTAAGTAACAACTGAATGATGGTTCTATAGCTTAGCCGTAATTTTGATGTGATTGTGTGAGGAGGTGAGCCATGTTTACCTATACTGCTCCTTGCACTACCCTCATTTTTTTTCTTCTTGCTGTTCTGGTTGGTTGGTTTTTACTTCCTTATATTCCAAATCATTAATCTGATGCTCAGCTTCATACACTCTGCTGTCGATTCCTTGTAAATTGTTTTTTTTATTGCAATTAGTGTATTTTTTGTTTCTGACTAGATTTTTTTTATGTAATTGAGGTCCTCACCAAGTTCCTTCAGCTTCCTTATAACCAGTGTTTTGAACTCTGTATCTAGTATATTGCTTGTCTCCATTTGGTTTAGTTCTTTTTCTGGAGTTTCATTTGGTTCTTTTGGCCCATGTTTTTTGTCTCCTCATTTTGGTAGGCTTGGTAGAGTGGCCTAATGTAGTAGGTATTCTATAGAGCCTAGTGGCACAGCCTCCCCTAGTACCCAAGGTGAGCCTACTGTGTGCACTGTGTACACTCTCCTGTTGTAGTTGAGCCTTGATTTTTGTTGACACATCCAAGGTTAGCCACCAACTGTTTACTTTTCAGGGTCATACAACATAAGCTACAAAGTGATATACAGATGACTGCTACTTGTGCTGGGCTTAGAGGAACCCAGGCGAGGCCAAACTGTGAACCAATGCTGGCTGCTGCTAGTACAGAGCCTGGGGAAACCTAGTGAGAGGTATGGGGTTTACTCTAGCCAGCTGCTTGTTTGAGAGAATTTAGGAAAATCTAAAGCATGGGCCAAGATAAGCCATTTTTATGGAAAAAGCTCAGATGGGCCAGAAATTTGGGTAGGGTGGGGTTTCAGGGAATCACCAGGGTGGGGCAAACTCTGTGAGCCCAGTTGATGGAGTCTCAGATGTGATGCCCACCTGTCACTTCTGTGGCTCTGAGTGGCGAGGGCTCAGAGAAGAAACAATGGCCTCTGCCAGCACTTCTCCCTGAGACAAAGCTGCCTCTCAGCTCTCTTGCTGATGTCAGTAATTTAGTTCCTCCCTGTATGTCTCTGATATCTTTCAATCTGCTGCCGCCATGCTGGAGCTCAGAGGGAGTGAGTTTGTTTAAGTCTGTGTGGGGGCCTTCTAAGAGGAACTACCCGAGACTCCAGAAGTCTGGAGGCAGACTTCAGAGGCTGCAGTTGAATCAGCACTCAACTGGATCGGTGAATGCCAGGATGCACTAGTGACTTGTCAGCAGCTGACCTGTGATCCTAGTTTCTCCAAACTGTGTGTTACCCCACTACAATGGAACTCCAGCCAATACTCCTGGAGTGATATTCAACACCACCTAAGAGGAGCTTTTTCTACTAATTTAAAGGGACAAATCAGTAAATTGCAACTAGAGTTACACAAACAGTTGCAGGACATTCAACGCTTAACTAAGCAGGAGATTCTTCAAACCCTTAATGGTATTATTGGCTCATTAAACCCAAAACACTGGTTTGATGGACTCAACCTAAGATTGTGAGTCACTGGAGCCACTGGCTGTTTACTGATTTTAATAATGTTTTGCATATCATGATGCATTTACAAATTATTTTCCCAGGGTCACAAAAAAGATCAGCAAGTAGCAAGTCTTGTGGGATGTGTCACCACAACAGCCTTAACAAAAAGAAAAAAAAAGGGGAATTGTAGGGGGACCAGTTTGTTTCGGCCTGGCAAATGTAACTCAGCTCTGTATGGAAAACCTACAGAAGTGAAGTGGTGGGCAGGAGCCAGACCTTCAAACTGAGTTTTCCCGTGGGAATCAGGCCTCGAAAATGCATGCAGACTGTTATGGCTTGCTCTTGCTAAAACTCCATTACCCTGGTCTAAAACTACAAATGTGTATTGTCTATCTTCAAGATAATTTCCAAAGCCTGTATGAGTCCTCCCAAGGACAGAGCTAATGAGCTCATCGCCATTCCCCTCTGTGTGTTATTTTCATTTTCTTGATTGTACCTAAAATGTAGACAATAATATTCCATGTAATAGATAATAAATCTTTCTCTGATGTAAGACCCCAGGAAAACAATGCAAGTCTGTCTAGGCAAGGGTCGGGGCACTCCCCTCTTGAGGGAGTGGCCGAGGCACCCATAGGCACTCTCCCCTTGAGAGAGTAGTCGTGCCTGTTTCCTTTTTCTCCACAGAATTGTGTCACCTGTGCATTCATTCTCACCATCAGCCACAGCAGGCAGACTCTGCTGGCCAGGGTCTTCCACATCTGGTGCTCAGGAACAGGGATGCAAAGGTTATCAGCCACATCTGGTAGCCTCGATTGGACTGCAGCCTTGCTCAGCCTCAATCCCTACTAGTTTTCACAGCCAGAAGTTACGGGGACTTCTTTTCCTGGCACTGGAACCCAGACATGGGGCTTGATGTAGGGCTGGGACCCCTTACTCCTCAGATATCCCTCCTGATTTTTATTTATCACATGTGCTTATGGGACTAGCCCGTTATACATTTCTGTCTCTCCTGCCATTCTTATTTTGGCTTCTTTAATTCTATACTTGTAGGACATCCATGCAACTTAATTTCTGATGGTTCTGAATGATGGTTGTTTTACAGCTTAGTTACAATTTTGATGTGGTTGTGCATGGGGGTGAACTGTGTTTACCTATGCCACCATCTTGACAGAAGTTAATTGATTAAGGTAATTTTCTAGTTGTAGATGGGAACTTTCAGTATTTTGGCAGGTTCTTCTCTTTTTTTTCATTCTTTTTCTTCTAAATGAGTAGACCTTTATGAAAAGTCACACACTTAAGGAGTAATAGCAGAATCCCTCTCAATCAGCTAAGTGGGTTCACTAATGCTCTCCATTTCCTTCATAATGTCTACACACTAAAGCCAGTGATGTTCTAGAAGGCTGTTCTTTTGTACACTTGTGTACTTCCAGTCCCCCTTGAGGTGGTGTATGTTTATTGAGTCCCCAATTTGTTGGTGACATTTGTATTTGCTATTTTATTATATAATTAATTATTTAAAAAAAATTTTGTTCAAGTATATTTGTCTGCATTTATCCCCCCCACTGCTCCCTCCCCAATCCAGCCATCCCCATCTCCCTCCCCTGCTTTCACCCCCCTTGGTTTTGTCCATGTGTCCTTTATAGTTGTTCCTGAAGACCTTTCCCCCATTTCCCCCATTATCCCCTCCCACCTCCCCTCTGGTTACTGTCAGATTGTTCTTAATTTCAGTGTCTTTGGTTATATCTTGCTTGTTTGTTTTGTTGATTAGGTTCCAGTTAAATGTGAGATCATACATTATTTGTCTTTCACTGCTTGGCTTACTTTACTTAGGATTATGCTCTCTGGTGCCATCCATGCTGTCACAAAGGGTAGGAGCTCCTTCCTGCTTTTTGCTGTGTAGTATTCCATTGTCTAAATGTACCACAGTTTTTTGATCCATTCATTTACTGATGGGCACTTAGGTTGCTTCCAGCTCTTGACTATTGTAAACTGTGCTGGTGTGAATATTTTGGTGCATAGGTTCTTATGGATTGGTGTCTCAAGATTCTTAGGATATAATTCCAGCAGTGGAATTGCTGAGTCGAAAGGCTGTTCCGTTTTTAGTTTCCTGAGGAAATTCCATACTATTTTCCACAGTGGCTACACCAGTCTGCATTTCCACCAACAGTGCTCTAGGGTTCCCTTTTCTCCACATCCTTCCCCAAACTTGTTTGTTGATTTGTGTATGATGGTCATTCTGACCAGTGTGAAGTGGTATCTCATTGTGGTTCTGGTTTGCATCTCTCTGATGGCTAGTGATGCTGAGCATGTTTTCATATGCCTCTGGGCCCTCTGTATGTCCTCTTTAGACAAGTGCCTGTTGAGGTCTTTTGCCCATTTTTTAATTGGGTTGTTTGTCTTCCTGGAGTGGAGTTGTGTGAGTTCTTTATATATTTTGGAGATCAAGCCCTTGTTCGAGGTATCATTTTGTTATATAATTAATTATTATGTAAACTAATATAACATTTATAAGTAAAGAAAAATGATTATATAAAATAAAATAGAATGTAGTCAATTTGCTAAAGAAAATTTGTTAAATTAGGCAAGCCTCAGACAATCATAAAATTTTTGGAAAGATGTGAATGACTAAGAATTAAAGATCGATTCTTAACTCATACTGCTTCTCAAGTGTCTTGAACTTTTCACTTTATTATAAGGAAATAAAACTGGAAATTATACAAGAGGGGGACCCCAAAACCAGAATTTATTTATTAAAAATTGTGTATTTACTTTTACATGATGCAATACACCTATCGAGGCATTTTTTCACTGCTCAAAACAGTTTTGAAACTCATTGATTTGGATGCCTTTTAGTGCTTCTGCCATTTTTTGTTTTATCTCTTCCACATAGGTACAATCTTTTTCTTTGAGGCCTTTTTTCACCCAGGGAAACAAAGAAAAGTTCCTGGGGTGAGATGGGGTGAATAGGGAGGGTGGGGCATAGGGATCATGCTGTTTTTTTTGGGGGGGGGTCAAAAACTGCTGAATACTCAGCATAGTATGGGCAGGTGCACTATAAATCACCCAGCATGAAATGGGCCAACATGTTGAAAGACTCTTCATAAACATTCACTGAAGCTGGACACAGCCTCTCACGACGACACCAGTTGGTATACTGATACAGATGGGTTCCTAGAACACTAACCTAGAGGGGGAAGCCTATACTACAGGGGCCTGCCTTCAGAAGATAATTCTAGTTTTTTGGTGTCCTCCCTCATATATGATGCATAATTGATACGCTTGATGTAAGATGTAGAAATCTAACTAGCAGATTGGTACATAAAACAAAGGTCTTGGCCTTACATCAAAAGAGTCACAAACTTTGCACATTTAAATGTTTCTAAAAAGAATGTTTAAAGCATTATTTTTAAAGATTATTGACTTTAATATATTTATATGATAAACTGTCCAACTACCTATTCTGAATATGTCAGATAAGAAGGGGGGACAATAAGAAAATAAATTGTCACCAACGGCAAAAATGTCACCCCTTTACAAGTAAAAAATAAAGGTGAATAAAGGGGCACAAATTCTCATGAATGTGGGTTCTTAATACCCTGCCTGGTTTAAATCTGTCTGGTTTGCATCTGTCTGGTTAAGAGCTAGAAGAAAACTTTTCTGTCAGTTGGTCTTTGCAAATTCAAGAGCAATGGCACAGATGGGGAGGGTGTCTTGTTGCCTTAGGTTGTCCTGGAAAAATGCCACTAAGACCTCCTGTATATGATGTAGCTCGTGCCAAAGCAAACCATCAGTCATTATAAACCTTCAGCTAAAAGCAGATTGCACACTCCTTTCTCATACAGCACATTTGTGTTTTAATTCAAACTAATATTGTAGTTAAGGCCTACATGCATTGACTACTTTATGGAGCAGTTCAGTGACCAAAGAAAGTGTCCCTAAAAGTGCCACTTCTTGGGAGTTTCCACCCTTAGGTAGCAGATTGTCTCAAGGACCTCTTGCCCAGAAAACAACACTGTTATTGAGAGACCATATAATAGCATAAACACAGGATACCTTGTCTTTTATTGTTATGCATTTTTATCATCAACTAATTTTTAATTTCCTTGGAATCAAATAGTGGCCATGTTAATAGCTTCCCGTAGTGCCTAATGTAACATCTGAGCCAGAGTAAGTGCTGAATAGATGTAGAAATAATGATAAAGTTCCCAAACTGGAGCATTCTGCTTTTGTGTGGCAGTTATAACAGAAATTTGTCTCTTAAGAAATGTTTCAGTTTTATCATATTGTTGAATCTTGTCTCATATTTCTATTCACTGTGTTAGCTGTTATAGATGATGTGACTACATTGCATTCATTCAGCTGGTTTCTAAGAACTGGCTGAATATAAGACAGATTTTTTGATTGCCAGTAGTGAGCTTGACTCAGTGCACGTGAAATGCATGCATTCTTGGCCTGCCGTTCCCTTTTCTGCGGATGGTTGCTCATGGACCTTCATTTGCCTCCCTCAAATATATCAAGAGCCCAGAGGTAAATTATTCAGATAGTGTGGCCACCCTGGGAGAACTGGTGCATTTTGCAGGGCCTGCTGTGATACAAACCAATCAACCCAAGTCTTTTATATCTTCTTTCCATATTGTAACTCCCATGAGGTGAAGCGTTAAGCTACATTAAACCTCATAAAGAGAAATTTGAGTTCACGATGTGTAACTTTTAGTAATGGTAATTAGTATAATCTGCTTCTTGAATTTGCTAACTGATATTTGAAAAAAAATGTTACCAGTTTTATCATTTCTATTTAAATGTTTAAGACCAAAAACTTTTTTAGGAAGCACTTAGTACCACTCACAAAACTTTGTAAGTGGCTTTGATTGTATGCAGATTATGTCAAAATATCAGAAGCAGACAACTTCTGAAATCAAGAACATGGACATAATTTATAACATTTATAAGAAAAAAACATATTTTGATTTTTATAGTATGAATAAAAACTGATGTTGAAATTTTTGCAGAGTCAAATATCCCCTATGTATCAACTAAAATTATTTTAGGGAATATATCTATAAATAAAGCAGGAGAAAATAATAGCAGAAAACTCCTAATGTATGAGATGAAGAATGTATTAGGAAATATCCACCTGTGTAGATATCAGTGAACCTATGGGCACAATACGTAGATAAGTTTAGAAAACATGGTAATATAGTAAATGCTACTAACAATTATAGTCAGAAATGTTACTACTCCTCTCTCAGTCATTGATAGAATAAGTAGACAGAAAATTAATGAGGATTTAAAAGACTTGAAAAACAATCAATTAACTTGGCTTATTGACATTTTTAGAGCATTCCATCTTAAAATAACAAAATATACTTTTTTCAAATGCACACAGAATACTTACCAAGATTTATATTTTTGGCCATAAAAGTAAGTTTTATTACATTTAAAAGCATTGCAGAATATGTTCTCTAACTATAGTGGAATTATAGGAAAAGTCAACAACAGAAAAATGTTGGGAAAGCCCCCAATATCTTGACACTAAATAGCATACTTGTCAATAACATATGTGTAGTGGGTTGATCTGTGGCTTTCAAAATGATATGTCCATGTATTAACCCCTAGAACCTCTGAATGTGACCTTCTTTGGAAAAGGGTTCTTTGCAGATATAATTAAGGATCTCAAGATGAACTAATCCTGAATTATCCAGGTGGAGGCCTTAAACTCAGTGAAAGATACCCTTATTAAAAATAAAGGAAGAAAAAAAAAGAACAGAAAACACAGGCACAGAGAAGGCCATGTGGAAATAGAGGCAGAGATTGGAGGTCCGTAGCCCCACACCAAGTAACATGTGGAGCCACCAGAAGCTGAAAGAAGCAAGGAATGGAATCTCCCCTAGAGTCTTCGGAGGAAGTATGGCCCTGCCAACACCCTAATTTTGAATCCCTGGCTTCCAGAACAGTGAGAAAATCTTTTGTTGTTGTTTTAAATCACCTAGTTTGTGGCATTTGTTGAGATAGCCATAGGAAACCAATACACTATGGGCCAAAGAATAAATGTAAAGGGAAACTAGAAAGTGTTCTGAATGAAAGGGCTGTGTATATACAACATATCAAACATTTGCTGGATGCTCATGAGCAGTAGTTAGGGGAAAATTTATAGCACTGGATGCCTATTTTGGAAAAGGAGAAAGGTCTCAAATCAATGCCTCCAGCTTCTCTACCTTAAGGAACTAGAAAAGAATAAATGAAACCCAAAATAAGCAGAAGAAAAGAAATACTAAAGATCAAAACAGAAAATAATAGCATAGAAAATAGGAAAACAATGAGGAAATAAAAAATTGGTTCTTTGAGAAGGTTTATAGCATTGATAAACCTCTAGCCAGGATGGATCAGGAAAAAGGGAAAACACAAAAATAACTGGGATCAGGAATAAGAGAGGTGATGGAACTGCCATTTGACCCAGCAATCCCACAACTGCCAGTATATCTTAGGATTCCTGAAACACCAGTCAGAAAGAATATATGCGCCCCTATGTTCACAGCAGCATTCTGGAAACAGCTCAAGTGCCCATCAGTAGATGAGTGGATGACAAAGATGCAGTACATACACAATGATATGCTACATGGCTGTAAGAAAGAAGGAATCCTTACCCTTTGCATAGCTAGACCTGGAGATGATTATGCTAAGTGAAATAAACCAGCCAGAGAAAGACAAATACCATATGATCTCACTCATATGTGGAATCTAATGAACAAAATAAACTGACAAACAATAAAACCAGAGGCATGGATATATGGAACAGACTGACAGGGGAGGGTGATGAGAGGGACTGGAAGAGATTAGCTAAAAAAACACATATGTATATATGCACAGCCCATAGACACAGACAATGTGGTGAAGGCCTGGGGAAGGATGAGAGGCAGGGGGAACAAAGAGACATCTGTAATAGTGTCAACAATAAAAACAAAGGAGAAAAGGGAGGAAATAAAGGATAATGAGAGAGTCGGTTGTGTCTCAGCTGTCTTTCCATGTCCCCAGATCTTGAGAGAGCTTTGCTCTCAGGAAAGGCCTGTCTGTCTCTGGGTCAGAGCTGTGGCCTCCCTCTGCGAATGAAGTTTTGTAGGATCTAATCCATCACACCAGCCCACGTGTAGTGTTTAACATTTTTACTCATTTAGCTTTCACCTTACTCCAGCCAATAGCAGATTTGCTCTTCTTCTCCTTAAACTGGGGATGAACGCATCTGGAGGCTCTGGTCTTAGATGGAAAGGATTCTTTCTTTTCTGGAATTTAGTTCATTTAGCTTTTTTGTTTTAATCTCTAGTTCTCAGAGGATTAAAATAAACAAGCTTCCAAATATATTGTAGTTTTAGAACTAATTTGGAGTGTTCTTGTGAATTTAGGAGGGATGAACTGCCATAACAGAATACTATGGACTGTATGGCTAAAACCACAAAAATTCTAGAGGCTAGAAGTCTAGGATCAAAGTGTTAGCAGGTTTGGTTTCTTCTGAGGCGTGTCTCCTTGGCTTGTAGATGCTGCCCTTCTCACTGCATCCTCACTTGGGTGTTGCTCTGTCTCTGTGTCCTGAACTCTTCTTCTTATCAGGACACCAGTTATATTAAATTAGGGCCTATGCTAATTAAGTTAGTATGACCCAGTTTTAACTTAATTGCTTTTCCAAAGGCCCTATCTCCAAATGAGGTCACACTCCAAGGCACTGGACTTTAGGGAAGGCTCCAACATGTGAATTTTGGAGAAACTCAGTTCAGCCCATAGCATTTTTTACTTGGTCTGGCCCTGTAGCACTTCCTTGACCTCGTATCCTGCTCCTCTAGTCTTTTACTCTATGTGGCCATGCCAGCCTCACTGCTGATCTTAAAACATGGCAGGCATGTTCCAATTCAAGGGCATTTTTACTGGCTCTAAGTCCACCTGGGGTGGTTTTCTTGCCTCGCGATATCCACTTGACTCATTCTTCCATATCCTTCAATACTTTGCACAAATGTTGCCCTCCCTTGGAGGCCTACCCTAACTCAACCTAGATGCCCATCAGTAAATGAATGGATCAAAACCCTATGGTACATTTATACAATGGAATACTATGCAGCAGAGGGAAAGAAGGAGCTTCTACCCTTTGTGACAGCATGGATGGAACTGGAAAGCATTATGCTGAGTGAAATAAGCCAGGCGGTGAAAGACAAATACCATATGATCTCACCTTTAACAGGAACGTAAACAACAAAACAAACAAGCCAGCAAAATGTGACCAAAGACACTGAAATGCAGAACAGACTGACAGGGACCAGAGGGGAGAGGAGAGAGAATCACAGGGGAAAGGAGGAAGGATTCACAGGAACAAGTATAAAGGACACATGGACAATAACTAAGGTGGGGGGGATGGGAGGGAGGTGGGGAGCACTGGGGACGGGTGGGATGGGCTGGGAATATAAGACAGAAAACTGTACTTGAACAATAATTAAATAAATCTAAGGAAAAAAACATTATGTATTACCAGAAAAAAATAAATAAAAGTATAATCCTGCTTTCTATCTATGAGTTGCTTTCTATTTTGCTTGTTAGTTCAGTTTGTTCATTAGAGCAGGAAGACAGATATGGGGGGTGAGGGGGTGGAGGGATTGAGCAAAAAGGGAAAAGGACTCATGGACATGGACAACAGTGTGGTGATTGTGAAGGAGGGGGAGGAGGATATAAGGGGGATAAATGGTAATGGAAAAAATAGAATAAAAAAATTGCAGTCTTGCCCTGGCCAGTGCGCTCAGTGGTTGGATCATTGTCCCATACACTGAAGGGTGGGTTTGATTCCTGGTCAGAGAGCATGCCTAGGTTGTGGGTTTGTTCCCTGGTTGGAGTACATAGGGGAGACAACCAATTGATGTTTCTCTTTCACATTGATATTTCTCTCTTTCTTTCTCTCTCTCTAAAATCAATATATATATCCTTGGGTGACAACTTTAAAAATAATAATAAAAGTGCAACCCTGATCTCACCGCACTATTTGCTCTTCACAGTACAGTGGATCCATGAACAACCCAGGTTTGAACTGTATGGGTTCACCTATATGTGATTTTTTTCCAATAAATACTATACCTGTATTTTTTCTTCCATATGATTTTCTTAAAAACATTTTCTCTAGCTTACTTTATGATAAGAATACAGAATATAATACTTATACAAAATGTGTTAATCAATTGTTTGTGTTATTGGTAAGGTCTCTAGTAGTCAACACTAGGCCATTAATAGTTAAGTTTGGGGGAGTCAAAAATTATATGTGGATTTTCAGTTGTGCAAGGGGCGAGCATCTCAACCCCCATGTTGCTTAAGGGTCAACTATACTTGCTGCCTTCTAATCAAATGTACAATTTATTTATTTATTAAGTGTATTGCCTTCCTCTATACCACTAGTGTATGAGCTCCATTTGGGCAGGAGTTTTTATTTGTTTTACCCATTGCTGTCACAGCGTTTGTGTGCCTGGCACACGCTGAGCATTCTGTAATGATTCAGTAATGAATAAATCAAAAGAGTAGATTATTGGTGGTGATTGGTTCCATGTGGTTTCTAAACCAGAGTTCCTAATTTTTTCTATGAGATGCTGCTTTAAAGGAAAAGAATGGTTCCACTGCCATGGATGATTTTGAAGATCCACATTAGACCAAATTAAACAAATTACCATAGGCCTTCCAATCTCTAATATGCTAATGGAGGTCTTTACTCCATTGGTGAAGTGGAGATCAAATGAAGCATATTCCAGGTATTTTTCACCATGCAATCCTTTTGTTTTTTTTCTGAATCACCTTGGGTGATTAGTTCCTAAGACTAATGTTTGTTAGAACTCATTTTGAAAAGAAAAGTATTTTTTAAGACCTCTCACTCTCCTTTTAAGATTTTCATTTCTGTGTCACATGAATTTCAATAATTGATTCTTCACTCCAAGGATGATGACTTTGTTTTGTATGTTGGAGATATTGTTCAAAGGAATGTCATTTTTGTTGTAATATAATCTCTTTTCCTTTGTTTTTACTTTTTCTATTATCTTTCCTTTTCTTTTGCTTGTGGTTGTGTTAAAAACTGAATGAAATCTGTTCTTCTTGAGAATACATTCTCCTTTCTCTCATAGAATTTTTGTTATTTGGAAAATGGATAAAATTTTCTCAACATTCAATGCTGGTTTATGTAGGGGTGGTGGTGCAGTGTTAGTATGCATGCAGAGTGAGTTAAGGAAAGCAGGATTCGAAATGTCTGTTTCTGAGTTTGAATGAAGATAGAGTGAGGATAAAAGAAAAAAAAATGACCTGCACAAGGAAAAGTAAAAGAAGTAGGAAAAGGGGAAGTGGAAGTGTAGAAATGATTGAAAAAAAATTAGAAAGAAAGGGAAGAGCATAAAGAAAACAGAAGTGGAGAAAGGCTTTATATAGAGAAAAATAAAAAGGTCGATAGAGCTAACATTTGTTAAGTGCCAACCGTGTCCTGGACTGCACAAATTGAGCCCTTTAATAATCCTCTGAATTAGGCATTATCATCGGTAAATTCATAAGCACAAACTAGTCAGTTAAGTAATTTAGTGCTTAAACTTCTCTGGTCTTATCACACACAGAAATGATACATATATTTTAAAGGCATTTAAGATTAATCACAGCCCACTAGCTTAAGGTCTTTTGTGGTCCCTGTCTGACCCATGTAACCTGAGGGTTGAAAGAATCAACATCTTTGCAAACTGTAATCCATTCTAACTCCAATGAGCTGACAAGATATGAAGTAAACTCTTCAAGATTACACAGATGAAAAACAACAAAGCTGAAGTTTGAATTCAAGTTTCTTAGAATTCATAGTCTACCTTTTGAAGTAGCACTAAGGCTATGAAGATGGATAATGCATGACCCTAGGCCTAAGGAATTTAACAGCCTACTAGAGGGAAGATAGAGATGCTAGACAAAAACTGGAAGGGATGGTGGATCTAAATTTATTAGGGAAATCAGAGAAGAGTATTATTCAACTTGGTTTTCAGGAAGGAATGAGTTCGCCAGGTGAAATGAAAAAGGGAAGATGGAGAAGGCATTGCAAGCAGTGAGGACCACATGTGCAAAGACGTTAAGTTGGAGGAGATTTGGGGATGTAAGAGGAGTAACAAACTAGTTGATCTGGCTGCACCCCTGAGCCAGGTGCGGGAAGGGAAGCAAACAGAAGTTGAGGCTGGACAGAAGGACTGGGTCCGCCAGGAGCAGAAAGGTAGGGCAGGTGATGGTAGCTATACTGCAGAAAGATGGAGGGGAGAGACAGAGGAATACAGCCAAAGTGTTTTGGAAAATGCAATTAATAAATCTAGTGGCTTTTCAGAAATGCTGAGTGACAAATGATTGGGATGTCTATCTTTTTTTCCTTGGAGAATAATGATTATTAGGAAAACATTGAAGTAGAGAGATCTGGACAAAAAGCAGGTCTCAACAAGGAGGACAAGGAGTTTGATATTGGGCTTCATGATTTCGAGATCCTTTGTAGTATGTTTGGGGAAGAGTAGTATTTAGTAGACAGTAGAAGTCTGCTTCTAGAACAGAGTGGAGTGAGTGAGTGTAGACCTAGTCCACCCACACCCCACCCCATGGTATATATTATATATCTTTTTCAGTATTTCTTTCTAACCTATATTAGTAATCTTGGCTATGAACTTAAGCAAGTTAAAAGTTTAACCTAAAATGGTTAAAAATTCTCATAACTGGCAGTGTGTTTTCCATGTTAAGTTCAGTAATTATGATCACAGTATCCTCTGCAACATTAACCTCCAAGCCTTGGAGAATTGTGGCCTAAGAATTGTACTGGATAGATTTCTGTTAACTCAAGAAGCCCTTAATTTAGGTAATATGCATATTTTTAGTTAGTAACATTAATAATTAACATTTATAGAGCTCTTAATGTGAGCCAGGCACTGTTATAAATGACAGACATTTATTTAGTCAGTTCTCACAACAGTGCTGTTTAGTGAGGAGGAGTTAAATAACTTCCTCAGGTCTATCATGTATCCTGTCCTCAGGCATTAAGTGCTGAAGGTTGCAGCAGTTTCTGGCATTTGGCCATGTAAGCCTAAGGCCATGAGTTATAGTTCTTCCTTCCTCAGACTATAGCTAGAAATTTGTTTTGCACTTTTGTTCCTGATTTGCTTCTTAAAAATTGTATTTGAGCTATTGTTAGTAATTTTGTAATGTTTTAGATAATTTCTATTCTCTAGGGGATAACTTTTTCTCATATTTGGTAGTTTATTTATTATATTAAAGAAGTGAGAATTCTGCTACCAGGAAGATGGAGTATGCATACTTTTCCTTATTCCTCCTGTTAAATACAACTACAAATCTCAGTGTACACACACACATATATGCATGCACACTGAAAGGTAGAGAGAAGAAGAAAAGGAGGCAGGCTTTTTAGGAACCTTGGGACCCAAAGAACAACAAGGTGTTATGCTCCTGGATTTTCTTTTTGCCTCATATATTCAGACTCAGAGCTGAAGAAGCTAGTAACCCAAAGATGCCAGTGGACAAGAGAAGCATTCTTTATGAAAGCTTCCTCTCTCTATAGCCAAAGGACCAGGAAAGGGCAGTCTAGCAAGACAGAAACTTTTAGATAATAACTGTTCCACCCTAGACAAACAACAGAGACCCACCCCCTCCACTCCATGACAACAAAGGCTACCCAGGAAGCCTAGATTCTCATCTTCATGAGGCTGCTGTAAGTTCATGAAACTTGAGTGAACCTTCCTAGGTGTTTTTTTTTTTAACCTTAGGTTGCAGAGTCATTAAAGAGCACACACTATTTATTTTCTTTGAAGGTCACTGACTTTAAGTTGGTTCTCAGTTGCCTAAGAATCCTACTTGTAATAGTTTTATCTCTTATTTTCTAGAATCAGTGTTGAACACCCCAACTTCTGTCTTTATCTCACTTCTCTATTTGTCAACATCTGCCTGATTCACCTCCTATCAAGGTTTTGATCTTTATTCCCAGTCAGAAATGAGCTACTGGGGTGAACTAGTCATTCCAGTGGATTGGGAAAGGGTTAGACATCCCCACTTTACGATAACATAGAACTTGTAATCATCTTCTAAGATAAAGCCCCAAGGCCAGTGTCTTTAGAACATCTTCTCTTGTTCCACATGTTCTGACTGGCCATGCTCACCTATCGCAGTGTCATCAAGAAATACCCATGTGCTCCTCACTGTAACTCTACATGGCTCGTTTGGATATCTCTGTGGTATGACACTTACTGGACAACCTTCCTTAAATTTCTCTAAGGAAAAGTTGCCTCATCTGCTCAGTGTGTCCGAAACAGAAATCTTCTCCGCCATGTCTGTGTCTCCTTCTGCATTTCTATGTCAATGATAAGGAACTTGGGAGTGCTAATTGACTCTTTCCCCCCTCTTCCACTCCAAACAGCACTTACTGTGAGGGGTTGTGGAGTCTACGACTATTGAATCCATGTGTTTTTGCCCATTATGATGGCCACTCTCTGGTTCTGGTCTTCGTCATCTCTTAAATGGCAGTGTCCTAACTACTTTCTCTGCCTTCAGACTGGCCTTCTCTTACCCATTTTCCATATGGCAGCCACGGTGTTTATTTTTGCCACTTCTCACTTTGAAAAGTTTTTAGTGATTCTCCACTGCTCTCAGAATTAAATCTAAACACCTTACTATGACTTGAAAATTATTAATGGTTCAGTGTTTGTTTACCTTTCTAGGAATTCTCCCCACCCTAACCTGGACGTGTCTTTAATTTAGGTTCTAAGACTTTGTATAGTTGATGTCTTTACTTAGAGTGTCTTTCAAATCTCCCATGTGCCTTACTCTTCTGTTTGCTGAGATACTTCCTCTGAACAGATGCCTCTGTTGCTCCCACCCCTGTCAAGGCTGAGTGGCATACCCTTTTATTATCCCCAGGGTTACAGTTATCACACTGAACTTTGATTCCCTCTTTACTGGTTTGTCTTCCTCAACCGCTCCATAAGGGTAGGGATTATATTGTTCACTGTGTTCTTTGCATCAAGCTCTGTGTCTGTATTGCAGTCTATGCTCAATAAGTAGTAATAAAATAATATAAGTGAAAGTATGGAGAAAGGAGCTTCCCATGGCACATCAGAGAGAGGTTTTGAGGGAGGTGGAACTGTTAGACATACACATACCACATTATAGGTAATAGCCTCTCTTTATTAGAGCTCTCAGCTTCTTATTGAAGGGTATCTGAAAAAGTATGCCTAAAACAAGTGGAGAAGGAGTATGCTAATTAGAATGAATGACATGTTTTCTTCTTCCCAGGTACTAGACTATCATTTTCTAGGGATCTTAGTTAACAATTAAATTCTTTATATGCTCGCAGCAGTTTTCTTCCCTAGGTTTGATTTCCTCCCAGGACCTGATGGAGATTCTGGTTTAACTGACAGAATTCCGCATTCTGAGTTCACCTCTTTTTTTCTACTTGGTTCCTGGGCTGTGTGTGGTAAATTTCCTGTTATACACTTACTCACAGTAGTCAGTTAAGAATAAAAGTCCTTCAGGTTAAGGAGCTGATGCTTTTTTTCAGTGAGGGGTGAACCCAAAAGCACTCTAAAAGTGTGAGATCTGTGAGATCCTTTTATCCAGGGAGCTGTACTTCCAAACTTTGAAGGAAATGTCAGGTTGAAAAGACTGCAGCTCATTTCCTGCATGCATGTTTACCTATGGAAAGGTTGTCACAAATACCAAAGTTCAGTAAGTAGTGAATGAATAAATGTACGGATTGGTGACAAACACTTGGGCCTAACATCTCTGTCAGTATTCCACTGGAATTTTGCACCCAAGAGGCCGTCTGGATTTCATCTTCTTGTTTGTGATTCCTGTTTTATCAGGTCATCTTCTTTAGCAATCTGCAGTGCACAGTTTTGTTGCTAGTTTCCATGTGGAGGGGTGGATGGTCGCTTTCTAGACCACACTGTAATGCAAATGAATGTCAGTGTTTCTCCTGTGGGGGAAGCCTGGCACACTGAGTGTACCAGTTGGGTCTTTCTGAACTACTACTTCCCAACTTGGGAACTAGACAGACTTATTCTTACTTCTGTGCCTTTCCTTATGCACTTTCACCTAGGAATTACCATCAAGTCCACTTCTTTAATCTACAACTCTTCTGCTTTCCTAGATCTTACTTTTTTGGATTCAGCTCAAGTTTCATCTTCTCCTGCAGCTAGGGCATAGATCATGTAGGTCTCTAGGTGCTTTTTCATTCATGATGCTAGGTGCCATTCTCTCAAATTATTTCATGATTCTTTAGAGTAGAGGTTGTATCTTTTACTTCCCACGTAGGAGGACGGCCCAGTGCAGGGGATCACTCGGTCTGAGGCCATTCAAGTGCCCTGCTGTGTTTGGATCGGCGCATTAAGCTGCCTGTATCCCATTTCCCACTGGCTTATCTGAACACTGCACTAGCTCAGGCAGGGCTTGGGGCTATCAAAACATTCTCCTCGGATTTTCTCTGACTTTTGGAATTATCATATAGAGATTTTCCTTTTGTGCAAATTATGCCTCTCTGGCTCTCATAGCAACTAGTCAATTTTCCTCTCACCCAGTATGGAACTGTGAAGGAAAGAATTAGAAGGTGAAATTGGAGGATTTGAGGTTAGAAGAAACTGGTTAACTTCTTTGTGCGCTTAGTTCCCAAGTATAAGGAAAAAAATTGGATCAATTACATTTCTCTGAGCCTGATCTCAGTTTTCTTTAACTTAAAACCAACAGCACCTGTTACAAGTGCCTGACTCAAGAAAAAGCTTTGCAATAAATACTTGTCGAAGAGATTTATCACACTATAGAGGGTGGCTATACAAATACTAGTAACATCATTCTAAAATGAAAATAGCATCAGCAGCCTCACTACCAATCAGTCACTATCTGTACCTTTGATTGCCTTTTATATTCTGGAGTCTGTAAAAATGGTGCTTTCAAAGACGCTTACGAGAAGTGTATTTATGTCCTTGCTTGGCAAGATGGTTTTTAGAAAGAATATGTTCCAATAATCAAGAATGATGTAGAAATTTTTACATAGTAAATATTTACATGGAAGATGCTATTTTAAATCTGACTTCAGAGTCCCTGTTTCAGAGTTGTATGGGGAGACCTGAATGACAAGCAGAGATGCCATTGAGAAAATCTCTGCTTCTCATTCCTAATGGCTTTCCTATGTCATGAGAAAGCCTTCATGACAAAGGCTCAAACCTTCTTCACTGGATGAGGCTGCCCAGCCTTATTTCTAGTCTTGGTTGGTCGTATACTCGATCTTTTGGGCATGAAGGCTAGAAACCTCAGTTTAGTACTGGACTCTCCTCTCTCCCGTGGATCCACTGACTGGTGGTAATTTTCCTTTAGTATGTGTTCTACATCTGGATTTAGGTCTGGTCCCAATATCTCTTAGTTTAGGTTCTCAGATAATAGCCTTTTACCTTATCACCAAGTCTCTCCCACTCCAATGCGCCCCCTGTACTGGTATAAAACAAATATTGATTTTGCTATTTTCTTGTTCAAAATCTTTTAGTAGCTTCTTATTACTCCCCAAAACATAATAAGCAAAGTTTGACTTTCAAGAATGTTTATAGCAGCATTGTTTATAATGTCAAAACATTAGAATCAACCTGATGTTCAACAACAAGGGAAATAGATAAAATAAAATTCGTGCTTGTGATGAAATATTATTTCACCATTAAAGGTCCTGCTTTTGAAGAATTTTCAATGTGTAAAAATCAGGAATGTAGGAAAACAGAACATTGAATATACCATTGTGTATATAAAATACAAAATATTTTATATACTTTCTCAGCAGTGGTTATTTCTGGTTGGCCCAGTTATGGGACATTTTTTTTTGGTTACATTTCTCAAATTTTCCATAATGACTCTGTATTGCTCTTATAATCAGAAAAATAAACTTGCTCTGACAGTTGGGGTCTGGAAAGGAAGTTATGACTTATTTAGTTTAGTTGTTAATATATTTTTGGACTGTGGTCCTCCTTGAGGATCCAATGAATGGTATGGAACTCTTCTTAGAAAAATATACATCTTTCCACAGACATAACTTCAGTAGGATTTTGGACCTCAGATAAAGGAGCTTTGAGCAGTACAACTCTCACATTTAGGAGATAGTGGAAAAGGAGGTCTAGATCTTGGACTCTTAACCTTTGGCCTAAAACTATGCTGCCCAGAAGACTTGGATTACATTTCGAGCATCCCTCCAGTCACGTGGTCCTTATGGACACTCTGTAAATTGACAAGTCTGTCGGTACTATAGCATGCCCGAAGAGGTTCCCTTTTACCTCAGTGGAGGAATCCCACTCATGGTGGCGTTTGCTGTTTTTCTTGGGAGGGGTTCCCTTGCTCTTCCTCCCTATAAAGACAGTTCTTGTTGGAGAGGCCAAGAGGAACAGCTTCTAGTTATTGATAACTAGTAGCAGGCAAATAGCATGTGTCTGAGAGCACTGCATTTGGTTATTACTTTCTTTAACATTTCCCCCTGTGCTTTATGATTTTGTGTGCAGGGGTGATAGAGACTTTCGTTTTGAGAAGGCGTGTTTGCTTCCATTACCTGGTGGTTTCTTTTATATGATCTTGATCGTGATGGTGACGGCAGGGCAGGGTGGAGGCCTTCCTGTCGGTGTCTGTCTGTGCTTGGATCAAGCACTGGACACTGCAGCAGTTTCATGCCTGGTGCCTGAATGGCTTGTAAGGTGCAAGGCTAGAACTTCCCTCCTTCCCTGTTTTAGGTGATTCTGTCTGTTCACAGCATTAAGTTAAGCAATAGATGAAGGGAAAAAACATGACCCTCAAGAGCAACACACACACTAGAGCCAGCCTTTCAGCTGGGAAGGTGAGATGCTCTTACTTTGTCAAAAAGCCCTGCAGGGGCCTGGTAAATCTTGGTACAAATAGCATATTTTATAGATAAAGGAAAAGTGTTTTCTTTGGTACAATAAATATTGCTGCAAACACAGATCTAGAAACAGCTGTCTGATAATTCTTTGCAAGTTGTCAAGCCTTCCACAATCTAATCTCTGTGGAGAGCCCTGAGTTCAAGTACAGGAGAGAATCCCTGCACTGAACGGAGGGGATGTAGAAAAGGTAAGGAAACAAACTTCCAAATACCAGTATGGAGAAAGGTACTTTCACAGATGTTATAACAGGTAATCCTGTGGACAGTGCTGTGGGGTAGCAAGTGTTGTCGTTGTTTTAACAGATGAGGAAACTGAGGCCTAAAGCCAAAGTGTTTTGTGTGAGGAAACACAGTGAGAGACTAACCTGAGTGTGTCAGCTTCCAGCTCATGTTCTTTCTCCCACATAATAATAATATGGTGGCATATTGTTTTGAATATGCTAGTTATCTTTTATGTGTGTATAAGTTTTAAATATATATGTACTATAATCTTATTAGTAAAAATTAGAAAATGCAGAGAGCCATAAACACGGCCCATGTGCAAACGCTCACTCACACGCAGTCCTATCCTCACCACAGCCACATGTAGAACCTGATTAAAAGTAACTGGCTGTGATACAGTTATTTCCTCTCCTCTCTGCTTCCTTTTGTTAATTCTGTTGTATTTATTCTCAGTTCTTTCCCTTCAAGCATATTTCTAATGTAATCATGATCAGAATGTACATTCAGTTTGAACTCCTTAATGAATTGTTTTTTGCATAGTGCTTCATTCTGTCACCTAGTTTAGTGCATTTCTGCTGTCATTTTAAAAAATATTTTATTTATTTATTTTTAGAGAGAGGGGAAGGGAAGGAGAAAGAGTGGGACAGAAACATCAATGTGTGGCTGCCTTTCATGTGTCCCCTACTGGGGACCTGGCCTGCAACCCAGGCATGTGCCCTGACTGGGAATCGAACCAGCGACCCTTTGCTTCATAGGCCTGTGCTCAATCCACTGAGCTACACCAGCCAGGGCTCTTCTGCTGTCATTTTAATAAAACCTGGTGAGAGGAGAAGCAGAAAGAGTAAAGCCCTGAGTGGTCTAGGCGGAAGCATCCGGCGTTATAATGATGCCCATATGCTTTGCTTCAGTCCTCTCAGTCTGCCCTATGGCAAGGTGGCTGGACGTTATCCTTTGGTCTGCAGCGGAGGAGAACATAGTTACACTTTTTGGCTGAGCATGGAAGGCAAGAGAAAACATATCTACTGACTTTCTAGATGTACTTCATTGAAAGCCCCCAAAAGAGAGTCAGATTTGTGATTTCCAGGTATATTCCTTCTATCCTCTTAGAAATGAACTTTTTAAGTTTATTGAGTTAGTTTTTATATCAACCTGGAATTGGGCCAGGGAAAGAAAATGAGGACTGATGTGCATAGTATGTCAAAATGACATTGAACAAAGTGACGTTATTGGAGGAACTGCTACATACCCAAATGCGGGCACTGTCCAAGAACAGGAATCAGAACTCTCAAGGTTGCCCAGTTTCCTGCTCCCCCCGCATGACCTGGAAGCAATGTCCCATGCCTCTGGGGCCAAAGCATGAATCCCCACCTGCCTGGGGAAGCTGCTGGCCAGGCAGGGTGCAGAGGAAGAAAACGGAGCAAATTAGACATGAGCTAGTACTTGTCTCTTCAGAAGCTCACCTTTTTCTTGCATAACACTTTTAGGTTGCCAGACATTCAAACTTCAGGGTTCCCTTCTTTATATAGTCTCATGAAAAGGTGACTGATTCCACTTCCTCGGTCTCTCAAAGTCTACTTCCTACATTTTGGATATTGTATATTGTAGTTAATACCTACAACTTAATATAAAACAACATTCAAATGGGCAGAGGACTTGGATAGACATTTTTCCAAAGAAGAAATCCAGATGACCAACAAGCACATGAGAAGATGCTCAACTCTGCTAATTATCAGAAAATGCAAATGAAAAACCACAATGAGCTATCACTACACACCTGTTAAATGGCTGTCTTCAAAAAGACAAAAAAATAACAAATGTTGGCAAAGATGTGGAGAAAGGGACTTGTACACTGTTGGTGGGGATGTAAAATGGTGCAGCCACCATGGAAAATGGTATGGCAGTCCCTCAAAAAAAAAATAAAAATGGAGTTACCAAATATTTCAGCAATTCCACTTCTGCATATTTATCCAAAGAAAACATAAGCACTAACTTGAAGAGATATATGCACTTCTGTGTTCATTGCAGTATTATTTTTAATAGCCAAGATATGGAATACTGCCTGTGTTCATTAGCAGGTAAATGTGAATGGGTAAATAAGATGTGGTATATAATACCGTGGTATATATTATATTACTCAGCTGCAAAAAATATTAAAACCTTGTCATTTGCAACAGCATGAATGGACCTACAGGGTATTATGCTAAGTGAAATAAATCTGATAGAGAAAGACAGATACCATATGATTTCAGTTACATGTGGAATCTACAAAAGAAATGAACAGGTGAAGCAACAGACTCATAGATATAGGAAACAACCTGGTGGGTACTAGCAAAGAGAAGGGTTGTGGGGCAGGCAAAGTAGGAAAAGGAAGAGGTGCAAATTTCCATTTATAAAATGTCATGGGGATGTAATTTACAGCACAGTAAATATAATCAATAATATTGTAACTTTGAATGGTGCCAGATGTTAACTAGACTTACCACGGGAATCATTTTATAATGCATACAAATGTTGAATCACTGTGTTGTACACCTTGAAAGAATAGAATAATTGATGGCAGTTTAAAAGAAGGGTCTGATTTCTTGGGGCTTTCCAATAGCCCGCTGTGGGGAAACAGAGTATATTCTTTGGACAAGAGTCAAGGTCTTCATTTTTTATCAGGAGCCAAAATTAATATTGGACCTGCTACACAAATGGGTGACCCACCCCCAGGGTCCTTTGTGTGTTTGAGTTATTTTGCTATGTGGAGAGTAAGAGGAGTGGAAGGGAAAAGGACATTTTTCTGGTTCTAGGTTCCCACCAACTAAGATGAAGTTTGAGCCATAAGTAATACCAGGGTTGGACCTTGAACAGTTTTATGTGCTTGTACTGCACGGTAATGTTCATTATGTTGTGCTGCGTTGACTTGTGGTAAAACCGGGAGGGCATCACACAGCCTAACTGCAAGGCCCTCTCCCCATAGTGGTCCTGGGGACAAGGCACTTAGCCCAACAACTCCCCTTTGTGCATGGTCTGAGTACAGTGTCCACTTCACCTTGAGTGGTGGATTTCCCTGCTGCTCAAGGAATTATTCAGATATGCCAGTCAAGTCCTCTCACAGCAATTAGTGGTCCCCTCACTCCTCTGTTATTACAAACCCTGCCTCTCAGAGCCTCTGCTGGTTCACTCTGTTTCTGAATGCAGCCCCAGAGAGACCCGTGTGGCATGCAGGGTCCTCCCCTGGGCTCTGAGTACATGTGACTAATGAACTTTTGTGGATTTCATGTGTTCAATGTTGGATGTCACGAGTTCAGCCATCCCCATATCCCTAGGCTGGGAACTCCTCCCTCACCAATGGGGTGAAGAGGAGGTGATCAAATGCATCCAATTTTTTCATTGTTAGCATATTTCCACTTTCCAATTATTTGTTCTTTCTCCTGTAAACTGTGCAGAGCAGGAAACATACCTGTAATTTTCACAACTATATTCTTGGTGTCAAGAACAGTGGTATCTGGCACTTGGTAAGCACTTGATAAATATCCATTGAATAAATGAATGAGTGAGTTCCAAGGGCCCATTCTGGTAAGGATTATGCTAAATGTTCTCTCTTTTCAGCCATGAAATTTTATTATGCCATGATTTGGGATGGAACAGGGTGTGTGGGCAGAGGACATGGTTCACCTCTGATTTCTCCAAGTTCTTCCTTGCACATCTCACCTCAGAGATGCCCCAGGGAGCGAAAGGGAAAAATGGATCCTAAAGACAAAACTCACGTCCCCCATTCACAGACTATGTCAGACTGATGTACTTTTGCTGATGCAAACATTGCCAAATGGTGCTCAACTGACAACTAACTATATATACTGCATTGATGCGGACACTGGCCTGCAGCATCCACATCATTATGGATGAAATGAGACATTCACACCAACTGCCGAGTCCGGTGGAGGAAAGGGGACAGCATGGCATTTCTCTCAAGGGGAGCAAAAGCCAAGGCCCTTGCCAGGCTGGCCTTTTTGGGGGTTTCTCAGTACATTCCCTGATGGTCCTCATTTACTATGCACAGGTTGCTTTAGGTGGTTACCTTTTACAGAAAACAAAGGAGCAAATGCTGCTAATCACATCACAGAAGAGGGATATTTGCAAATGAAAGGGCAAAAGGGGTTGAATCGGTTACACTGGTCCTTGGAAGGTTTAGCATGGATTTTAGGAAGTTACTGTGCAGTAAAGGTTTGCCCC